>NC_035177.2:15284964-16484964 GCF_001659605.2 Manihot esculenta
AGACGTCTTCCCAGACGAGTTGCCAGGTTTACCACCTGCTAGGGAGATAGAGTTCGAGATAGAATTGATGCCTGGAACCTGACCGATCTCTATCCCTCCCTACAGGATGGCTCCAGCCGAGTTGAAGGAATTGAAAGAACAGTTGCAAGAGCTGGTAGACAAGGGCTTCATCCGACCGAGTACCTCACCCTGGGGTGCTCCAGTTTTGTTTGTCAGAAAGAAGAATGGATCTCTTAGACTTTGTATCGACTACAGACAGTTGAACAAAGTCACTACCAAGAACAAGTACCCTTTGCCAAGGATCGACGATCTATTCGACCAGCTAGCAGGAGCGGGTTGTTTCTCCAAAATAGATCTGAGATCTGGGTACCATCAGCTGAGGATCAGAGATGAGGATGTGCCAAAGACGGCTTTCAGGACCAGATATGGGCATTTTGAGTTCCTTGTAATGCCGTTCGGGTTAACTAACGCCCCTGCAGCATTCATGGATCTTATGAACAGAGTGTTTAGTCAGTACCTGGATCACTTTGTTATTGTCTTCATAGATGATATCTTGGTGTATTCCAGGAATGCAGAGGAGCATGCCCATCATCTGCGGTTGGTTTTGCAGACCTTGAGGGAACATGGCTTGTATGCCAAGTTCTCTAAGTGTGAGTTCTGGCTGAGGAGCATTTCGTTCTTTGGGCATGTAGTGTCAGAGAATGGGATAGAGGTGGACCCCAAGAAGACAGAAACTGTGGCTAACTGGCCTAGACCCACTTCAGTGACGGAGATCAGGAGTTTCTTGGGTTTGGCAGGTTACTACAGGAGGTTCGTTCAGGACTTCTCGAAAATAGCAGCTCCTCTGACCAGACTAACCAGGAAGAATCAGAAGTTTCTGTGGACCGACCAGTGCGAAGAGAGTTTCGAAGAGCTTAAGAAGAGGTTGACTTCAGCACCAGTTTTAGCTTTGCCATCTAGTGATGAGGACTTTACAGTCTTTTGTGATGCGTCCCGTGTGGGACTGGGTTGTGTGCTGATGCAAAATGAGAGGGTGATTGCTTATGCTTCTAGGCAGCTAAAGAAGCATGAGTTGAATTACCCCACACATGACCTTGAGATGGCAGCAGTAATCTTTGCACTCAAGATGTGGAGGCACTACCTCTATGGGGTAAAATGTGAGATCTTCACAGATCATAAAAGCCTGCAGTACATCCTGAGTCAAAGAGATTTGAACTTGAGACAGAGGAGATGGGTGGAGCTGCTGAGTGACTATGATTGCAAGATTCAGTATCATACGGGTAAGGCGAATGTCGTGGCAGACGCCCTAAGCCAGAAGTCACTAGGCAGTCTATCCCACATCACGGCAGAGAGGAGACCAGTGGTGAAGGAGTTTTACAAGCTCATTGATGAAGGTCTACAGTTAGAGTTGTCTGGTACCGGTGCTTTAGTGGCCCAGATGAGAGTGACACCTGTGTTTCTGGAGCAAGTGGCTCAGAAACAGCATGAGGACCCAGGGTTAGTGAAGATTGCCAGGACTGTTCAGTCAGGCAAGGACAGTGAGTTCAGATTTGACAGTAAGGGGATCCTCCGCTATGGGAGTCGATTGTGTGTACCAGATGACATAGGGCTAAAAGGAGACATTATGAGGGAGACTCATAATGCAAGATACAGCGTTCACCCCGGAGCCACCAAGATGTATCAAGATTTGAAGAAAGTTTATTGGTGGCCAGCGATGAAGAAAGAAGTGGCACAGTTCGTGTCAGCCTGCGAAGTGTGTCAGAGGGTGAAGCTGGAACATCAGAAGCCGGCTGGAATGCTTAACCCGCTACCTATTCCAGAGTGGAAATGGGAGAATATAGCTATGGACTTCGTAGTGGGGTTACCGGCAGCGTCCAACAGATTGGACTCCATATGGGTGATTGTGGACAGACTCACCAAATCTGCTCACTTCATCCCTGTCAGGAGTGGCTACTCTGTGGACAAGTTGGCGCAGGTATATGTGGATAAGATCGTCAGGCTGCATGGGGTTCCGATTTCGATAGTGTCGGATAGAGGGCCCCAGTTCACCTCCAGGTTTTGGCGGAGTCTGCAGAATGCCATGGGTACTAGATTGGATTTCAGTACTGCCTTCCACCCCCAGACGGACGGATAGTCCGAAAGGACCATCCAGACTATCGAGGATATGCTTAGAATGTGTGTGCTGGACTTTGGCAGTTCTTGGAGGCAGCATCTACCTTTGGTGGAGTTTGCCTACAATAACAGCCATCATGCTAGCATCGGGATGGCTCCATATGAAGCTTTATATGGGAGGAAGTGCAGGTCACCTGTTTGCTGGGAGGAAGTTGGAGAAAAGGCCTTGGCAGGGCCTGAGCTTGTAGAGATCACCAGCAGGGTGGTACCCATAATCAGAGAGAGAATCAAGACTACTGCAAGCAGACATAAGAGTTATGCAGACATCCGCAGAAGACAGGTAGAGTTTCAGGAGGGGGATCTGGTATTGCTCAAGGTGTCTCTAATGAAAGGAGTGGTTCGCTTTGGGAAGAAAGGTAAACTAGCCCCACGATACATCTGACCCTTCGAAATCTTGCAGAAGATTGAGAATGTGTCGTACAAGCTAGATTTGCCTGCTTCAATGGCAAGAATCCATCCGGTTTTCCATGTTTCAATGTTGAGGAAATTTGTGTCAGATCCGGGCAAGGTTCTTAGTGAGCCTGATGTGGAGATCCAAGAGGTTCTCACCTATGTTGAGCAGCCAGTGCGGATCATAGACACCCAGATCAGAAAGCTAAGAAACAAGGAAATCCCGATGGTGAAAGTCCTATGGAACCACCACAATATGGAAGAGTGCACTTGGGAGACACGGGAGTCCATGCTCCAGCAATACCCTTATCTTTTCTAAGGTTAGTTTCTTATTTGTTTCATGTGTTTTATGTGTATGATGTGTGTATGCCATGCTATGTGTTAGTTCAGGAACATTCGGGGACGAATGTTCTTAAGGGGGGAGAATGTAATACCCGGCTAGACTCCGGTATCGGAATTCCTACCGTCCGGTGGAATCTCGGATGTCGAAAACCTCTAGAAGGGTAAGACCATGTTTTGATGAAATGTTTTAATGTTTTTGATGATTTTAAGTAAAAAGGGAATGAGTTTTTAGAATAAAAACACCCTTGGAGGAAACTCAGGTTCGGCCGCCGAAACTCAAAGTTCGGCCGCCGAAACTCAAAGTTCGGCCGCCGAACATGCATGCTTTTCGGGTGAGCCTTAGGCCCCCGAAGGCATAAGTGAGGGAAGCCCAAGTTCGGCCGCCGAACATGGCATGCATGCGGGGGCACGTTCGGCTCCCGAATGTGGCCTGGCCAGCCACTATAAAAGAGCCCCTTAGCCGAAATGGGTGAGCTTTCTCCCCATTTTCGGCCAAGGTGAGCCCTTCCACCGTTCCTCACCATTCTTGAGTTCTTTCCTTCAAATCTTTCAAGATTTTCACAAGTTTTTACGTTGTTTTGAAGATTTTCGAGTTTAAAGCAAGTTTTGGAGCTTTGAGGTTCAAGAACTCAAAATCTCCCACCTCCGAGTTTAGGACGTCTCTCCCTCGATCTTCAAGAGGTAAGAGCCGATCTTAAGCCCATTTCATGTTTAAAGTAAGTTTTATGCAAGATCTATGGGGTAGAATGCATGTTTAGCTCATTGTTAGGTTTTTGAGTTAATGTTGTGTTTTGAGCAATGTATGTTGGATTGTGTTGTTGTTGTGTGTTGTAGTTGGGGTTTAAGTTAGTTTGAAGCCCCTAGGAGCCAATGTATGTATTTTTGCATGGTTTGGATGAGTTATATGCATGATGGAATGGAAAGGAGAAGTTTTGTGCAAAGGAGCCAAGTTTCTGCCCTTTGGCAGAAACCAGGTTCGGCAGCCGAAGGACTTTCGGCCGCCGAACATGGCTTGGGAGGCAGGCCTTTCGGCTGCCGAAGTTGCCCCCGAAAAGAGACTTTCGTCTCTGTCTGGGACTTTCGGCCGCCGAAGGTGCCGCCGAACCTGCCTGGGTTTCGGCTCTGAAAGGACTTTCGGCCGCCGAAGGTGCCGCCGAACCTACCCTGTTCTGCCTTCCTTTGCATGTTTTTACATGATTGTTTTGAGGTGTTTTAGGGGGTTTTTGGGGGATGTTTTTAGAGTTATGTTCTAGTTGTTTGGTCCCTCATTTGAGTCCACCTGTGTAGGTTCGGACCCGAGGAACCGAGGACCCCAGCAGTGAGTCAGCTACTTCAGTCAGTGTCAGAGCTAGCCAGAGGTGAGTGGAATGACTCTTATGCTTTTAAATAAATAAATAAATCAGTTTTGAGCATGTTCATGCATCACGGATGCCATGTGATATTCTAGGATGCTTGCATTAGAAATCACAAATATGTTGCATTGCATAATATGTTGTTGATGTGGATGAATGTTGAATGATCCATTAGCCCTCATATGTTATGACATGATGATATGATATGGAAGTCCAGGTGTGGCCTGCACTACGCCCCTGGCACTATGTAAGAGAAAGACCGGATGTGGCCTGCACTACGCCCCCGGCATCATGGATTATGTATGTTATGTTATGTTATGTATAAGAGAAAGACCAGGTGTGGCCTGCACTACGCCCCTGGCATGATTGGATTATGTAGAGGGCTAAATGGTGACAAGTTCATCCTTGATATGATTAGTTGTGATGTGATGCATTTCATGTTATCATATGTTTTAAATGCTTTACTATTCTGCTCACTGGGCTCTAGTAGCTCACCCCTCTCCCAAATTCCCCAGGTTTGCAGGTACGGGTTAGACAGAGAAGTCAAGAAGAGTAATGAAGTCTTATGTATGTAATAGTTAGAAAGTGGACATGACAGATTGTATAATGATGTATAGATATGTAATGTAATGATATTGAGGTTAGAAGTGTGCTTGACCATAGTTTAATATAATCCCTTTTGAAACATGATCTTAATGTTATTGATGTCCATGTTTAGCCAACTCAACTCTTGTTATGCCACCCATTGGGGGCTTTGATGAGATCCCACAGAGGGGTCAAGTTTATGATTATGTATATGTTCAGTGCATGCACAGGTTGAGTTTGGTGATTGATAGAATGTATGAAAGAAAAGTTTTAAATTTTTTATGTATAATTGTTGATCATGTATGAGATTAAACAGGTTTACAGGTTGCATGTCAGGCTTGCTATGGGTCTCGGCAGCCTTAAGCCGATATGGATCCTAGCGCCGGTAGCGGTCCGATTTTCGGGTCGTTACATCTTCTTCCCTGATTCTCAGCTGGTGATACCCAGATCTCAGATCTATCTTAGAAAAAACCTGCTCCTGCTAGCTGGTCAAATAGATCGTCGATCCTAGGTAAGGGATACTTGTTTTTGGTAGTGACTTTGTTCAACTGCCTGTAGTCGATACAAAGTCTCAAGGATCCATCCTTTTTTCTTTACAAATAGCACTGGAGCACCCCAAGGTGAGGTACTCGGTTGGATGAAACTTTGTCTACCAACTCTTGCAACTGCTCCTTTAGCTCCTTCAACTTTGCTGGTGCTATCCTGTAGGGAGGGATAGAGATTGGTCTGGTTCCAGGCATCAATTCTATTTCGAACTCTATCTCCCTAGCAGGTGGTAGTCCTGGAAGCTCGTCTGGGAAGACATCTGGAAACTCTCTGACTACGGGCACTGAGGCGGGCTCCCTAACCTGACTATCCAGCTATCTCACATGAGCTAGAATCCCCTGACAACCCCTCTTGAGAAACCTACGAGCCTGTAGGGCTGATATCAGGCCTCTAGCCATACCCCTCCTGTCTCCCCTGAAGACAACCTCTGACCCATCCTGATCTCTGAACCTGACTACCTTGTCTCTGCAGTCCAAGGTAGCATCATGAGCAGATAGCCAATCCATCCCTAGAATGACATCAAAATCCGTCAAGTCTAGAACCACAAGGTCGGCTGGAAGGCATCTATCCTCAACAAAAACTGGACTGAACCGGTAGACTGACTCTGCCACGATGGGTCACACTTGGGTCCATTGACCCAAAGGGGACACTCTAACCCAGAGACTATCAAACCCAACCTCTCAACGGCTCTCGGAGCAACAAAAGAATAAGAAGCACCAGGGTCCATTAAAGCATAGACATCTGAACAACTAATGATGAGATTACCTAACACCACGGTGTTTGACGTGTTTGCCTCCTGCTGTGTCATAGTGAAGATTCGAGCTGGAGCTGATGCACCTTCACCTCGGGAACCTGCTGAAGAAGTGGCTGCCCCTCTCGCTCTGCCTCTGCCACTGTCCTGTGCCATGGCTGAAGCTACTGGCTGAGCCACACTACCTGAAGCCGTCTGCTGGGACGGTGCCATAAAAGCTGCCCTAGGACACTCCCGTGTCCCTCCTTCCCACACCTGATGTAGGCTGTCGTCCCAAACTGACATACTCCCTTGTGTGGCTTACCACACCTCAAGCATTCTGAACCATCTGAACCTGAGCTCGAGCCACCACCTAATCCCAGACTTGACTTCAAACGGTTCTAGAACTTATTCTTCTTTGGCTTTTTAGTGGTGTTGCCCCACTTTTTACTGCCTGAAGCTGCTGCACTCAGAGAAGAGGGATCTAACTTTCCCCTGCCTGGGGTTTTGGAACCCGAAGACTGTGCCACTGATTGCTTAACTGACCCCTCAATGATGACACTAGCCTCCATCTTCCGTGCTGCATCCACAATGGTGTGGAAGCTCTCTCTCTCTGCTGCAAGAATCAGGGAGGAATACCTAGGGTGGAGCCTCATGGTATACCTCCTAGCTTTCTTCTGATCTGTGTCATATGCCTGACCCACGTACTGCAGCAACTCCAGAAACCTGTCGGTGTACTCGTTGACGCTCATCTCCTATGTCTGCCTTAGCTGCTCAAACTCAACAACTTTCAGCTCTCTGGAACTATCTAGAAACGCCCATCCAGCAAACTGATTTGCAAACTCCTCCCAGGATAAGCTCTCTAACCTCGGGTCCACATAGTTCTTGAACCATTCTCTTGCTTTCTTGCACTTCAATGTAAGCCCTGCCATCTGGATGGCTCTACTATCATTTGCCCCTAACTCATCTGTTATCATTTTAACCGTTTTGAGGTACTCAAACGGATCATCACCTGTCTTGAACTTGGGAGCATCCAGCTTCAGGTAATCTGTCATCTTTACCTTGCTCCCCACAGATGAGCTAGGTTTAGGTATTTGGATTTCAGGGGCTACAGGTTCTGCTGGTGGAGGAGGAGGTGTAGCATTCCCTGGGTTAGGGTTTGCTGTATTTGGATAGAAGAGTGAGGGTGGATATATAGGGTACTGGGGATATGGTGGGTAAAAAGAGGGATAAGGCATGAAGGAGGGATATGGATTAAAGCTGGAGTAATCCGATGTACTCCATCGGATACCCTGGGCCCTATGAAAAGGGTTGATATTGGGGTGGATAACCAAACCCCGAGGCCTGAGTGCCTCCTTGCGACTCTCCTATGCCCTCTTCTGACATACTCATGCCCAGACTACCATCTCTTCTCTGTTCATCCTCCTCTGATCCCCTCACATCAGCTGACATACCACCCTGAACTGTTCCCCTCCTGCTTACATCAAAAGACCTTCTAGGGTCCCTTGACGTTCCCTTTCTACTTGATCTATAAGACATTGCCCTTGGCAAAGCAAGGGGATGAGCATCCATGCCCTCATTTTCTAATGGAGCTCCTGTCAATCAAGCGGATCGACGTAAGCCTCTCATCCTGCTTCTGAAAAACAATATAAAACACATAAACATTAACATCATATGGTTCATGTGGAAATACATGAACCCGCATCACATACATAGCATAACATTAATGCACATGCATATCATCATGGCATTACACATCATCATCAAGACAGGACTCTACATCCTATCCCAGTGGACATGATTTTTCCTATTGTGCTTGCCCTGCTATGACATCTATGAGCCCAACACACTCTAGGTCCGACCATATGAACCTAAGGCTCTGATACCACTCTGTAACGACCCGAAAATCGGACCGCTACCAGCGCTAGGATTCAAATCGATTTAAGGTCGCCGGAACCCGTAGCAAGCCTAACATACATCCTGTATACCCGATAAAATCTCATACATGATCATACATTTTCATAAAAATTTTAAACTTTTCATACACCAAGCTTGACCTGTGCATGCACCAAACTGTAAACATAAAACCCCTTACTGGAGTCCTCATCAAATGCTCCAGTTGGGTCAACATCTCATATATCAAGCTTGGTTCATCATATATCATCATTAAAAACATTACATAAAGATCATGTACAATAGGGATTTACAATAAACATTCGGGCCAAGGACAATACTAATCCTCATTACATTACATTACATTACATGTCCACTAAAACTCTATTACATCATGCTATACCAGAACTCTGATGACTCTCTCATAGCTACCTGTGCTCCTGCAACCCTGGAGGTTAGGGAAGGGATGAGCTACTAAAGCCCAGTGAGCAGAACAATAAAAATAGTTAATAAATATATGCTTTCATGAAATGCATCACAACACAAACAATTCACATCATGGATGGACTTGTCACCAGTAACCCTCTACATAGTCTAATTGTGCCAGGGGCGTAATGCAAGCCACACCTGGTCTTTCGGCTCTGGAGGGGAGTTTCGGCCTCTGAACCTGCCCCAGAAGGTTTGGACTTTCGGATCTGTGGAGGACTTTCGGCCGCCGAACCTTGCCCCCGAAAGTGCCTGACTTTCGGATCTAGAGGGACCTTCGGCCGCCGAACCTACCGCCGAAAGTCCCCTGCCCAGCCTTCCTTTGCATGTTTTATATGCATGTTTTATGGTGTTTTAGGGGGGTTTTTGGGGAGATGTTTAGAGTCATGTTAGAGTATGTTTGGTCCCTCATTTGAGTCCACTTGTGTAGGATCGGACTCGAGGAACCGAGGAGGCCAGCAGTGCTAGCTATTTCAGAGTCATCCATAGGTGAGTAGAATAGAACTTCTTTTTATTTTTAAAAGTAACTAAACTTTTAAGCATGTTCATGCATCACGATTGCCATGTTTATAGGTTGTTACATTAGAATTCATGAATATAATGCATTGCATAATGTGCTGTTGATGTGGATGGATATTGGATGACCCACTAACCCTCGATATGATATGCTATGTTATGATGTGAAAGTCCAGGTATGACCTGCACTATGCCCTTGGCAATATGTAAGAGAAAGTTTGGGTGTGGCCTGCACTATGCCCCCGGCACGGTTGGATATGTTATGACATGTATATGTAAGAGAAAGACCAGGTGTGGCCTGCACTACGCCCCTGGCACAATTGGACTATGTAAAGGGTTACTGGTGATAAGTCCATCCGTGATGTGAATTGTTTGTGTTGTGATGCATTTCATGAAAGCATATATTTATTAACTGTTTTTATTGTTCTGCTCACTGGGCTTTAGTAGCTCAACCCTTTCCCCTAACCCCCAGAGTTGCAGGAGCACAGGTAGCTATGAGAGAGTCATCAGAGTTCTGGTATAGCATGATGTAATAGAGTTTTAGTGGACATGTAATGTAATGTAAAGTAATGTAATGAGGATTAGTATTGTGCTTGACCCTAATGTTTATTGTAAATCTCTATTATACATGATCTTTATGTAAATATTTTAATGATGAGATATGTTGAACCAGGCTTGACATATGAGATGTTGATCCAACTGGAGCATTTGATGAGGGCTCCAGTAAGGGGTTTTATGTATACAGTTTTAGTGCATGCACAGGTCAAGCTTGGTATATGAAAAGTTTAAGTTTTTATGGAAATGTATGATCATATATGGGATTTTATCAGGTGTACAGGATGTTTAGTAGGCTTGCTACGGGTCCCGGCGACCTTAAGTCGATCTAGATCCTAGCGCCGGTAGCGGTCCGGTTTTCGGATCGTTACACTTGGAGACAGATTTTATGCTAGATGAGGTTAAGGGTGCTTTTTTTTTTCTATGGATCCTTTTAAAGCTTCTGGCTCAGATGGTTTTCATATTGGCTTCTTTCATAAGTTGTGGAGTGTCGTGGGGGATTCTTTAACTAATATGGTCCTTGCAGTATTACAGGGATCAACTCTTCCATCTTTAGTAGGGGAGATTCTTATTACATTAATACCTAAATTTTCAGCACCAGAATTGTCAATCATTTTCGTCCGATTAGTCTTTATAATGTTGTGTTTAAAGTAATTACTAAAGTATTGGTTAATAGGATGAAGCTTGTTTTACTGTCTTTGGTTGCACCTACACAAAGCAGTTTTATTCCAGGGCGACAATTACATGATAATGTAGTTATTTTTCAAGAGGTGGTTCATAGTATGCAAAAGAATAAATCTGAAATGCAGTGGATGGTGCTTAAAGTGGACTTCAAAAAGGCTTAGATAGGCTATGATAGGACTTTTTGATAGAAACTCTTATTTAGGCTCAGTTTCTAGCAAGTTGGATCTCTGTTATTGAAATGCTCTTCAGGTCATGTTATATGCAGATTTATTGGGATAACCAAATGTCAGAACAATTCTCTCCTACCCATGGGGTTCGTCAAGGGGATCCTTTATCCCCTTATTTATTTGTTTTGGCTATGGAGCAGTTGTGCCACTTGATTAATAGAGCTGTTAATTCGGGTGAATGATGCCCGATTAAAATAAGTTGGCATGGACCCCCTGCTCTTATTTTTATTCCTTGCTGATGATCTCTTACTGTTTGGAGAGGCTTCTATTCAATAAATGATGGTAATTAAGAATAGTCTGGAAGTATTTGGTCTTGCTTTAGGATAAAGGGTGAAATTTCAAAAATCGAAAATCTTTTTTTCAGTCAATGTAGATGATACTAAAAGACAAGATATTTGCTCTGTTGCTGGGATATCAGAAGCTGAATCTTTTGGAAAATATTTAGAAATTCCAATGGTGCAAGGATGTGTTAACAAGCATCATTTTGATGATTTGTTAGAAAAAATGGACAATCATTTAGTAGGTTGGAAAATGAGAATGCTTTCTTTTGCTGGTCGGGTAGCATTAGCCAAATCTATCCTTTTTGCGCTTCCTAACCATTTGATGTAATCAGTTTATATTCCGAAATTAGTGTGTGATGAACCTGATAAAAAGATTAGGATTTTTATTTAGAGGGATATACATTTTGGGTAAAGAGTTCATCTTGTAAAATGGAGTCATCTTTGTCTACCGATAAACCAAGGTGGCTTGGGGTTAAAATCTTGTTAGCAAATGAATTTAGCTTTTCTGGCCAAGATGGGATGGAGGATTTTGAAAGAAGATCGTGCATTTATGGGTACAAGTACTAAAAGGTAAGTATTTTCACTCGTGTTCAAATTTGAAGGTGTTTGTATCAAAGCCTACTAGCTCTTTTATTTAGAGCGATGTTGTTAATAGATTTCCATTATTGCAAAAAGCCTTATGTATGGCTATAGGAAATGGAATGAATATATCTTTCTGGAATGATACTTGGGTTGGGAAGGGGCCTCTTCGTGATTTTTTAATTAAGCCCATTCTAAGTTCATGTGAACAAGTTGTGGTTGCTCAATATGGGAAGAATGATGATTGAAATTGGAATATTATTACACCATATTTATTTGATAAGGATGTAAGTTGGTGAAAGGTAAGCTTTTGATAGCTGATGTTTATGCTATAGGTCAAACGGTATGGAAGCTCACGCGTAATGTCACTTCACCGCTAAAACAACATATGCTTTATTACGATGAATCCTCCACTCCCAATTTGGTTTGGAAGATGATTTGTAGTGTTTGGATTTCTCAATGTATTCGCCGTTTCATTTGAATTTCAATTCATGGGGAACTTATGACCAATATGGAAAGATGAAAGTGGGGTTTTTCACAAGATATGAGTTGTACCTTCTGTGGTATAATAGTTGAGGAGATTCCCTACATTTTTTGAGATTGTCCAATGGCTCAACAATTTTGGTCTCGTGTTTGGAGCCCGAACTCTTTTCGTGTTTTCTTATCTATGGATATTATTACTTTGTTTTCTCGGTTACAGGATTTTGAATGTATATTATGTTTTGATTCATCTTCTGCATACGTCCTATTTTTAGGTTTATAGTGGCTATGGAAATGGAGGAATGAAGATGTATTTCGTGGTAGTCACTACTTGTTAAGCCAACAAATCGGTTGTTTTAAGTTGCAATTAGCACAGAATCTTCAAGCTTGGTATTCACAGAATAATAAGACTTCATACTGTACCCAAACATTGATAAATACTGCTTGGCAACCTCCCTTGTCTGATTGGGACAAACTAAATACAGATGGGGCGACTAAAGGAAACTCGGGAAGGGGAGGTGCTAGGGGGAGATCTTGCACAATTGGTGTGGAGCATGGTTGAAGGGTTATTACATTCTTCTGAGTGCTTGTTCCTAAATAGATGCGGAGTTGCATGCTGTATTGTTTGGTCTCCGGGTAGTATGGAATATGGGGATTAAATGGTTATTGGTTGAAATGGATTCTAAAGCTAACCTTGCTCTAATGGAAGCCGACATAGGTAAGAACTTGCGCCATGCTAATGTTTTGTATCAATGTCATCAGTTGTTATGTGCCTCAATTGGCAGGTGAGGTTTAGACATGTATATAGACAAGCAAATTGGGTTACAAATGGACTAACTAATCTAGCTGTGATGTCAAACTTTGGTGGTTTGAGGTAATTTTTGAGCTATTACAAAATTAGTACTGACTGATTTGTAGGGTATTTCTTATCCTTGTCGGATTATCACTGTCTAAAAGGTCGCGTCTCTTATGTATATAAAAAAAAATACATAGTACAACAAAGTCATACTAGCAACACACCTAGTCTACCCCTAAAGCACAATGAGATAGAGACTTAACCCATATAACCCAGTCCAGCCACCAAAAGATTCATGGAGTTCTTGCACTGCCAATGACCCTTGGAAACCCTCACTTCCAGCACCACCAACAAATACCATCGAAACCAATGAGCATCGTAAAAGTAGCAAACCTGTTGCAGGCGAGAACAACAACACTCAGAAGACCCTTAATACCATCAAACATCAATTGTAGCTCAAAATCATTGCATTTCAAACCAAACACTCGACACATAGAGCAAACAATCAACGAATAACTAGTGTCACAGACAAGCAAACCACTATCAACAATCAAACCAAGACCCCATATCCCATAACCGGCTACTAAAAAGAGAAAATGTCAATCCATGAAGTTTTGAATCTATATAGCCATGGAGTTGTCTGATAGAGCCACACCAAGCTTTAGCATAAAAATGTCACTAGTCCACACTCTTTTGAGAGCATCAAATGCCGCCATGGACAAAATCACTAATTCTAAACAATAAAACCAATCAACCAATAAATGATTCACTAATAATAGAAAAATAGAAAAAAAAAAACAAATATACAAAAAGTAAAAGGTGCTACTGCTGCCAAAGAGCGCCATTTATACCAAACGACGTTGCTCATAGGGGTGTAAATGAACCGAGCTGAACTGAGTTTTGAAGAGCTCAAGCTCGGTTCGTTAAAATTTTTTTGAACTCGAGTTGAACTCGAACTTTACTCATTTCGAATTCGAGTCGACTATTAATAAGTTCATACTTGTCTCGTTTAACAAACGAGTTTAAACGAGTCAAGGTTTTATCAAATTTAGTCTCGAATATTTCACAAATAATTCAATTTATTTAGATGTATAATGATTTTAGTTTAAAATTAAATAATTTTAGTTAAATAAGTTTATATATAAATTAGCTCACAAACTTATAAAGAATGACCTCTTAAATTGTAACAATCCGAATATATGTAAGTTTTAAGATTGTAATTAAACTATATAGAGCTTAACTTTAGAAAATTTAGATTAGCTCATGAAAGTATATGCAGAGTTTGAGTTTAGTTCTTATATAATATTAATAACAGTCTGTTTAACTGTAATACCCGGCTCGTTCAGGCATCGGAATTCTCACCGTCCGGTGGAAATTCGGGATGTCGGAGTTGCCAGTAAGGGTTTAAGTAAAGGTTTTAAGTAAAAAGGATTTTGAGTTTTGAAGAAAAGGCTAAAGAGGCAAAAGCACAGGTTCGGCCGCCGAAGGTGACATTCGGCCGCCGAAAGTGCTTGAGGTTCGGCTTCCGAAAGAAAAGTTTGGCCGCCGAACGTTGCATGGTTTCGCCTGCATGTTTGGCCGCCGAACGTGGTTGACCAGCTCCTCTATAAAAGCCACTTAGGGCGGTGGAAGAGGCAAGTTTTCTTCCTCTTCCCATCCAAGGTGAGCTTATGTCCTCCTTGGCATGATTTCCTAGTTTTTCCAAGTTTTTTCAAAGTTTTAGTAAGCTTTTGACTTGGTTTTGAAGGTTTTGAGCAAAAGGAGTAAGTTTTGGAGTTTGAAGCTTTTGGAAGTGTTTTCTCCACGTTTTGAAGTTGAGGTCACACCAACTCAAGAGGTAAGGGTTGATCTCTATGTTTTATGGTATTTTAAGCATGTTTTATGGAAAGGTTTAAGGGTTTTATGGGAAGAAAGGGTTAGATGAGCATGGGTGTGCATGGGAGGGTTTTAGGGACCCTTTGTGCACTATGTGTTTATATGTTATTGTTGTTAGAGGTTAAGAGTGTTTTAGGCCTCTTTGGGTATGTTTAGAGGTCTATGCATGTCTTGAGGAGGTTTTATGCATGTTGGGTATGTGAGGAAGGGTTAGGGAGATGAGTTTGTGCATGAACTGGGTTCCTGAAGAACTCAGGTTCGGCCGCCGAAGTGAGTTTCGGCCGCCGAATGCCTTGTGGAGGTGGCTTTGGCTGCCGAAGGCTGCTTCCGGAAGGTGGACTTTCGGATCTGTCATGCACATTCGGCCGCCGAAGGTGCCGCCGAAGATTGAGTTTCGTCTCTGGACGAGACTTTCGGATGCCGAAGGTGCACCCGAAGGAGAGATAATAGGACTTTCGGCCGCCGAAAGAAGAGGTTCGGCCGCCGAAAGTAGGCGAGTTTCGTCTCTGGAGGAGACGTTCGGCCGCCGAAAGTGCCGCCGAAGGTGCTCTGTTTTGCCTTCCTTTGCATGATTTTTCATGCATGTTTATGAGGCTATAGAGGGGTTTTGGGACGATGTATTAGAGTTATGCTAGAGATGTTTGGCACCTCATGAGAGTCCTTTGGATGTAGGAATTGATCAGAGAAGAGGTGTTTAGCCCAATACAGAGTTGGCCCACGTTAGTAGAGCAAAGGCTTCAGGTGAGTGGGACTAACTATGCATGTTTTAAAGTAAAGAATGTTTCAGCATGATCCAAGCATCATAATTGCCATGTTAATGCTAGGATGGTTAATACTAAAAGATAATAATGTGATGAACATGAGACATGCATCATGAATGCCATGAGATAATAGGTTGTTGCACTAGAACCATGAAGATGCTGCATTGCATAACTGGATAAGTATGCGGATGAATGTTGAATAACCCTTTAGCCCTCATTATGACATGAAAAGTCGAGAAAAGAGTAATGGAAGAGTCAAGCATAAAGAGTATGAGCAGGGAGGCCTAACCGCCCCTATTATTGAGTCAGTATAGTCAGGAGGCCTAATCGCCCTGACAAATGTTTTCAGGAAGTTAGTCAGGAGGCCTAATCGCCCTGACAAATGTTTTCAGGAAGTTAGTCAGGAGGCCTAATCGCCCTGACAAATGTTTTCAGGAAGTTAGTCAGGAGGCCTAATCGCCCTGACAAATGTTTTCAGGAAGTTAGTCAGGAGGCCTAATCGCCCTGACAAATGTTTTCAGGAAGTTAGTCAGGAGGCCTAATCGCCCTGACAAAATGTTTTCAGGAAGTTAGTCAGGAGGCCTAATCGCCCTGACAAAATGTGTTCATGAGTTAGTCAGGAGGCCTAATCGCCCTGACAAAACGTTTATAGGAAAAGGCAAGAGAAAATGATTTCAGTAACCAGTCAGGAGGCCTAATCGCCCTGACACAACGTTTTCAGGAGAAAAGTTAAGTGATGCATGAGTCAGTTATGTGGAGGGCTATAGGTGACAACTTCTTCCTTGATGTGAAATGTTTGTGTTATGTTGCATAGCATGAGAGCATGTGTTTTAATGAACTGTTTTTATGGATTCCCCTCACTGGGCTTTAGAAGCTCATCCCTCTCCCTTATCCCAGTATTGCAGGGCCAGAGTATGATCAGAGTAAGCTAAGAGAAGAAGGCTAAAGAGCAGAATAATGAGAAGTTATGTCAAGTTGTATATGTTTAGCAAGATGATGTAAAGTTCAAGTGATGATATGCTATGTTATGTATGCATGTATAGTATAGTTGTGGACATGATGATGTATGGACATGAGCTATATGAATGTATAGAAAAAGAATGTTGTAAAGAGACAAAGTAAAGTTAAGAAAGTTAAAGAGAGATGGTTAGCATGTGCTTTGCCTAATGTATAGAGGTATGGTTTGTCTATGGTTGGCTAATCCTATAAGGGGTACATGATCAATGAGTTTTAAGAAAGGATATGTTTTCATGATGTATGAAATGTTTTCAAGAAATTCTTACAGAGGATTTTATGGCCAAGCTTAATAAATAAGAGCATGCATGCGTTGAGCTTGGAAAAAAAAAATGAAAGCAGAGTTTTTAATCACAGTCCCTCGGGGTAAGCCTGGGGCATTTAAAGGCATAACGTTTTATGAAAAGATTGATCATGTATAGGATTAGACCAGAAGTATAGAAGGAATGTCAGGCTTACTACGGGTCCCGGCGGCCTTAAGCCGATCTGGATCCTAGTGCCGAACAGTTTGGAGCCGTTACAGAAGGGTACCGGTTTCCGGGCTGTTACAGTTGGTATCAGAGCAGAGGGCCTCATAAGTACGGTGTGTTGAGCAAGGTCTCTCACATCGGAAAGAGGTTGTTTTAGTAAGGCAAGCACAATAAGAAAGAGGAAGAGAGAGATCATGTCCACTAGGATAGGATAAGGAGTCCTGTCCTGCATGTTGATGTGTAATGCCATGTTTGATGCATGTGCATTTTAGATGTATTATGGATGTTAACTGATCCCTGAGTCCTCAGTATGCTATGGTATGATATGAGATGAGTTGAGAGACCAGAAATGGCTTTTGGCACAGTTGGTCATGGCATGTATGCTAGGTTGAGGATTATTGGTGACAGATGCATTCATAAGACATATGTTTATAGAAGAGATTACGTGATGTTATGTTTGATTGCATGTGGGCCTACGTGTTTCAGAAAGAGCTGAGATGCAAGGTGATGGTCAATCGGTGGAGTCAGATCCATCTGAATGGGACGGTATGGATACCTTTTCCCCAGAATTGCCAGAGGCAAGAGCAAGTCGAGAGGAAATAGCAAGAGACCTAGAAAGGTCTTATGAGGTTAACAGGGAAGAAATGGTACAGAGGAGGGATGTAGGTCTGCAAGTAAGTATAGATGAAGAAAGTATGAGAAAGTCAGACGATGATGTTCGGACCAAGGAGTCCAAAAACGCAAGCACAGGAGAAGTTGATCCCTCCACTCTGAGCACAGCAGCCACAAGAGGTAAAAAGAAGACTAGAGGTTTGAGAAGGTCAAAGAGGAGTAGGTTCTGGCAGAGGCTGAAGGCTAGTCTGGATGCCTCAGGTTCAGGCTCAGGCCCTATAAGATGTAAAAGATGTGGAAGATCACATGGAGGGGTGTGTCTAGCAGGGACAACTGCATGCTACCGATGTGGACAGGAAGGGCACTTTGCACGTGAGTGTCCTACTCGGTTCAACAGGACATGGTCACCACGAATAGTTTCAGGAAGAGTAGCACAGCCAATAGTTCCAGCGATGGATCAAGCTAGTAGTCAAGGTGAAGAGAGAGGTGTACCCCCTTCTTTGGTAGGATTTCCTGGAGCGGATCCATCAGCACCGATCCGGATCTTCACCTGGGCTCAGCAGAAGACTGACACATCAGACATAGCAGGGTCAGGTATGTTCATTTTTGGATACACTGATGTGTTGGTTGTAAGAGTTATAAGAGAGATGTATGAGTAGTACAGTACCGTGAAGCAGCTAGTAGCTGACGGTTTATCTGACCTAGTACCTCACCCTGGAGCGTTCCAGTGATGTGCGGGAAAAGCAGGATAAATCAGAGATTCAGGTTCAGGTAGTAAAAGGTTAAAGAGATTAGTACAGAGGAAGAGGAGAGCAAAGAAGAATAAGAGTAAAAGTAGAAGAAGGAAGGTAGAAGAGAAAAGTAATAGAGAACTAAGAAGGAAGAAGAATAGAAAGATCAGAGTAGCGCAGCGGAAGGTTATGAAAGTCAAGAACTTATATGTTACGTGTTGTTTTAACATTCGAGGACGAATGTTTTTTTTAAGGGGGGTAGAATGTAATACCCGGCTCGTTCAGGCATCGGAATTCTCACCGTCCGGTGGAAATTCGGGATGTCGGAGTTGCCAGTAAGGGTTTAAGTAAAGGTTTTAAGTAAAAAGGATTTTGAGTTTTGAAGAAAAGGCTAAAGAGGCAAAAGCACAGGTTCGGCCGCCGAAGGTGACATTCGGCCGCCGAAAGTGCTTGAGGTTCGGCTTCCGAAAGAAAAGTTTGGCCGCCGAACGTTGCATGGTTTCGCCTGCATGTTTGGCCGCCGAACGTGGTTGACCAGCTCCTCTATAAAAGCCACTTAGGGCGGTGGAAGAGGCAAGTTTTCTTCCTCTTCCCATCCAAGGTGAGCTTATGTCCTCCTTGGCATGATTTCCTAGTTTTTCCAAGTTTTTTCAAAGTTTTAGTAAGCTTTTGACTTGGTTTTGAAGGTTTTGAGCAAAAGGAGTAAGTTTTGGAGTTTGAAGCTTTTGGAAGTGTTTTCTCCACGTTTTGAAGTTGAGGTCACACCAACTCAAGAGGTAAGGGTTGATCTCTATGTTTTATGGTATTTTAAGCATGTTTTATGGAAAGGTTTAAGGGTTTTATGGGAAGAAAGGGTTAGATGAGCATGGGTGTGCATGGGAGGGTTTTAGGGACCCTTTGTGCACTATGTGTTTATATGTTATTGTTGTTAGAGGTTAAGAGTGTTTTAGGCCTCTTTGGGTATGTTTAGAGGTCTATGCATGTCTTGAGGAGGTTTTATGCATGTTGGGTATGTGAGGAAGGGTTAGGGAGATGAGTTTGTGCATGAACTGGGTTCCTGAAGAACTCAGGTTCGGCCGCCGAAGTGAGTTTCGGCCGCCGAATGCCTTGTGGAGGTGGCTTTGGCTGCCGAAGGCTGCTTCCGGAAGGTGGACTTTCGGATCTGTCATGCACATTCGGCCGCCGAAGGTGCCGCCGAAGATTGAGTTTCGTCTCTGGACGAGACTTTCGGATGCCGAAGGTGCACCCGAAGGAGAGATAATAGGACTTTCGGCCGCCGAAAGAAGAGGTTCGGCCGCCGAAAGTAGGCGAGTTTCGTCTCTGGAGGAGACGTTCGGCCGCCGAAAGTGCCGCCGAAGGTGCTCTGTTTTGCCTTCCTTTGCATGATTTTTCATGCATGTTTATGAGGCTATAGAGGGGTTTTGGGACGATGTATTAGAGTTATGCTAGAGATGTTTGGCACCTCATGAGAGTCCTTTGGATGTAGGAATTGATCAGAGAAGAGGTGTTTAGCCCAATACAGAGTTGGCCCACGTTAGTAGAGCAAAGGCTTCAGGTGAGTGGGACTAACTATGCATGTTTTAAAGTAAAGAATGTTTCAGCATGATCCAAGCATCATAATTGCCATGTTAATGCTAGGATGGTTAATACTAAAAGATAATAATGTGATGAACATGAGACATGCATCATGAATGCCATGAGATAATAGGTTGTTGCACTAGAACCATGAAGATGCTGCATTGCATAACTGGATAAGTATGCGGATGAATGTTGAATAACCCTTTAGCCCTCATTATGACATGAAAAGTCGAGAAAAGAGTAATGGAAGAGTCAAGCATAAAGAGTATGAGCAGGGAGGCCTAACCGCCCCTATTATTGAGTCAGTATAGTCAGGAGGCCTAATCGCCCTGACAAATGTTTTCAGGAAGTTAGTCAGGAGGCCTAATCGCCCTGACAAATGTTTTCAGGAAGTTAGTCAGGAGGCCTAATCGCCCTGACAAATGTTTTCAGGAAGTTAGTCAGGAGGCCTAATCGCCCTGACAAATGTTTTCAGGAAGTTAGTCAGGAGGCCTAATCGCCCTGACAAATGTTTTCAGGAAGTTAGTCAGGAGGCCTAATCGCCCTGACAAAATGTTTTCAGGAAGTTAGTCAGGAGGCCTAATCGCCCTGACAAAATGTGTTCATGAGTTAGTCAGGAGGCCTAATCGCCCTGACAAAACGTTTATAGGAAAAGGCAAGAGAAAATGATTTCAGTAACCAGTCAGGAGGCCTAATCGCCCTGACACAACGTTTTCAGGAGAAAAGTTAAGTGATGCATGAGTCAGTTATGTGGAGGGCTATAGGTGACAACTTCTTCCTTGATGTGAAATGTTTGTGTTATGTTGCATAGCATGAGAGCATGTGTTTTAATGAACTGTTTTTATGGATTCCCCTCACTGGGCTTTAGAAGCTCATCCCTCTCCCTTATCCCAGTATTGCAGGGCCAGAGTATGATCAGAGTAAGCTAAGAGAAGAAGGCTAAAGAGCAGAATAATGAGAAGTTATGTCAAGTTGTATATGTTTAGCAAGATGATGTAAAGTTCAAGTGATGATATGCTATGTTATGTATGCATGTATAGTATAGTTGTGGACATGATGATGTATGGACATGAGCTATATGAATGTATAGAAAAAGAATGTTGTAAAGAGACAAAGTAAAGTTAAGAAAGTTAAAGAGAGATGGTTAGCATGTGCTTTGCCTAATGTATAGAGGTATGGTTTGTCTATGGTTGGCTAATCCTATAAGGGGTACATGATCAATGAGTTTTAAGAAAGGATATGTTTTCATGATGTATGAAATGTTTTCAAGAAATTCTTACAGAGGATTTTATGGCCAAGCTTAATAAATAAGAGCATGCATGCGTTGAGCTTGGAAAAAAAAAATGAAAGCAGAGTTTTTAATCACAGTCCCTCGGGGTAAGCCTGGGGCATTTAAAGGCATAACGTTTTATGAAAAGATTGATCATGTATAGGATTAGACCAGAAGTATAGAAGGAATGTCAGGCTTACTACGGGTCCCGGCGGCCTTAAGCCGATCTGGATCCTAGTGCCGAACAGTTTGGAGCCGTTACAGAAGGGTACCGGTTTCCGGGCTGTTACATTAACGAGACTATTACAAGTCTACTTAAGAATTCGGAAACGAGTCAAGCTCACAGGCTTTAATGAGCTGAATACTATGGAGCTCAAGTTTGACTCGTTTACTAAATAAGAGTAAAAATTAAGTTTAAGTTCGAGTTGTTTAGAAATCGAATTGAGTATGGTCGAACTTTTATCAAGGCGAATCTTGAATAACTTACGAATAATTTGGTTCATTTACACCATTAATTGCTCGCCATCTATCGACATTTTACCCTTCTATCCACGTTTAACTTTGAATGATAAATTATGTTTATATGTATATTGAAATTTTGCTTTAATTTATTTTTAATAATGGTTGATCGTCAATTTGAAATAATTTTTATAATTATATTATTATGCTTTGAAATGGACATAATTATGATTTGATAATGATCACTGTAAAATGGGCGATAAAAGAATTTTCTAAATTACAACAATCATTAAGTAATGTGTATAAAGACTTATAATAAATATGGGAAGTAATATATTATGTATGTTTAATCTAATAGTTGTTAAATTCATTTTCATATGAGTTTATACTAATGGTTTTATTCTTTTATTAAAGTGTGTTTAATATAAACTCGACTTTATACGGTAACAGTTTAATAACCATTAAATTAGATATTTTTATTAAAATTTATGCATAATTAGTCTAATTTTATATAATAAATATTAAAATTTTAATTTAAATAGT
The DNA here is from genome assembly GCF_001659605.2 of Manihot esculenta. NCBI lineage: Eukaryota > Viridiplantae > Streptophyta > Magnoliopsida > Malpighiales > Euphorbiaceae > Manihot > Manihot esculenta. The sequence continues at coordinate 15,306,892 of NC_035177.2, forward strand.
TAAACTCATTTTCATATAAAGTCATACTCATTATTGCTTTGAATAAAAATTTAAAATTAGTGTAATTAATTGCAAAGAATGGTAGGATATGTAACATTCTCAAACCCATAGCTAGAGTAGTGACATCACTAGGTATGGGTTAGACTATTTCACAGTAGAGCAAATGGTATTAGGAGAGGTGCTAGCTTACTCCGAGCTACTTAGGAGAGGTGCTAATATAACTCTAAACTACTAATAAATGAATCATAGAAAACTCAAATAAATAAATGGACATATCTAGAAATAAAGTAGACAGTATGATTAGCAAGTAAAAAACGAGTCACTTGGGGGAGGTGCTTACGTTTTCCCGACATGCTTGCTTCAGGTGCTTGTTTAAATCCGTCATGCTTACTTAAGTGAAAAGGACTTCTAAAGGCTAAAAGCATAATTTAGTAGGTCAATCTATGATTATTGAAAGTTTAAAAACTAAATTGAAACATGGTAAAGAGTTTAGTAGGTTAAAGTGTGAATATGGAAAGTTTAAAGACAAAATTTAGTTTAGTCCTTCATGTTTTCCACCTCTTCACCTAAACCCTCCATGTGTCACCTAACTATGCATGAAAGAAATGACAAAATAAAGTGAAAAAGTGGATTGTCTTCTCCACCCACCTCATTGCCGTAGCTCACAATTGAAAAACCAAGATTTTGATTTGTCTTCCTTCCACCAAATCCAAGCTAAAATTTCACCAAATCAACTTCTTTATCTAACCAAAATTCACCCTAAGATCAATAACTAAAGAAAGATCCATATATTGAAGAAGAAAAGTTTAGGGTTCAATATCCAAGCTTGAAAGTCAAAGGTGAGCTTAGAAATGTGTAGGAAATAGTATCTTCTCATTTCTTCATGCATGAATTTGAATTATAAAGCTTTAATTTACAATTTATTCAATCCTTTTCTAAGACATAAATTTACCTAGGTAAAGGAATATCAAAGGGAAAGGAGATAGTTAGAGAATAGAAGAGGAAAAGAAAGAGAAATTCAAGAAAGATTTGGTGTTTGTATGATTTTTCTGTTTCCTTTGATTTTCTCATGGATATGTGAAGTTAGGTATTGATTTTACTTGCTGAAAATGTTGCTTTTATTGTATAAATATGTTATATGAAAGTTAAAATTGTGTTTGAAAGGCTTGAAGTAAAGAAACCAAACATAAGAGCTAAAAGTACAAACCTAGCAGGATAGGTTTTAATAGGGCAGCATATGTTAGTAACTCTATAACTTATTGAGTAGTTATGAAATTAGGCCTAAAATATACTAAATGAAATCTGAGAAAAAAAGCTAAAACTTTCATAAATTGATCAAATTCTGAATCTGTAGGTAAAATAATATAAATTGCTAGTAAACCTAAACTGGACACAGTGATAGTGCATTCAGAACAGAGTGTATTAATTATACCATAACTAATTATGTATTGAGTAAAATTTGTTAAGACTAGTACTAAATGAATCTTAAAAAGTATACCTAAAATTTTGTAGAGACACTTAAGGTTGAATTTGTATAAAAATACATGAATCTGATATGTTTTGTGATATTATAAACAAGTACCAATACTGGACTGATTAAGACCTTATTGAATAGTTTGCAAAGAAAAATTCATAACTTAAGTTAGGGTGATTAGATTTGCATGAATTATATCTTGTTGAAAGGATAAGACATAAATGTACATTTGTTATGAAGAAACTTAAGTCAAATTATAACTCTAAACTGCTTGAAAAGTTTATGCAATATATGGCAGAATGTAGTTTTCTCAAATTGGAACGCATAAAAATTGACATGCTTGCTTAATCGGTGAGAATTACGCACGTGCTTGCTTATCGTACTTGGTTTTTCGCACATGTTTGTTTAATAATAACACCTATTTGTACATGATAATTTGAGTAAAACTTGTCATTCATTACTTGTTAATGTTATGAAATGCAAAAAGTGAATTGACTTGACGCAATATTGGAATGCTAAGTCAATAAAGTTCTGCACTAGTTGCCATGAGTTTCTCATCTTGTTAACTTTGGCATATGATATATGTACTTTGGAAATGAATTCAAATAGTTTCAAATGACATGCATCTACATTGATATATTAAATTAATGATACTTGGCCCTGATAAACTTAATAGGAGTCGAGGTTAGTTTAAGGGTATGACATGCCATATAAACATACAGAGTTCGCAGTACTGCTACCGATACATGATCTATATTTGAGGTTACATATTAGGTACCTCATAAGTATGGCCACAGAGCCCTTGTATCATAATTTTGGCCTCTGAGCCTACCATTTGGCACCCTGTGCCTACCGTTATAACTCCTTATCTACCTAGTCGACCCTACTATGAGTTTATAAAGGCTGAGAACCTAATTAAGATTGATACTCAATTTTGTGAAATTATCAGTGAATGTTAACATGTCTGTATCTATTACATGCACTAAACTATGGTGATTTGCTATAAATATAAAATGTGCAATAAAGGTAAATGAAGAAGTTTTTATTGAATGTGAAGGAAATTCTTGTCATGCACAAGAATACATATGGCACTCATATTTTATATCAAGAAGATCGACAAGTATGCTTTGTATCATGTTAACAACATTTGACTAGCTTGTAATTGTTTACTTAATTATTTATTTACATGAATATGTTTGTTCTATTTTATTATTTGTTTGCAATCACCCACTGAGCATTAGCTCAACATGTTGGTTTTTACCTAACGCAGATTGTAGATAAAGTAGGCACAACGGAGATTATCAGAGGTCTACATCAGATATCAAAGCCATTATCATAGCTGATTGTTTTGAGTCTCTGAGTTACAGTATAGTTATATTTTGGCATGTACATATTAAATAGAGTGGGTTGTGAAGGTTATGTAAATCAAATAATATAATTATGTATGGATAAAGAAAAAGAGTTGAGCATTTGTATGTGATGTTGTTATGAAATTTATTTGAACTATCTAATAACTTGATAATTACAGATAAAGGAAATTGTTTTGTCTTGATATATCTAAAAACGTATAGTTTGTGACAGTCATTGGTCTGTTTACACTCTGATAGAATAAGAGGTGTTACAGATATAACACTTTTGATATATGATTTTGGGCTCCTAAAGTTGTGAAAAAAAAAAAGCGAACAATAAATTGTGATATGCCAATGAATAGCCTTTTGAGCAGATAAATTGAGCTCATTCAGTCTCCTAGCTTTCATTTCTAAGTATTAGTGTTAATTGAGCGAAATCCTTTCGATATTAGTATTGTTTTTGATATTTATGCATTTCACCGCTTCACTAAAAAAACATTTTCCCTTATATTATATTAGAGAAGAAATTTAAAAGAGAGAAAAAAAAGACCATATATCGATATTGTTCTTGCATTACCTGCTCCTTGAAGATGGAGCAATAACGATCAGCGCTTAGTGTGCGAATTTTTCATAACTTGACCGGTCTTCTTTTTTCAGAGGTCTTGACCCTTTCTTGAGAACCAGAGGCGGAACTGGGATGCAGGGAGCCCTCCCCGAAACTTAAGAGAAAAAAAAAATTTATATATATATATATATAATTTATCTTGATTATTTATAATCATCCCTCAAATTATTAATAATATTTAAGTCTCAAAAATATATATTCTAAAAATGTTATTATTAATGTATATTTTAAAATTCAAAATAAAAAACAATTAGTTAAATCTTATTTTAAAGAATTATTATTTGAGAATAAGTAATAAAAATAGAAAAAATTATTATTTAATTTTTATTATATACGAAAACTTACTAATTAATTTTTTAATTTTAAAAAATATATTAAATATTTTTTAAATTTTAAAAAATATATTAAATATTTCTAAAATTTTAAAAAATTTATTAATTAGTATTCCCTTAGCAGTTAAATATTGAAAAGCACTCACATGATTAGTTTGGTGATAAGTGAATTTAAGTAAATCTGAGAGATCTCAGATTCTACCCCAATCCCCATTTAAAAAAATATATATATATTGAAAAAGTCGTATTTATAGATTTAGTCAATCTGATGATAAATGCATTAGAATACATTTGAAAAGTGTTAGATTTTCTATTCTCCCAATTCTCAACCCTTTTAACTTTGGTAAAAAAAAAAATAAATAAATAAAAAATTCTAAAATATACTCAATTAGAGAGACTAATTAATTTATATTTTTATAAAATTAAGAGCCAAATTAATATTTTTTTATATTATAGAAATTAAATAATAGAATATTTCACACTTAAAATTAACAAAAATATATTTAATAAATTTTTTAATATATAGAAACGTTTTAATATATTTAAAATTAATAAATTAATTAGTGAGTTTTTGAGTTATAAAGATTAAATAGTAAATTATCTAAAAAAAATAAAATAATGAACTATTTACTATAATTAATTGTTCATAATTAAGTGTTAAACATTATTTCCTCCATTATATCGTTATCATTAGGCTATAATTAACATCAAAATTTTAAATTAGACTAATTGACAAGAAAAAAAAATTGATTAAAGTACAGTCAACTGATTAATTTTAATCTAAAATTAATCAAATTTAAAATTTTATTACTTAATAAAATAAAATTTTAATATATTTATTTATTTATTTTATATATGTTATACTAAATAAAATAAGTAAATATAATTTTTCACCGCATAATGCATTGTTTATGTTGGTACAACATAATATCTATAATAAATTATATTCTCCTTATAAGTAAAAGATGTATTAACTTATGGTTTTAATTTCTCCTCTTCTTTTAGAAAATATTTAAGTATAAATATTTCAAATAGTGTACATATAGTCTGTATATTTAGATACTGTTTGAAACTCACTTAGAGTGATATTAATCTCTATCTGATTTTATATTTATTTAATATTGTAAAATTATCGTAGCAAATAATATTTTTATACAAAATATATAATAAATAATACCAAATAACTAGTAATAATAAATAATACCAAATAACTAGTAATAATAAAAAATATGTAATTATTGCTATTTCTTGAGAAAATATAAAAAAATAAGTAAAAATATTAAAAACAATCTTATGTATATCTTTTGATTTTTTTTATTATCATAAAAATTAATTTTTTTACAGTATTATAGTTTACAATAAAAGTCAAAAGAATATTTTATATTTTAAAAATATTAGCTATATATGTTCATTCAGATTTTTTTTAAAAATAATTAATTTAAGGAAACATAAAATTATCTCTGATACAGCTTTAAATAATATAATATTTTTAATTATAAAATATTATATTTATTTTATAAATAATATTCATAAATACATTAAAAAGTATAACAATTATATTAAGTTAAATAAATAAATATTATTTTTTTATTATATTAAGTAAGAAAATATTAATTTTAAATAATTCAAATAAAAATTAATCGGTTGATCATAATTAAAATAATAATTTAAAATTGAGCTATAATTGATAAATATCAAAAAATTTTAAAATTTTAATTATGAAATTTTAGTCACATCAATAATATTAAATAAAATATTAATATTTACTACACATCAATTGTCACATCAATAATTTTTAATTTTAATTTTAATAATAAACTAAAATTAATATTAAAATTTTAAATTAAATTAAAAATAACTAAAAAAATTATTAAAATTGAGAAAAGCGGTAAAGTTAAACCTTATCATTATTGTTATTATTAGTGTAATTATCAGTAATCATAACGGAGGAAAATCTTCAATTATTGTGGTATATGTATTCCTTAAAACTGTGGGTTGCATATGAATTTTTTTTTTTAATGATCTATATTATTATTTCAAAAGAAAATATTTTTTATCATACAATAATAGAAACTAGTAATTTATTTTGGCATTCTTAAAACTTTCTATAATACTGGCCTCGTTGAGAACAGTAGATTGAATTGTCCCATGTGCAGTATGTGTTTGTGTAATGTGATATAGTACTTGTACATTATGATATTCAATATCATACTTTCATCTACTTTCCCAGATGACAAATAGAAGGTGGCCTAATGGCAAAAAAAAAATTCTAACCTCTGCATCTTTTTTCTTTTTTTATTTTAATCCATAAATTTTAATTTGAACATAAAAGATTAATTTTCTTAAAATGAAAGAAATTTTATCTAAATTTAAAATTTGGATATTGTATCTCCATCTACTAAGTATGCTTGATAATCTCTTTTGATATAAATTAATGAGCGAACTTAACATATAATAATTAAAAAACAAAATAGAACCCAACATTTTAACCAGATGCTTCTCCCTCTCTAGATTATATCTATAAGTTAAAATAGACGCTTAACTATTTCTTTTCTAAAACTTATCTGATCCGTTTGTTTTTAATAACATAATAAACTTATAAGCAGTTTATAAACACAAACAAAAAAAAAAAAAGAAAAGAAAAGTTGATCCCAACTTTTTATTTTAATACTTATAAGCATCCTGCTTATAAAATTAATTTTACAAATTAAATCTCTATAATATTTTTACTAAAAATATAAAATTACAATATATACCTTCAATTAATGAAAACAACTTATACCTTTTTAATATTTTTTATAATAAATGTGTTTATAAGTTGTTTTTAACTAAACATTTCAATTTTTATCTATCACCTATAAGCACTTATATTAAACACCTAACAACTTTGATAACCGTCGGACCTTGCACCCCCTTTGGACAAAATCAGGACCCACAAAAACAGATCAAGCCTTGAGTTCGGAACACCCTTAGGCAGGTCTACCCAGTGGCTTTCAACCCAAGATCTAGCATGAAAGATAGGCCGGGTCGTCTGTGAGCCTAAGCCCAGTAAAAAAGAGGCCGACCCAAGAAGGAGACATGGGGAGAAATGAGCAAGCCTCGTCTTTTCGCAGCCCTATTCGCATGCGCACTGGAAAAAATTAAATGGCTGCCTGATATAGGTATGGCAACTGATGGTACGGGCCTGCCTGACAGAAACAGATGTCATTGTAGTAGAGAGTCTGTTAGGCGCCACTGGCAAGCAAGAAGAAAAGAAATAAAAGGAAAGGAGTACCCCCTAAAGGGATCAAGCTTACACACACACAAAAGTCCTATCCTCTGGATCTCAGAACATCAATTGGCGCCGTTTGTGGGAACGAAGGAGATCTTTCCGTCGCCGGAGTTCCACTCTCCCTACACCCACTGAGATCCACAATGGCTAACCACAAGGAAAACCACACTACCCATGCCTCAAATGACCTGAACTCTGCTCAAGAAAGGCATCAGTTCTCTTTCTTTAGCCCCACAAATCAACCACCGATATTGTTCAATCCCTCGCCAACCTCGACAGGGAATGTACCTGTAGTCGCCATGTCTAACCAAGACCTTCAAACCTTCGCCCTTTAGCTACAAAACACTGCCCAATGGCTAAGGCAAATAATACAGCACAGGGGTCTCAATACCCCATCAAATGTGTCACCCGTAGTCGAAGGGATTCAAACCAATGAACCCCAACCAACTTTCAACCAACCAATCCCTCAGCAAAATAGTAGGGAGACAGGAGAAAGAGATAGAAGAGCCGATAGGGAAGGAGAACCGATGGCCAGAGCTCACGGAAGAAGGGTGAGAGAGCTTATAGAAAACGATGAAGTGGAAAGCTATTTTACGGGATGAGCTGGAAAAACCGGAAGTGAAGAATGGAGGGGAGGGTACCGCCAGGAAAAGAGGCCTAGACCGGAGGAGGAAGACGTAGATCAAAAACTGCAGAGGATGAAAGAATAGTTGCTTGCAGAGCTGGGGGCAAAAGACCATGGCCAGACTCTTATGCCTTCATCGTCACTATTTTCGAGATGGATTCAGCAGGAAAACCATCCCTAAAAAATTCATGATGCCCCTAATGGCGACATATAATGGGGTGGGAAACCCGAGAGAACACATCCTCAACTACAAAACCTTTATGGAGTTACAGACCCTATCGGATGTCTTGATGTGCAAGGTATTCCCAACGACGCTCACAAGCCCAGCAAGAGCTTGGTTCAACAACCTGAAGGCAGACAGTATCAGAAGTTTTGGTGACCTGGCCAACATCTACGTCAGCCGGTTCATAGCAAGGGTACCGGCTGACAGAAAAATCAGCTACTTGGAGACAGTCAGACAAAGAAGGAATGAGTCCCTGAGAGAATACGTAGCCCGTTTCAACACGGAGGCCTTGCAGATCCCCGAGCTGGATGAGAGCCGGGCTTTAGAAGCCATGCAGAAAGTGTAACGACTCGGAAACCGAACCGCTACCGGCTCTAGGATTCAGATCGACTTAAGGTCGCTGGAACCCGTAGCAAGCCTAACATACGTCCTGTACATCCGGTAAAATCCCATACATGATCATACATTTTCATAAAAACTTTAAACTTTTCATATACCAAGCTTGACCTGTGCATGCACCAAAACTGTAAACATAAAACCCCATACTAGAGCCCTCATCAAATGCTCTAGTTGGGTCCACATTTCATATATTAAGCTTGGTTCATCAGATAACATCATTAAAACAATTACATAAAGATCATGTACAACAGGGATTTACAATAAACATTAGGGCCAAGCACAATACTAATCCTCATTACATTACTTTACATTACATTACATGTCCACTACAACTCTATTACATGACATAGCCATTACCCTTGCTGACTTCCTGTTATCTCTGACCCTGCAAACCTGGGGGTTAGGGGAAAGGGGTGAGCTACTAAATCCCAGTGAGCAGAACATAAAACAGTTCATTAAACATATGCTTTCATGAAATGCATCACATCACAAATAATTTAAATCAAGGATGGACTTGTCACCAATGGCCCTCTACATAATCCAATGTGCCCGGCCCACAACGGGAGCTCCTCAGGACTTTCACTTAACATGTCATAACATAACATATCCATATGTGCCAGGGGCGTAGAATGGGTCTCGACCTGGACTTTCTCTTACTCTATGCCAGGGACGTAGAATGGGCCTCGACCTGGACTTCCATACCGTATTATATCATATCATATCAAGGGCCAATGGGTCATCCAACATCCATCCACATCAACATCATATTATGCAATGCATCATATTCGTGAATTCTAATGCAATACAACCTATTACATACATGGCATTCATGATGCATGAACATGCTTAGAAGTTTAATTGCTTTGAAATAAAAAGAGTTGTGTTCTACTCACCTCTGGCTGATACTCAACTGACTCTGGAGCAGCTATCTCACTGCTGGTCACCTCGGTTCCTCAGGTCCGATCCTACACAGGTGGACTCAAATGAGGGACCAAACATACTCTAACATGGCTCTAAACAACTCCCCAAAAACCCTCTAAAACATCATAAAACATGCATAAGAATCAAGCAAAGGAAGGCTGGGCAGGGGACTTTTGGCAGCAGGTTCGGCGGCCGAAGGTCCCTCCAGATCCAAAAGTCAGGCACTTTTGGGGGCAGATTTGGCGGCCGAAACTCCCCTCCAGAGCCGAAAGTCCAAACTTTTGGGGGCAAGCTTAGGCGGCCAAAACTGCCTCCTCTGGCAGGTTCGGCGGCCGAACATAGCTTCGGCAGCCGAACCTGGGTTCTCCCGAATGGCAGAACCCGATTCTGCCTCTCTCATCCAGCCACCCAAAACCTCACAACATGCATTCAACTATACTAAAACATGCATAAACACATTTTCAAGCACATAGGGGCATAAAACTAGCCTAAACCCCAACAAACATCAACATAGCATCACATTTATCATTAAACAAACATAAACCCTAACATTTTACATCTACTCTAAACATGCATCAAAACCCTTAAAACCCCTTAAAACTTACTTAAAACATAAAAGAAGGCGAGGATCTACACTTACCTCCTGAAGATCGAGAGAAGATGTGATCCAAACTTCGAGATTGGGAGAAAATGAGCTCCGGGGGTCTCCAAGCTTCAAAACTTTGGTCTTGGCTTTAAAATGTTCAACACAGAGTAAAAACTTATCAAAAACTTGAAGGATTTGAAGGAAAACATAAAATCAACCAAAGGAGGTCGAAATCTCACTTATGCCTAAAAATAGAGAGAGAAAACTCGGCCATTTTCGGATAAGGGGCCTTTTATATGTGGCTGGCCAGACCACCTTCGGGGGCCAAAAGAGCTTCCGCAAGCTCTCAATGTTCGGCAGCCAAACTTGAGGTTCGGCGGCCGAACCTGAGTTTTTCCTCCATGACTTTTTCTTTCAAACTCAATTTTCATTCTTCATTAAAACTATAAAAACATATAAAAATATTTTAGAAAACCTTTATTTTACCCTTCTAGAAGGCTCCGACATCCTAAAATTCTGGATTCCAACGGAGATTCCGCCGGAAGGTAGGAATTCCGATGCCGGGGTCTAGCCGGGTATTACATTCTTCCCCCCTTAAGAACATTCATCCCCGAATGTTCAACAAACAAGCATAGCATGGCATAACACACATGAGCACATAAAAACACTAACCTTAAAAGAGATAAGGGTATTGCTTGAGCATAGACTCCCGTGTCTCCCAGGTACATTCTTCTATGTTGTGGTGATTCCAAAGGACTTTCACCATCGGGATTTCCTTGTTCCTCAGCTTTCTGATCTATGTGTCTAGGATCCGCACTGGCTGCTCAATATAGGTGAGATCTCCTAAGATCTCCACATCAGGCTCATTAAGAACCTTGCCCGGATCTGACACGAACTTCTGTAACATGGAAACATGAAAAACCGGATGGATTCTCTCCATTGAAGCAGGTAAGTCCAACTTGTACGATACATTCCCAATCTTCTGCAAGATTTCAAAGGGTCCGATGTACCGTGGAGCTAGCTTACCTTTCTTCCCAAAACGAATCACCCCTTTCATAGGAGACACCTTGAGCAACACCATATCTCCCTCCTGAAACTCCACATGCTTCCTGCGGACATCTGCATAGCTTTTCTGCATGCTCGCAGCAGTTCTGATTCTTTCCCTGATAATGGGCACTACCCTGCTGGTGATCTCTACTAACTCAGGCCCTGCCAAGGCCCTTTTGTAATACCCGGCTAGAGTCCGGCATCGGAATTCTACTTTTCGGTGGCATCTCGGATGTCGGATTCCTCTAGAAGGGTCAGATTTATGTTTTTGTAAAGGATGGTAGTATGTTTTCATGTTTTACATGTAAAAGGAAATGAGTTTGTGAAAGAAAAGAGCCAAGAAAGAAATGCAAGGTTCGGCCGCCGAAGGTGAAGTTCGGCCGCCGAACATGCATGAGTTTTGGTTTCACGTTAGGCCGCCGAAGGTGGTCTGGCCAGCCACCTATAAAAGGCCCTAGGTCGGTGAATGGATAAGATTTTCTTTCCATTCACAGACAGAGGTGAGAGCATGACCTTCCTTAGGTGATTTTCATGTTTTCTTCAAATCTTGCAAAGTGTTGATGAGTTTTATGTTGTTTTGAAGCTTTTGAGCAAATTAACCAAAGTTTTGAAGTTGGAGACTTTGAGGGAGAGTTTCTCCATATCTCCACGTTGGGATCGTTTATCTTCTTGTTTCTAAGAGGTAAGTGAAGATCCTGAACTTCTTTTCATGATTTATGAGGTTTTTATGAAGTTGATGGGTAGAGATGCATGTTTAGGGTAAGTTGAGGTTTTGGTTGATTTGTGGTCAAAGCATGCTTATGTGTTTAGTTGTGTTGTTTGTTGGGGTTTTAAGTTAGTTTTGGACCCCTTTGTGCCTATACTTGAGTATATGCAGGTTGGGAATTGGTTGGTTGCATGTTTGAGTGAAGTTTGGGTTGGTTTGCATGAAGCAGAACACGATTCTGCCTAACTGGAGAATCCAGTTTCGGCCGCCGAAAGAGGGTTTGGCCGCCGAAAGAGGGTTCGGCCGCCGAACATGCTAAGGAGGTGGTTTCGGCTGCCGAAGCTTGCCCAAGCTTGCCCCCGAAAGTTTGGACTTTCAGCTCTGGAGGAGGGTTTCGGCCGCCGAAGGTGCCGCCGAAGGTTATAGACTTTTGTCTCTGGAGAGGACTTTCGGCAGCCGAAGTGCCGCCGAAAGTGCTTGAGTTTCGTCTCTGGAAGGGACTTTCGGCCGCCGAACCTGCCGCCGAAAGTGCCCTGTCCAGCCTTCTTTTGCATGTTTTTCTTGCTTCTTTTAGGATGTTTTAAGGGGGTTTTGGGGAGTATTCTAGAGTTGTTCTTGAGCTAGTTTGGTCCCTCATTTGAGTCCATCTGTGTAGGAACGGACCAGAGGAACCAAAGAGGTCAGCAGTGAGCACTGTTTCAGAGTCAGCTCAGAGTCAGCCAGAGGTGAGTGAAATTAAACTGACTGTTTTAACTTGAGAAAGTAAATGCTTTGAGCATGTTCCATGCATCATGAATATGCGATAGGTTGAGTGCATTAGTGTACACGAATATGACGCATTGCATCTATCCTTGTACTTGGCATTGCTCCTTGTACATTGCTTCTATGGTACGGATCGGACATAGTGTGAATTCATTAGCCCTCGTAGGAAAGACCTGGAACAGCCCTAAGGGGACCAGGCATAGGGTACTTCGGTACTAATGATTGAGATGAAGTCCTGAGGAGCTCCTTCGCGGGCCGGGCACAGTTGAGGGATTTTTTATTCAGTCCATCTGAGATGATGTGTTTTACTTGTGATATGATGCATTCCATGAGAGCATGTTTTATCACCTGTTTTTATTGTTCTCCTCACTGGGCTAGTATAGCTCATCCCTCTCCTTTAACCCTAGTCTTGCAGGATCAGAGTCAGAGGGAAGTCAGCAGGGTACATGACATAGCGGTTGTCGAGACCGGTCAAAAATAATCAATTCAGCTACCAACAATATTAATACTGTAGATAGTGGTGAAAGGATCGTATCCACAGGGAATTGATACTTATCTGCTTTCCTTATCAAGACCAAAAAAACAAACAAAAAGTAAAATAAAAACAAAGTGCAAGAAAATTAAAAAGGGGGGTTTTAAGATTGATAGAATTCAACTAAAGATGAAAGCAATAAAATAAAGCGAATAATAAAATAAAGAGAAAACAAATATGAGAAAAGCTCTAGTTGAAGATTCAGATTCACTTTAGTTGATGGGATTGATCATTGACTCATGTGTTCCTTTGTTGATTCAATAAATTGGCCATGGAGATTGAAGAAGCTTCTCACATCCATTGTCTCTCTTTAAGATTAAATCAATTAGGGAAAGTCCTCCAATTAATTACTAATTAACAATTGCCAAAGAACGTCTTTGAGCCTTAGGCCTTTTACAATAGTCAATTGCATAAAGATATAGAGAGAACCAATTCTAGTCACCCACATGCATGGAGACAACACTAGATCATGCAATTTCCTTGGTTGTGCACCAAGTGTTCTTATGGTTGAACAAATCAAGCAATTACGGACTTAAAATCATTCAAACCAACAATATATCACTTTGCAACAAAAAATCAATGGAGACCTTAAATAACAAAGCAATAATGTCCTTAAGCATGAAATCACAAGAATATTGAATAACAAAAGATAAACAATGTAGTCCAAGTCTCTCAATCCACAATACAACTAAAGCTTCACTTGTTCTTCAACTAGAATGAAAGGGTTTCAGCCTCTCATGGCTGAAACAAAAACAAAAATAAAAAGAAAAGAAGAAAGGTACAAGAAGAGATGTGAATCCCGTAGGTGTCTCCCAAGGGGAGTGTAAAGACCGTGTAGAGGCTTCTTATGTGGCTTTTTATAGTTGAAAAGTGTTGCCCTAGGTCATACTTACTGCCCAAGAGGTATTTTCTGCCCAAGATGTGTCTGAAAAGGAAAGAATCGCGCTTTTCGGCTTCAGAAGGAAGGCTGCGCGAAAATGCACTGCTGAAGGAAGTTGGTGCGCGCGGTTTGGTCTCAGAAAGGGAAGGAGGCGCAGATTGTGCTTCCTAAATAAGTTTAGATGCTGACCTTGCTTCCTAATTAGTATAGAGGCTGCCCAAGGTGATGCCCATGTGCAACTTGCTGTCCAAGTTGTTGCAAAAGAGGAAAGAATCGGACTGCAAGGCTTCAGTAGGAAGTTGGCGCGCAGATTGCCTTCAGAATAGGAAAGGAGCGTACCTTGTGTTTGAAAAGGAAGGAAGAGCGATCCAAGGCTGCCAATAGAGGAAGAAAAGTCGTGGCTTGATGTTCATAAGGAAATATGCACGTACCAAGGCCTTCAGAAGAGGAAGGACGCGCGGATCATGCTTCTAGAAGAGGTGGTGCGCGCATGGATTGCAAAAGAGGCAGGAGAATGCAGTCATTAATGTGCAGAAGTGGAAAGATATCTGTCCAGTCTTTCCTTTTTAGGTGGAGCCTTCGTTTGAATTTTGAATACTGAATGCAGAAGAGGAAGAGCATCTCCTTGAGATCTTGCTGCCTAAACAGGAAGATATGACTGCTGCAATGTGTGCACATCTTTTGAACAAGGAAAGAAAGATCTGCGATTTGAATTTCAAATAATCTTCTGACTGAGCTTTCCTTATTTGCTTTTGCTTCTGCACTTTCCTCATTTGAAGACTTTCCTTTTTGGCTTCATGTTCTAAATAAGGCAGGAAAGATTCTGCAGTTCAAATTTCGAACAGTTTGCTAACTGTGCTTTCTGACTCTTTCCTTATTTGGCACTTTCCATATATGAAACTTTCCTTATTTGGAACTTTCCATATATGAAAACTTTCCTTTTCTGGAACTTTCCATATTTGGCACTTTTTTGGCAGTTTTAAGCGCATTTTCTCCAGAATGTCCTTTCACACCAAGTTTCTGCAAAACATGAACAAAACAACTAAATTAGGCAGAAAAGGTGCAAATAAACATCATTAAGAACATTATAATGTGGCCTAAAATGCGCTCTGTCAGTACAGGAAGAGTAAAGACTTTTGTACTAGCATAGAGTGGACATGTATTGTAAAGAAATGGTTTAGTATTGTATAGTGTAGAGTATTGTGCTTGACCCATGTTGTAAATCCTGTTTGTATACATGGTCTGTTTTTTATTATGTACATGGTTTTATGAGTATGTGAAATCCAGGCTTAACAGAGTATGAGTTTAACCCGTCTGGAGCAAGCTCTAGTAAGGGGTTCTGTAGTACAGAAAGAGTGCATGCACAGGTTGAGCCTTGGTTAAGAGTATCAGTTTTATGTTTTTACAGCAAATGTATGATCATGTATGGGATTTGATAGGTATGTAGAGAATATAGCAGGCTTGCTACGGGTCCCGGTGACCTTAAGTCGACCCGGATCCTAGCGCCGGTAGCGGTCCGATTTTCGGGTCGTTACAGATTGGTATCAGAGCCCTAGGTTCATATGGTCGGACCGAAGGGGTGTGAGCCCCAGGTTCATATGATCGGACCTAGATAGAGAGTGTCGGGCTCATAGAGGTTATAGTAGGTCAAGCACACTAGGAAAGCATGTCCACTAGGATAGGATGTTGAGTCCTGTCTATTTGATGATGTGTAATGCCATGATTTATGCATGTGCATTGTTGTTATGTGATGTTTCTATGCTGATGTGTGCTGGTTATATGCTGATGTGTGCTGGTGTATGTTGTTTTCCAGAAAGTAAAGATGAGAGGAACTCGTCGATCTACACGATTGACTGGAGTCCCACCAGTGAATGAGGGTTCAGCTGCTCGTCCTCCTGCATTGCCAAGGACAAGGTCTCAGCGATCAAGCAGGGAGGGTACGTCAAGGGACTCTAGAAGGTCTTTTGACGAGAGCAGAAGAGGAGCAGATAGAGGAGGGAGTTCAGAGGAAGTGAGGGAGGCTATGGATGTGGATCAGCAGCCAAGAGAGGAAAGCATGGGTATGGGTAGGTCGGAAGAGGGTATGGGAGAGTCTCAGGGAGGCGCTCAGGCCTCGGGGTTTGGTTATCCACCCTTTCCACAGGGCCCGGGGTATCCGATGGGGGGTACGTCGGATTATTCTGGTTTTACCCCATATCCTACCTACATGCCTTACATGCCTTATCCTCCTTTTTACCCACCTTATTCCATGTATCCACCCACACCTTTCCACCCCAGTGCAACATACCCAGATCCAAGTTCAGCACCTTCGCCACCACCAAAACCAGAACCAATAACCCCAGTTGTCCAAGCACCGCAACCTAGCTCAGCTGAGGGAAGTAAAGTGAAAATGACAGAGTACCTGAAGTTGGATGCTCCCAAATTCAATACGGGAGATGATCCATTTGAGTACCTCAGAACGGTTAAGATGATAATCGATGAGTTAGGAGTTGATGATAGCAGAGCCATTGAGATGGCAGGGTTCACATTGACATGTAAGAAGGCTCGAGAGTGGTTCAAGAATTATGTGGACCCCAGGTTGGACAGCATGTCATGGGGAGAGTTCGCCAATGAGTTTGCAGGGTGGGCTTTTCCTGACAGTTTCAGGGAGCTGAAAGTGATAGAATTTGAGCAGTTGAGGCAGACCGAGGAGATGAGTGTAGATGAATACACAGACAAGTTCCTGGATCTGTTACAGTATGTGGGTCAGGCTTATGACACTGACCAGAAGAAGGCAAGGAGATATACCATGAGACTGCATCCCAGGTATTCCTCCTTGATTCTTCCAGCAGAGAAAGAGAGTTTCCACGCTATAGTGGATGCCGCCAGGAAAATGGAGGCGAGTGCCATTATTCAGGGAACAATAAAACAGCAAGTGGCACAGTCTTCGGGTTCTAAGACCCCCAGTGCAGCAGCTTCTGGCAGCAAGAAGGGAGAAAAGTTTAAAGCGAGGAAGGGCAAGTTCTGGAATAAGATCACGTCTAGTCTGGGAATGGGTAGTGGCTCAAGCTCTGGCACAGGCAGTACAGTGTGCATGCGATGTGGAAGGCCGCACAAAGGAGTTTGTCGTATGGGCTCGACAGCCTGCTTTAAGTGTGGCCAGGAGGGACATTTTACTCGGGAATGTCCTCAAGTGACCTTTATGGCACCATCCCAGCAGATGAGTTCAGGCAGTGTGGCACAGCCAGCAGCGCCAGCCATGCCTCAGAGCAGTGGCAGAGGTAGAGGGAGAGGGACAACCTCTTCTTCAGCGGCAGGTTCCCGAGGTGCAAGTCCGGTAGCCCCAGCACGGATCTTCACTGTGAGTCAAGAGGAGGCAAACACGTCAAACACAGTGGTGTCAGGTAATCTCATCATTGGGTGTTCTAATGTGTATGCTTTGATGGACCCCGATGCTTCTCACTCTTTTATTGCGTCGCGAGCCGTGGAGAGATTGGGTCTGATGATCTCAGAGTTAGAGTTTCCTCTCTGGGTCAGTGGACCCAAATGTGACCCATCAGTGGCAGTGTCAGTCTGTCGTTTCAGTCCAGTGTTCATAGAGGGTAGATGCCTTCCAGCTGACCTGGTGGTTCTAGATTTGACAGATTTTGATGTCATTCTAGGGATGGATTGGCTATCTACATATGAGCTACTTTGGACTGTAGAGACAAGGTAGTTAGGCTCAGAGACCAGGATGGGTCATAGTGTGTCTTCAGAGGAGATAGGAGGGGTACTCCTAGAGGTTTGATCTCAGCCCTTCAGGCTCGTCGTTTGCTTAGGAGGGGTTGTCAGGGGTTTCTAGGTCATGTGAGAGAGCTAGATAGACAGGTTAGGGAACCAACCTCAGTTCCTGTAGTCCGAGAGTTTCCAGACGTCTTCCCAGACGAGCTTCTAGGACTACCACCTGATAGGGAACTAGAGTTTGCAATAGAATTGCTGCCTGGTACCAGACCTATCTCTATTCCTCCCTACAGGATGGCGCCAGCAGAGTTAAAAGAGCTGAAAGAGCAATTACAGGACTTGGTAGATAAGGATTTCATCCGCCCTAGTACCTCACCTTGGGGTGCTCCCGTGCTATTTGTCAGAAAGAAGGATGGATCCCTCAGACTTTGTATCGACTACAGACAGTTGAACAAGGTCACTACCAAAAATAAGTATCTGTTACCTAGGATCGATGATCTATTTGACCAGCTAGCTGGAGCAGGTTGTTTCTCTAAAATCGATCTGCGATTCGGGTATCATCAGTTGAGAGTCAGAGAAGCAGATGTGCCAAAGACAGCTTTCAGGACTAGATATGGGCATTATGAGTTCTTAGTAATGCCGTTCGGGTTGACTAATGCCCCTGCAGCATTCATGGATCTCATGAACAGAGTTTTCAGTGAGTATCTGGATCACTTTGTTATTGTCTTCATCGATGATATCTTAGTGTATTCCAGAGATGCAGAGGAGCATGCCCAGCATCTGAGGACAGTTCTGCAGACTCTGAGAGAGCATGGTTTATATGCCAAGTTCTCTAAGTGTGAGTTTTGGTTGAGGAGCATTTCCTTCTTGGGGCATGTTGTATCCGCAGAAGGTATTGAGGTAGACCCCAAGAAGATAGAAGCTGTAGCTAACTGGCCTAGACCCACATCAGTGACGGAAATTAAAAGCTTTCTGGGTTTGGCAGGTTACTACAGGAGGTTCGTGCAGGACTTCTCAAAGATAGTTGCTCCTATGACCAAACTGACTCAGAAGAATCAGAGGTTCGTGTGGTCGGACCAATGTAAAGAGAGCTTTGAGGAGTTAAAGCGACGATTAACATCAGCACCGGTGTTATCTCTGCCTGTCAGTAATGAGGACTTCACAGTGTTCTGTGATGCGTCCAGAGTGGGATTGGGTTGTGTTCTGATGCAGAATGACAGGGTGATTGCCTATGCTTCTAGACAGTTGAAGAAGCATGAGTTGAATTACCCCACCCATGACCTGGAGATGGCGGCAGTCATCTTTGCACTCAAGATGTGGAGGTATTACCTTTATGGGGTTAAATGTGAGATCTTCACAGATCACAAGAGTTTACAGTACATCTTGAGTCAGAAAGAGCTGAATATGAGGCAAAGAAGATGGGTGGAACTGCTCAGTGACTATGATTGCAGAATCCAGTACCATCCGAGTAAGGCGAATGTTGTGGCAGACGCCTTGAGTCGGAAATCACTTGGCAGTTTGTTCCATATAGCAGCAGAGAGAAGACCAGTGGTGATGGAGTTTTACCAGCTCATCGACGAAGGGCTACAGCTAGAGTTGTCGGTACGGGTGCGTTGATAGCACAGATGAGAGTGACACCAGTGTTTCTGGAGCAGGTGGCTCAAAAACAGCATGAGGACCCTGAGTTAGTGAAAATTGCCAGGACTGTTCAGTCAGGCAACAATGCAGAGTTTAGATTTGATCGCAAAGGGATCCTCCGCTATGGGAATCAACTATGTGTACCAAATGACATCAATCTGAAAGGAGACATTATGAGGGAAGCTCATAATGCAAGATACAGTGTTCACCCTGGAGCCACCAAGATGTATCAGGATCTGAAAAGAGTGTATTGGTGGCCAGCTATGAAGAAAGAAGTGGCACAGTTTGTGTCCGCCTATGAAGTTTGCCAGAGGGTGAAACTGGAACATCAGAAGCCGACTGGAATGCTTAACCCGCTACCGATTCCAGAGTGGAAATGGGAAAACATAGCTATGGATTTCGTAGTGGGCTTACCGACAGCGTCCAACAGACTAGACTCCATATGGGTGATTGTGGACAGACTCACGAAATCTGCTCATTTCCTTGAAGCTTTGAATCTTCATCTTTATGGAGTTCATACTGTTATCTACATATGGTACACGATCATTGAACCTTCTGGCTCGAAAAGGGGTTGATTGTGCCTCATTTTCCTCTTCATAGGATGGATCGTGTGTATCATCATCCCTCTGAATGGACTTGCCCTTTGAAGATCTAAGGTTGTCCTCAAGGTTATCCATTCTCGAATTTAGCTTCTGAAAGCTATCCATGAAAGCTTTATATATATCTTTAATATCAAATGTAGGGTCAGAAGTCTCACCAGTATTATGCCCAGACATTATAGAAAAATTCACAATTCTCTCAACTCACGTGTTTAATTTTCAAGCACTCACTTGGTATCTCAAAAGTGCACTTCAGAATAAAAGACTCAATAAGCCAAGCTTGTATGATTCAAATAATAAGGAAAGCAAGGAAAGACCTAAGAAGAAAAGATAGGAAACAACACTAGATGCAAACTGACCAAAATGAACAAATAGATTGATTTAGCACACAAAAGTTAAATTTCGTGTACTAAGTATAATTAGATGTTCAACAATGTGCAATTTGTCAAACTAAATGTAAGGAACCAATAGACAGAAAGACACCAAATTGACAAACTAAGAATCAAAAATTGACAAGACGGATGTGCTTAACACAAAATTTTCCCTAAGCATGCAATCCTAGGTTAACTGATATTAATATTGACTCAACAAAAACAATTCAAAGCAAGCAAACAAAATAGACACTTAAAACAGCAAGTATTAAGTACAACTGTTTTGTGAAAATACTACCCAAATTTGCCCTAAACCTACCCCAAACATGTATTTCGAATTCCAAGCCCAGAAATATATTCAAGGTATATGAAATATGATTTATATCAGTAGATATCAATCAGAATGAAGTTTGAACAAATGACCCAAAGTGGCAGAAATTCTTTTTTTTTTCTTCATGTTTTGGTTTTTTTTTTATATGGACAGAAATAAAACACTGGAAATACTATTCTAAGAGTATTAGAATAACAGCATATGAATTAGGGCAGAAAGCATAAACCAAATCACTAAAGATAGTAATTTCGCCTAAACAAGAATTTAGGGTAAATTTTGATTTGAACAGCAACCAAACAATGTATTCGACTCTAATAGGTATCCCAAACCAGATTTCCAAAGTGATATATTCAGCCAATAATGGACAAAATTGAATGCAAAGACGCAAAGGATAGATAAGAAATTATTACTAAGCCTAGCTCTGATACCAATTGACGCGGAATCCTAGCCTATTAGAGACTGAAACGACACATACCCTAGTAAAAAGAACTTAATTCAGAAAATAATTCCTCAATCTAAAGCACCCTTAATTAACATGCAATTAAGAACACTTATAACGGATTGATTTTAAGAGCAGCAAGAATAAGAAACATACAAGTTAGTATCAAACCTTATTCGTGATGCAATGTCAAGAACCAAGATCTCTCTTAAGCTCTCAAAGAAGAATCGCATAAAGCAATTGTATTGAATAATTGATAATCTGTCCGTACAATATAGAAAAAGAGATGCTTATATAACCTAAATAAAGGCCCATGATCTTTGCCACTTCCCACTACTATGCATGGACCCATGATCTATGCCACTACCCTCTACTTTACATGGATCCATGATCTATGCCACTACCCACTACTTTACATGGATCCATGATCTATGCCACTATCCACTACTGGATAACTACCCACTACTGGTTAACTACCCACTACTAAATAATTACCCACTACTGGTTAACTACCAACTACTAAATAACTACCCACTACTGGTTAACTACCAACTACTAAATAACTACCCACTATAAATACAAAATTTGGATTGTCATTAAGGACACATTCGGCCTAATTGACTTGGAATGGCCAGATTGTTCTTCAACCTCAAAATGAACTTGCAACGCTTCAACATATTCCTTCATAAATCCTTGAAGTGCTTCCTTTATCCTCTTGGATCTCAACCTTGTAATTGGTCCTTGAGGCAATGCTAGCTCATCATTTTTAGTGTTGTTGTTTGTGCTTACATCATCCTCTCCAACACAAGTGGCTGAATGCCTCTTCCTTCTCCAAGCCAAGCCGTCGGCCAGTTCTTCCTTTTTCTCTTTCCTTTTGAGTTTTGTTTCAGCCATGAGTGGCTGAAACTCTTTTTTCTAGTTGAAGATTAGGTGAAACTTTAGTTATTTTATGGATTGGGAGATCTGAACATACATTGTTTATCTTTTATTTTTCAATATTTATCCAATTTCATGCTTAATTCCATTGTTGCTTTGTGGTTTAGATCAATAGGGCCAATTGATTCTGGATTGCAAGGTAATAATTTATTAGTTTGGATAGTTTTAAGTCCGTAATTGCTTGAATTATTCAAACACAAGTAACTCTTGGTGTAAAAACTAAGGAAATTACATAATCTAGCAATATCACCATGCGTTTGGGTAGCTAGAATTAGGTTTCTCTATTTCTTAATGCAATTGACAGTTGTTAGATGCCAAAGACCCAAGGACATTCCTTGGCAACTTGTTGATTAGTAATTAATTAGAGGACGTTCCCTAATTGATTTATGCTTAAAGAGGGATATGGTGATGAGAAGCATCTTCCATCTCCATAACTAAATTATTGAATCAAATAAAGGAACCTAAGTATCAATGATCAATCCCAACAACTGAAGTGGATCCAATTCTTCAACTAGAGCTTTTGTCATATTTGAATTTCTTTACTTTAATTATTTGCTTTACTTTATTGCTTTTAGTATTAGTTTAATTCAATCAATATCAAAAACCCCCCTTTTTATTTTACTCTCAGTTCGTTTACTTGGTCTTGATAAGAAAAATAGGTAAGTATCAATTTCCTGTTGACTCACGGCTGTCGAAGCCGGTCAAAAATAACCTTTTCAGTTATCAACAATATTACTACTACAGATAGTGGTGAAAGGATCGAATCCACAGGGAATTGAAAACTTACCTATCTTCCTTATCAAGACCAAGAGAATTAATTGAAAGCAAGAGATCTGAAAGCAAATTAAACTGAAAGCGGAATAAAAATAAAGTGCAATAAAAGTAAAAAAGGGGAGTTTTGAGATTGATTCCGTTGAACTAATATTGAAAGGAATAAAAGAAAGCGAATAATAAAAATAAAGATAAATCAATAATGAGAAAGATCTAGTTGAAGAATTAGATCCACTTCAGTTGTTGGGATTGATCATTGACACTTAGTTTCCCTTGATAGATTCAATAGATTAGTTATGGAGATGGAAGACGCTTCTCACCACCATATCTCTCCTTAATCATAAACCAATCAGGAAACGTCCTCTAATTAATCACTAATCAACAAGTTGCCAAGGAACGTCATTGGGTTTTAGGCATCAAAACAACTGTCAATTGCATTAAGAAATAGAGAGATCTAATCCTAGCTACCCAAACGTATGGTGATAACGCTAGATCATGCAACTTCCTTAGTTTTTACACCAAGTGTTCTTGTGTTTGAACAATCCAAGCAATTACGGATTCAAAATTATTCAAACTAACAATATATTACCTTGCAATCAAGAATCAAGTGGCCACATTGATCATAATAACAAAGCAATAATTGATTCAAACATGAAATTGCACAAATATTGAATAACCAAAAGGTAAACAACTTATATTCAGATCTTCCAATCCATAAGACAACCAAAGTATCACCTAATCTTCAACTAGAATAAAAGGTTTCAGCCACTCATGGCTGAAACAAAACCAAAAATAAAGAAAGAGATGAGGAAGAGATGTGGTCACTTGCAATCCCATAGGTATGTCTAAGAGGGTGTTGAAAAAGCATGGGAGGCTCCTTATGTGTCTTTTTATAGTTGAAAATGTTGCCCTAGGTCTCCTTGCTGCCCAAGTTGCTGCCCTTGCTGCCCAAGTGTACATTAACGAGGTGGAGCCTCCTTTTAAATTTTGAATTTTGAATGTGCAAAACTTAGGGGGCAAGTATGTCTTCTTGAGATTTGGCTTCCTTAACAAGCTGAATTTTGAATTTCAAATTTTGAATGTGCATCTTCTTGAGATTTGACTTCCTCAATAAGGAAAGGGATTCTTGAAAATTTGAAATTTAAATTTCAAATTGCTCTGCTGACTGCACTTTCCTTATTTGCCACTTTCCTTATTTAGCACTTTCCTTAATAGGCTGAATCTTGAATTTGAATTTTGAATTCTCTTAAGGCTTTGACATTTGAATTTTAAATTACTTTCCTTTTTTTGCTCCTTTCAAGTTGCACTTGGCATGCTTGCGGTCCTTTGCTCCATTTTATGCAGTTTTAGGGGCATTTTCACCAAATTGTCTCTTTACACCATTTTCTGCAGAATAATATCAAAATCACAAAATTAGGCAGAAAAAGTGTAAATTAACATCAATATCATCATGATAAAGTGGTCTAAATTATGCTTTATCAAATACCCCCACACCTAGCCTTTTGCTTGTCCTCAAGCAAATAAACATAGTCAAACAGACTCTCTTTGCTACTTGATCATTATTTCCACTTAAACTCTTACTCTAGACCCCTATTTTGAATCATTGCAGTGAATAATATATGCATCAAGGTCACTCACCTTCTGTCCTTGTCTCCTTTCACCTACCATGGCTAGCATTTATTTTCCTCAAGAGAGAGATTACACATGCACATATCACTACAAAAAAACTGTGATTTAGCGACCAAAATTTTGGTCGCTAAAAGGCAGAATTTGGTCGCTATTATGAAATAGCGACCATTTAGCGACCAAAATGAAATGGTCGGTGTTTGGCCAGTCGCTAATTTTTTGGCGACAATCTGGAAATTGGTCGCTAAAATAGCGACCAATCAGCGACCATTTTTTGGTCGCTAATTTGGTGTCATGGTTGAAAATTAGTCATTAAAATTTGGTCGCTAAATGGTCGCTGATTTGGTCGCTATAATTTGGTCGCTAAATGGTCGCTAAGTGGTCGCTATAATGTGGTCGCTAAATGGTCGCTGTTTCGGTCGCTAATTTGGTCGCTATTTTGTTGTTATTTGATCACCTCAAGGAAGAGTATTTCGTCGCTGTGCGGAAGTAAATTGGTCGTTAATTTTTGGTCGCTAAATGGTCGCAATTTTGGTCGCTAATTTGGTCGCTATTACGTTGTTATTTGATCGCCTCACGGAAGAACATTTAGTCGCTGTGTGGAAGTAAATTGGTCGTTAATTTTTGGTCGCGAAGTGGTCGCTATTTTGGTCGCTATTTCTTGAGAATTTAGTCACTAGATCATTAATTTTTAGTCGCAAAATGATCGCTGTTTTGGTCGCTATTTCGTCGCAAATTAATAGTAAAATTAAATATATATTTATTATTTAATTTGCTTTTGTGGCTAATTAATCACTAATAAATACTTTTAAATTTGATTCATATCATTTTTTCAATAAATTCATAAACCTGCTAAAACATCAATATGTACACACATTCCAATACATAAAACATCAAAGATAATATATAAACATCAACTTCATTTCATAATTGTGCAATCTAAAAATCCAAAACATTACTATAGTTCAAGACTATAAAACTTAAAATATCTCAAAATACATAATTAATCCAAATAGTATCAAATTTATATCATAAAATATATTATTAAAGTCAGTGAGAAATGATATCAAGCTAATCTATATGTGAATCACCAGGGGATCTTTGAGCTGGAGGCATATCAGATGTTGATGGCATCAATGAGGAAGACTGCTGTCCCATCCTCGTTGCCTGTAGTTCATCACGCATTCGAGCTATTATCTGATTTTGGTCTTCTACAAGTTTCTGCAAACTATTATACTTCTCTTCAAACTTTGCTTCAATTTCCTTCTTCCATTCTGGTGATTGTGATGATGGAACATTTGTTGTTTTTTCCACAGTTCCTGTTTGAGAGAAGGCAGAAGATGCAGCACTACCTAAACCATAAACTCGACTTCCTTGCCATCCTCCTGCTGCAGTAATGAACAATTGATCCTCATTAATAGTTCCTCCATCTCCTTCCCCATGATCTGATCCCACATTCTGACTTGAATGTTGTTCTTTTAGCTTCAAATAATTTTCCTAGAAAATCACAGAATAACAGTTCAATTTGAATACTAAAGTAAGAAATAATGGTAATACCTACAAGATATGAAAATTATAATACCTGCAAGATATCACATTTACAATACTTGCAAGATATCATAATAGAAAAATCAATCACACAACTGAGAATCATAAACAATTTCCTTGTGAGAATCACCTAGATATCAGAATCATACTTGCAACTGAAAATCAATCAACTCAAAATCAATCACACAACTGAAAATCATAAACAATTTCCTTATGAGAATCACCTAGATATCATAATCATACTTGCAACCGAAATTCAATCACACAACTCAAAATCAATCAATAACTAAAAATCAATCACACAACTGAGAATCTTAAACAATTTTCTTGTGAGAATCACCTAGATATCAGAATCATACTTGCAACTGAAAATCAATCACACAACTCAAAATCAAAAATCAATCACAAAACTGAGAATCTTAAACAATTTCCTTGTGAGAATCACCTAGATATCATAATCATACTTGCAACCGAAAATCAATCACACAACTCAAAATCAATCAACAACTCAAAATCAATCACACAACTGAGAATCATAAACAATTTCCTTGTGAGAATCACCTAGATATCATAATCATACTTGCAACTGAAAATCAATTACACAACTCAAAATCAATCAACAACTCAAAATCAATCAACAACTCAAAATGGGGCAACTGCCTTAAATAACAAATTAACCAATACATTATTTTAGAAAAAGAACTGTATGAACAGCACTCAATACATGGTCAAAACTTTGAAAAGATAAGACCTACCCAGACACAAAAAGCTAGAATTCAATTCAGTTAGAGGTAACAGATTAAAAACAAATATATGAATAAAAAAGTAAAATTATATTAATTCAACAAATATCAACAAACCCATTCACATAAATTATGTAAATTTCAACAAATTTAAAATAATGAACAAAGTTCAATAAACAAAATTCAACAAACTCATCAAATAACCTGTGGTGGAGCAATGGAAGAGCTACAACGAGCAAACTGGAAACGGCTTGACTTGCCGAGGAGAAGCAAACTGGAAACGACCGATGAGGAGCTGCAGCGACTCTGGACTAAAGACGTGCCAAGGAGAGGCTGGACTCTGGAGAAATGGATGCGGCTACTCCCTCTCTTTTTCGCTCTTACAATTTCTCTCGAATTTAGGAAGACATGGTATGAACAGAAACAATTTTGGGCCTTTCAAACTTGCAAGTACGAAATTGCTGTATCAGACTTCAAATTGAAGGCGAAACATCCTAATTAACAAACAACAGCCGGATAAATTTCAAGAAAACAATCAGATATCCCAAAGACCCAAGCTCCAACAGTATAAGAAGCATTCTAAACGGCAGATCAAACAATCAGATGTCCCATTCAATCAATGGAGATAGATTCAGAAATTAAACCACATGCTCATTTTGATGTAAACACCCCAGGGAATCAGAAATCTCATTATATCAGAAATCTCATTATAAAACAAGTCTTATTAATAATTTTATACCGTATGTATAATCTGGAAAAGAGGACGGGTTACAGCAGCGGGAGCGAAATCAGAGCAGAGCCAGCCCGTGGGGAGCTGCGATGGTGAACAATCGTCTCCTGGTCTGGTGCGATGAAGAACGATGTTGCCGGTGGGTCTTCGTCAGCCAGGATGGGAAGCGGCTAGGTGCTGGTTCAGAGAAAATGTAGGCTTCGGTTGGAGAGGTGAGAGAGGGGCGCCGGGGCTGTGGAAGATGAAATGGAGAGCAGAGTGAAGCTGATGGCGAAATGGGGAAAAGGGTGTGAAGGTTGTTGGTTACGAACGGCGTCTGTGCTGCAAGGAGATGAAGACGGGGATGGGAACATCTGTTGCTGGTGCAGCTCGCAGCAGGAGATCGACTCCTTAGTGGCGCGCGGTGGCTGTTGAGGTCGCTGGTGATTAATAATTTGCGCAAAATTTTGGAAGCTGATTTGATTTGGGAAGGGAATCGGGGGAGAGAGGCGCGGATGGAGAGAGGGAAGGGAATCGGGGGAGAGAGGCGCGGATGGAGAGAGGGAAGTTTGACTCAGAGCAAAATGGGAAAATAGAAGAGGGATTAGGGTTAGTTTTGTTAGTATAGCTAATTAGTGATTAGGGATTAGTTTTCTTAGGGATTAGGGATTAAGATTAGAAATTAGGGATTAGGGATTAGAATTAGGGATTAGAGTTAGGGATTAAGAATTAGGGATTAGGGATTATGGATTAGAGATTAGGGTTAATTTTGTTAGGAATTAGGGATTAATTAGGAATTAGGTTAGAGATTACAGATTAGTTATTAGGAATTAGGATTAATTTTATTAGGGATTAGGGATTAATTAGGTATTAGATATTAGGGGTGAGCAGAATTCAGTTCAAACCGAAAAAACCGATCGTACCGAATCGATTTGAAAATTTAGTTCGGTTTTTTATACATTTTGATTCGGTTCGGTTTTTAATTTTAAAAATTTTAATTATTTCGGTTCGGTTTGGTTTTAATAAAAAAACAAAAAAACCGAACTGAACTGATTAATGATAATAATATGTTTTTTCAATAATATAGAGAAATTAAATCATATGAAGATTAAAATATTTTAATTAAATTTTAAAATACTAAAAATAAAGTGTAAAAAATAAAAAAAATATTAAAAATCAAAACCGATCAAACCGAACCGAATCGAACTGAATCAGACCGGTTCAGTTCGATTTGGTTTCTGATCAAAATCGGTTCGGTTCGATTTTTATAAACACTAAAATAAAATAAATTGTCAAAACGACGTCGTTTTGAAATCACTTAATTTAAAATTTTAAATAAAATAAAATGTAATTAAAAATTAAATTAAAATTTTAAAAATAAAATGGTCGCTGATTAGTCGCTGATTGGTCGCTATTTAGCGACTAATTCTTTTAGTAGCTAAATATGGTCGCAAATAACTCGCGCCATTAATTCCCGCTAAATTTAGCGACCATTTTATATTTGGTCGCTAAATAGCGACCAATTAACGACCAAAAATTGGTCGCTAAGCTTTTTGTTAAATAAATATATTATTTCATTCATTTAGTCGCAGAATGGTCGCTGATTGGTAGCTATATAGCGACCAAAAAATATGGTCGCTAATTTTGGTCGCAATTTCACAGTTTTTTTGTAGTGTATAATTTGTTCAATTAAGACTCTCTCTAGCTTTCAGAGTGATTTGCCCTTACCATGAAGTACTATATTCAGCCTTTTGCATTTAAATCATGCTTGAAAAAGTCACCAACCTTTTGATGTGAAAGTATATATTTTCAATTGGTCACCTGTCCAAGTGGCTACTAGCTTTGTTCATAGTCTTTCAACCATTGGAACAGGTTTCAATTTGTGCATTGAAGTTCAAGCCTTGGTCGAATCTCATTTTCTAAAAGAATTTGGGCAAATCAACACCAATTGCTAAAATAAGTCATGTTAAGTTCATTCACACAACTTTCAATTCATTCTCTCTAATGAGCAATATATATTTTTCACCATGGCAAGCTCAAAGATTCAATTCAAAAGGCAATTCTCAAACATGAATACAACTCACTGCAATTGATTCAACATAGGTTTAAAGAGTCATCACATCAATGGGGTCATGGAAAGAAAGCTCATCCAATATAGTCTATCAGTTTGAGTAGAGCAAATCAAAACAGAAAAAAGGAAAAAAACTGTGGCTAAAGTGTGTGTGTTATTGAAAGTAAAAAGGGAAAAAAATTGAAAAAAAATCTAACTGTGGCTAGCTATTCTCACGCAGAACTAAAAGAAGACAAACTGAAAGAAGAAAACACAAGACTGAAAGGAAAAATCGCAGAACTGAAAGACTGAAAGGAAAAATTTTGCAGAACTGAAAGAAAAATTGATTCAGAGATATGCACCCCCACACCTAAATCATGCATTGTCTTCAATGTATAGAAAATATTAAAATGCAAAAGAAAACTGAGTACTCCCCTGGTGTGGTGTGCATGGTGCGATCCACTTAGGCAGACTGAGATGGATGACGTAGTGGAATTTCTTGCACCACTTGCACTGCAAATCCTTCATATTATGGTTTCAGGCGATGCCCATTTACCTTGAAGATCTTTTCTGTCTCTATGCTTCGGATGTCTACGGCTCCATGGGGATAGGCATGCTCCACAATGAATGGTCCAATCCACGTAGATCGTAGTTTCCCTGGGAACGATTTCAAACAAGAATAAAAAAGTAAGACTTTATCACCAACCTCAAATTGTTTTCTTGAAATCTGGTTGTCATGGGAGGCTTTGGTTTTGGCCTTGTAGTTCCAAGAAGTCTCATATGCATCTCTTCTTATCTCTTTTAGCTCTTGCAGTTGCATTTTGCGATGGTGGCCGGCTTCAGTGAGATCCATGTTGCAGCTCTTGACAGCCCAGTAGGCCTTGTGTTCAAGTTCAACTGGAAGATGACAGGCTTTTCCATAGACCAATCTGTAAGGACACATACCTATGGGGGTCTTGTAGGCTGTTCTGTATGCCCATAAAGCATCTTCTAAGCGTGCACTCCAGTCTTTTCTGTTGGGGGACACTGTCTTTTCAAGGATGGCCTTGATTTCTCTATTGGACACTTCAGCTTGCCCATATGTCTAAGGGTGGTAGGCTGTGGATGTTCTATGTATGTCATTAGCTTTCTCATAAGGTTTTCCACTACCTGTTGCAAAAGTGAATCCCTCTATCACTGATGATTGCCTTGGGTACTCTATGTCTGGCAAAGATGTTGGTCTTCACAAAGTCTACTACTGCTTTTGCATCATCAGTTTTTGTTGCTCTAGCTTCCACCCATTTGGACACATAATCTACTACAAGGATGATGTAAGTATATCCAAAGGATGGTGGGAACGGTCCTATGAAGTCTATGCCCCACACATCAAATACCTCATAGACCATGATGGGATTCTGTGGCATTTGATTTCTGTTGCTCAGACATCCAGTCTATTGGCACCTAGCACATGATCTGCAAAACAAAAAGGCATCTCAAAAAATAGTGGGCCAAAACAGGCCACTTTCAAGTATTTTATGAGCTGTCTTTCTTGGACCAAAGTGTTCACCACAACTGTATGAATGGCAAAATGTAAGTACTGAACCTATCTCTTGATCTGGAATGCATCTCCTTATCATTTGATCAGAACAATGTTTCCATAAATATGGCTCATCTCAAACATAGTATTTTGCATCTTTCTTGATTTTGTCTTTTATGTGCTTAGGCATATCGGAAAGCAAGTTACCTGTGGCTAGGTAGTTCACCATGTCTGCATACCATGGCTCATCAGTTTGGGCCTGAAAGATCTGTTCATAAAACCATTCTCAATTTCTTCAGATTCGGTAAGGTACTGTAAGGGAGGACAAGTGTCTGTCTGAGTGGGGTGCCTGGCTGAACTGGTTTCAGCTTTCTCTTTCTGTGCAAGTATCTGAAGTGGGTGAATCGCAGGGCTGTTGAACTGAAGTGGTTCGGTTGGAGTGCACTCTATCTGCGCAAGGCTGATTTGCAGACCGAGCTGAGGTGGTGCGCTCGGCTTCTGTTCTTCCTGCGATTGTCTATAGCTCATCTGCTGGATGATGCAGACTGTTTCCTTCAGTTATGGCTCTTTCTGGCTCTCTACCTTTTCCCAGACAATCTCCCTGCAAAGATCATTGGTTAGTATATCATCTTGATTCTCATCAAAGATGTCTTGGCTCAAACAATCAATAATATCAAGACCATAAACAGGGGACATATCATGGGGGTATTTCATGGCATCATAAACATTATATTTAATCACTTTCCCTTCAAATTTCATGGTGAGAGTGCAATCATATACATCTATTTTAGTTCTGGCAGTGCTTAAGAAAGGATGTCCAAGTAGGATGTCTGAAGAAGTGTTACAATTGTCTTCCTTTATATCAATCACATAAAAGTCTCCTGGAAAGACAAGCTCATCTACTTGTACTAGAACATCTTCTAGAACTCCTTTTGGATACACCACAGATCTGTCAGCTAATTGAATCACAACTCTTGTGTCTTTCAGTGCACTTGCATTCAAAGAATTATAGATGGCAAGAGGCATAACATTAATGGATTCACCTAGATCACACATAGCTTTCTTTATAACAACATTCCCAATTTTGCAAGAAATAGCAAACATTCCTTTATCTTTACATTTGGTTGGGAGTTCTCTTTTTATCACAGCGATAACTACGTCACCTACACTTACTTTCTCTCTCTCAGCAAGCCTTCTTCTGTTGGTACACAGTTCTTTTCGAAATTTTGCATACCTGGGAATCTGTTTCACAACATCTAGCAGAGGTATGTTGATTTCCACTTTCCTGAAGGTCTCAAGGATCTCCTTCTCTTCTTTTTTTTTTGTGTCCTTTCAAATCTTTTTGGAAAAGGAGGTGGAATTTTGAAACTTACATGTTGATCTGCATTCTGCTTGTGCGTAGGAATGGTTTTAGATGGAGGTCGCCCATTCGGCTTGGAGAGGTGGTGCGCAGGTTGTTTAGCTGAAACACCTGGTTATTGCACAGATGGCTCTCCTTCATCAGTCTTGGCATCTTGAAGCTCTTTCCCACTTCTTAATGTGATGGCACTTACATTCTGTTTGGGATTAGTTTTAGTTTGAGAAGGGAGCTTATCTTGGGATTTAATCTTGCTCATGGATGTGGCCAGTTGTCCTAGGTGCTGTTGGATGCTTTGCATAGAAGTTGCCAATGTCTCCATCATCTTCTCAAGGTGCTGGTTGGAATTTGGAGGTGCTGGTTGGGCTTGATTTCTTTGGTAATTTTGATGGTTCTGGTTGTTGTTAGCCCTTCCATAGCTAAAATTGGGGTGGTCTCTCCAACCTGGATTGTAGGTATTAGAATATGGATCATGTCTTACCTATCTGTTGTATCCTCCAATGGCATTCACTTACTGGCTGTCTTCTTGAAGTGTAGGACATTGATCAGTTGGATGTCCCACATATGCACAAATCCCACATGGCCTAGATGGCTGAGGTGCTTGAACCTGTTGAGCTTGTCCTATGGCAAAATTTTTCATAATAGAGGTCAATTCAGAACGTTGAGAAGAAATAGTGGATGTACTTACCTCATTGACTCCTTTCTGCAGTTGCTTTTCTTCTCCATATTGCCTAGATGAGGCTGCAAGGGTGGAGATCAACTCTCTCATCTCTCTAGGTGTTTTTTTTGCAATGGAACCTCCACAGGCTACATCAATGAATCATCTTTCTGATGATAGCAATCCTCCATAGAAGAATTCTATGAGTGCCTTATCTGAAATATCATGTTGAGGACAACCTGTACACAATCTTTTAAACCTTTCTCAGTAGTCATACAAATCCTCAGATGGTTTCTGTCTAATGCTACTGATTTCTCTTCTTATGCCAATGGCTTTAGAAGTTGGGAAATATTTGTTCAAAAAGGTTATTACCATGTCATCCCAAGAGGTGATAGATCCAGGTGGCAAATAAAATAACCAATCCTTGGCATACTCATCAAGTGAAAAAGGAAAAGCTCTCAACTTAACATCATCAAGTGAAATACCTTGAGGTCTCATAGATGAACAGACAATGTTGAACTCTTTCAAGTGCTTGTGTGGATTTTCATTTTCTAAACCTCTAAATTTAGGAAGGAGATGAATCAAACCTGTTCTTAGTTCAAAGGGAACTGTCAGAGGTGGATAGGTGATGCAAAGAGGTGTTTGATCACCTATAGGTGCTGCCAACTCTCTCATGGTTCTTTCTCTTGGCATAGGTGCCCTCATGGCTGAATTTTCTTGCATAATTTCATCATGGACAGCATGTTCATTATGGGCAGCAGGTTGTGCCATGTGTTCAGCCATTTCTGCGGCTTAGTGGTACGGTTCAGTGGTTTCCTAGTCTCCGGATTGTGCGCTCAATTTATGGATCGTAAGGCAGAGTTTCCTTGTGTCCAGATCTGGTCATGAAAGAAAAATAAACAAGTTAAATCAATTTCCTGGTAACGGTGCCAATTTTTGACTTGCGGTTGTCAAAACCGGTCAAAAATAACATTTTCAGTTATCAATAATATTACTACTGCAGATAGTGGTGAAAGGATCGAATCCACAGGGAATTGAAAACTTACCTATCTTCCTTATCAAGACCAAGAGAATTAATTGAAAGCAAGAGATCTGAAAGCAAATTAAACTGAAAGCGGAATAAAAATAAAGTGCAATAAAAGTAAAAAAAGGGGGGGGTTTTGAGATTGATTCCGTTTAACTAATATTGAAAGAAATAAAAGAAAGCGAATAATAAAAATAAAGAAAAATCAATAATGAGAAAGATCTAGTTGAAGAATTGGATCCACTTCAGTTGTTGGGATTGATCATTGACACTTAGTTTCCCTTGATAGATTCAATAGATTAGTTATGGAGATGGAAGACGCTTCTCATCACCATATCTCTCCTTAATCATAAACCAATTAGGGAACGTCCTCTAATTAATCACTAATCAACAAATTGCCAAGGAACGTCCTTGGGCCTTGGGCATCAAAACAACTGTCAATTACAATAAGAAATAGAGAGATCTAATCCTAGCTATCCAAACGTATGGTGATAACGCTAGATCATGCAACTTCCTTAGTTTTTACACCAAGTGTTCTTGTGTTTGAACAATCCAAGCAATTACAGACTTAAAATTATTCAAACTAACAATATATTACCTTGCAATCAAGAATCAAGTGGCCACATTGATCATAATAACAAAGCAATAATGGAATCAAGTATGAAATTGCACAATTATTGAATAACCAAAAGATAAATAACTTATGTTCAGATTTTCCAATCCATAAAACAACCAAAGTATCACCTAATCTTCAACTAGAATAAAAGGTTTCAGCCATTCATGGCTGAAACAAAACCAAAAATAAAGAAAGGGATGAAGAAGAGATGTGGTCACTTGCAATCCCGTAGGTGTGTCTAAGGGGGTGTTGAAAAAGCATGGGGAGGTTCCTTATATGTCTTTTTATAGTTGAAAGTGTTGTCCTAGGTATCCTTGCTGGCCAAGTGTACACTAATGAGGTGGAGCCTCCTTTTGAATTTTGAATTTTAAATGTGCAAGACTTGGGGGGTAAGTATGTCTTCTTGAGATTTGGCTTCCTTAACAATCTGAATTTTGAATTTCAAATTTTGAATGTGCATCTTCTTGAGATTTGGCTTCCTCAGTAAGGAAAGGAATTCTTGAAGATTTGAAATTTGAATTTCAAATTGCTCTGCTGACTGCACTTTCCTTATTTGCCACTTTCATTATTTAGCACTTTCCTTAATAGGCTGAATCTTGAATTTGAATTTTGAATTCTCTTAAGGCTTTGAAATTTGAATTTCAAATTACTTTCCTTATTTGGCTCCTTTCAAGTTGCACTTGGCATGCTTGCTCTCCTTTGCTCCATTTTAGGCAGTTTTAGGGGCATTTTCACCAAATTGTCTCTTTACACTATTTTCTGCAGAATAAAATCAAAATCACAAAATTAGGCAGAAAAAGTGTAAATTAACATCAATATCATCATCATTAAGTGGTCTAAATTATGCTCTATTACCTGTGGATTCGATCCTTTTGCCACTATCTACAGTTGTAAAATTGTTGATAACCAAAAAGTTTATTTTTTACCTGCTTCGACAACCGCACAATCAAAAATTGGCACCGTTGCCGTGGAGTTGATTTAACTAATTTATTTTTCTTTCATGACCAGGGCTAGACACAAGGAAACTCTACCTTGCGATCCAAAAATTGAGCGTACAATCAAGCGATTAGGGAAGCAAGCAACCCGACTTTAGGAGCAAGCCACCACCGAATCTGCCACAGAGGAGCCTGCCATCGCAATAACTGATTCAGAACCTTCTAAACTTCACCAAATAGCCGCAGAGATGGCTGAAATCAATAGACAACCTGCTACACATGCTGAACCTTTTGTCCATGATGAACTCATATGTAATACCCGCTGGAGTCCGGCATCGGAATTCTACCTTTCGGTGGGATCCGGGATGTCGGAAGTCTCTAGAAGGGTTTGATTTATGTTTTTTCGTACATATTTTACTATGTTCATCAAGTTTTATGCATAAGGAACTGAGTTTTTGAGTGAAATGAACCAAGGCAAAAAAGCCAGGTTCGGCCGCCGAAGTTGAGGTTCGGCCGCCGAAGTTGAGGTTCGGCCGCCGAAGTTGAGGTTCGGCCGCCGAACATGCATGGCTTTCGGTTTCACGTGTGGCCGCCGAAGGTGGTCTGGCCAGCCACCTATAAATGGCCCTCAGTCGGTTGAAGCGGTGAGAGCACCGTTTCTTTTGTCTTCTGAGGTGAGACCCTGCCCTTTGTGAGTATTTCTTCATGTTTTCATTAAATCATGCACAGATTTGATTAGTTTTGATGGTATTTTGAAGGTTTTAGCTTAAAAACTCAAAGTTGTGAAGTTTGGAGAGTTTGAAGGCAAGTTGCTCCAAAGCTCCACGTTAGGATCCTTCATCTGAAGAGCCTGAGCTTGTTTTTATGTTTTCTGAAGGTTTTATGGGGTTTGATGGAGAGAGTTGCATGAATAGGGTTATTTGAGAGTTTTTAATGATTTTTGTGTATAGCTTGTTTTTGTGTTGTTTGTGTTGTGTGTTTGGGGTTGTTAGCTAGTTTTTGACCCCTTTGAGCATATACATGAGTGTATGCAAGTGGAGGAAGTGAGGTGTTTGAGTTGGAGAGGCTTTTGTGCATTTGGCGAGAGGCAGGGCAAGTTTCTGCCCTGCTGATGAACTCAGGTTCGGCAGCCGAAGGTACATTCGGCCGCCGAACCCCTGAGGAGGAGAGAGGAGGTGGCTTCGGCTGCCCAAGCTTGCCTCCGAGCTTTTGGACTTTCGGCTCTGGAGGGAAGTTCGGCCGCCGAAGGTGCCGCCGAAGGGTAGAGACTTTCGTCTCTGGAGTGCCTTTTGGCCCCCGAAACTTGCCCCCGAAAGGGTTCGGCAGCCGAAAGGGGAAGCTCGGCTGCCGAAGGTGCTTGAGTTTCGTCTCTGGAGAGGACTTTCGGCCGCCGAACCTGCCGCCGAAAGTGTTCTGTCCAGCCTTCTTTTGCATGCTTTGCATGGATAGTTGAGTGAGTTTAAGGAGTTTCTTGAGGAGTTTATGAGAGTTGTTCATAAGCTAGTTTGGTCCCTCATTTGTGTCCATCTGTATAGGTACAGACCAGAGGAACCAGAGAGAGCAGCAGTGAGTACTGCTCCAGAGTTTCAGAGCCTGCAGAGTCAGTCCAGTTAGCCAGAGGTGAGTGGAACTAAACTTAACTCTTTTAATTGAATAATGGAATGTTTTAGCATATCTCATGCATCATGATTATGCAATAGGTTGATTGCATTAGTATCCACGAATATGTTGCATTGCATAGTTATTTGTGGATGTGGGTGAATGCTGAATGATCCAATAGTCTCAGACAGGAAGTCCAGGAGCCTTTGACTACGCCCTCGCAGGTATAGTAAAGACCAGGAGCCTTTGACTACGCCCTGGCAATGGTAAGTACAGAGGTGTTATATACACATATACATATATGACAGGAAGACCAGGTGCTCGATTCTACGCCCTGGCACAGAGTTACTGGGACTATGTGGTGACAGGTTTACTCTTGATGTGGTTTATCTGTGTTATGACGCATTCCATGAGATCATGTTTTACTGAGATGTTTTACTGTTCTACTCACTGGGCTATAGAGCTCATCCCACTCCCTTAATCCCAGTTTTGCAGGTTCAGTATACAATGTACAGGGCAAGTCAGCAGAGCATAGAAAGAGTAACGAGAAATGTAATAGTGTAGAGTGGACATGTACTGTTAAAGAGATGTAATAGTTATGTTTTCAGTTCTAGAGGTGCTTGACTTAGTAGTTTGTGATGTAAATCTGTTGTTATGTACATGATCTGTATATATATATGTTTTACAGAGTATGTGAAAAACCAGGCTTAACAGGTATGAGTTAACCCATCTAGAGCAAGCTCTAGTCAGGGGTACAGAGTACAGAGTACAGAGTACAGAGTACAGAGATAGTGCATGCACAGGTTAAGCCTTGGTTCAGAAAAGAGTTTTTATTTTCACAGAAAATGTATGATCATGTATGAGAGGTACAGGTACACAGAGAGTATAGCAGGCTTGCTACGGGTTCTGGCGGCCTTAAGCCGACCTGAATCCTAGCGTCGGTGACGGTCCATTTTGGGGTCGTTACAGATTGGTATCAGAGCCCTAGGTTCACATGTTCGGACCTATAGAGACAGTGTCGGGCTCATAGAGGTTAGAAGTGGTCAAGCACAATAGGAAATCATGTCCACTAGGATAGGGTGTTGAGTCCTATCTGTGATCTTTATGCATGTGCTTTATTGATGTTTATGTGCTAAAGTGCTATCTTATATGTTGTGTTTTCAGAGAGTAAAGATGAGAGGAACTCGTCGATCAGCTCGATTGACTGGAGTCCCACCAGAGAGTGAGAGACCAGCTGCTCGTCCTCCTGCATTGCCAAGGGCAAGGTCTCAGAGATCTAGCAGGGAAGGTACGTCAATAGACCCTAGAAGGTCTGTAGACGAGAGCAGAAGAGGTACAGCTAGGGGAGAAAGATCAGAGGAAAGGAGGGAAGCTATGGAGATTGACCAGTCTAGAGATGACAGCATGGGTATAGGCAGATTTGAGGAAGGTATGGGAGAGTCGCAGGGAGGCGCTCAGACCTCAGGTTTTGGCTATCCAGAGTATTCGATGGAAGGTATGTCGGAGTACTCTAGTTTTGTCCCATATCCTCCTTACATGCCATATATGTCTTATCCTCCTTACTATCCACCATATCCTATGTATCCACCATCCCCTACCCATCCAAGTGCAGCACACCCAGAGCCAAATGAACCAGTACCACCACCAGAACCAGTAGCCCCTGTTGTTGACAGACAGCAACCTAGCTCATCTGGAGGTAAGGTACAAATGACGGAGTACTTGAAATTGGATGCTCCTAAATACAACACGGGAGATGATCCATTTGATTACCTCAGAGCAGTTAGGATGATAACCAGTGAATTGGGAGTAGATGATAGGAGAGCCATTGAGATGGCAGGTTTCACATTAAAATGCAAGAAAGCCAGAGAATGGTTTAAGAACTATGTGGAACCCAGAATGGACAGCATGTCATGGGGAGAGTTTGCCAATGAGTTTGCAGGGTGGGCTTTTCCTGACAGTTCCAGGGAGATGAAAGTAATAGAGTTCGAACAGTTGAGACAGACAGATGAGATGAGTGTTGATGAATTCACAGATAAGTTCCTGGATTTGCTTCAGTACGTGGGTCAAGCCTATGATACTGATCAGAAGAAGGCAAGGAGATATACTATGAGATTGCATCCCAGGTATTCTTCCTTGATTCTTCCAGCAGAAAAGGAGAGTTTCCACACTATAGTAGACGCAGCCAGGAAAATGGAAGCTAGTGCCAATAGTCAGAAACAGTCAAAGGCACAGGCTTCGGGTTCTAAGGCCCCCAGTGCAGGCACTACAGGCAGCAAGAGATGGGACAGAGCAAAAGGAACAAAGAATAAGTTCTGGAGTAAAGTGAAGTCAGGTCTGGGAATAGGTAGTGGCTCTAGCTCTGGCACAGCTCCAGTCTGCAGAAGATGCGGAAAACCACATGGAGGAGTTTGTCGGTTGGGATCTACAGCTTGTTTTAGATGAGGACAGGAAGGGCATATTGCTCGAGATTGTCCTCAGGTGACTTTTGCACCATCCCAGCAGATGAGTTCAGGCAGTGTGGTACAGCCAGTTGTACAGCCAGTAGCCCCAGTCATGCCTCAGAGTAGTGGCAGAGGTAGAGGGCGAGGGGCAGCCTCTACTTCAGCAGCAGGTTCCCGAGGTGGAAATCCGGTAGCCCCAGCACGGATTTTCACTGTGACACAGGAGGAGGCAAACACGTCGAACACAGTGGTGTCAGGTAATCTCATCATTGGGTGTTCAGATGTGTATGCTTTGATGGACCCCGGTGCTTCTCATTCCCTTATTGCGTCGAGAGCCATAGAGAGATTGGGTTTGATCAGTTCTGAGTTAGAGTATCCTCTCTGGGTCAGTGGACCTAAATGTGACCCATCAGTGGCAGTGTCAGTCTGTCGTTTCAGTCCAGTGTTCATAGAGGGTAGATGCCTTCCAGCTGACCTTGTGGTTCTAGACTTGACAGATTTTGATGTCATTCTAGGGATGGATTGGCTATCTGCATATAGTGCTACTTTGGACTGTAGAGAGAAGATAGTGAGTCTCAGAGACCAGGATGGGTCAGAGTGTGTCTTCAGAGGAGACAGGAGAGGTACATCCAGAGGTTTGATTTCAGTTCAGGCTCGTCGTTTGCTTAGGAGGGGTTGTCAGGGGTTTCTAGCTCATGTGAGAGAGCTAGACAGTCAGGTGAGGGAACCAGCCGCAGTACCAGTAGTCCGAGAGTTTCTCGATGTGTTCCCAGACGATTTACCAGGACTCCCACCTGTTCGGGAGATAGAGTTTGAAATCGAATTGCTGCCAGGTACTAGACCTATCTCTATTCCTCCCTACAGGATGGCGCCAGCAGAGTTAAAAGAGTTGAAAGAACAGTTGCAGGACTTGGTAGATAAGGGTTTCATCCGCCCCAGTACCTCACCTTGGGGTGCGCCAGTGCTTTTTGTCAAAAAGAAGGATGGATCCCTCAGACTTTGTATCGACTACAGACAGTTGAACAAGGTCACTACCAAGAATAGGTATCCTCTACCTAGGATTGATGATCTATTTGACCAGCTAGCTGGAGCAGGTTGTTTCTCGAAAATAGATCTGAGATCCGGGTATCATCAGTTGAGAGTCAGAGAGGCAGATGTGCCTAAGACAACTTTCAGGACCAGATATGGGCATTATGAGTTCTTAGTGATGCCGTTCGGGTTGACTAAC
Organism: Manihot esculenta; assembly: GCF_001659605.2. NCBI lineage: Eukaryota > Viridiplantae > Streptophyta > Magnoliopsida > Malpighiales > Euphorbiaceae > Manihot > Manihot esculenta. Next base: position 15,347,458 of record NC_035177.2, read on the forward strand.
GCCCCTGCAGCATTCATGGATCTCATGAACAGAGTTTTCAGTGAGTTTCTGGATCACTTTGTCATTGTTTTCATCGATGATATTTTAGTGTATTCCAGAGATGCAGAGGAGCATACCCAGCATCTGAGGATTGTTTTGCAGACACTGAGAGAGCATGGTTTGTATGCCAAGTTCTCGAAGTGTGAGTTTTGGTTGAGGAGCATTTCCTTCTTGGGACATGTGGTATCAGCAGAGGGTATTGAGGTAGACCCCAAGAAGATAGAGGCTGTAGCTAACTGGCCCAGACCCACGACAGTGACTGAGATTAAAAGCTTTCTGGGACTGGCAGGTTACTACAGGAGGTTCGTTCAGAACTTCTCGAAGATAGCAGCTCCTATGACCAAACTAACTCAGAAGAACCAAAAGTTTGTCTGGTCAGACCAGTGTGAAGAGAGCTTTGAAGAGCTCAAGAGGAGATTGACTACAGCACCAGTGTTAGCTCTGCCTGTCAATAATGAGGATTTCACAGTGTTCTGTGATGCATCTTGAGTGGGATTGGGTTGTGTATTGATGCAGAGTAATAGGGTGATAGCTTATGCTTCTAGACAGTTGAAGAAGCACGAGTTGAATTACCCCACCCATGACCTAGAGATGGCAGCAGTTATCTTTGCACTTAAGATGTGGCGGCATTACCTCTACGGGGTTAAATGCGAGATCTTCACTGATCACAGGAGTTTACAGTACATCTTGAGTCAGAGAGAGCTGAATTTGAGGCAGAGAAGATGGGTAGAATTGCTCAGTGATTATGATTGTAAGATCCAGTATCATCCGGGTAAGGCGAATGTTGTGGCAGACGCCCTAAGCCGGAAGTCACTAGGCAGTTTATCCCATATAGCAGCAGAGCGGAGACCAGTTGTGATGGAGTTTTACAAGCTCTTAGAAGAGGGGTTATAGTTAGAGTTGTCTGGTACAGGTGCATTGATCGCACAGATGAGAGTGACACCTGTGTTTCTGGAGCAAATCGCTCAGAGACAGTATGAGGACCCTGAGTTGATGAAAATTGCCAGGACTGTTCAGTCAGGCAACAGTGCAGAGTTCAGATTTGACAGTAAAGGGATCCTTCGTTATGGGAATCGACTTTGTGTACCAGATAGAAGCAGTGTGAAGGAAGAAATTATAAGGGAAGCTCATAATGCGCGGTATAGTGTTCACCCAGGAGCCACCAAGATGTATCAGGATCTGAAAAGAGTCTATTGGTGGCCAGCCATGAAGAAAGAAGTGGCGCAGTTTGTGACAGCTTATGAAATTTGCCAAAGGGTGAAATTAGAGCATCAGAAACCATCCGGAATGCTGAACCCATTACCGATTCCAGAGTGGAAATGGGAGAACATAGCCATGGATTTTGTAGTGGGTTTACCAGCTACGTCCAATAGGATAGACTCTATTTGGGTGATTGTGGACAAACTCGCAAAATCTGCTCATTTTCTTCCAGTTCGGAGTACCTATTCTGTGGATAAGTTAGCACAAGTCTATCTGGATGAGATAGTGAGATTACATGGTGTTCCAGTGTCAATAGTCTCAGATAGAGGACCTCAGTTTACCTCCCGCTTTTGGCGGAGTCTGCAGAGTGCGATGGGCACGAGATTAGAGTTTAGCACTGCTTTCCACCCACAGACTGATGGACAGTCAGAGAGGACCATCCAGACCATCGAGGATATGCTTCGATTGTGTGTGTTAGACTTTGGCGGTTCTTGGAGGCAGCATCTACCTTTGGTGGAGTTTGCCTACAATAACAGCCATCATGCTAGCCTAGGGATGGCTCCTTATGAAGCTTTGTATGGGAGGAAGTGCAGATCCCCTGTTTGCTGGGACGAGATAGGAGAGAAGGCTCTTGCAGGGCCAGAGTTAGTAGAGATGACCAGTAGAGTGGTGCCCTTGATCAGAGATAGAATCAGGACAGCTCAAAGTAGACAGAAAAGTTATGCAGACGTTCGCAGAAAACAGTTAGAGTTTCAGGAGGGTAGTATGGTATTGCTGAAAGTGTCTCCAATGAAAGGAGTGGTTCGTTTTGGGAAGAAGGGTAAGTTAGCTCCACGGTACATTGGACCCTTTGAGATTTTTCAGAGGATCGAAAATGTGTCGTATAAGCTGGATTTACCTGCTTCTATGGCGAGAATTCACCCGGTATTTCATGTTTCTATGCTACGACAGTTTGTGTCAGATCCGAATCAGGTTCTGAGTGAGCCTGAGGTGGAGATTCTTACAGATCTCTAAGGCAAAAAAGCCAGGTTCGGCCGCCGAAGTTGAGGTTCGGCCGCCGAACATGCATGGCTTTCGGTTTCACGTGTGGCCGCCGAAGGTGGTCTGGCCAGCCACCTATAAATGGCCCTCAGTCGGTTGAAGCGGTGAGAGCACCGTTTCTTTTGTCTTCTGAGGTGAGACCCTGTCCTTTGTGAGTATTTCTTCATGTTTTCATTAAATCATGCACAGATTTGATTAGTTTTGATGGTATTTTGAAGGTTTTAGCTTAAAAACTCAAAGTTGTGAAGTTTGGAGAGTTTGAAGGCAAGTTGCTCCAAAACTCCACGTTAGGATCCTTCATCTGAAGAGCCTGAGCTTGTTTTTATGCTTTCTGAAGGTTTTATGGGGTTTGATGGAGAGAGTTGCATGAATAGGGTTATTTGAGAGTTTTTGATGATTTTTGTGTATAGCTTGTTTTTGTGTTGTTTGTGTTGTGTGTTTGGGGTTGTTAGCTAGTTTTTGACCCCTTTGAGCATATACATGAGTGTATGCAAGTGGAGGAAGTGAGGTGTTTGAGTTGGAGAGGGTTTTGTGCATTTGGCGAGAGGCAGGGCAAGTTTCTGCCCTGCTGATGAACTCAGGTTCGGCAGCCGAAGGTACATTCGGCCGCCGAACCCCTGAGGAGGAGAGAGGAGGTGGCTTCGGCTGCCCAAGCTTGCCCCCGAGCTTTTGGACTTTCGGCTCTGGAGGGAAGTTCGGCCGCCGAAGGTGCCGCCGAAGGGTAGAGACTTTCGTCTCTGGAGTGCCTTTTGGCCCCCGAAACTTGCCCCCGAAAGGGTTCGGCAGCCGAAAGGGGAAGTTCGGCCGCCGAAGGTGCTTGAGTTTCATCTCTGGAGAGGACTTTCGGCCGCCGAACCTGCCGCCGAAAGTGTTCTGTCCAGCCTTCTTTTGCATGCTTTGCATGGATAGTTGAGTGAGTTTAAGGAGTTTCTTGGGGAGTTTATGAGAGTTGTTCATAAGCTAGTTTGGTCCCTCATTTGTGTCCATCTGTATAGGTACAGACCAGAGGAACCAGAGAGAGCAGCAGTGAGTACTGCTCCAGAGTTTCAGAGCCTGCAGAGTCAGTCCAGTTAGCCAGAGGTGAGTGGAACTAAACTTAACTCTTTTAATTGAACAATGGAATGTTTTAGCATATCTCATGCATCATGATTATGCAATAGGTTGATTGCATTAGTATCCACGAATATGTTGCATTGCATAGTTATTTGTTGATGTGGGTGAATGCTGAATGATCCAATAGTCTCAGACAGGAAGTCCAGGAGCCTTTGACTACGCCCTCGCAGGTATAGTAAAGACCAGGAGCCTTTGACTACGCCCTGGCAGTTATAGTAAAGACCAGGAGCCTTTGACTACGCCCTGGCAATGGTAAGTACAGAGGTGTTATATACACATATACATATATGACAGGAAGACCAGGTGCTCGATTCTACGCCCTGGCACAGAGTTACTGGGACTATGTGGTGACAGGTTTACTCTTGATGTGGTTTATCTGTGTTATGACGCATTCCATGAGATCATGTTTTACTGAGATGTTTTACTGTTCTACTCACTGGGCTATAGAGCTCATCCCACTCCCTCAATCCCAGTTTTGCAGGTTCAGTATACAGTGTACAGGGCAAGTCAGCAGAGCATAGAAAGAGTAACGAGAAATGTAATAGTGTAGAGTGGACATGTACTGTTAAAGAGATGTAATAGTTATGTTTTCAGTTCCAGAGGTGCTTGACTTAATAGTTTGTGATGTAAATCTGTTGTTATGTACATGATCTGTATATATATATGTTTTACAGAGTATGTGAAAAACCAGGCTTAACAGGTATGAGTTAACCCATCTAGAGCAAGCTCTAGTCAGGGGTACAGAGTACAGAGTACAGAGTACAGAGTACAGAGATAGTGCATGCACAGGTTAAGCCTTGGTTCAGAAAAGAGTTTTTATTTTCACAGAAAATGTATGATCATGTATGAGAGGTACAGGTACACAGAGAGTATAGCAGGCTTGCTACGGGTTCTGGCGGCCTTAAGCCGACCTGAATCCTAGCGCCGGTGACGGTCCATTTTGGGGTCGTTACATCATACCAGAAAATCCAGACTTGAGGCCACCAATACCAAGAGAAAGAACACTGAGAGAGTTGGCAGCCCCTATAGGCGATCAAACACCTCTCTTTATCACCTATCCGCCATTGACAGTCCCTTTTGAGATCAAAATAGGTTTGATACATCTACTACCTAATTTTAGAGGTTTGGAGAATGAAAATCCACATAAGCAATTGAAAGAATTTCACATAGTATGTTCACCCATGAGGCCGTAAGGCATATCTGAAGAGCATGTAAAACTGAGAGCATTCCTATTCTCACTTGATGATTATGCCAAAGATTGATTATTTTACTTACCACCTGGATCAATCACTTCTTGAGATGGTATGGTAAGAGCTTTTTCCATAGGCACAAGAAGAGAGATTAATGGTATTAAGCAAAAAGATACTGAGGATTTGTATGATTATTGGGAAAGATTTAAGATATTGTGCACAAGTTGTCCTCAACATGACATTTTAGATAAATTACTCATAGAATTCTTCTCTGGAGGTTTGCGACCATCTGAAAGGAAATTCATTGATGTAGCATGTGGAGGTTCAATTGAAGATAGAACACCTCAAGCAATTAGAGACTTGATTTCAACACTTGCAGCAGCATCTAGACAATATGGAGATGGAAAGCAGCGGCAAAGAGGAGTCAATGAGGTAAGTACATCTGTTCTCACTTATCAAATTTCTGAACTAACCTCTGCTGTGAGAAGTCTTGTCATAGGTCAAGCTCAACAAGCTCAACAACTTCTGCAAATCAGACCATGTGGGATATGTGCACATGTAGGACACCCAACTGATCAATGTCCTACACTTCAAGAGGATGACCAGCAAATCAATGCAATTGGAGCATTCAATAGCTAGCCAAGACATGATCCCTACTCTAACACCTACAATCCAGGTTGGAGGGAACATCCAAACTTCAGCTATGGAAGGGCTAACAACTACCAAAACTATCAAAGAAATCCAGCACCTCCAAGTTCCAATATGCACCTTGAGGAGATGATGAAGACATTGGCAAATTCTGTGCAAGGTCTCCAACAGCAGATGGGTCAAATATCCACCTCAATGAGCAAGCTTGAATCTCAAGGTAAGTTACCTTCCCAAACCAAAGCTAATCCTAGGCAAAACGTAAGTGCTATCATGTTAAGAAGTGGGAAAGAGCTTCAAGATGTCAAGGCTAATGATGGAAGTTCACAAGTGCAAAGACAAGCTGCTGAAGAAAAACAAGCAGAACACTGCTTGTCCAAGTAGACTGGTCAAACATAACCAATACATCAGCAGAATACAAATCAGCAAGTAAGTTTCAAGATTCCACCTCCCTTTCCAAAAAGGTTTGAAAAATCACAAAAAGAAAAAGAAGAAAAAGATATCCTTGAAACCTTCAGGAAAGTGGAGATCAAAATACCCTTGCTAGATGCTGTGAAACAAATTCCCAAGTATGCAAAATTTTTGAAAGAACTGTGCACTAACCGAAGAAAGCTTGCTGAGAAAGAAAAGGTAAGTGTGGGAGAAGTCGTGACAGCTGTCATAAAGAGAGAACTCCCAGCCAAGTGCAAAGATAAAGGGATGTTTTCTGTCTCTTGCAAAATTGGTAATGTGGGCATCAAAAAGGCCATGTGTGACTTAGGTGCATCAATTAATGTTATGCCTCTTTCTATTTATAATTCTTTGAATGCAGGTGCACTTAAAGACACCAGAGTGGTCATTCAATTGGCTGACAGATCTGTAGTATATCCAAAAGGAGTTCTAGTGCAAGTAGATCAACTTGTCTTTCCAGCAGATTTCTATGTGATTGATATGAAGGAAGACAATAGCAACACTACTTCAGACATCCTACTTGGGTGACATTTCTTGAGCACAGCCAGAACTAAGATAGATGTGCATGATGGCACATTGACCATGGAATTTGAAGGGGAAATAATAAAATTTAATGTTTATGATGCTATGAAATATCCCCATGACATGTCCCCTGTTTATGGTTTAGATATCATTGATTGTTTGAGCCAAGAAGTTTTTGATATGAATCAAGATGATATGCTAAATAATGACTTTTGCAGGGAGGCTAGCCAAAAAGATGAAGGAGGCCAAAAAGAGCCAAAACAGAAAGCAACAGTCTACTGCATTCAGCAGGTGGACTGCGACCAAACGCAGAAAGACAAAGGGCCACCCGCACCTCTTCAGCTCAGTTCGCAGACAGGCAATGCACAAAAGGAACAAGCAGAATCCAGTTCAACCAGAAATCCAATGCAGACTGACACTTGTCTACCTAGACAGTCGATTACAGGTTAGAAAATTTCAAAACTAGATCTGAAGCCTCTTCCAGGCCACTTGAAATATGTGTACTTGGGAACTAAAAAGACACTTCCAGTGATAGTGTCAAATCAATTAAGCCAACATGAAGAAGAAAGCCTCCTAAAAGTACTGAAGAAACACAAGGGAGCCATAGGATGGACCATAGATGACATAAAAGGCATCTCCACCATCACATGCATGCATAGAATACACATGCAGGAGGAATGCAAGCCTGTCCGAGATGCTCAAAGAAGACTGAATCCTCCTATGATGGAAGTAGTGAAGAAGGAGATAGTCAAGCTTCTGGACGCAGGAATCATCTATCCTATCTCTGATAGTAAATGGGTAAGTCCTGTGCATGTAGTCCCGAAGAAAACTGGGATTACCATTGTACCAAACACTGAAGGAGAACTTGTTCCAACTAGAGTTCAGAATGGATGGAGAGTATGCATGGACTATAGGAAGCTAAATGTAGCAATAAGGAAAGATCACTTCCCCTTACCTTTTATTGATCAGATGCTAGAAAGGCTTGCAGGTAAGTAACTGTGCGGTTGTCGAAGCCGGTCAAAAATAACCTTTTCAATTATCAACAATATTACTACTGCAGATAGCGGTGAAATGATTAGTTAAACTAATAAAGAAAGCGAATAAACTGAAAGCGAAATAAACTGACAATAAAAGTAAAAGGGAGGGGGGTTTTGAGATTGATTCAGTTAAACTAATAAAGAAAGCAATAAAGTAAGCGAATAGTAAAAGTAAAGAGAAATAAATAATAAGAAAGCTCTAGTTGAAGAATTGGATCCACTTCAATTGTTGGGATTGATTATTGATACTTAGGTTTCTTTGTTTGATTCAATAAATTAGTTATGGAGATGGAAGACGCTTCTCACCACCATGTCTCCCCTTAAGCATAAATTAATTAAGGAATGTCCTCTAACCAATCACTAATCAACAAGTTGCTGACAGAACGGTTGTCGAAGCCGGTCAAAATAAATAACCTGTTTAACTACCAACAATATTAAAATTGCAGACAGTGGTAAGAGGATCGTATCCACAGGGAATTGATACTCGTTTACCTTCCTTGAATAGACCAAATTAAAGAGAGCAGAAAAGAAAAGAAAGTGCAAGTGCATGTAAAGTAAAAATGGGGGTATTGAGATTGATTTGATTAAGCTAATGAAAAGAGTAATTAAAAAGTAAGCAGAAAGTAAATTGAGGGTAAAACAATGATGGTAAAAGCTCTAGTTGAAGATTTAGATCCACTTTAGTTGATGGGATTGATCATTGACTCAAATGTTCCTTTGTTGATTCAATAAATTGGCTATGGAGATTGAAGAAGCTTCTCACATCCATAGTCTCTCTTTTAGATTAAATTAATTAGGGAAAGTCCACCAATCAATTACTAATTAACAATTGCCAAAGAACGTCTTTGAGCCTTAGGCCTTTTGCAAAAGTCAATCGCATAAAGTAATGGAGAGAACCAATTCTAGTCACCCATATGCATGGAGACAACACTAGATCATGCAATTTCCTTGGTTGTGCACCAAGTGTTCTTATGTTCAAACGATTCAAGCAAATACGGACTTAAAATCATTCAAAACAACAATATATCACTTTGCAACAAAAATCAATGGAGATCTTAAATAACAAAGCAATAATATCCTTAAGCATGAAATCACAAGAATATTGAATAACAAAAGGTAAAACAATGAATGTCCAAGTCTCTCAATCCACAATACAACTAAAGCTTCACTTGATCTTCAACTAGAATGAAAGGTTTCAGCCACTCATGGCTGAAACAAAAACCATAAAGAAAGGTAGAAGAAGAAAAGAAGAAGCCGAAGGTGGTGGAGGCGCGGCCTTGCTTGATCCGGATGGAGAAGGAGAAGATGAGTCTGAAAGTGTCCCAAAATCGTGGCTGCCAAAGAGAGTACCTTTTTATAGAGTTTTGATGCTGCCTAGGTCTTCCTTATTAGTGTAGAGGCTGCCCAAGTTGCTGCCCAAACTCAACTTGCTGCCCAAGTTGTTGCAGAAGAGGAAAGAATCGTAGTGCATGCACTTCAGAAGGCAGGTGCGCGCAGATGGCTTTCAGAATAGGAAAGGAGCGTACCTTGTGTCTGAAAAGGAAGGAAGAGCGATCCAAGGATGCCAATAGAGGAAGAAAAGTCGTGGCTTGCTCTGCAGGAGAGAGGCATGCGCACGGATAGCACTGAAAGGGAAGGAGACGCGCGGATCAGGCTTTGCAGAAGAGGTAGGCGCGCGGACAGCACTGTATAGGAAATATTTGCTGTCCAAACTTCCTATTTAGATGGATCCTCTATTGAATTATGAATCTGGACTGTATGAAGGCCAAGTGCATAGAGATCTCCTTCCTGAATAGGGAGTGGCGCGCAGATTGTGTTGCAAGAGGCAAGTGGTGCGCAGTCATTGAATGCAGAAGGGAAAGTGGATCTGCCAAGTCTTTCCTTTTTAGGTGGAGCCTTCATTTGAATTTTAAACGTTGAACGCAGAAGAGGCAAGTGTGCCTTCATGAGATCTCGCTGCCTAAATTGGAAGATATGACTGCTGCAGTATGTGCACATCTTTGAATAAGGAAAGAAATATCTGCGATTTGAATTTTAAATAATCCTCTGACCGAGCTTTCCTTATTTGCTTTTGCCTCTGCACTTTCCTCATTTGAAGACTTTCCTTTTCTGAAAACTTGCCTTATTTGAAGACTTTCCTTTCTTGGCACACGTTCTAAACAAGGCAAGAAGGATTCTGCAGTTCGAATTTCGGACAGTTTGCTGGCTGCGCTCTTTGACTCTTTCCTTGTTTGGCACTTTCCATATATGAAACTTTCCTTATTTGGAACTTTCCATATATGAAAACTTTCCTTTTCTGGAACTTTCCATATTTGGCACTTTTTGGCAGTTTTAACCACATTTTCTCCAGAATGTCTTTTCACACCTAGTTTCTGTAGAACATGAACAAAACAACAAAATTAGGCAGAAACTGTGCAAATAAACATCATTAAGATCATGATAATATGGCCTAAAATGCGCTCTGTCAGTTGCCAAGGAACGTCCTTGGGCCTTAGGCATCAAAACAACTGTCAATTGTATTAAGAAATAGAGAAATCTAATTCTAACTACCCAAACGCATGGAGATATCACTATATCATGTAATTTCCTTAGTTTTTACACCAAGTGTTCTTGTGTTCGAACAATCCAAGCAATTATGGACTTAAAACTATTCAAACTAACAATATATCACCTTGCATTCAAGAATCAACTGGCCACATTGATAAAAATAATAAAGCAATAATGGAATCAAGCATGAAATTGCATAAATATTGAATAAACAAAAGTTAAACAACGTATGTTCAGATCTCTCAATCCATAAAACAACCAAAGTATCACCTAATCTTCAAATAGAAATAAATGTTTCAGCCACTCATGGCTGAAACAAAACAAGAAAAGAAGAAGAAGGAAAGAAGAACCGAATGGAGAGAAGAAGACTTGTGCGCCGGCCGAATGGAGAGAGTGTGGAGAGAGAGAGGTGGATGGCTCTTGAAGGGATGTTCATATAGTCTTTAGGTGCTGCCCTAGGTCTTTACTTGCTGCCCAAGTTGATCTCCTTGCTGCCCAAGTCTTTCCCTTGCTGCCCATGTGTGCATTGATGAGGTGGAGCCTCTCTTTGAATTTTGAATTTTGAATGTGCAAGGCTTGAGGTGGCATGTGTGTCTTCTTTGGCTTCCTTGACAAGCTGAATTTGAATTTCAAATTTGAATGTGCATCTTCTAGAGATTTGGCTTCTTCAATAAGGAAATGGATTCTTGAAGATTTGAATTTCAAATTGATCTGCACTTTCCTTGTTTGCAACTTTCCTTATTTAGCACTTTCCTTAATAAGCTGAATCTTGAATTTGAATGCTCTTGGAGGTTTGAAATTTGAATTTCAAACTACTTCCATTGTTTATCTCCTCTTCAGGTGCAACTTGGCATGCTTGCTCTCCTTTGTTCCATTTTAGGCAGTTTTAAGGGCATTTTCTCCAAATTACCTCTTTACACTATTTTCTGCAGAATAAGATCAAAATAAAAAAATTAGGCAGAAAAAGTGTAAATTAACATCAATAACATCATGATAAAATGGTCTAAATTTGGACTGATCAGTAAGTCCAACTATTGTTGTCTAGATGGTTTTTCAGGATTTTATCAAATTCCAGTGGCTCCAGAAGACCAAGAGAATACCACCTTCACTTGTCCTTTTGATACCTTTGCATTTAGAAGAATGCCATTTGGGCTATGCAATGCTCTTGTTACCTTTCAACGCTGTATGATGAGCATATTTTCAGATTATGTGGAGAAAATCATTGAAGTCTTCATGGATGACTTCACAGTGTACGGTAACTCCTTCGAAGAATGCCTTGAATCAAATCTTGTACTTAACTATGAGAAATGCCACTTCATGGTTAACCAAGGTCTTGTTTTATCATGGTTAACATCATGATAAAATGGTCTAAATTTGGACTGATCAAATACCCCCACACCTAGCCTTTTGCTTGTCCTCAAGCAAATAAACTCAGTTAAACAAGCTCTTTTTGCTATTTGATCCTTTATTTCCATTTAAGCTCTTACTCTAGATCCTTAGTTTGAATCATTGCAGTGAAAAATATATACACCAAGGTTATTCACCTTCTTTCCCTGTCTCCCTTTACCTACCATGGCTAGTATTTGTTTTACTCAAGAGAGAGATTACACATGCACATATTATTTGTTCAATTAAGACTCTTCTTAGCTTTCGGATTGACTTGCCCTTACCTTGAAGTAGTATATTCAGCTTTTTGCACTTTAATCGTGCTTGAAAAAGTCACCAACCTTTTGATGTGAAGGTACATATTTGTGATACCCACCCCCAGTTACTCAGTTGGTCACCTGTTCAAGTGGCTACTAGCTCTGTTCATAGTCTTTCAACCATTGGAACAGTTTTCAATTTGTGCTCATGAAGTCAAGTCCTTTGCCGAATTTTCTTTTCTCAATGATTTGGGCAAATCAACACCAATTGTTAAAACAAGTCATGTTAAGTTCATTCACACATCTTTCAATTCATTCTCTCTAATGAGCAATATATATTTTTCACCATGGCAAGCTCAAGGATTCAATTCAAAAGGAAATTCTCAACAATGAATACAAGTCACTGCAATTGATTCAACTTAAGTTTAAAGAGTCATCACATCAATGGGGTTATGGAAAGAAAGTTCATCCAACATAGTCTATGAGTTTGAGTAAAGGAAACCAAAACAGAAAAAAGAAAAAAAAACTGTGGCTACATGTGTGTGTATTGAAAGCAAAAATAAAAAAATCAAACTGTGGCTATTCAAACTAAAACTGAAAACAAAAATGACTAAAAATAAAAATTCAGAGATATGCACCCCCACACCTAATTCATGCATTGTCCTCAATGTATTGGAAATATTAAAGTTCAAAGGAAACTGAGTACTGCCCTAGTGTGGTTGTGAGGTGCGATCCACTTAAGCAGACTGAGAGACGAACAGATGTTCGTCTGGTAAGTCTTCCTTGACAGGACATGGCACAGAGCTGGAGGTAAGCTGGCTTAGGTGGTCGACCACTAGATTCTCTTTCCCTTTCTTGTCCCTTATCTCCAGATCGAACTCTTGTAACAGCAGAATCCACCGAATGAGTCTCGGTTTTGCCTCCTTTTTATTGATCAGATATCGCAAGGCTACATGGTCAGAATAGATGATGACTTTTGTCCCCAGGAGGTATGTCTGAATTTCTCTAAGGCAAATACAACAGCCAAGAGCTCCTTTTCTGTTGTTGAGTAGTTGCTTTGGGCGACATCCAATGTGTGAGATGCATAGTGAATCACGTGAGGTGAATTCCCTACACGTTGCCCCAAGACTGCCCCCACAGCATAGATGCTTGCATCACACATGATTTCAAAGGGCAAGTTCCAGTCAGGTGCTTGAATGATTGGGGCAGTCACAAGTAATTCCTTTATCAGATCAAATGCTCTCTTACAACCTACATCAAAATCAAATGTTATATCTTGCTGGAGTAATCTGCATAATGGCTGTGTGATTTTGGAGAAATCTTTTATGAATCTTCTATAGAATCGTGCATGGCCAAGGAAAGAGCGAATCTCTCTAACATTTGTGAGATAAGGCAGATTTTTTATGGTGTCTACCTTGGATTTGTCCACTTCAATTCCTTTAGCTGAAACAACATGTCCTAAGACCATACCTTGGTTAACCATGAAGTGGCATTTCTGATAATTGAGTACAAGATTTGATTCAAGGCATCTCTGTAGGATCTTTTTCAGATTGGCAAGGCATTCTTCAAAAGAGTTACCGTACACTGTGAAGTCATCCATGAAGACTTCAATGATGTTATCCACATAATCTGAAAATATGCTCATCATACAGCGTCGAAAAGTGGCAGAAGCATTGCATAGTCCAAATGGCATTCTTCTAAATGCAAAAGTGCCAAAAGGACAAGTGAAGGTGGTCTTCTCTTAGTCTTCTGAAGCTACTGGAATTTGATAAAAACCTGAAAAACCATCAAGACAACAATAGTGGGACTTACCTGCAAGCCTCTCTAGCATCTGATCAATGAAAGGCAAAGGGAAGTGATCTTTCCTGGTTGCTGCATTTAGCTTCCTATAGTCCATGCATACTCTCCACCCATTCTGGACTCTAGTCGGAGCAAGTTCTCCTTTAGTGTTTGGTACAATGGTGATCCCAGTTTTCTTTGGGACTATATGTACAGGACTTACCCATTTTCTATCAGAGATTGGGTAGATGATTCCTACGTCCATAAGCTTGACTATCTCTTTTTTCACTACTTCCATCATAGGTGGATTCAGTCTTCTTTGAGCATCTCGGACTGGCTTGCATTCCTCTTCCATGTGTATTCTATGCATGCATGTGGTGGGGGAAATGCCTTTTATGTCATCTATGGTCCATCCTATGGCTCCCTTGCATTTTCTCAGTACTTTCAGGAGGCTTTCTTCCTCTTGTTGGCTTAATTGAGTTGACACTATCACTGGAAGTGTCTTTTCAGCTCCCAAGTACACATATTTCAAGTGGTCTTGAAGAGGCTTCAGATTTGGTTCTAAAATTTTTTTACCTGTATTCTGCTGCTTGGGGGAAAAAGTGTTTGTCTGAGTGGGGTGTCTAGCTGAACTGGTTTCAGCTTTCTCCTTCTGCACAAGACCTGTCTGCGTTAGAGAGCTAGAAGAACTGACTTGCGATCCAGGCTGAAGAGATGCGGGTGATCTGGCTTCCTCTTTCTGCGCAAGATTGCAGTCCATCCGTTGGGTGCAGCAGACAGTTTCTTTCAGTTTTGGCTCTTTTCGGCTTTCTTCCCTACAAAGATCATTGTTTAGTATATCATCTTAACTCATATAAAAAATTTCCTGACTCAAGCAATCAATGATATCAAGACCATAAACAGGGGACATGTCATGGGGATATTTCATAGAATCATAAACATTAAACTTTATTACTTCCCTTTCAAATTCCATGGTAAGAGTGCCATCATGCACATCTATCTTGGTCCTGGCTGTGCTCAGGAAAGGTCGTCCAAGTAAGATGTCTGAAGTAGTGTTGTTGTTGTCTTCCTTCATGTCACTCATATAGAAATCTGTTGGAAAGACAAGTTGATCTACTTATACCAGAACATCTTCTAGAACTCCTTTTGGGTGTACCACAGATCTGTTTGCCAATTGGATCACTACTCTAGTGTCTTTCAGTGCACCTGCATTCAGAGAATTATAAATAGAGAGTGGCATAACATTGATTGATGCACCTAAATCACACATAGCTTTCTTTATGCCAACATTGCCAATGTTACAAGAAATAACAAACATCCCTCTATCTTTGCATTTGGTTGGGAGTTCTCTCTTTATGACAACTGTCACAACTTCTTCCACACTCACCTTTTCTCTTTCAGCAAGCTTTCTCCTGTTAGTACACAATTCTTTCAGAAATTTTGCGTACCTGGGAATCTGTTTCACAGCATCTAGCAGAGGTATGTTGATTTCCACTTTCCTGAATGTCTCAAGGATCTCCTTTTCTTCTTTTTCTTTTTGCAACTTCTCAAATTTTTTAGAAAAGGAGGTGGAATTTTGAAACCTACCTATTGATCTGCCTTCTGTGGGTGTGCAGGTTCTTCAGTTCGCCCAATCGAATTGGACATGCAATGTTCTGGCTGCTTCTCTACAGCAGTTTGTCTTTGCTCTTGTGAACTTCCTTCATCAGTCTTGGCATCTTGGAGCTCTTTTCCACTCCTTAACATGATAGCATTAACATTTTGTCTGGGATTAGTTTCAGTTTGGGAAGGTAACTTACCTTGAGATTTGAGCTTGCTCACTGAGGTCACTACTTGTCCCATTTGCTATTAGAGAGTTTGCACCGAACTTGCCAGAGTCTCAATCATCTTCTCAAGGTGCTGGTTGAAACTTGGAGGTGCTGGTTGGGCTTGATTTCTTTGGTAATTTTGGTAGTTGTTAGCCCTTGCATAGCTGAAGTTTGGATGGTCTCTCCAGCCTGGATTGTAGGTGTTGGAGTATGGATCATATCTAGGCTGGCTGTTGAATCCTCCAATTGCGTTCACTTGCTGGTCTTCCTCTTGAAGTGTTGGACATCAGTCAGTTGAGTGTCCAACATATGAGCAGATCCCACATGGCTAAGACTACTGGAGTGGCTGAGCCTGTTGAGCTTGACCTATGATAAAATTTTTCATAACAGAGGTTAGTTCAGAAATCTGTGCAGTGAGAGCAGATGTACTTACCTCATTGGCTCCTCTTTGCAGTTGCTATTCATTTCCATATTGTCTTGAGATGCTGCAAGTGTTGAGATCAAGTCTCTGATTGCTCGAGGTGTGCTATCCTGGATGGAACCTCCACATGCTACATTAATGAACTTCCTTTCGAAAGGTAGCAGACCTCCACATAAAAACTCTATGAGTGATTTATCTGAAATGTCATGTTGAGGGCAACCTGTACACAATCTTTTAAACCTTTTCCAATAGTCATACAAATCCTCAATTGGTTTCTGTTTAATGCTACTGATCTCTCTTCTTATGCCTATTGCTTTAGAAGCTGGGAAATATTTATTCAAGAAGGCACTAACCATACCATCCCAAGAAGTTATGGAACAGGGTGGTAAGTAAAACAACCAATCCTTAGCATAATCATCAAGCGAAAAAGGAAAAGCTCTTAATTTAACATGCTCTTCAGATATGCCTTGCGGCCTCATGGATGAACATACAATTTGAAACTCCTTTAAGTGCTTGTGTGGATTTTCATTCTCTAAACCTCTAAACTTAGGTAGTAGATGAATCAAACCTGTTTTGAGCTCAAATGGAACTGTCAGAGGCGGATAGGTGAGGCAGAGAGGTGCTTGGTCACCTATAGGGACTGCCAACTCCCTCAATGTTCTTTCTCTTGGCTCTGGTGGCCTCATGGCTGGATTTTCTGGTATTAATCCATCATGGACAGCAGGTTCAGCAGGGGCAGCAGGTTGTGCTATATGTTCAGCTATCTTCGCGGCTGTTTGGTACGATTCAGAGGCTTTAGAATCTTGGTCTGCGATGGGGTGCTCCTTGGGCGAGGGCTCGGCTTCAGTTGTCTCCTTAAGCCGAGATGCTTGCTTCCCAAGTCTCTTGATGATGCGCTCAATTTCTGGATTGTAAGGCAGAGTTTCCTTGTGTCCAGATCTGGTCATGAAAGAAAAATAAATTAGTTAAATCAACTCTCCGGCAATAACGCCAATTTTTGACAATGCGGTTGTCGAAGCCGGTCAAAAATAATCTTTTCAGTTATCAACAATATTACAACTGCAGATAGCGGTGAAAGGATCAAATCCACAGGGAATTGAAAACTTACCTATCTTCCTTATCAAGACCAATAAACTGAAAGCGAATAAATTGAAAGCGAAATAAACTGACAATAAAAGTAAAAGGGGGGTTTTGAGATTGATTCAGTTAAACTAATAAAGAAAGCAATAAAGTAAACGAATAGTAAAAGTAAAGAGAAATCAATAATAAGAAAGCTCTAGTTAAAGAATTGGATCCACTTCAGTTGTTGGGATTAATCATTGATACTTAGGTTCCTTTGTTTGATTCAATAAATTAGTTATGGAGATGGAAGACGCTTCTCACCACCATGTCTCTCCTTAAGCATAAATTAATTTGGGAACATCCTCTAACTAATCACTAATCAACAAGTTGCCCAGGAATGTCTTTGGTCCTTAGGCATCAATACAATTGTCAATTGCATTAAGAAATAGAGAGATCTAATTCTAGCTACCCAAACGCATGGAGATATCGCTAGATCATGCAATTTTCTTAGTTTTTATACCAAGTGTTCTTGTATTTGAACAATCCAAGCAATTACGAACTTAAAACTATTCAAACTAACAATATATCACCTTGCAATCAAGAATCAACTGCCCACATTAATCAAAATAATAAAGCAATAATGGAATCAAGCATGAAATTGCATAAATATTGAATAAATAAAAGCTAAACAACGTATGTTCAGATCTCCCAATCCATAAAACAACCAAAGTATCACCTAAAGGTTTCAGCCACTCATAGCTAAAACAAAATAAGAAAAGAAGAAGAAAGAAATAATAACTGAATGGAGAGAAGAAGACTTGTGCGCCGGCTAAATGGAGAGAGTGTGGAGAGAGGGAGAAGAGAGAGACGTGGTCAGCTCTTGAAGGGATGTTTATATAGTATTTAGGTGCCGCCCTAGGTCTTTACTTGCTGTCCAAGTCTTTCCCTTGCCGCCCATGTGTGCATTGATGAGGTGGAGCCTCTCTTTGAATTTTGAATCTTGAATGTGCAAGACTTGAGGTGGCGTGTGTGTCTTCTTTGACTTCCTTGACAAGCTAAATTTGAATGTGCATCTTCTAAAGATTTGGCTTCTAAAGATTTGGCTTCTTCAATAAGGAAAGGGATTCTTGAAGATTTAAATTTCAAATTGCTCAGCACTTTCCTTGTTTGCAACTTTCCTTATTTAGCACTTTCCTTAATAAGCTGAATCTTGAATTTGAATGCTCTTGGATGTTTGAAATTTGAATTTCAAACTACTTCCCTTGTTTATCTCATCTTCAGATGCAACTTGGCATGCTTGCTCTCCTTTGTTCCATTTTAGGCAGTTTTAAGGGCATTTTCTCCAAATTACCTCTTTATACCATTTTCTATAGAATAAGATCAAAATCAAAAAATTAGGCAGAAAAAGTGTAAATTAACATCAATAACATCATGATAAAATGGTATAAATTTGGCCTAATCAGTAAGTCCCACTATTGTTGTCTAGATGGTTTTTCAGGATTTTATCAAATTCCAGTGGCTCCAGAAGACTAAGAGAAGACCATCTTCACTTGTCCTTTTGATACCTTTGCATTTAGAAGAATATCATTTGGGCTATGCAATGCTCCTGCTACCTTTCAACGCTGTATGATGAGCATATTTTCAGATTATGTGGAGAAAATCATTGAAGTCTTCATGGATGACTTCACAGTGTATGGTAACTCCTTCGAAGAATGCCTTGCCAATCTGGAAAAGATAATACAAAGATGCCTTGAATCAAATCTTGTACTTAACAATGAGAAATGCCACTTGATGGTTAACCAAGGTCTTGTCTTAGGCCATGTTGTTTCAGCTAAAGGAATTGAAGTGGACAAAGCCAAGGTGGATACCATAAAAAATCTGCCTTATCCCACAAACGTTAGAGAGATCAGCTCTTTCCTTGGCCATGTAGGATTCTACAGAAGATTCATAAAAAATTTCTCCAAAATCACACAGCCATTATGCAGATTGCTCCAGCAAGATATAACATTTGATTTTGATGCAGGTTGCAAGACAGCATTTGATCTGATAAAGGAATTACTTGTGACCACCCCAATCATTCAGGCACCTGATTGGAACTTGCCGTTTGAAATCATGTGTGATGCAAGCAACTACATTGTGAGGGCAGTCTTGGGACAACGGGTAGGGAACTCACCTCACATGATTCACTATGCATCTCGCACATTGGATGCTGCCCAAAGCAACTATTCAACAATAGAAAAGGAGCTCTTGGCTGTTGTATTTATTTTAGAGAAATTCAGACCATACGTCATGGGGACTAAAGTCATAATTTACTCAGACCATGCAGCCTTGCGATACTTGATCAAGAAAAAGAAGGCAAAACCGAGACTCATTCGGTGGATTCTGCTATTATAAGAGTTCGATATGGAGATACGAGACAAGAAAGGGAAGGAGAATCTAGTGGCTGATCACCTAAGCCGACTTCCCACTAAATCCGCACCATGTCCAATCAAGGAAGACTTTCTAGACGAACATCTGTTCGTCTCTTAGCTTGCTTAGTGGATCGCACCACACAAACCACACCAGGGGAGTACTCAGTTTCCTTTGAACTTTAATATTTTCAATATATTGAGGACAATGCATGAACTAGGTGTGGGGGTGCATATATCTCTGAATTTTGATGCTTCATGTATTCTTTTTTATTTCTTTTATATCCATTTAAGTTTTAATTTTTAATTAGCATACATTAAGTGAAATTTTTTCATTTTTGCTTTCACATAGCCACAGTTTTCACACACATGTAGCCACAGTTTTTCTTTTTTTCTGTTTTGTTATCCTTTACTCAAACACATAGGCTATGTTGAATGAGCTTTCTTTCCATGACTCCATTGATGTGATGACTCTTTAAACCTAAGTTGAATCAATTGCAGTGAGTTGTATTCATTTTTTTGGGAATTTCCTTTTGAATTGAATCTTTGAGCTTGCTATGGTGAAAAATGAATTTCATTACTCATTAGAGAGAATGATAAAATGAAAGATGTGTGAAACAAACATGACTTATTTTAACAATTGGTGTTGATTTACCCTATTCATTGAGAGAAAGAAATTCAGCAAAGGCAAAGACTTCAAAAGCACAAATTAAAAACGGTTCCAATGGTCAAAAGACTATGAACAGATCTAGTAGCCATTTGGACAGGTGACCAACTGAGTAACTGGGGGTGGGTATCACAAATATGTACCTTCATATCAAAAGGTTGGTGATCTTTTCAGGCAAGGATAAAAGTGCAAAAAGCTGAATAAAGTGCTTCAAGTAAAGGCAAATCACTCCAAGAGCTAGAAAGAGTCTAAACTAAACAAGAATATGTGCATGTGTAATCTCGCTCTTGAGGAAAACAAATACTAGCCATGATAAGTAAAGGGAGACAAGGAAAGAAGGAGAGTAACCTTGGTGCATACACTCTTTACTGCAATGTTTCAAAGTAGGGGTCTAGAGTAAAAGCTTAAGTGGAAATAAAGGATCAAGTAGCAAAGAGAGCTTGTTTGACTAAGTTTATTTGCTTGAGGACAAGTAAAAGGCTAGGTGTGGGGTTATTTGATCAGTCCAAATTTAGACTATTTTATCATAATGTTATTAATGTTAATTTACACTTTTTCTGCTTAATCTGTGGTTTTGATCTTATTTTGCAGAAAATGGTGTAAAGAGGTAATTTGGTGAAAATACTCTCAAAACTGCCTAAAATAGGATAAAGGAGAACAATCATATTTGTACAAGCCAAGTTGCAACTGAAGAGGAGATAAATAAGGAAAGTACATTCAGGAAAGTAATTTGAAATCCAAATTTCAAATCTTCAAGAAGCCTCTCCCTTATTAAGGAAGCCAAATCTCAAGAAGATGCTCTTGCCTCCCAAGGATTCAAAATTCAAAATTCAAACGAAGGCTCCACCTCATCAAAGGCAAACTTGGGCAGCAAGGTAATCTAGGGCAACACCTTCACACTATAAAAATCACATGAAGGAGCCACCCCAATCTTGGCTCCTCCTCTCCAACACAAGTGGCCGAACGCCTCTTCCTTCTCCAAGCCAAGCCGCTGGCCGGTTCTTCCTTCTTCTCTTTCTTTTTGAGTTTCATGGCTGAAATTCTTTTTTCTAGTTGAAGATTAGGTGAAACTTTAGTTGTTTTATAGATTAGGAGATCTGAATATACATTGTTTATCTTTTTTTTTTCAATATTTATGCAATTTCATGCTTAATTCCATTGTTGCTTTGTGGTTTAGATCAATAGGGCCAATTGATTCTTGATTGCAAGGTAATAATTTATTAGTTTGGATAGTTTTAAGTCCGTAATTGCTTGAATTATTCAAACACAAGTAACTCTTGATATAAAAACTAAAGAAATTGCATGATCTAGCAATATCACCATGCGTTTGGGTAGCTAGAATTAGGCCTCTCTATTTCTTAATGCAATTGATAGTTGTTAGATGCCAAAGGCCCAAGGATGTTGCTTGGCAACTTGTTGATTAGTAATTAATTACAGGACGTTCCCTAATTGATTTATGCTTAAGGAGGGATATGGTGGTGAGAAGCGTCTTCCATCTCTATAACTAATTTATTGAATCAAACAAAGGAACCTAAGTATCAATGATCAATCCCAACAATTGAAGTGGATCTAATTCTTCAACTAGAGCTTTTCTCATATTTGAATTTCTTTACTTTAATTATTTGCTTTACTTTAATTATTTGTTTTACTTTATTGCTTTTAGTATTAGTTTAATTCAATCAATCTCAAAAACCCCCCCTTTTATTTTACTTTCAATTTGTTTCCTTGGTCTTGATAAGAAAAATAGGTAAGTATTAATTCCCTGTGGATTTGATCCTTTTGCCACTATCTACAGTTGTAAAATTATTGATAACCAAAAAGGTTATTTTTGACTGGCTTCGATAACCGCATAGTTAGGAGGCCTTTTGAATGTTCGCCTCAGGCTACAACCAGGCTTGAAGTCGGCTAGGGATGCCCCTTCACTCTATCAGCGGACCTATGAGCTCCAGAAGTGGATTCTGATGGCGAGGAGGTACACTATAGAGAGGATGACAACCCTTTGTCCAAAGGTGCTCCTTGCTTGGCCCCTCGATCTGAGGGAGAGGATACCGTAGATAAACCCTTAAATGACTTAGTTAGTTCAGGTTCCCCCTCTCTTGCTACTTCTGTAACCTATTCTAATAATCAATAAAACTCAATTTTTGGTTATTTTTCCTTTGTTCACTTTTTATTTCCCTTATTGAATTTACTTGTATTTTTACACTTAGTCTGCTTTTGTATGCATAACTTTGAATGTAGTCAGGCTGTCAGCTCGTTGATTCAGACTTGTTTGTATTCCTTCCTATACTTATACTATTTTCATATGGAATTGTGTTGAGCTGGTGCACTGCCGACTTGTTTTATCTGTAGACCATTTTATTTGTTGTATTATTAATTATTTTTATATGTTGGATACCTTCATGTTTTCCTATCTCTTGCTTCTTCGAAGTTCTTAGGTTTTATTTTTATTTTGATTTTACCTTAGCTTTGTTTTTCTTTAAGTTTTAGGAGCATCGGGCTCTTCTTTGAGATCGGTGTTGTGCTTTAAACTTTACAAACCTTAAATTTACTTTATGATGAAGTACACTATTTCATGAAACTTGTATTACGATGCCTTAGGTTAACTTTTCTATTTGTCAAGCTCTATTCATGAGGTCGGCATTATACCTTAAGTTAATTTCTCTTATGAATCGAGCTTCTTCATGAGGTCAGACTCTCATTTTCTTGTAATTCGAGCTCTTCAGATTCCTTGTTTGCGATCCAAGCCCTTTATGAGGCCGGTCACTTAGGTTTGCATCCTTTTCCTTGAGTCTCGTGCATGCTGGGGTCCTCTCTTTTTAACTTTGCTCCCTTGTCCGAGCTCTATGGATCCCGTATCATTCCGGGCTCTTTAGCCCTGATTGTAACGAATCGGAAACTAGACCGCTACCGGCGCTAGGATTCAGATCGACTTAAGGTCGCCGGAACCCGTAGCAAGCCTACTATACATCCTGTGTACCTGATAAAATCCCATACATGATCATACATCAACAGGAAAACTTAAACATTCCATGAAACCAAGCTCAACCTGTACATGTATCATACTGAAAACATAAAACCCATACTAGAGCCCTCATCAAATGCTCTAATATGGTAAACATTACATGTCTCAAGCTTGGTTCAAACATAACTCATAATTAAAACTTTTACATAAGGATTATGTTAACAGGGATTATAATGATAAAAACTGGGGCAAAGCACACTTCTATTCCATTATACAATATATGTCCACAACTATTCTATTACATTAAACTATACCAGCTACTATGCCGACTTTCCGAGCTATCTTTGACCCTGCAAACCTGGGGTTAGGGGAAAGGGACAAGCTACAAGAGCCTAGTGAGCATAACATAAAAAAAAACAGTTTAATAAACATATGCTTGTGTGAAATGCGTCACAACACAAACAATTCACATTAAGATGGACTTGTCACCAGTAACCCTCTACATATCCAATATGCCCGGCCCTCGACGGAGCTCCTTAGGACTTTCGTTTATATATAACATAATATATCCATAATGTCAGGGGCGTAGAATGGGCCTCACCTGGACTTTCCCTTACATATTGCTAGAGGCGTAGAATGGGCCTCACCTGGACTTCCGTATCGTATCGTATCATATCATATCATCTCGAGGGCTAGTGGGTCATCCAATATCCATCCACATCAACAGTAAATTATGCAATGCATCATATTTCTAAATTCTAATGCATAACAACCTAATACATATACATGGCATTCATGATGCGTGAACATGCTTAAAAGTTTGGTTACTTTAAAAAGATAGTTCAGTTCTACTCACCTCTGGCTGACGTTCACCTAACAATGACGTGGCTAACTCACTGAAGGCCTCTACGGTCTCCCAGGTCCAATCCTACATAGATGGACTCAAATGAGGGACCAAACATCACTATTACATGACTCTAAATAACTCCCCAACAACCCCCTAAAACATACCAAAACATGCACATAAAACAAGCAAAGGAAGGTTGGGTAGGGGACTTTCAGCGGCCAAAGGTCCCTCATAGATCCGAAAGTTAGGGACTTTCGGGGGCAGGTTCGGCGGCCTAAACCCTTCACAGATCTGAAAGTCAGGGACTTTCGGGGGTGGGTTCGGCGGCCTAAACCCCTTCACAGATCCGAAAGTCCATGCTTTCGGGGGCACGTTAGGCGGCCAAAAGGCTACCTCCACAAGCAAGTTCGGCGGCCGATCCTAGGCTCTCCAACAAGGCAGAACCCGATTCTGCCCTATGCATACAACCACTTGTAATACCCGGCTAGACTCCGGTGTCGGAATTCCAACTTTCTGCTGGAATCTCCGTTGGAATTCAGAATCTCGGATATCGGAACCCCTAGAAGGGTAAAATATGTTTTTTACAAAATGTTTTTCATGATTTTATGGTTTGGTTTTGAGTTAAAGTTTTAAAAAAATAAAAGAAAAGGAGTTTGAAGGAAAACATTAGGTTCGGCAGCTGAACTTCAGGTTCGGCCGTCGAAAGTGGTGCTGCCGCGGGAGCTCTTCGGCTCTCGAAGGTGGTCTGGCCAGCCACCTATAAGAGGCCCCCAGTCCGAAAAACGGGCGAGTTTTCTCCCCATTTTCGAGCAAGGGTGAGTTCACGCCCTCCCTTTGTGGATTTTATGATTTTCTTTAAAATTCTTCAATGTTTTTACGAGTTTTCTCTTGTCTTTGAAGATCTAAGCTTAAACCCGAGTTTAGAAGCCTTGGAGACCGTTTGACTCATCTCCAAGTTGGGGTTGCTGTCACTCCTAGATCTCCAAGAGGTAAGCCTAGATCCTTGCCTCTCTTATGTTTTTAATTAAGTTTTATGAAGGATTAAGGGGAAAAGATGCATGTGATGGTTGGATCTAGAGCAATAGGGTTTGAGTTGGGTTTTTGTTCAATATATGCGTATGTGATGTTTTTGTTGTTGTTTGTTGGGGCAATGCCCCTTATGCATGTTGGAGTGAGTATGCATGTTTGAGGAAAGGATGTGAGAGTTTGAGAAGTTTTGGAGGCTGAAATGCATAGGGCAGAATCGGGTTCTGCCATTCTGGAGAACCCAGGTTCGGCAGCCGAAGCAAGGTTCGGCCGCCAAACCTGCCTATGGAGGCAGTCTTTGGCCGCCTAACCTGCCCTCGAAAGAATGGACTTTCGGATTTGGAAGGGAGTTTCGACCACCAAACCTGCCCCCGAAGGTTGGTGACTTTAGATCTGTGGAGACTTTCGACCGCCAAACCTGCCGCCGAAAGTCCCCTGCCCGGCCTTCCTTTGCTTGTTTTATATGCATGTTTTGTGAAGTTTTAGGGGAGTTTTTGGAGAGATGTTTAGATTCTTGCTAGAGTATGTTTGGTCCCTCATTTAAGTCCATCTGTGTAGGATCGGACCTGGGAGACCGTAGAGGCCAACAGTGAGGTAACTGCTCCAGAGTTAGTAAAGCGTCAGCCAGAGGTGAGTAGAACTAAACTAATCTACTATTTTTAAGTAATCAAACTTTTGAGCATGTTCATGCATCACGATTGCCATGTTTATAGGATGTTTGCATTAGAATTCACGAATATGATGCATTGCATAATTTACTTTTAGTGTGGATGGATATTGGATGACCCACTAGCCCTCGAGCAGGTTATGATATGATATGGATATGGAAGACCAGGGCTGCCCATTCTACGCGCCCTAGCACTATGTAAGGGAAAGACCAGGGCTGCCCATTCTATGCCCCTGGCACAATTAGACATATTATGTTATATTTAAGAGGAAGTCCTGAGGAGCTCCGTCGAGGGCCGGGTATTGATTTGGAATATGTAGGGGGTTACTGGTGACAAGTCCATCCTTGATGTGAATTGTTTATGTTGTGATGCATTTCATGAAAGAATATGTTTATTTAAACTGTTTTTATGGTTCTGCTCACTAGGCTCTTATAGCTTACCCCATTCCCCTAACCCCCAGGTTTGCAGGATCAGAGTTAGAGCAGGGAAGTCATCAAGGTTGATGGTATATGTTATGTAATAAAATAGTAGTGGACATGTACTATGTGATGGACTAGATTTGTGCTTTGCCCTAGTTTATGTTTTGTAATCCCAGTGAACATGTTTTTATATAAAAGTTTTATTATGAGTTATGTTGATCCAAGCTTGATGTATACGATGTTGACCATACTAGAGCATTTGATGAGGGCTCTAGTGTGGGTTTTATGTTTACAGTTCATGATGAATGTACAGGTCAAGCTTGGTATATGAAAAGTTTAAATTTTTATGAAAATGTATGTTCATGTATGGGATTTTATCAGGTACACAGGATACGTAGTAGGCTTGCTACAGGTTCCGGCGACCTTAAGTCAATCTGAATCCTAGTGCCAGTAGCGGTCCGGTTTCCGGATCGTTACACCACCCAACTCTCTAATCCTCACACCAAACTTCTCAAAAACATGCATACTCACTCAAACATGCATAAGGGACATAGAAACTAGTCTATTTCCCAACAAACAACAATAAAAACTCATAAGAGCAAACATTCATTAAAAACCCATGTAATACCCGGTGAGATCAGGCATCGGAATTCTTACCGTCCGGTGGAATTCAAGGATGTCAGAGGGTTCTAGAAGGGTAAGAGAAAGGTTTTCTAAAATGAGTTTAAGTATTTTAAAGGTTTCGAGTGAGATAGGATAGTTTTGAAGAGAAAAGACTATGGGGACAATTGCCAGGTTCGACCGCCGAAGTGAAGTTCGACCGCCGAAAGTGCCTTAGATTTGGCTTCCGAAAGCTCAGGTTCGGCCACTGAACGTTGCATGGTTTTGCATGCGGTTAGGCTGCCAAAGCTGAGTCGGTTTGCCACCTATATTAACGCCTCCAGTCGATGAAATGGATAAGTATAGCTTGTCTTTTCCCTTCCAGAGGTAAGGCCACGTCCTCCATAAGTCATCTTCATGGTTTTATCCAATCTTGCAAAGGTTTGAGTGGTTTTATTGTTGTTTTGAAGGTTTTAAGCTCAAAAAGAGAAGATTTGATGTTTGGAGAGTTTGAAGGAGAGTTGCTCCATATCTCTTCGTTCAGTTCGTTCATCTTCTTGCTTTCAAGAGGTAAGTGGAGATCGTGAACGTTTTGTACTGCTTTATAGAGGTTTTATGGGAGGTTTGGGTAGAGTTGCATGTTTAGGGTAATTGGTGTTTTGGTGTTGAAAGCATGTTTTTGTGTTATTCTGTGTTGTTTTGTTGGGGTTTTAGGTAGCTTTGGACCCCTTTGGACATATACTTTCGTATATGTAAGTGAAGGAGTTGTGTTATGCATGTTTTGGGTGTTGGAAAGGATTGAGGAGCTTGGTTGCTGGCGAGGATCAGTTCTGGATGAACTCAGGTTCGGCAGCCGAAGGTCCATTCGGCCGCCGAACCCCTTGAGAGGTGGCTTTGGCTGCCACAGCTCACCCCCGAGAGTTTTGAGTTTCGGCTCTGGAAGGGGGATTCGGCTGCCAAAGGTGCCGCCGAAGGTTAGAGACTTTCGTCTCTGGAGTGTGTTTCAGTCCCCGAACCTTGCCCCCGAAAGGGTTTGGCAGCCGAAAGTAGAGATTCGGCCACCAAAAGTGCTTGAGTTTCGGCTCTGGAGAGGACATTCGGCCGCCGAACCTGCCACCGAAAGTGTCCTGTCCAGCTTTCTTTTGCATGATATATGTGATTGTTCTATGAGGTTTTAGGGGTTCTTTGGGGAGTTGTTTAAGAGTATGTTTGACACCTCATTCGAGTCCATTTGTGTAGGCTTGGGCCCGAGAGATCGAGGAGGTCGTCAGGGTTAGTAGAGGCAGTTCAGTACCTACTAGAGGAGCAGAGGTGAGTAGAACGACACTTAATGTTTTTAATATGAGAAAGATATATATTTGTAGCATGTTTCATGCATCATGAGTATATGCAATAGGTTGAGTGCATTAGTAGACACGAATAAGCTGCATTGCATTAGTTATTGTTGATGGGGATTGGACTCAGGCGACTCCAATAGCCTATGATCTGTTATGGCTAGATAAGACCTGTGGGAGCTCTGTAGGAGGGGCCGGGCGCTAGTTCATGTAGTGACATGGGAGTCCATAGAGGCCAGGCACAGACAGAGGGAGTTTTGGGGTCATGTCTGATCCGAAATGTGAAATGTTTGTGCTGTGACACATTTCATGAGCGCATGTAATGAATGAATTATTTTCAGTGTTTCTACTCACTGGGCTTTAGTAGCTCATCCCTTTCCCTTAACCCTAGTTTTGCAGGGTCAGAGAAAGCCGTGGGACGACAGAGACAGCAGGATGTAAACTATGGTTTTGCTTGTGTAATAGAGTAGTGGACATGATGTAAATTAAAGAGATGTATGTACCATGATGTAACAGATAGTAGGTTAGTGTGTTTATGGTTTAGTCTGTGCTTTGCTTGGTGTATGGTTTATCCCTTGTGTATGCATGTATCCTGTTTTACGTTTCTTGATGAGAAATGTGTCAAACTAGGCTTAACGTATGATGTGTTTATAAAACTCCAGTGATAGGGAAGAAAGGGTTCTAATCCCTTGACCCAGAAATAGAACCGTGAGGGAAGAAAGGGTTTCAATCCCTTGACTCGCAGCGGAAGCCAAGGCTAACCTATGATATGCTGACCCTAAGAGAGTGGGTTCTATGTTTTCAGACATAGGGCATGGAGGTTGAGCTTGGTAGTGGATCGCTGGTGTAGGCCCTGGGGGCTGTGTCAGACTGCTATGTCTGAGTGATTTTAAGGTTGAGCCTAGTGGTTTTTTAGAAAAAGTTTAAAGGGTTAGTGGTCTAGTTGGATCATGTATGGGATTTCAGAGTTCAGGTTAGGCTTGCTACGGGTCTCGGCGGCCTTAAGCCGATCTGGATCCTAGCGCCGAGCAGTTTGGGCCGTTACAGAGGGGTACCGGTTTCCGGGCTGTTACAACCCAACTCCAACCCTATAACTCTAGATCTAACCATTTCATGCATTTTTAACCCTTTATCCTTTCTTAAAACTTGATTAAAACATAAGAAAAGCATGGATCTAGGCTTACCTCTTGGAGATTTAAAGGTGACAGCAACCCCAACTTGGAGATGAGGTAAAACGGTCTCCGGAGGTCTCCAAGGTTTCAAAACTTGGATCCAAGCTCAAATCTTCAAAAACAAAAGGAAACTCGTGAATTTCCTAAGAGATTTGAGGGGAAAACAACAAAAATCACAATGGGAGGGCATGGACTTACCTCTGCCTGAAAATGGAGAGAAAGCTCTCTCATTTTCGGGTTGAAGGCCTCTTATAGGTGGCTGGACGAAACTACCTTCGGGGGCCGAAAGGGAGGTCCCGAGGCACCACCTTCAGCGGCCGAACCTGGTTTTTCCCCCCAAACTATTTTCTTCAAAACTCTTTTCTTTCTTTCTTAAAACTTCAAAAATTTCAAAATTCATTTTATAAAAACCTTATTTTACCCTTCCTAAGGAGATCCCAGCTTCGAGATTTCGGGTTCCAACGGAGATTCCGTCGAAAGATTAGAATTCCGATACCGGAGTCTAGCCAAGTACTACATTGACTTTGGTTTAAGTCTTTTACTCTTGAGTTTTTTCGTGTGCATTTTTCAGGCTGCTTGCCCCCAAGCATTTTTCAGATCCCCTTTTTTTTTTCTTTAGGTTAAATCCTAAGGTTCTCTTTTTACCAGACTAGTTAGGTATTAAGGGTCAATTCTTAAGGTTGATACTTCTCATTATTGCCCCTGCTTTTGTTTGTGTGTGGGCCTTGAGGGAGCCGAGCTCACTTTTTGGAGGTCAGCGTGTAAAAGTTGAGCCCATAACTGACTCGTAGAAAATGTGGACGAGCTCTGTAGCTACATTAATAGATTTTCTTAAGAAAAACACAAAAGAAGGACCCACTTAAATTGGCCATATACATACACAAAGAGATAAATAATGAATTAATTATTGAGTTACACTTTTATAGTTATTGTGGAATCAGGGTCCCATATTCCTGCAGTTTGAGCCTTTTGACCAGGTCGGAGCTATACCTTCTGTTGGTATTCTTATAATCGGTGTCCTCTAGTGAGGTTGGACTCAAAGTTTTCACTTACATCCTTATAATCTAAATCTTTGTGTGAGGTCAGAGTTAGGTTATTGCCTTATTTACTGGTTTTATGCATGCCAAGGCCCTTTTCTCAGGTCGACTGCTTATTCCTCAACTTTTCTCTTATAGGCTTATAGCCTTGCTGGTGTAGGCCTTTGAAGAGGTATGTCCAACCTCTCTGGGCTTTGGAGAGGTCTATCTATTTTGGACCTGACCATATTGGGGTTTAATTCTTTTGTATCCAATAAATTGGGGCTTTCTACTGGCCGATTCAACCATTCGGAATGGTTCATTCGACCTTTTCGGGGGTTTTTTGCCAATTTGGGGGTGAGAGGTTTTTTATTTGTGAATTAAGGGTTAGGGGAAAAGTATTTGGGGGTTGACTACCGCGTGGCAGTGGGAGAGCATGCCTGGCGCTTGTTTGAATAACGCCAGGCCTTGGCGCCTATCAAACAGGCGCCAGACTATCTTAGCGCCTTTCATGGCTTGGGCCCCTAACATTCATTTATAATTAATTTAAAAAAATTAAAATATAATTATTATTTCAATATATTTAATTTTTATTGAATATAAAATTTACTAAAATATTACAAATTTTAATATATTATTAGTAATAAATTCATATTATGAGTCATTTATATGTGTTAAAATTTATCAAATATTTCATAACTTTTTATTGATGCTTAGGTGAAGTTAATAATTTATAATGAGCAAATAATAGTGAAAATAATGATATGAACAAAATTTAATTTAACAAATAAGAATTATATTAATAGCAATTAAATTCAATTATACAAAATTCATAATAATAATGTTCTAAATGATGTCTAACGATGACCATGTAGATGACTGCCTGTGTCACAATATCGTGGTCTCCTCTCATCAGGGAGCCTTGTGTTGTACCGACGCCCGTTAAATGATGGCTCCTATTGAGTCTCTTGAGAATCTCCAACATCATCGTCTACCATAGATAGATTTAAATAAGGAGGTTGAGATCGAGGCCTTGAACTCTCCCCAACAACTGGATCCTGAGTTGCAAAGCCGAAATCTCCTGAATAAATGGTTGTAGAAAATAACTCAGGAAAATTTGAAGAAAACAAGCTAAGTCAGCTTGAGGGATCATCCAGTGATTTTCGGGGGAATGCAAGAAAAACAGACTCTGATGGAGTATGTATTTACGTAGGGGAGAAGAATTCGAACAATGTGCTAGCCATGCCTTCCCCTCCAGTCTAATCGTAATTGCAAGGAGTTGGAGTAAATGATTGAAAATGCATAAAAGAATGCCCTAGTGCCTGTAACGACCCGAAAACCGGACCGCTACCGGCGCTAGGATCCAGATCGACTTAAGGTCGCCGGGACCCGTAGCAAGCCTACTATACATCCTATACACCTGATAAAATCCCATACATGATCAACATTTCATAAAAACTTTAAACTTTTTATACACCAAGCTTGACCTGTGCATGCACCAAAACTGAAAGCATAAAACCCCACACTAAAGCCCTCATCAAATGCTCTAGCTGGGTAACATATCATATGTCAAGCCTGGTTCAACATAACTCATCATTAAAACATTTCATAAGATCATGTACAAAAAGGGATTTACCATACATTAGGGCCAAGCACAATACTAATCCTCATTACATCACTGGACAATACCTTACATTACATTACATCATTTTGCATATCATGTCCACTACTAATCTATTACATATACATAGCTTTCAACCTTGACGACTTCCCCGTCTATCCTGAACCTGCAAGCCTGGGGGTTAGAGGTAAGGGGTGAGCTACTAAAGCCCAGTGTGCAGAACAATAAAACAATTTAAATAACATATGCTTCCATGAAATGCATCACATCACAAACAAATCACATCAAGGATGAACTTGTCACCAATGACCCTCTACATAATCCAATGTGCCCGGCCCACAACGGGAGCTCCTCAGGATTTCGCTTAACATATCATAACATAACATATCCAATGTGCCAGGGACGTAGAATGGGCCTTTGACTTGGACTTTCTCTTACTCTGTGCCAGGGGCGTAGAATGGGCCTCGACCTGGACTTCCATAACATATCATATCATATCAAGGGCCAATGGGTCATCCAACATCCATCCACATCAACATCATATTATGCAATGCATCATATTCGTGAATTCTAATGCAAAACAACTTATTTCATACATGGCATTCATGATGCATGATCATGCTTAAAAGTTTATTTGCTTCCAATAAAAGAGTTGTGCTCTACTCACCTCTGGCTGACTCTAAACTAACTCTAAAGCAGCTAATACTGCTGGCCTCCTCGGTTCCTCAGGTCCGATCCTACACAGGTGGACTCAAATCCAAATGAGGGACCAAAGAAACTCTAACATGACTCTAAACAACTCCCCAAAACCCCCCCAAAATATCATAAAACATTCATAGAAAACATGCAAAGGAAGGCTGAACAGGCGACTTTCGGTGGCAGGTTTGGCGGCCGAAAGTCCCTCCAGAGCCGAAAGTAAGGCACTTTCGGGGGCAGGGTTCGGCGGCTGAAAGTCCTTCCAGAGCCGAAAGTCACCCACTTTCGAGGGCAGATTCGGCGGCCGAAACTCCCTTCCAGAGCCGAAAGTCCAAACTTTCGGGGGCGAGTTTAGGTGGCCAAACTGCCTCCACAGGCAGGTTCGGCGGCCGAAACTGGCTTCGGCGGCCGAACCTGGTCTCTCCCAAAGGGCAGAACCCGATTCTGCCTTGCAAATCCAGCCACCCACAACAACTCAACATGCATCAAAACTATACTAAAACATGCATAAACACATTTCCAAGCATATAGGAGCATAAAACTAACCTATACCCCAACAAACATCACATTTAGCATACATTTAACATAAAGGGTACATAAACCCTAATATTATACAACTAGCCTAAACATGTATCAAAGCCCTTAATCCCTTCTTAAAACTTACTTAAAACATGAAAGAAGAGAAGGATCTACACTTACCTCTTGAAGATCGAGAGGAGGGTGATCAAAACTTGGAGATTTAGAGAGATTGAGCTCCGGGGGTCTCCAAGCTTCAAAAACTTGATCTTAGCTTAAAAAAATCTTCAAAACAAAGTAAAAACTCATCAAAACTTGAAGGGATTGAAGGAAAACAACAAATCGACCATGGAAATGCGAAATCTCACTTATGCCCGAAAATAGAGATAGAAAACTCGCCCATTTTTAGATAAGGGGCCTTTTATAGGTGGTTGGCCAGACCACCTTCGGGGGCCAAAGGTGCCTCCGCAAAAGGCCAATGTTCGGCGGCCGAACATGAGGTTCAGCGGCCGAACCTGGCTTTTTCCTTCCTTAGTCTTTTCTTTCAAAACCCAATTTCTTCCTTTATTAAAACTATAAAAACACATGAAAACATTTTAGAAAACCATATTTTACCCTTCTAGAGGGTTTCGACATCCGAGATTCCGTCAGAAAGTGGGAATTCTGATGCCGGAGTCTAGTCGGGTATTACATTCTTTCCCCCTTAAGAACATTCGTCCCCGAATGTTCAACACACAAGCATAGCATGGCCTAACACACATACCAACAAGGAAGCACACATAAAAACATAAAACACTAACCTTAAAAGAGATAGGGGTATTGCTGGAGCATAGACTCCTGTGTCTCCCAAGTACATTCTTCTATGTTGTGGTGATTCCAAAGGACTTTCACCATCCGAATTTCCTTGTTTCCATGTTACGAAAGTTCGTGTCAGATCCGGGCTAGGTTCTTAATGAGCCTGATGTGGAGATCCTAGGAGATCTCACTTATGTTGAGCAGCCAGTGCGGATCATAGGGGCCTTTTATAGGTAGCTGGACAGACCACCTTCGGGGGCCAAAGGTGCCTCCGCAAGAGGCTAATGTTCTGCGGCCGAACATGAGGTTCGGCGGCCGAACCTGGCTTTTTCCTTCCTTGGTATTTTCTTTCAAAATCCAATTTCTTTCTTTATTAAAACTATAAAAACACATGAAAATATTTTAGAAAACCATATTTTACCCTTCTAGAGGGTTTCGACATCTGAGATTCTGCAGGAAAGTGGGAATTTCGATGCCGCAGTCTAGCAGGGTATTATATTCTTTCCCCCTTAAGAACATTCATCCCCGAATGTTCAACACACAAGCATAGCATGGCCTAACACACATACCAACAAGGAAGCACACATAAAAACATAAAACACTAACCTTAAAAGAGATAGGGGTATTGCTGGAGCATAGACTCCCGTGTCTCCCAAGTACATTCTTCTATGTTGTGGTGATTCCAAAGGACTTTCACCATCCGAATTTCCTTGCTTCCATGTTACGGAAGTTCGTGTCAGATCCGAGCAAGGTTCTTAATGAGCCTGATGTGGAGATCCTAGGAGATCTCACTTATGTTGAGCAGCCAGTGCGGATCATAGGGGCCTTTTATAGGTAGCTGGACAGACCACCTTCGGGGGCCAAAGGTGCCTCCACAAGAGGCTAATGTTCTACGCCCGAACATGAGGTTCGGCGGCCGAACCTGCCTTTTTCCTTCCTTGGTATTTTCTTTCAAAACCCAATTTCTTCCTTTATTAAAACTATAAAAACACATGAAAACATTTTAGAAAACCATATTTTACCCTTCTAGAGGGTTCCGACATCCGAGATTCCGCCGGAAAGTGGAAATTCTGATGCCGGAGTCTAGCTGGGTATTACAATGCCCATCCTGTGTACTGACTCTGATAATCATCTCCATAAGTAGGCATGTGTGAAGATTGGGCCAATTCTATATATGAGCCGTATGGATGGAATGCAACTAGTGATGGTATCTACATTACACCAGGGTCTGGCATAGGCCATGAAATCTCTGTCTCCCTTGATGACCTGGTAGTCCGGTGACGATGTCGTGGAGGGTTCCTCGAGGAGGAGGTTGCGTCATGTACATCATCTGGAAGTGGTTGGGAAGGTGGCGCCGGCTGTGGAGGTGATATTTGGGAAATGCGATCAAACATACGAAGTGCATGAAACATTGAATTGACTCCATTTTCAATCTTGTCTATTATTGAGTGACAAACTTGACTCGCCCATAAGCGGCAGTTCTCCAGACCATCCTCCTGTAAAATGTATTTATTAAGATATCAATCCCAAAAGTTAAGTATTGTAATTATTTTTATAATTAATAAAGAAATACAATGTTACTACAACGCCGATTGATGCACCCTTTTGAGACTCCCACTGACGTGCAATCCTTCTATACCATTCCATGTATTGTGAATAGAAATGTAAAGGTTGTGTTAGAGAATTGCTGCTGACAATCCATCGGTGCCTTGATTCCTAGAGCGCTATCCAATGTTGATTTTTGGTCATTCAGTTTGTGGCCGAATATGTTAATTTTATTGCATGCATATCATCTGTTTGACATGGTGGTTATGGAATGGGTTGAGATAATCCAAACTATCGCAGCACTTTGTCAGGTTGATTCCACTCTATAACATGAAAACAAATCAGTGGCATAACCGATCGCCATATTTGTCTACCCTGTAGACAGTAATCTGGCATAGCGTTCACCACATTATCAGAGTATGGCTCCCATATAAACTGTACAGATAAGATAATATAAAAGGTTAAAATTGTATATTTTGAATTGACATGTAATTAAAAGGTTAAGAATAATAACCTCTTTGGCTTCCATGCGGTCAGGTTGGTACTGAAGTTGCAGTAGCACGGTAATAGTTCTAGCATTACTCCACCTATACGATGTATAGTTTAGAATTACTAACAAGATGTTGGATTTGATGCTATAGTTGTAAAAAAACATTGTACTACATTAGGGTATAACATATACTGACTGCCTATCGGTGTATCTAGAATTAGATCTATCTAGGAGATGGTCAGTGTGATTGTTTTTATTCTGTCCCATACCTAAATCTGTAAAATGTGCAGTGCGCCACCCATTTGCTGCACCTGTGGTGATATAGCTCTGCCTAGCTCTTTATAAAGCCAAGCAAGGTAGGCTGCACCCCAGCTATATTGACCACAGGTATTGAAATTAGCTAGTAGTGACAAAAACATTAGATTGACCCTGTGAGCAGACCTATCTACAAACAGCGATCCACCTATTAGCTGTAATAGGAAAATCCTAGCATGCCTTTCAATAGTAACATCATCGGCGTAATCTGGAATGTGGTCAAAGTTATCCCTCAACCAGGTCAGTGCAACTATATTTCCCTTCATAACATCGCGATCCGGGACCACCCCTAGCAAACCTTGACATAATAATTACCAAGGCTGTTCTGTAGTTCCAGTATTAGCATTGCCATCAATAAGCATTCTAGATATCAGTCCCATATCTTGAAGTGTAATAGTACACTCTCAATGGGGTAACATAAAAGTATTTGTCTCTAGTCTCCATCTCTCAACCAAAGCCCTAATGAGGTGGTGATCTAAGTGGAAGAAGTCTAGTCGAACAGCTCCATAAAATCCACTAGCACAAAGATATGGGATGAGCCTGTCATCGATATCGTGACCATGTAATACGCCAGAGGATCGTCGACATGTGATTACACTAGCCTCTTGTGGCTCATCCCACACGATTTAGGACCTATGAAATGGCTGAAAATGTAGTACTGAAGTATCACATGGTCCTGGATTGATGAAAACTCTACTGTCATGTGGGACCTCCATTCTTGCAAAGGGTTATTAGAACTGTCAATTTATGTGGCAATTATTTTCTTCGCTAGATATGGTGAAGAAATAAAACAAATGTAAAATTAATGTGAATTCACATGACAATTATTGCTTTTGGTGCAAGTGATAAAGACAGAAGATGGGAGTGAACTACTAAGTCACATGGTAATTATTTCTTTTGGTGCAAGTGATAAAGAAAGTAGATGTAAGTGAACTGGTAAGTCACATGGCAAATATTAGTTTTACTGCAAGTGACAGAGACAATAGATGGAAGTGAAATGTTAATTCACATTACAATTATTTCTTTAGTACAATTGATAAAGACAAAAGATTTAAGTGAACTAGTAAGTCATATGGCAAGTATTACTTTTAGTGCAAGTGACAAAGACAGTAGATGGAAGTGAACTGTTAAGTCGCATGGTAAATGTTACTTTTAGTGCAAGTGAAAATTTTTTTTATATTTACTGAATTATGCATTTGCTAAGGATAGAGGCATAAATACTATGGATGGTAGTTCTTCATATCGTAGGAATGGTCGACTATGGATACTGTTGACATTTAATGACGACTATATTAGGGAGAGGCAAACTGATAGGTGAGAGTATTACGCTGGGCTACATCATGAATTGGCTTATCGCGTTGAGGAGTCACACAACCTTTTCATTGATTGCCGTCAGCTTAATGCCCAATTGTCAATCGTCATTTGACTCACGGTTGTCGAAGCCGGTCAAAAATAACCTTTCTGGTTATCAACAATTTACAACTGCAGATAGTGGTGAAAGGATCGAATCCACAGGAAATTGAGAACTTACCTATTTTCCTTATCAAGACCAATAAAATAAACTAAAACAAAAATAAACTGAAAAAGAATAAAACTGAAAATGAGATAAACTGAAACGAGATAAAACTGAAACGAGATAAAACTGAAAGCAAAATAAACTGAAACGAGATAAAAATGAAAGCGAGATAAACTGAAAGAGAAATAAACGAAAAGCAAAATAAACTGAAAGCGAAATAAACTGAAACGAGATAAAACTGAAAACGAGATAAACTGAAAGAGAAATAAACGAAAAGCAAAATAAACGAAAAGCAAAATAAACTGAAAGCGAAATAAACTGAAACGAGATATAACGAGATAAAACTGAAAGAGAAATAAACGAAAAGCAAAATAAACTGAAAACGAGATAAACTGAAAGCGGAATAAAAATAAATTGCAGTAAAAGTAAAATGGGGGGTTTGAGATTGATTTGATTAACAAACTACTAAAAGCAATTAAAATAAGCGAATAATAAAATAAAAGAGAAATAAATAATAAGAAAGCTCTAGTTGAAGAATTGGATCCACTTCAGTTGTTGGAATTGATCATTGACACTTAGTTTCTTTTGATTGATTCAATAGATTAGTTATGGAGATGGAAGACGCTTCTCACCACTACATTTCTCCTTATGATTAAACCAATTAGGGAACGTCCTCTAATTAATTACTAATTAACAAATTGCCAAGGAACGTCCTTGGGTCTTAGACATCTAACAATTGTTAATTGCATGAAGAAAGAGAGAGATCCAATCCTAACTACTCAAACGCATGAGACGTTGCTAGATCATACACTTTCCTTGGTTTTTACACCAAGTGTTCTTATGTTTGAATAACTCAAGCAATTACAGACTTAAATCATCCAAACTAATATATTATTACTTTGCAATCAAGAATCAACGTAGATCTAAAGAACAAAGCAATATAGAAATCAAGCATGAAATTGCATGAATATTGAACAACCAAAAGTTTAACAATGTTTAATCAAGTCTCCCAATCCATAAAACAACTAAAGTATCACCTAATCTTCAATTAGAATAAAAGATTTCAGCCTCTCATGGCTGAAACAAAATTAAAAATAAAATAAAGGAAGAAAGGTAGAAGAAGAGATGTGAATTTCGTAGGTGCCTCCCAAGAGGGGCTTAAAGGTTGTGTGGAGGCTCCTTATGTGTCTTTTTATAGTTGAAAGTGCTGCCTTAGGTCATACTTGCTTCCTAATTAGTGAAGAGGCTGCCCAAAGTGCTGAAAAGGAAAGAATCGCATTCCAAAATTATTCAGAAGGAAAGAGACGTGTGCTTGCTCTTCAAAGAGAAAGTGGCGCGTGGTCATTGAATGCAGAAGGGAAAGTGAATCTGTCCAGTCTTTTCCTTTTTAGGTGGAGCCTTCGTTTGAATTTTGAATGCTGAATGTAGAAGAGGCAAGTGTGTCTTCATGAGATCTTGCTGCCTAAATAGGAAGATATGACTGCTGCACTGTGTGCACATCTTTGAACAAGGAAAGAAAGATCTGCGATTTGAATTTCAAATAATCTTCTGACTGAGCTTTCCTTATTTGCTTTTGCTTCTACACTTTCCTTATTTGAAAACTTTCCTTTTCTGAAAACTTTCCTTATTTGACACTTTCCATAATTGAAAACTTTCCTTTTTTGGCACTTTCCATATTTGGCACTTTTTGGCAGTTTAAAGAGCATTTTCTCCAGATTGTCTCTTTACACCTAATATCTGCAAAACATGATTAAAACCACAAAATTAGGTAGAAAAGGTGTAAATAAACATCAATAAGATCATGATAATATGGACTAAAATATGCTCTATCATCATTCTATAACGATGATAAGGAATAACATCCGCACATATGAGATTGCATTAACGAGGATCTAATCGGCTGATTGTACACAGAAGTAGATATTATATGCTACATCTTGCTAATAAACAAGCACATGCTAATGGTCGCTCGCTTTTAAAAGTGGAGATACATAATGTAATGTCATCTCGTATGTATGCATCAGATATTGATATGTCTGATGAAAAGTAATGTGATGTTGTAATGCCACGTTTCAATGGAAATAAGCACTTATACATAGTAGTAATTGTTGTCCCTTGAAGCAACTCAAGAGGGGTTGAATTGGGTTTATAAAAAAAATTAAGGTAAAAAGACACAAATTAAAAAGGGAATAAGGAAGGTGAGGAAAGATCAACACAATAGTTTATAAAGGTTCAGCTATTTCAAGTCTACGTCCTCTCCTCAAGATCCTCTGTGAGAGTTCAACTCCACTATCTAATCTTCTTTGGGTGAAGATTAAAACCCCTTACAATTCTAGAACAAAACTTTTGCTCTTTTACAAATCTCTTTTTCTCACAAGAGCAATCCCTTGGTCAAAATCACACCCACCACAATTAATTCACTCAACAACCTTCACTCAATCTTAAAACTCAAACCAATTACAACTCAAGACAGGCTTTCAAAGAATTAATGCTATGGCTCAAGGTTTTGAGAGAGAGAGAGTGTGAGTGAAAAAGGCTTTAATCTCAATAAGTGTATACTTAGATGGTTGTTGTAACCTTTACAGATCAAAAAACACATTATATTTATAGTTCAGTCATAAATATAGCCGTTGGGGATGCATTAAATGCAAATAGAGCCGTTTGTGTACAGAAATAACTGTTATATCGTGCTCAGAAAAAACTCAGGTTCGGCAGCTTAAGGTTAAAGTTCGGCGGCTGAACCATTTGAGGTGAAGAACATCTTTCTTGAAAATAGAATTTCAGCGGCCTAAAGTCCATGTTCGGCAGCCGAACATATGGGACTTTTGCCTCTGTCCTTCATTTTCAGAAGCCAAAAGTTTCACTTTAGGGGGTATGTTGAAAACAAACTTTCGGCGGCCTAAAGTCCATGTTCGGCAGCCGAACATATGGGACTTTTGCCTCTGTCCTTCACTTTCGGAAGCCGAAGTAGCCGTCCAAACTTCGGCTTCCGAAAGTGAAGGACAGAGGCAAAAGTTCCATATGTTCGGCCGCCAGACATGGACTTCGGCTTTCGAAACTGAAGGACAGAGGCAAAAGTCCCATATGTTTGGCCGCCGAACATGGACTTTAGGCCGCCAAAAGTTTGTTCTCAATATGCCCCCTAAAGTGAAACTTTCGGAAGCTGAAGTTTGGACTTTAGGGGGCATGTTGAAAATAAACTTTCGGCAGCCTAAAGTCTATGTTCGGTGGCCGAACATATAGGACTTTTGCCTCTGTCCTTCACTTTCGGAAACCAAAGTTTGGACTTTAGGAGGCACAAAAATATTTCTTTAATTCTTTGAAAAATCATAACTTAGGCTATGAGACTCCATTTTTCAATCCGTTTGAATTTTTGCAACCTATATTTTTAGATCTTTTATTTTGATAAAAAATAATTTTGAAATCACTCCTTTTGAAAATCTCATTTTGGTCCCTCAAAGTCAATTACTTAAAACTTGGCCATATTTATAATCTCTTAGGATTAAAAGAAAACTTGAACCATCACAATTAATTAATTGAAATTGACAATGCATAAATTTACAAAAGAAAAAATTACATTCTGATCCCTTTCTTATGGTATGCTTCCTAATTTGGCACTTTTCATTTTTAATATTGAAGCGATCTCATTTATTTTAATAAGGGACCTACAAGCTCAATACAAACACTTTTGAAGACAATTAGTAGCACACCAATTGCTTATTAATCATCAAAATAAGGATTAGAATATTTAGGTCCAACAATCTCCCCCTTTTTGATGATGATAAACAATTGGTGAATGATAAGATAATAATCACAAGTGTAGTGTGTGTATTTTAAGAATCACTCCCCCCCCTTAATGTGCTCCCCCTTTCAAAAATACTTTATGCCATATTTAGAATTTGAGAAGACACGTAAGGGAGGTTTTGACTCAATGAAATGAGATGCAATGGATCCTATATGAATGAATGAGCCTATGAAAAAAAAATGCATCTTAAGAAGAGCTATAATCATACACAATATTCATAATTCAGAATAGTCAAAATATATTTAATCCAAAAGAGTCAAATAGATATCAAGCTATCAACAAAGTACTCTATCAACCAAATACTCCATAAACATCATCTAATATCCATAAATATCATCTAAAATGTACATATCTCCCCCTTTTGACATTATAAAAAACAAATGTACCAAAATACCAAAAGGGGAATAACAAGAGCATACTAGCAAAACAAATAAAACTAAAAAAATGTAACATATCACTGAGGAGGCTGAGGAGGTAGCGCTCCAAATGACTGCTGAAGGAAGTACAAAATCTATCTCTGTTTCTTTATAAGGGTCTGTTGCTAGTCAGTGAGTCGTCCTAACTGCTGCTCCATCTGAGTCTGGCTATCAGACATGTGAGCAACCTGCAGCTCTAAACGACCCATGGCATCATAAAGATCAGATGTAGTCTGGAAAGATGTACCCAGCTCGGTAGACCTACCTGTACTAGCATCTCCTCTCGGAGCCTGCTCTGTCTCTGAATCAGCAGGAGAACCATCATCTGACTCCTCCTCATCGTTAGAACCATCATGCGTCTGCGCTGATGCTCGTGCTGCTCTGCATGCTGCAAAATCTCTCCTAGAATTATAAAACTCATTGCCTCTCTTAGTTAGACCCATATGGAGGAGAGTAGCCTCAGTGTAGGGGTAGTACTCACTAGATAAGGATAAGTCAGACTCGGTGTTTAGGTCAACCCCTAGGGCTCGGAGAATGAGGGTAAGATGACGACCAAAAGAAAGACAATCTCTACTCAGCCTAAGAGAGTCTATTATGGTATGAATCATAATATGTGGCAGGTTTAGAGCTCGACCCTCTAGTAGGCAAGACACCACAAACATATCGGAATAGGAAAGAGCAGTCCTGTGACCTGTTCATGGAAGAACCTCATAGGTGACAATATGATGGACGACTTTGGGAAGGGTAGTGAGGTCACAGGTCATAAGCCTAGATGGCTACTCACGCTCGGTGTCTCCTGAAATAACCCGAGTCTGGTGAAGGGAAGAAACCTCACCAGTGATCCACTTATGAGTAGTGGATACTACAACTCCAGAGTTACAGACGCCCAGGTGCTGAGCAATAATGTCAAGAGTGAGATAAACTCGCTGACCATTAACAAAACTGACCAGGTGGGGGGGAGAGTGACAAGTGAAAGTGTGTAGGTTAGCGTAAAACTCCTTAACAATCCTAGGGTGAGTGTTTGAGGGAGTGATTAGAAGATGCTCCCAACCCTGGACAATAAATGGCTGAAGGAATCCATGAGAATGAAATAACTGAACACTGTTAGTATAAACGGTTCTCCCAGGATGAACAAATCTGAGAGAGAATGGCTGAAAGGCAGGATCCTCCTCTCTGACTATGGGGTACTCAAAAGGTGGAGATGCAGGAGGGTCTAGGGAGGGGGACCTAGGAGCCTCGGCTTGCCTACTCAATTGACCTCTAAGATATGGATGTCTACGAGTTGTTTGTTTTCTTTCCATTTTTAAACAGACAACAGCTAGAGAAGCATATGATGTAAACCAAAAAGAAACAATGACAAACAAGAAAAGGCCAACCCATAAGCAACACAATACCACAAAATAGTCAAATATATAGCATAGTACCATACCCATAACCAACATAAAAATAAACCCAAAATAAACCAAGTTTTGATTGCTTCATAATTTGCATTAAAAAAAATT
This sequence comes from Manihot esculenta, assembly GCF_001659605.2. Classification (NCBI taxonomy): domain Eukaryota; kingdom Viridiplantae; phylum Streptophyta; class Magnoliopsida; order Malpighiales; family Euphorbiaceae; genus Manihot; species Manihot esculenta. The sequence goes on from NC_035177.2 coordinate 15,390,291, forward strand.
ATTTGTAAAACAAAAACAAACAACACAAAAAAAATTATAAGATACCAAAAAAATGTGTATATATAAAGAGAGCAACAAAAATTACCCAACAGATTTTATATTGCCCATATCAATAATTTCATCAAAAACAAAACCCTAGGCAAATTAGAGAGCTAAAAATAAAATCAAATCAAAAGAAAATAAAGTAAAAGGCAAAAAAAAAAATAGAGAGAGAAAGTTCACATACCCAAACTTAAAATGCTCCAAATGGATTCCTTGAGAAGAAAAGAAAGTGTCTTTGTGCGTTTGAGTGAAGAAAAAGTGGAAAAATGGAGGTTTTTGGGGGGAAAATGGCTCAAATCAGCCAATTTTTGAAAGGGAGACGAAGAGGACTCGGGAAGAGAGAGAGAGAAATCACGTGAGGGAGATGAAGAAGACGATGAGCTGTCGCGGGATTTTTAAAAAACGCGCAGCTTCGGCGGCCGAAACTGGACAAAGTTAGGCGGCCGAACTAATCTTCGGCGGCTGAAAATGGACAAAGTGAGGCAGCCGAATAAAATGTTAGGCAGCCGAAAAGAAGAGAAAAGAAAGAGAGAAAAGAGAAAAAAAAAAATTCTCGCTTCTCATATTGCCCTTGAAACTTAAGGTTAGGGGACCAAATATGCCTCCGAACCTGGAATTTTGGGCTTCCTTTATATATATATATATATATATATATATATATATATATATATATATATATATATAATTTTAAATTAAATAAAATACCATTTAGAAATAATTTAAAGTGTTTTGAAAAGGAAATTAAATCATTGAAGAGAATAAATAATTTAAAATGACATTTTCATTTACTCTTCATTTAGGTATGCAAAACATGATGAATTTACATTTTATAGCAATCAAAAGAGTATCAAACACATTTGATAATCTTTCAAATAGAGAATAAAAGAGTAGAACAAGTAAGGAAAAGAAAAATAGTTAATGACATGTACTCAACAAACGACACCATCTAACATTCCCAATTCCCTCTTAATGAAGTTAAATCTTTCTTTATTCAAAGGTTTAGTAAAAATATCCGCTAATTGGTTGTTTGTGTCCACAAACTCAAGAACAATATCACTATTCAACACATGGTCGCGAATGAAATGATGTCTAATGTTAATATGCTTAGTTCTAGAATGTTGAATGGGGTTTTTGGTTAAATTGATTGCACTTGTATTGTCACATTTAATAGGAATGTGATCAAGAGATACTTCAAAGTCTCTTAATTGTTGCTTAATTCAAAGGATTTGACTACAACAAAGACCCTCCACCACATATTCAGCTTCGGCGATTGAAAGTGCAACCGAATTTTGTTTCTTGCTACAGCAAGAAACAAGAGATTGTCCTAGTAGTTGACAAGTACCCGAGGTACTTTTCTTATCAAGTATGCTTCCGGAAAATTCGGCATCCGAGTAGGAACACAAGCTAAAGGATGTATTTCTAGGATACCACAATCCCAAATGCAATGAACCATTTAAATATCTAAGAATGCGTTTAACGGCATGCAAATGTGACTCTTTAGGACATGATTGAAAACGTACACATAAGCATACATAAAATATAATATTTGGTCTAGATGCGGTGAGGTATAAAAGACTTTCGATCATACCTCTATAGAGCTTTTCATCAATTGGTTTACCCTTTTCATCCTTGTCAAGCTTGGTGTTTGTGCTCATTGGAGTTCTACTTGGCTTGCTATTCTCCATTCCAAACCTTTTGATTAGCTCCTTTGTGTATTTGGCTTCGTTGATGAAGATGTCATCCTTAGCTTGTTTGATTTGAAGTCTAAGGAAGAATTTGAGTTCTCCCATCATGCTCATCTCAAACTCGCTTTTCATTACTTTTGGAAACTCTTCACACAAACACACATTAGTAGCACCAAATATGATATCATCAACATATATTTGTACTACAAGGATGTCATTTTCATGATTTTTGACAAAGAGTGTTGTATCTACTTTGTCTTTTGAAAAACCATTTTGCAAAAAGAAATTACTTAGTCTTTCATACCAAACTCTTGGAGCTTGTTTTAAACCATATAAAGCTTTTGACAATTTAAAAACATGATTGGAAAGTCATGATTTTCAAACACCGGAGGTTGCTCAACATAAACCTCCTCCTCAATAAAACCACTTAAAAAGGCACTTTTCACATCTATTTGAAAGAGTTTAAAATTCATATAGGATGCATATGCAAGCAAGATCCTAATGGCTTCTAATCTAGGCAAACGTTTCATCATAGTCTGTGCCCTCCTCTTGATTATAGCCTTTAGCTACCAACCTAGCTTTATTCCTAGTGATGTTGCCATCCTCATCAAGTTTATTTCTAAACACCCATTTGGTACCTATAGTGGGATGATGTTTAGATCTAGTAACTAAGGTCCAAACTTTGTTCCTTTCAAATTGATTGAGTTATTCTTTTATAGCAAGAACCCAACTTTCATCACTAATAGCCTCATCTATAAATTTAGGTTCTATATGAGATATGAATGCAATGTTATTGCATACATGTCTAATAGAGGATCTAGTTGTTACCCCTTGTGATGCATCACTAATTATTTGGTTCTTGGGATGATCTTTCTTGTAGGCCCAATCCTTTGGTATGTCATTGTTGGACTCCTTAACTTTGTGTAATTTGCATTTGTTGCTCTTAGAATCCAATCTCATCTTCCTTTGCCTCTATTGAATCCTCTTTGGTTTGACTTTGATCTCCATGAGGTTGAGGATCTTCAATGGTCAACTCATCAAGTTTATCTACAAGATCATCATCATAAGCTATCTCCTTTATAGGAGCAAAGGAAATAGATTCATCAAAAACAACATGCATTGACTCTTCACTATCAAGGTTTTTTTTATTGAATACTCTATATGATTTACTAGATGTAGAGTATCCTACGAGATACTTTCATCGGTTTTGGAGTCAAATTGGCCTAAATTATCCTTGTTGTTTAATATGAAGCATTTACAACCAAAAACTCTAAAATAACTAACTTTAGATTTTCTTCCATTCCAAAGTTCATAAGGAGTCTTATTAATTAAGAGAGGTCTTATTTAAGAGAGGTCTAATTAAAACTCTATTTGAAACATAATAAGCCGTATTTATGATTTCCACCCAAAAATAGGTAGGTAGATTATACTCTCTTAAGATAGTCCTCCCCATATCTAAAAGAGTTCTATTCTTTCAACAACACCATTTTGTTGGGGAGTCCTAGGAGATGAAAAATTATGAGTGATTACTAACTTATTACAAAAGATTTTAAATTTTTCATTTTCAAATTCTCTACCATGATCACTCCTTATTGAAGAAATTTGAAAACCATTTTCATTTTGAACTTTCTTTATAAAACTTTTAAAGGCATCAAAACAATCATCCTTATAAGCAAGGAACACAACCTAAGTGTACCTAGAGTAGTCATCAACTATAACAAACCCATAATGCATGCCACCAAGACTAGCTACTCTAGTTGGACCAAATAAATCCATATGCAAAAGTTGTGAAGGTCTAGAAGTAATGACCTTATTAATAGATTTAAAAGAGCTTTTAACTTGCTTACCCATTTGACATGCATCACATACTTTGTCCTTTTCATATTTGATCTTTGGAAGGCCATCAACTAGCTTATCTTTGCTCAAATTTTTTAGAAGATCCATGCTAGCATGAGAAAGCCTTTTATGCCAAATCCAATAATTATCACTAATAGAAACAAAGCACTTCATATCTAGGTTAGTCATAGCTTGTAAATCAATAAGATAGATATTTTCAACTCTTTCACCAACAAATAATATTTTGTTATTCGACATTCTAGAGACAACATGATTTTGGTTCAAAGATAATTCTACAACCTTTATCACATAATTAACTTACACTTAATAAATTATGCTTCAAACCATCAACTAAGAGAACCTTATCAAGAATAGGAGAGTTTTCCTTACCGACTTTACCTATTCCAACAATTTTACCTTTTCCATTATCTCCAAAATTTACTTGTCCACTACCGTTCTTTTTTTCAAGAGAGATGAAGTGACTTGAATTTCCGGTCATGTGCCTTGAACATCCACTATCTAGATATCATTTGCTTTCAATTTTTGAGGATTTCAAGCACACCTAAAAAAAGAGATTCAAACACTTTTAGGTACCCAAATGTACTTGGGTCCTTGGGGGTTAGTCATTTCATTTTCCAATTTCCATATGCTACCATATCTAAGATGTAATTTTCTAATAGTACACCTATAGTTGGTGTGACCAAACTTGCCACAATAGTGACAATAACCATTGAACTTTCTTATTCTAGGTCCATAGGTGAGTGAGTGCATTTGAGTACTCATGTAGCCATTTCTCCCTTGTTAAGCATGTGAGCAAGAGATATGATGAGAGTGGTGATTGTGTGAACTAGAAATGTATGCTCTATAATGATCATTTCTTTTATATGCAAATTGTCTAGGTATGTGTCTTATACGAGTATTATAACTAGTGAAATGGTGTACATGTACATTCCTTATAGGTGCATTCCTTATAGACACATTACTAATAGAAGTTTTAGGTATATTTCCATTAGAGCTAGATACCTTAGGTTCATTTAAGTTAGTAGCTTTAACAAAAACAGTCTTAGAAGAATTTGCTTGAGTTGATTTATCATAGCCAATGCCATACTTGATGCTAAGAGACCTTTGAGAGTCTAATATTTCTTCAAGTTTGTCCTTACCTTTTAAAAATTTTGAAAGAGAATTTTTCAACTTAAGGATTTCATTTTTCAGATTTTTATTTTTCAATGAGAGCTCATCTAAGGATTTCTACAAATGATCATTTGAGGGTAAAGATTTCTTAGGCGAGTTCTCACATTTCCTTTTTAAGCTAGCTAACTCACATTTCAAAATTTTGTTTTTCTTATGACTCTTTTCAAGTTCATCATTCATCAATTTTAAAGCACCAACAAGTTCATCATATGAAAATTCAACAACATCATCATATAAGGTAGTGTCATCAATAGTAGTTACCTCATCGGAGCTTTCCTCTAAAGCCATGAAGCACATGTTGGCAACTTCATCACCAACGTCCTCCTCTTCGGTATCACTTGACTCATCCCATGTTGCTTTGAAGGCTTTCTTCTTGAACTTTTTGATGGGCTTCTTCAACTTGGGACAATCCACTTTGCAATGACCCGGTTTATTGCATTCATAGCAAATGACCACTTTCTTTTTGCTTGATTCACCTTTTTCCTTTCTAAAATTCTTCCTTGGGATGAACTTTTTATTTTGAAGGAGCAACTTTCTTATTCTCCTAGTCACCAAGGCTAGTTCTTCCTCACTTGTCTCTTCTTCTTCCTCACTAGTATCTTCGAAGGATACCCTTAGAGCAATGTTCTTTTTCACTTTGCTAGGTTCCTCCACTTGCTCTCTCTTTAGAGTCATCTCATAATCAATGAGGTTCCCCAAGAGTTCATCCAATTTTACTTTACTCAAATCTTTGGCATCCTTTAGGGAGGTTACCTTTGGTAGCCATTCCTTAGATAGACATCTAAGAATTTTCTTCACCAATTCTTCATTTGTAAATGTCTTCCCAAGAGATTTCATCCCTCCAATGATCTCATGAACCTATCATACATTTGGCTAACAGTTTCATCGAATTTTATTTTGAACAACTCATATTGGTAGATGAGGGATTCCATCTTGTTTTCTTTGACTTGATTGGTTCCTTCATGAGTGACAACCAAAGCATCCCAAATTTCCTTGGCAGTAGACTTCATACATGCTTTATTGTACTCACTTCTACTAAGAGCACAAAACAAGATATGAATGGCTTTATCATTAAGGGCTACCCTCCTCTTTCTAGTTCACTCCATTCACTCCTAGGTTTTTGCTCTTGGTTTCCATCTATCACTCTTATGGGAAAGAAAGGGCCATTCTCTACAATGTCCCACAAATCAACTCCTTCCGATTTGAAGAAATAAATACATTCTATTTTTCCAATATAGAAAGTCATTTCCATCAAAGAAAGGTGGTATCACAACCGATTGACCTTCTTGAGAATTAAGGGCTGCCATCCGATCTTTACTCCAAGATGATTAAATCTTCAAGATAGGGAGACTTAGCTCTGATACCACTTGTTGTCCCTTGAAGCAACCCAAGAGGGGGGTGAATTGGGTTTATAAAAAAAATTAAGGTAAAGAAACACAAATTAAAAAGGGAATAAGGAAGGTGAGGAAAGATCAACACAATGATTTATAGAGATTCAACCATCTCAAGCCTACGTCCCCTCCTCAAGATCCTCCTTGAGAGTTCAACTCCACTATCTAATCTTCTTTGGGTAAAGATTAAAATCCCTTACAATTCTAGAGCAAAACTCTTGCTCTTTTACAAATCTCTTTTTCTCACAAGAGTAATCCCTTGCTCAAAATCACTCACCACAATTAATTCACTCAACAACCTTCACTCAATCTTAAAACTCAAACCAATTACAACACAAGACAGGCTTTCAAAGAATTAATGCTATGGCTCAAGGTTTTGAGAGAGAGATAGAGTGAAAAAGGCTTTAATCTCAATAAATGTATGCTTAGATGGTTGTTGTAACCTTTTAAGATCAAAAACATATTATATTTATAGTTCAGTCATAAATATGGCCGTTGGGGATGCATTAAATGCAAATAGAGCTGTTTGTATACAGAAATAACCGTTATCTTGCGCTCAGAAAAAACTCAAGTTCGGCGGCCTAAGGTTAAAGTTCGGCGGTCGAACCATTTGAGGTGAAGAACATCTTTCTTGAAAATAGACTTTCGGCGGCCTAAAGTCCATGTTCGGCGGCCGAACATATGGGACTTTTGCCTCTGTCCTTCACTTTCAGAAGCCAAAAGTTTCACTGTAGGGGGCATGTTGAAAACAAACTTTCGGCGGCCGAAAATATGGAACTTTTTCCTCTATCCTTCAATTTCGGAAGCCAAAGTTTGGACTTTAAAGGGCATGTTGAAAAAAAACTTTCGGCGGCCTAAAGTCCATGTTCGGCGGCCGAACATATGGGACTTTTGCCTCTGTCCTTCACTTTCGGAAGTCGAAGTTTGGACTTTAAGAGGCATGTTGAAAACAAACTTTCGGCGGCCTAAAGTCCATGTTCAGCGGCCGAACATATGGGACTTTTGCCTCTGTCCTTCACTTTCGAAAACCAAAGTTTGGACTTTAGGGGGCACAAAAATATTTCTTTAATTCTTTGAAAAATCATAACTTAGACTATGAGACTCCATTTTTTAATCCATTTGAATTTGTGCAACCTATATTTTTAGATCTTTTATTTTGATAAAAAAAATTTTGAAATCACTCCTTTTGAAAAATTTCATTTTGGTCCCTCAAAGTCAATTACTTAAAACTTGGCCATATTTATAATCTCTTAGGATTAAAAGAAAACTTGAGTCATCACAATTAATTAATTGAAATTGACAATGCATAAATTTATAAAAGAAAAAATTATATTATGATCTCTTTCTTGTGGTATGCTTCCTAATTTGGCACTTTTCATTCTTGATACTGAAGCGATCTCATTTATTTTAATAAGGGACCTTCAAGCTCAATACAAATACTTTTCAAGGCAATTAGTAGCACACCAATTATTTATTAATCATCAAAACAAGGATTAGAACATTTAGGTCTAACAGTAATGTTGTAATGCCACTAAACATAACTATTTTGTAAAAGTAGTAACTCTGACACAAATATTTAAAGTTGCATTTAATGGTAAGTGTACATAATTACCATGACTAGTTCTCATCAGACATATCAATATCTTATGTAGAATCGCTTGATAACATTATATTGTGGTACATTTGATACTGATTTAAATTTCCATCCTCCAAAAATTCATTTGCTTTTGTCTTGAAAAATTTCCTACTTAATCTAATAGCTATTCTATTGTTCACCTCACGAATACGATAAAATGCCCAACGCATTTGTTCAATATTCGTCATTGACATCGTTATAGCTTTACGGCGTGAACATTTAATTCCACATTGAACAGATTCCTTTTGGAGAGATTCTGATTGGCATAGACGAAATGTCCATTCGCTTTGCATTATATTTTATATATGGTCACTATTGTGCATACGAGGGTTTAGTGGATACACAAATTCATCATCTAGTAACCAACTTCTACCAATTGCTCAGAAAATATCACGTGGAGTGTAATTAATCATGATATGCCTACAACAATAAATAGCCAGATCATTGTCAATATGTTAACATATTATAGAACATGATCAATGCATGCATAAATTTCAACAGCATTTGGGTAGACAATGTGGCAGATATTTCATAAAATCACTACAATCATTATCACTATAGTCAGATAGGTCATTATTGTCTATGTTGAAATCGCTTGAACATGATAACTGGTTGTCGTCATATACACTTGGAAATTCACTTTGTTCAGTATGAAATCTATCCAACCTCATTAATCTCCTTGAGAAGGTGATTCTTAAGCTTTTTAACTTCTTTATTTGTATTGCGAGCCATGTCTGCCGATGTAGCCTTTGGAATTGGCAACTCATGATAGCCACAGTAAAATTTCAATTCGCATCGAATCTCAGGAGCAGTTGTCGCATGTCCAAAATCAGAAAGTTTTTTGGAATGATGTCCAATAAATATATGGTTAGTAAAGCCTTATTCCAAACAAGGATAAATTGGTTGATTAGTAAAACATCGCTTGTGACCATATCATGAACAACCGTTGGGATTAATATATTTATCTATTACAGTGTTATGACTATTATATTTTCCTTTGCCTCTGCTTGATTGGCGTGCTGATGCTTCATGAGGATTTTTATAGGATGACATTTTCTGGATGTAATATGTGTATGATAGAATGGTTAAATAAAATATACAAATATGGAATCGTAACACATTTAAGATATTTGCAAAAATAAAGCCATGTGAAATCATAATTTTCTATTCACACTACATGTCTTTTTATTGTTGACTCGCGGTTGTCGAAACCGGTCAAAAATAACCTTTCTGGTTATCAATAATTTACAACTGCAGATAGTGGTGAAAGGATCGAATCCACAGGGAATTGAGAACTTACCTATTTTTCTTATCAAGACCAATAAAATAAACTGAAACAAAAATAAACTGAAAAAGAAGAAAACTGAAAGAGAAATAAACTGAAAACAAATATAACTGAAAGAGAAATCAACTGAAACGAGATAAAATTGAAAGCAAAAATAACTGAAATGAGATAAAACTGAAACGAGATAAAACTGAAAGAGAAATAAACAGAAAGCAAAATAAACTGAAACGAGATAAAACTGAAAATGAGATAAACTGAAAACGAGATAAACTGAAAGCAGAATAAAAATAAATTGCAATAAAAGTAAAATGGGGGGGTTTGAGATTGATTTGATTAACAAACTACTGAAAGCAATTAAAACAAGCTAATAATAAAATAAAAGAGAAATAAATAATAAGAAAGCTCTAGTTGAAGAATTGGATCCACTTCAGTTGTTGGGATTGATCATTGACACTTAGTTTCTTTTGATTAATTCAATAGATTAGTTATGGAGATGGAAGACGCTTCTCACCACCATGTCTCTCCTTATGATTAAACCAATTAGGGAACGTCCTCTAATTAATTACTAATTAACAAATTGCCAAGGAACGTCCTTGGGCCTTAGGCATCTAACAATTGTTAATTGCATGAAGAAAGAGAGAGATCCAATCCTAACTACTCAAACGCATGAGATGTTATTAGATCATACAATTTTCTTGGTTTTTACACCAAGTGTTCTTATGTTTGAATAACTCAAGCAATTACGGACTTAAATCATCCAAACTAACATATTATTACTTTGCAATCAAGAATCAACGTAGATCTAAAGAACAAAGCAATATTGAAATCAAGCATGAAATTGCATGAATATTGAACAACCAAAAGTTTAACAATGTTTAATCAAGCCTCCCAATCCATAAAACAACTAAAGTATCACCTAATCTTCAACTAGAATAAAAGATTTCAGCCTCTCATGGCTGAAACAAAATTAAAAATAAAAGAAAAGAAGAAAGGTAGAAGAAGAGATGTGAATTCGTAGGTGCCTCCCAATAGGGGCTTAAAGGTTGTGTGGAGGCTCCTTATGTGTCTTTTTATAGTTGAAAGTGCCGCCCTAGGTCATACTTGCTTCCTAATTAGTGAAGAGGCTGCCCAAAGTGCTGCCCATGCTCAACTTGTTGCCTAAGTTGTTGCAGAAAAGGAAGGTAGCGCGCAGATGGCTTTCGGAAGAGGAAAGCGCGTAGATTGTTTCTGAATAGGAAGGATGCACGAATTTTGATCTTCAAAGGGGGAGATATGCTGTCCATACATTCCTTTTTAGGTGGAGCCTTCATTTGAATTTTGAATGCTGAATGAAGAAGAGGCAAATGCATCTTCATGAGATCTTGCAGCCTAAATAGGAAGATATGACTGCTGCAGTGTGTGCAAATCTTTGAATAAGGAAAGAAAGATCTGCGATTTGAATTTCAAATAATCTTCTGACTGAGTTTTCCTTATTTGCTTTTGCTTCTGCACTTCCCTTATTTGAGGACTTTCCTTTTCTGAAAACTTTCCTTATTTGATACTTTCCTTAATTGGCTTCACCTTCTGAATAAGGAAAGAAGAATATGCAATTTGAATTTCAAAGAATCTGTTGATTACGCTTTCCTTTTCTGGCACTTTCCTTATCAGAAAACTTTCCTTATTTAGCACTTTCCATATTTGAAAACTTTCCTTTTTCGGCACTTTCCATATTTAGCACTTTTTGGCAGTTTTAAGAGCATTTTCTTCAGATTGTCTCTTTACACCTAATATCTGCAAAACATGATTAAAACCACAAAATTAGGTAGAAAAGGTGTAAATAAACATAAAAAAGATCATGATAATATGGACTAAAATATGCTCTATCAATTGTCACCCGATTGGCCACATATTGAACAATGATTTTTTCTAGAAATATTAACTTTGGTAATCCTCCAATCCATTTCATTGTGGATCCTCGACGACTTCGGTTGCCCTTTTTTCCTAATTCAATTCTTGTTTGGAATCAGTGGTACTTCATAGTCTGCAAACCAATAGTCTGAATTACCCAATGGAGTGAACATGTGTTCGTAACATTTGATTGTCATTCCCAAGGTATAATAGCTATCAACAAATTGCTCATAATCCACAAACCTTGACATGCATGCTGCTATGGCATGTGAACATAGGATGCGCGTATCTTATTACCATAAGGGCAAGTCCCTTCTATAAGTTTAACCACTTGTTTGCCCTAATTTTGCACTTTGGACTTCGACAACCAATTTATCATGATTAAATGTTGTAACACGATGGCCATTTGCTGATTGTGCATTTTTCTGTATGATTTCACCACATGACTGGGTGAATTTATAGCCATCTTGTTGTTGCTAACGGAATTGGCTTCTTCTAGTGTCGAAGTTGTTAGTGTATTTGCCCTAGGCCATTATTTTGGACCTTTTTGTATGTCATTTTAGTTATTAATAAAAGAGGTTTTATTATCATTATTATCTGTTTGCATGTTACATAATGATGATTAACATTCCTGGTTTCTTATTATTATGTTGATAATAATAAAATATAACTAGTATAATTATTGATTGATAATCATGAGATGATTATGTATATGTTGATATAATTCAATAATCATAGATACTTGTTAGAGAACAAAGTATTGGATGGACCTGCATTGAGATCACTACATGGGTTATTGTCATAAATGAATCTCAAAGTAGTTATGTCTTAATTCTTTGACTTGAGATTGTCATAGTTTCCAACATAAGAACTGTTATGTTTTGACATAACCAAGCATTGTCTTTAATCGGACAATCATAAAAGTTATGATTGAATATAATAGAAATTATGTAGAGGATATTGAATTATCAAGATAGAATTTGTCCCTCTCTTTGAAAGAGATATCTTCTGGGCCCCTCAATAAGTGAGACTGAGAAATGCATGGTCATGCTCAAATGAATTAATAGTGTGATCAATATCATTTGATTTTATCAGTCTACTTAGAGATCGAGAAATCACAAGTTTGAACATTATAAGTTTGACATTGACCATGACTTATGTTCAAACTAGATATTGTGTGACAAAGGGATTAATACATATTCTATTTATTAGGCTTTATCGAACTATCGATCCTCTCATTAGTTGGGCAGTCATAATGTCTTGCTAGAGGTCGCTTATGATTTATGGGCCTTGTGGGACTGGGCCTATTGCCAATTAATGTGAGCCTATTGGGTCACACACAAAAACGTTGTTGATGTGCTATGTCATATTAATGGGCTAAAAGCCCATTAGTATAATTAATAATAATAAAGGTGTTATTATTATTAATATTAATTATTATTATAAGATAATAATATTTAAAAGATCTGCAGTCTATCTGTAACTGTTACAGATAAAAGATTTTCGATTTTTCCTTATCAAAATAAACTATCACGTAAGATATTTGAGTATCTGCGAGATTGTGATAGTGGCTTGTGAACACAACTCTTTTATGAAAAATGTTGTGGGAAAACAAAAGACTAAAACGTATAAAAACCTCTTCAGTTGCATATACCATTGAGGGTTTTCATTGAAAAAACAGCACCTTGAGTCCAGAATTGTATCTTTTCATCAAGTATAACAGGTTAGTCTCTTATTCTTCCTTTTGAAATAAACGAAGTACACGGATCTCAGGAAGAAAGATAGAGATTTTAATTTTTTTTTTCCACTGTGTGTTTGAGTTGCAGTAATCTCTGGGTTTCCTAATAGAAGTAATGCGCACATTGATAAAAACAAATTTTCAACCATTGCTATAATGGGCAATGCTCGAAAGCCTTTCAACATTCCATTGGCAGACTCAATGGTGTTAGTCGTCATTGATCCATATCGTTTTCCACCATCGTGAGAACGAGTCCACTTATATAAAGAAATCTTCACAGCCCATTCAAAAGTCTATGGATTAACTTTCTTTATTTTATTCATCGCCTCATAGAATTTTCTTCTTTGGTTATGATTGGTTGTTAAGGTGACAATATAATATTGATTATGACTTGGTTATATACAATAAATTTATTAATTTAAAGTAAGGAATTGTAATTGAGGTTTTACTAGCCTTCCGCAGACATTCCTTTATTACTGCATTCTTAAATGTTGTATTGTAATTGCTGAAAATATGCGAAATGCAATATCAATGATGTCCACTTGGTGGTTGCCACCAGTCTTGTTGCATTGCTTTCTTAATTCCAATGTGAAGATCAAAAATAACATAAATCTTTACGTTCTGTCACATATGCTCTCAAACAAGACATGAACCATCCCCAATTATCTAAATCCTCCTTCTCAATGATTGTAAAGGCCAGTGGAAATATATGATTATTTCCATCCAGCCCTATTGCACACAATATAAACCCACTTTGAAACCCTCTATTGATTGACGATATGCCCAAAACATGCGATCAAATACACGGCAAGTACGATCAATACGATCGTTTATATAGTGGGGATCATCTTCAATTACAAAGATTGAAATAGGATTGAAGTGGCAAACCACATTCATGTATTTATGGCGCCTTCCATACGATTCATCTCATCCACCAAAAATTTTTCTAATTGCAAATTGTTTTGCTTTCCATGTCTTTAAATATGATGGTTCATATCCAACCTTATCTCTAACTTCTGCCTGTAGGGTTTTTATTTTAATGTGTGGCTGCTCTTCTATCATCGACAAAATAAATTGGCATATAAATTTAGTATCCAATTGTCGATAGTCTCTTTCAACCGTTGGGTTAGAACATGTATGCGGTCTAGTATATGATACAATTCTTCAGACCTCAGATCCCTCCTTCATCAAAGCACGCAAAAGTGAGTATGAATTCTCTAAATCAATAGTATTAGAGGGTCCAGCATAATCACCATTCTCATTTCTGTTAACATCTCTAACGACATCCACATAAAAAATAACGCTTTCAGATCCTATTATAGATATGTAATCAAATATCATCTCTACATCGTCATCATTGAACAGGTCAACTAGGTCAAATTTGTATTCATTACCACTAATAATTGGTTTCTTATATTGAATTTTGCATATGAATTGATTATGTTCTGACAGTCTAATACAACGAATTATTTTTTAAAAAAAGTTCCTCAAATGTCAATCTTCGTTTCATAAGGTAGATATTGTGTTGACTGCCAACATATTCATAACCTAATTCGGTTCTAATAATATGACCACCCCAGTGTACAATGCCATAAGTTGGACTAGTCATTTTTATAAAATCTAGTCCATGTTTCAAACATAAAAAAAAAATAATATAAGTATTTTATTGACATTAATTATTTATTGTAATATAATTAATCGTAACTTATTGTCTTGATGAGTGTGATCTAATAGTCTTGCAAACTCTTAATATCTGTCAAACTACAATATAAAAATAAATATTAAATAAACATAAAACATAAAATGTATTTCACTGTTTGATTTAACGTAAATTAAAATATAAATTTAATGTAAATAAACAATCTTATGCATAAAAATTCATTTATGGCAACCACCAGATACATAACTTCATTAATTTATTAATAAATATAGAATAAAATCACATATATTAGATTTAAATATATAATGTATTATTAAATGAATTAAGTTTAAATATTATAAAGTTAGAATACAAATAGAATATATACATACAAATATTAAATAATAACAACTCAATTTGTACTCTCCATTTATTTTGATTAATCATAGTATTTGGTAAATTATTTGTGAGAAGATGGATGAATCTGAGAAAACTTTTTTTAATAACATTTTAGTCCAAATAAATTGTTATGTAAATTTTTTCAAATGAATTTAAAATTTTCTTAAATTTGGCATGAAATGATTTTAGTTATAACTAGAATCGACTTTTATTATAAAAACATAATATATTAATTATAAAAATTACAAATAATTATAAAATTTATTAGATAATTAAATTTAAATAATTTTGAACATTTTACAAATTATTTCTTCTAATATAAGTGGCCATATAATAATTGCTATCAAATTGAAAAATAAATTAATTAATCTTCATAAATTCATAGAGATTTATAGGAAAATTGAATAATAATTTTTTTATTAACAGAAATTTGAGAGAGTTTTGAAATTTGAGAAATAATAAGGCGGGATGGGGTTGGAAAAGATTGAGAGATTGAGGGGAGGGGTGGGGAGAGGGGCCATCCCGGTCCTGCTGCATTCTGGCGCCACTTTAAGTGGCGCTAAGAGGCTAAGTGGCGCCAGGTTGCCATGTCCCTTTATGGCAAAAAATCTTCCATGAAGGACCCTTTATTGCAGAATTGTCTGCCATAGAGGGGGTCTTCCCTCCATAGTAAAGAGAATCTCTGCCATGAAGAGATAAATCTCTTCATGGTAGAGATTCTTTATCATGAAGAGTATGTGGTGCCATTTAAAGTGGCAACAGGCCTCAAGACCCTTCATGGCAAAGAGAATCTTTGTCATGAAGAGATTTGTCTCTTCATAGTAGAGAAAATCTCTGCTATGAAGAGATAAGTCTATTCATGATAGAGATTCTCTGTCATGAAGACTGCCTGGAGCCACTTTGGAGCCACTTTGGAGCTACTTTAAATGGCGCCAACCTCAAGACCCTTCATGGCATAATTCTCTCCTATAAAGAGCACTTAGAACCCTTCATGGCAGAATGCTCTGTCATAGGAGAAGAGCCTGGCGCCACTTTACTGTGCCTTCTCCGTGGAGGCAAGATCAATATTTTCTTTTTTATTTTTTTAATTTAAATTAAATTATTTTAATATATATATATATATATATATATATATATATATATTATGAATTAAATTATTTTAATTTATGTATATATATATTTAAATTAAAATTAAATTTATATTCTATAATTATATAATATTTTATAATATATATAAAATGAAGAGGATATAAATAATAATATTACCTAAAATGTTCATTAAAAATTTCTTTTATCACAATGACCTATTAAATTTAATTAGTAGTTCATTTATTTCTTATATTTAATTTCTCTTACTTTTTTATTATAATTTAAATGATTTGCAATTTTTTTTAAATAACATACGAAATAATAGTTTTTATCGTTCATTTCTAATGTTTGATATTTAATATTACTTTTATCATTGATATTTTTTTTCGCTCATACAAATTTTACCTGTTTTTTTATTAACTAAAATATTTTACATCTTGTATTTTATACTTTTTTTACTTTGTGTAAATTACAAATAAATACTAAACACAATTTGATTTCAAGAAAATATTAATTTTTTTCCATTTAACATAACATAATACGACATTTTAAAATAAAAAAGATAAAATATTAGAATTCAAAATAATAACAATTAATTACATACATTATAAATTAATTATTGCTTTTTACATTTTCCGAATATGATCTTTGCTTAATCGTTTAGTGAATTTAAATATTTTTTATCTTTTTTATTTTAAATAATTTTACATATTCTCTTCATAACTTGTATATCTACCTCCTTCTGATATCAATATGTCAATCAGTATAATCTTAAAAGTATACAATAAGCAATTCATTATTAAATTAAAATGTATACATACCTCTTAATTTTTTATTTTCTCTCTTACAATATTCTTTTTGCAAAATGGGAAGACTATTTGCAGGTACATCCAAAGTGCAGAATCTAATTTTTCATAAATACGAAAATAAAAATTTACTAAATCAGAATAATTTTCTACTTCGAGTTTTGTCCAAATAGTACTTAAAATTTTAAAATAACACAACGGAACCGTTTCAATCAAAGTATCAACCATTTCTAAGACCCGCATGTTATAACCAGAACAAATTATTTCTTGCAAACAATAGTTGAGTCATACAACGTGTTGGAAAAAATTGTTACGACAATCTATTCTTAATTTATAGATTCCTTCCTACATTTTCTTCACTGATATTTAACTAACTTACCTCTTAAAACTTTTGGAACAACGTAAATATGTGCCATGAATGGAAAATATTTTGAATAGGTTTTTTAAGGAGAAGGAAGAAGAGAGAAGAGTATTAGATGAAAAAAAAAAGAGTGGGGTGGAGAAGTGGGAGAGGGCTGTGCCGGGGGTTGCTTAAATAGGCAAGGAAGCGCTAGGCCTGGCGCTTGTTAAAGAGGCGCTAGGACTGAGGCCTGGTGCCTATTCAAGAGGTGCCAGGCAGCCGGAACGCCAACTCCAAATTCTCAATTTTCTTTCCCCAAACTCCAATTTTACAAATAAATTTTCTAATAACCCTAAATCTATAAAAAAAAAACCCATCTTTTTGAGTTACGTGTACATGTGTCACTATCTTGATGGGTCTTATTTTACTTAGCATTGTATTTCCTTTTTACATATCAATCCTGCATATTAGTTCTTACGAGCATTTTGGCTTTTTATCGGGCTCTTCAATCCTGACTCTTTGTTCAAGCTCTTTAGCTCTTTATATCGCTCTAGCCATTTTGGCCCTGCTTCCTCGCTCGAGCTTTCTGGCTTTTGATATCATTCCGGGCTCCTTGATTCTTTATCTGAGCATTTTGCTTTTAGGTGGGTCCCAATTATTTAGGTTATTTGCCCTTAAGCGCTTTCCGGGATGTATGCTCTCGAGCGTCTTCTGGACTCTTTATGGCTTAGGCTTTTTTCCAGGCTAACCGGACAAGTTTGGTATCAGTGGTCAATTTTAGAGGTCGGCGTCTCTCATAATCTCCCCTGGTCTTTCATTTAGTTCTCTATCTCGGTATGCATTTTGCCTAGAATTCATTTTGTCTTAGTTCTGTTTGCCTATTGACCTTATTGGCACCGAACTCATTTTCCTGAGGTTAGTGTGGCGCTTTGGTGCTTTGGCTTCATGAGCCTTGAATTGGCCTTTAGTAGGGCATGTTGCTTTATGAAGCTGTCATTAGGATTTCTTAAGTTAATTTTTTTATACGCTGGCTATTTTATGAGATTAGAGTCTCATTATCATGTGGTTCGAGCTCTTTTGTGAGGTCAGATTCAATTTTTTATTTGTGGTCCAGTGTTCTGATCCTTCATGTGAAGTCGGAGCTAGGTTTTTTTGTGTTGTTTTTGTAATATTCGAGCTCTTTTTGTGAGACCAGAGCTAGGCATTTACCTATTCTCTTAGAGGCTCATGGCCTTTGTTGATGTTGTTTTCTTGTGTTGGCGTTCGCTCCCTAGCCAGTTTTGTAGTGCCGACGGTCATGTTCCGAGACCGGTCACCTACCTCACTGGAGTCTTTTTCTCCTCAGTCGATTTTATGGTGCCGGCAGTTATGTTCTGAGACCGGTCACCTACCTTACTGGGGTCTTCTTCTCCTCAATCGATTTTGTGGTGTCGGCGATCATATTCCGAGACCGGTCACTACCTCACTGAAGGCTTCATCTTCTTAGCCGGTTTTGTTGTGCCGACGGTCATATTTCGAGACCTGTCACCTACCTCACTAGGGTCTTCATCTCCTCAATTAGTTTTGTGGTGCTGATGGTCATGTTCCGAGACTGGTCACCTACCTCACTGAGGGCTTCATCTTTCCAGCAGATTTTGTGGTGCCGGTGGTCATGTTCCGAGACCTGTCACCGACCTTACTGGGGTCTTCATCTCCTCAGCCGATTTTGTGGTGCCGGCGGTTATGTTCCAAGACTAGTCACCTACTTCACTGAGGGCTTCATCTTTCCAGCCAGTTTCGTGGTGTCGACGGTTATGTTTTAAGACCGATCACCTACCTCACTGGGGTCTTCATCTCCTCAACTGGTTTTGTGGAGCTGGCGGTTAGGTTCCAAGATCGGTCACCTACCTCATTGAGGACTTCATCCTCACAGTCGGTTTTGTGGTGTTGGCGGTCATATTGCGAGACCGGTCACTTACCTCACAAGGGTCTTCATCTCCTCAGCCGGTTTTGTGGTGCCTACAGTTATATTTTAAGACCGATCACCTATCTCACTGAAGACTTCATCTTCCCAGCCAATTTTGCAGTTCCGACAGTTATGTTCTGAGACCGGTCACCTACCTCACTGGGGTCTTCATCTACTCAGCCGGTTTTGTGGTGCCAGTGGTCATGTTCCGAGACCGGTGACCTACCTCACTGAGGGCTTCATCTTACCAGTCGGTTTTGCTATACCGACAATCATGTTCCGAGACCGATCACCTACCTCATTGAGGGCTTCATCTTTCCAGCTGCTTTTGTGGTGTCGGTGGTCATGTTCTGAGACCGGTCACCTACCTCACTAGGTTCTTCATCATTTCTGATGCAGAACCCCATCCTATTAGAGACTGAAACAACACATACCCTAGTAAAAAGAACTTAGTTCATAAAACAATTCCCCAATCTAAAGCACTCTTAATTAACATGCAATTAAGAACACTTATAACTGATTGATTTTAAGAGCAGCAAGAATAAGAATCATATAAGTTAGTATCAAACCTTATTCGTGATGCAATGTTAAGAACTAAGATCTCTCTTAAGCTCTCAAAGTAGAATCGCGTAAAGTAATTGTATTGAATAATTGATAATCTCTCTACAATATGGAAAAGGAGATGCTTTATATAACCTAAATAAAGACCCATGATCTTTGCCACTTTCCATTACTATGCATGGACCCATAATCTATGCCACTACTCACTACTACGCATAGACCCATAATCTATGCCACCATCCACTATTGGATAACTACCCACTACTGGTTAACTATCAATTGCTAAATAACTACCCGTTACTGAATTAGTGATGGAGAATCTGTTAATGCAAATACAAAGTTTTGAATCGTCAATAAGGACACATTTGGCCTAATTGACTTGGAATGGCCAGATTGTTCTTCAACTTCAAAATGAACTTGCAAAGCTTCAACATATCCCTTTATGAATCCTTGAAGTGCTTCCTTCAATCTCTTGGATCTCAACCTTGTAAGTGGTCCTTGAGGCAATGCTAGCTCATCAATTTTGGTGTTGTTGGTTGTGCTTACATCATCCCCTCCCTCTTGAAAAGGATTCGTCCTCGGATCTATACCAAAATCAAAAGGAGACAAATAAAAAATATTAAAGGTAGCACTTACACCAAACTCATCTGGCAGATCAATTATGTATGCATTGTCATTGATTCGTTCCAGCATTTGATATGGTCCATCCCCTCGTGTATCGAGTTTTGATTTCCTTTGATTCGAAAACCTCTCCTTTCGCATATGGATCCAAATCCAATCACCTGGTCTGAATATAACTTCCTTGCGACCCTTATTGGCCCGTTTCTCATACATCCTATTACGCTTCTCAATATGCTCATGCACTTTCATGTGTATTGATTTAACCATTTCAGCCTTCGCTTTTCCATCTAAATTAGACAACTCGTTCAAAGGTAAAGGCATTAAATCTAATATAGTTAATGGATTAAAACCATACATAATCTCAAAAAGCGAATAACCAGTAGAAGAATGGACAACATGATTATAAGCAAATTCAACATAGGGCAAACATTCTTCCCAAGTTTTCAAGTTCCTACCCACAATAGCACGAAGCATAGTTCCTAAAGTCCTATTAACAACTTCAGTTTGGCCATCTGTTTGTGGATGATAAGTAGTAGAAAATAAAAGTTTAGCACTCAATTTCTCCCATAAAACACACCAAAAATGACTAAGGAACTTAGAATCTCTATCAGAAATAATAGTCCTAGGTATACCATGCAAACGAACTACTTCCTTGAAAAACAAATCAGCTATGTTCGTTGCATCATCAGTTTTATGACATGGAATAAAATGTGTCATCTTACTAAAGTGATCTATAACAACAAACACTGAATCTCTACCTCTTTTTGTCCTAGGTAAACCTATCACAAAATCCATAGATATATCAGTCCAAGGTTCAGTAAGTACAGGCAAAGGAGTATACAACCCATGTGGCAATAACTTAGATTTAGCTTGTTTACATGCAAAGCATTGAGCACAAATTTTCTCTACATATTTTTGTATATTAGGCCAATAAAAGTGTTCATTCAACATGTCTAAAGTCTTTTGCACACCAAAATGTCCTATTAACCCTCCTGAATCCGATTCTCTAACAAGCAACTCACGCACTGAACAATTGAGTATGCATATTTGTTTCCCCCTAAAAAAAAACATCATGTAAATAAAACTTGTTAAATGCCCCATGTTCACATGTCTTAAATACATCAAAAAAATCAGTATCATTCTCATACATATCATTCAAATGCTGAAACCTTAACAACTTAGAACTAAGCATGGAAGTCAATGCATAATGTCTAGATAATGCATCAGTAACCACATTCTCTTTACATTGCTTGTATTTAATCACATAAGAAAAGATTTCGAGATACTCAATCCACTTACCATGCCGCTTATTCAACTTATCTTGTCCTTTCAAGTGTTTGAGAGACTGATGGTCTGTATGAATCACGAACTCAATAAGCAACAAGTAGTGTTCCCAAACTTCAAAAGCCCTAATCAGTGCATAGAACTCTTTGTCATAGGTGGAATAGTTCAAATGTGCGCCACCTAACTTCTCACTGAAATATGCTATGGGTTGGCCTTCCTGCATAAAAATAGCATCAATAACAATCCCAGAAGCATCATATTCAATTTCAAAGGTTTAAGAAAAATCAGGTAACCTTAAAACAGGAGCAGTAGTAAGTTTTTCTTTTAATGTGGTAAATGCAAGTTCCTGTTCTTTACCCCATTTAAACCCAACAGCCTTTTTAATGATCTTATTTAGAGGTGCAACAATAGTGCGGAAATCTCTAACAAATCTCCTATAGAAGCTTGCTAATCCATGACAGGATCTCACCTCATTTGCATTCTTAGGTGTAGGCCATTCTTGGATAGCCTTAATCTTTTCAGTATGTACATCAACTCCACGTGTACATCAACTCCACGTGAACTAACAATAAATCCTAGGAATATGACACTATCAGTACAAAATGTGCATTTCTTAAAATTAGCATACAATTCATGTTCACGCAATTTCTGTAGAACAAGTTCAACATGCCTAATATGATCATCCAAGTTTTGGCTATAAATCAATATATCATCAAAATACACAACCACAAACTTACTTAGATAATCAGGCAAAACATGGTTCATTAATCTCATAAATGTGCTAGGTGCATTAGTTAAGCCAAAAGGCATCATTAACCATTCATATATACCATATTTAGTGTTAAAGGCAGTTTTCCACTCATCACCTAGCTTTATCCTAATTTGATGATAACCGCTTTTCAAATCAATTTTGGTAAGGAAAACAGCACCACATAATTCTTCAAGCATATCATCTAACCTAGGAATAGGATGGCAATACTTTACAGTGATTTTGTTGATCACACAACAATCAACACACATACGCATTGTTCCATCTTTCTTTGGAACCAACAAAATAGGTACTGCGCATGGACTGAGGCTCTCCCTGATATGTCCCTTAGCTAGCAACTCATCAACTTGTTTTTGCAATTCCTTCGTCTCCTCAGGATTACTCCGGTAAGCTGGACGATTTAGAATCTAAGCCCCAGGGACAAAATCGATCTGATGTTCTATTCTTCTAATGGGCGGCAACCCAGATGGCACCTTCTCAGGAAATACATCCGCAAAATCATGCAACAACTTAGAAAAAGAACTAGACAATTCATCCGTAGGGTTAGTCTCTGTAACAGCCCGCTTACCGGACCATCACCGGCACTAGGATCCAGATCGGCTTAAGGCCGCCGGGACCCGTAGTAAGCCACCTGTAAACTCTGTGTACCTGATAAATCCCATACATGATCACACTTAAACTTAAAACTGTTACTTACTCTTCTCTATTATTGTTTTCTTTTTTCTTTCTTTGCTTGACTATCTTTTCTTTTCTTGAAACTTTTCTCATCAACTAAGCCTGGACTATGCATGCTCTGTCTGTATGCACTCGAAGAGTGATACCTGCTATGGTACCATACAGTAACTACAGAGATAGAAATACTACCATGCACCAAGCCTAGCTCATCATACATTATCTCAATCATAAAAGGATCATGTTCAAAGGGATAAACATACACTAGGGCCAAGCACAATACTCTAATACTCTATATAACTTGCTTTTACATCATTTCTATACATTACATAAACTCTGTACTGTACATCATTATCATGTCCACTATTCTATACTATTACATATGCCTTTACCCTTGCTTTCTCTTTCTCTTTCTCTTCTCTGAGGCCCTGAAAAATGGGGTTAGGGAGAGGGATGAGCTGCTAAAGCCCAGTGAGCGGAATCTATAAAAAAATCACATTTAAAACATGCTATCATATGATGCGATCACTGCACAAACATTTCACATCTCGGATTGGACATGATCCCAAAACTCCCTCTGTCAGTGCCCGGCCCCCAAAGGAGCTCACACAGGTCTTTCACTAACTACTCATGGTGCCCGACCCTATAAGGGCTCTCACAGGACTCATCCAAGGTAAATGCCCGGCCCCAAAGGAGCTCACACAGGACATACGATAATGACAGACTTATGGGCTATTGAGATCGCCTCGGTCCAATCCACATATACAAGTAATAATGCAATGCATCAATTTGATGAATACTAATGCAAAGCATCCTACATAAACATGGCATTAATGATGCATGAATCATGCTAAAACAATTCTTAACTTTGAAAATAAAGTTCTGTTCCACTCACCTCTGTCAACTGCTGGGCAGTCTCTGTAACTCTAACTCTGTGGGCCTCCTTGGT
Source organism: Manihot esculenta (assembly GCF_001659605.2). Lineage (NCBI taxonomy): Eukaryota > Viridiplantae > Streptophyta > Magnoliopsida > Malpighiales > Euphorbiaceae > Manihot > Manihot esculenta. The sequence goes on from NC_035177.2 coordinate 15,414,056, forward strand.
CTCTCGGGTCCGCACCTACACAGGTGGACTCAAATGAGGACCAAACTTACTTAAACATAACTCTTAATATCTCCCCAAAACCCCTCTAAAACATCATAGGCATGCATGGAAAAATGGGCAAAAGAAGGCTGGACTGGGCACTTTCGGCGGCTGGTTCGGCGGCCGAAACCTCCCTCCAGAGACGAAACTCATGCATGTTCGGCGGCACCTTCGGCGGCCGAAAGTCTCGTCCAGAGACGAAACTCATGCACTTTCGGCGGCCGAACTCCCTCTTTCGGCGGCCGAAAGTCTCTTTCTCACCCAAAAGCCTAGCTTTCGGGGGCAAGGTTTGGCAGCCGAAACTGCCTCCACAAGGGGTTCGGCGGCCGAACCTTGCTTCGGCGGCCGAACCTGGATTCTCCAGAAAGGCAGAATCCGAGCACAACTTATGCTCTCAGCCTCCAAAATCCTATCAAACACCCATAACATGCATACCAACACTTCTCAACTAACACACAACATATCTCATGCATATAGGGGCCTAAAAACTAGCTCAAACCCCAAAAACAACAACAAAACTCATAGAAACGCATATGATCAACATATGCTCAAACTCATGCTTATACCCCCAAAACATGCCATAAACTCACTACAACTCTTAAAACTTGCTTTAACATAAGGGGAGGTGAGGATCCATGCTTACCTCTTGAAGAACTAGAGGATGGATGATCCAAGCTTGGAGATGGGGGAAAACTCAAACAAAATCTCCAAGTGCTCAACTTTGCTTCCTTTTGCTCAAATCTCTAAAACAAAGCTAAAAACATGTTAAAACATGCAAGATTTGAGGAAAACATGAGAAATCATACCAAGGAGAGCTTGAACCCACCTTTGACCCAAAAACAGAGTGTTTGACACTCAAGTCTCGGACAAAGGGGCTTTTGTAATGGCCAACCGACTCTTCCTTCGGCGGCCTAACGTGCATGCAAAACCATGCAACTTTCGGCGGCCGAACTTCACCTTCGGCGGCCGAACCTGGCTTTTGTCCCCTTGGCCTTTTCATTTCAAAACTCAATTTTCTTAACTCAAAACATGCAAACATGATAAAAACACTTCAAAACCATCTTAAAAACCTTTCTTATACCCTTAGGGCAAGCTCCGACATCCTCGAATCCCGACGTCCAACGGAAAATCCGCCGGAACGTAGGAATTCCGATATCGGGGTCTAGCCGGGTATTACATTCTCCCCCCCTTAAGAACATTCGTCCCCGAATGTTCCTCTCTAACTCAAACATACTCATAACAGAACATAAGGCACATAAAGAACAAAAGAAACTAGAACTAACCTCAAAAGAGATGGGGGTACTGTTGGAGCATAGACTCCCTTGTCTCCCAGGTGCACTCTTCGATGTTATGGTGGTTCCAGAGGACTTTCACCATCGGGATCTCCTTGTTCCTTAGCTTTCTGATCTGGGTGTCAATGATCCGCACGGGTTGTTCTACATACGTGAGATCACCTAGGATCTCCACATCTGGTTCGCTAAGAACCTTACTCGGATCTGACACAAACTTCCTTAGCATCGAAACATGGAAGACTGGATGGATTCTTTCCATAGACATAGGCAAATCAAGCTTATACGACACATTTCCGACCTTCTGCACAATCTCAAAAGGTCCAATGTACCGCGGAGCCAACTTACCTTTCCTCCCAAAACGAACCACCCCTTTTATTGGAGACACCTTTAATAAGACCAGATCCCCCTTCTCAAACTCTATGTGCTTTCTGCGAACGTCTGCATAGCTCTTCTGCCGACTAACAGCAGTCTTGAGCCTCTCTCTGATAATGGGCACCACCCTGTTCGTGATCTCTACTAGCTCAGGTCCTGCTAGGGACCTTTCTCCAACCTCTTCCCAACAAACTGGTGACCTGCACTTCCTCCCATACAGAGCTTCATATGGGGCCATCCCTATGCTAGCATGATGACTATTGTTGTAGGCAAACTCCACTAAGGGTAGATGCTGCCTCCAAGATCCGCCAAAATCTAGCACACACATTCGAAGCATATCTTCTATGGTCTGGATGGTCCTCTCTGACTGTCCGTCAGTCTGTGGATGGAAAGCAGTGCTGAAGTCTAATCTTGTGCCCATAGCCTCTTGCAGACTTCGCCAAAACCTGGAGGTAAACTGGGGTCCTCTGTCAGACACTATAGAAACAGGAGCCCCATGCAACCTCACAACTTCCTCAAGATACACCTGCGCTAGCTTGTCCACAGAGTAGCCACTCCTGACAGGAATGAAGTGAGCAGATTTAGTCAGTCTATCCACAATCACCCATATGGAGTCTAGTCTGTTGGACGTCGCCGGTAACCCCACTACAAAATCCATCGCTATGTTCTCCCATTTCCATTCTGGAATCGGCAGTGGGTTAAGCATTCCAGCCGGCTTCTGGTGCTCTAGCTTCACCCTTTGACATATCTCGCAGGCTGACACAAACTGTGCCACTTCTCTCTTCATTGCTGGCCACCAATAAACTTTCTTCAGATCTTGATACATCTTGGTGGCTCCAGGGTGAATGCTATATCTCGCATTATGAGCTTCTCTCATAATGTCTCCTTTCAAACTAATATCATCTGGTACACATAGTCTATGCCCGTAGCGGAGCATCCCTTGGTCGTCGAATCTGAACTCTTCGCTCTTGCCTGACTGAACAGTCCTGGCAATCTTGACCAACACTGGATCCTCATGTTGTTTCTGAGCCACCTGCTCCAGAAACACGGGTGTAACTCTCATCTGTGCAATTAAAGCACCTGTACCAGTTACCTCTAACCGTAGCCCTTCCTCAACTAACCTGTAGAAGTCCTTCACCACCGGCCTCCTCTCTGCTGTAATGTGAGATAAACTGCCTAGTGATTTCCGGCTTAAGGCATCGGCTACAACATTTGCCTTTCCCGGATGATACTGGATCCTGCAATCATAATCACTAAGCAATTCCACCCACCGTCTCTGCCTCAAGTTTAACTCTCTCTGACTCAGGATGTGCTGTAGGCTCTTATGATCGGTAAAGATCTCACATTTCACCCCATAGAGGTAATGCCTCCACATCTTGAGTGCAAAGATAACAGCTGCCATCTCAAGATCGTGTGTTGGATAGTTCAGCTCGTGCTTCTTCAGCTGTCTAGAAGCATAAGCTATTACTCTGTTATTCTGCATTAACACACAACCTAATCCCACTCGGGACGCATCACAGAATACTGTGAAGTCCTCATCACTCGTAGGCAGAGTTAAAACCGGTGCTGAAGTTAATCTGTTCTTTAACTCTTCGAAACTCTCTTCACATTGGTCAGACCATGTGAATCTCTGGTTCTTTCTGGTTAATCTGGTCATAGGAGCCGCTATCTTGGAGAAGTCCTGAACGAACCTCCTGTAGTAGCCTGCCAAACCCAAGAAACTCTTGACCTCTGTCACTGTGGTGGGTCTAGGCCAATTGGCTACAGCTTCTATCTTCTTGGGGTCCACTGCTATACCTTGATCTGACACTACATGCCCCAAGAATGAAATGCTCCTTAGCCAGAACTCACACTTGGAGAACTTGGCATATAAACCATGCTCTCTCAAGGTCTGTAGGACTATCCTCAGATGATGGGCATGCTCCTCTGCATTCCTGGAATACACCAAGATATCATCTATGAAGACAATAACAAAGTGATCCAGGTACTCTCTGAAAACTCGGTTCATGAGATCCATAAATGCTGCAGGGGCGTTAGTCAACCCGAACGGCATCACTAAGAACTCATAATGCCCATATCTGGTTCTGAAAGCTGTCTTAGGTACATCCTCTTCCCTGATTCTCAGCTGATGATAGCCCGATCTCAGATCTATCTTAGAAAAACAACCTGCTCCTGCTAGCTGGTCGAATAGATCATCGATCCTGGGTAGAGGATACTTATTCTTGGTAGTGACTTTGTTCAACTGCCTGTAGTCGATACAAAGTCTAAGGGATCCATCCTTCTTCTTGACAAACAACACTGGAGCACCCCAGGGTGAGGTACTCGGACGGATGAAACCCTTGTCTACCAACTCCTGTAGCTGCTCTTTCAACTCCTTAAGCTCTGCTGGTGCCATCCTGTAGGGAGGAATAGAGATCGGTCTGGTACCAGGCACTAACTCAATCTCGAACTCTATTTCCCTATCAGGTGGTAGTCCTGGAAGCTCATCTGGAAACACATCTGGGAACTCTCTGACTACGGGCACTGAACTGGGGTCCCTAACCTGACTGTCTAGCTCTCTCACATGAGCTAGATACCCCTGACATCCCCTCCGGAGCAACCTACGAGCCTGTAGGGCTGATATCAGACCTCTAGGCGTGCCCCTCCTGTCTCCTCTGAAGACAAACTCAGATCCATCCTCATCTCTGAACTTAACTACCTTGTCTCTACAGTCCAAGGTAGCTCTATAGGCAGATAGCCAATCCATCCCTAGAATGACGTCAAAATCTGTCAACTCTAGAACCACAAGGTCAGCTGGAAGGCATCTACCATCTATAAACACTGGACTATGTCGACAGACTGTCTCTGCCAACGATGGATCACACTTAGGGCCACTGACCCATAGGGGACACTCTAACCCAGACGTCATCAAACCCACTCTCTCTATGGCTCTGGGAGCAACAAAGGAATGTGAAGCACCAGGGTCTAACAAAGCATACACCTCAGAACACCCAATGAGAAGGTTACCTGACACCACGGTGTTAGAAGTGTTTGCCTCCTGCTGTGTCATCGTGAAAATCCGCGCCGGAGCTGACGGACCTCCACCTCTGGGACCTGCAGATGAAGAGGCTGACCCTCTCCCTCTGCCTCTGCCCTGCGTCATAAATGAAACGGGTGGCTGTGGCATGCTAGCTGGAGCTGTCTGCTGGGATGGTGCCGTGAAAGCTGCCTGAGGGCACTCACGAGCCATGTGTCCCTCCTGGCCGCACCTGTAACATCCTGTAATCCCAAAGCGACAAACTCCTCTGTGCGCTTTACCGCACCTACTACACACTGGAACCTCTGAACCTGAACTCATGCCACTGCCTAATCCCAGACCTGCTTTAATCTTGTTCCAGAACTTATTCTTCCTCGACTTCTGAGTGGAACCACTCCACTTCTTCCCACTGGAAGTTGCTGCACCCTGTGAAGAGGGATCTGACTTACCCCTACCTGGGGTCTTAGAACCTGAAGACTGTGCCGGCTGCTGTTTCACTGTCCCCTGTATAATGGCACTAGCCTCCATCCTCCGTGCTAAATCCACCACGGTGTGGAAACTCTCCCTCTCGGCTGCATGGATCAAGGAGGAATACCTGGAATGCAGTTTCATCGCATACCTCCTAGCCTTTTTCTGTTCAGTATCATAGGCCTGTCCTGCATACCGCAGCAACTCCAGAAACCTGTCAGTAAACTCATCAATACTCATATCCTCTGTCTGCTTGAGCTGCTCAAACTCTATCATCTTTAGCTCTTTCGAACTATCTGGGAATGCCCATCCGGCAAACTCATTAGCGAACTCCTCCCAAGACATGTTATCCAACCTAGGGTCCACATAGACGCCAAACCATTCCTTCGCCTTCTTACATTTTAAAGTGAACCCTGCCATCTGAATGGCTCTGGTATCATCTGCCCCTAGCTCATCTGCTATCATCTTGACTGCTTTAATGTACTCAAACGGATCATCTCCGGATTGATACTTAGGAGCATCTAACTTTAGGTAATCAGTCATCTTTACCTTGCTCCTCGCAGATGGGCCAGGTTGAGGTGTTTGGATAACTGGGGCTTCTGGTTGTACCACTGGTGGTGGTGGTGGAGGTGCAAAACTTTCTGGTGTAGAGTAGGCTGGACTGGGGTAAAAAGGCGAGGGTGGATACATGGGATCTGGTGGATATGGGGGGTAATACGGTGGATAAGGCATATATGTGGGATATGGGTGAAAACTCGGATGATCCGATGTACCTCCCATCGAATATCCTGGGCCCTGTGGGTAGGGCTGATAGTGGGGTGGATAACCATACCCCGAGGCCTGACCGCCTCCCTGTGATGATCCCACATCCTCCTCTGTAGTGCCAACACCTAACCCTCCATCCCTTCTTGGATCCACATCCATCTCTTCCCTTGTATCACTAGATCTTCTTCTCTGTTCTGTCTCCCTCCTGCCTTCATCAAAAGACCTTCTAGGGTCCCTTGATGATCTTTCTCTGCCTGCCCTTTGGGACATAGCTCTTGGCAAAGCAGGGGGACGCCCTTCCATACCCTCATTCTCGGGCGGAGCTCCAGTCAATCTAGCTGATCGACGGGTTCCTCTCATCTTAGCTTCTGAAAACATAACATGAACTTTAGCATCATAGGATCCATGTAACAACATGACCCTCAACTCATAGCATAGCATATCATAGCATAGCATAGCATATCATAGCATAGCATAGCATATCATAGCATATCATGAAATGCACATGCATAAAATCATGGCATTACACATCAAGACAGGACTCAACATCCTATCCTAGTGGACATGATCTTCCTATTGTGCTTGCCCTCTAAAACAACCTCTTTCCGATGTGAGATATCTCTAAGCCCTGAGCATCTTAGCTCAGCACACCGTACTCTAGAGGCCCTATGCTCTGATACCAATCTGTAACAGCCCGCTTACCGGACCATCACCGGCACTAGGATCCAGATCGGCTTAAGGCCGCCGGGACCCGTAGTAAGCCACCTGTAAACTCTGTGTACCTGATAAATCCCATACATGATCACACTTAAACTTAAAACTGTTACTTACTCTTCTCTATTATTGTTTTCTTTTTTCTTTCTTTGCTTGACTATCTTTTCTTTTCTTGAAACTTTTCTCATCAACTAAGCCTGGACTATGCATGCTCTGTCTGTATGCACTCGAAGAGTGATACCTGCTATGGTACCATACAGTAACTACAGAGATAGAAATACTACCATGCACCAAGCCTAGCTCATCATACATTATCTCAATCATAAAAGGATCATGTTCAAAGGGATAAACATACACTAGGGCCAAGCACAATACTCTAATACTCTATATAACTTGCTTTTACATCATTTCTATACATTACATAAACTCTGTACTGTACATCATTATCATGTCCACTATTCTATACTATTACATATGCCTTTACCCTTGCTTTCTCTTTCTCTTTCTCTTCTCTGAGGCCCTGAAAAATGGGGTTAGGGAGAGGGATGAGCTGCTAAAGCCCAGTGAGCGGAATCTATAAAAAAAATCACATTTAAAACATGCTATCATATGATGCGATCACTGCACAAACATTTCACATCTCGGATTGGACATGATCCCAAAACTCCCTCTGTCAGTGCCCGGCCCCCAAAGGAGCTCACACAGGTCTTTCACTAACTACTCATGGTGCCCGACCCTATAAGGGCTCTCACAGGACTCATCCAAGGTAAATGCCCGGCCCCAAAGGAGCTCACACAGGACATACGATAATGACAGACTTATGGGCTATTGAGATCGCCTCGGTCCAATCCACATATACAAGTAATAATGCAATGCATCAATTTGATGAATACTAATGCAAAGCATCCTACATAAACATGGCATTAATGATGCATGAATCATGCTAAAACAATTCTTAACTTTGAAAATAAAGTTCTGTTCCACTCACCTCTGTCAACTGCTGGGCAGTCTCTGTAACTCTAACTCTGTGGGCCTCCTTGGTCTCTCGGGTCCGCACCTACACAGGTGGACTCAAATGAGGACCAAACTTACTTAAACATAACTCTTAATATCTCCCCAAAACCCCTCTAAAACATCATAGGCATGCATGGAAAAATGGGCAAAAGAAGGCTGGACTGGGCACTTTCGGCGGCTGGTTCGGCGGCCGAAACCTCCCTCCAGAGACGAAACTCATGCATGTTCGGCGGCACCTTCGGCGGCCGAAAGTCTCGTCCAGAGACGAAACTCATGCACTTTCGGCGGCCGAACTCCCTCTTTCGGCGGCCGAAAGTCTCTTTCTCACCCAAAAGCCTAGCTTTCGGGGGCAAGGTTTGGCAGCCGAAACTGCCTCCACAAGGGGTTCGGCGGCCGAACCTTGCTTCGGCGGCCGAACCTGGATTCTCCAGAAAGGCAGAATCCGAGCACAACTTATGCTCTCAGCCTCCAAAATCCTATCAAACACCCATAACATGCATACCAACACTTCTCAACTAACACACAACATATCTCATGCATATAGGGGCCTAAAAACTAGCTCAAACCCCAAAAACAACAACAAAACTCATAGAAACGCATATGATCAACATATGCTCAAACTCATGCTTATACCCCCAAAACATGCCATAAACTCACTACAACTCTTAAAACTTGCTTTAACATAAGGGGAGGTGAGGATCCATGCTTACCTCTTGAAGAACTAGAGGATGGATGATCCAAGCTTGGAGATGGGGGAAAACTCAAACAAAATCTCCAAGTGCTCAACTTTGCTTCCTTTTGCTCAAATCTCTAAAACAAAGCTAAAAACATGTTAAAACATGCAAGATTTGAGGAAAACATGAGAAATCATACCAAGGAGAGCTTGAACCCACCTTTGACCCAAAAACAGAGTGTTTGACACTCAAGTCTCGGACAAAGGGGCTTTTGTAATGGCCAACCGACTCTTCCTTCGGCGGCCTAACGTGCATGCAAAACCATGCAACTTTCGGCGGCCGAACTTCACCTTCGGCGGCCGAACCTGGCTTTTGTCCCCTTGGCCTTTTCATTTCAAAACTCAATTTTCTTAACTCAAAACATGCAAACATGATAAAAACACTTCAAAACCATCTTAAAAACCTTTCTTATACCCTTAGGGCAAGCTCCGACATCCTCGAATCCCGACGTCCAACGGAAAATCCGCCGGAACGTAGGAATTCCGATATCGGGGTCTAGCCGGGTATTACAGTCTCAATCATAAAATTAGAACTAAAACGTAACATAATCAAAGGTCTCTTCCCTAAGCATGCTTTCTTCAACTCTCTCTCTTTACAATAAAAGGAGGACTTGCTGAATTCTTCACTCTTCTCACTCAGCTCTCCTTTTACCTCCACACCCACTAACGTTTTCTCTCCTGCACGTCTCTCATTTTTATCCTTTCTTGTGCAGTCACTCTCCTTTGGGCCATTCGAAACCTTCTTTTTACTACTGGCCTCTTTTCCCTCATTTTTTTTACTTGTCTCACCTCCCTTACCCAATTTAGCAGATTGTTGTAATTTCACTTGATCTGCATATACATCTTTAGGAGATAATGGTACAAGTATATGTTTTACACCAAGAAACGTAAAAGAAAACATATTTCTATACCCATCATGAATGACACGCCTATCAAATTGCCATGGTCTACCTAACAAAATATGTCTAGCCTGTATGGGTACAATATCACAAGTAACCTCATCTACATACTTACCAATGAAAAATGACACTTTACATTGCTTGGTTACTTTTGCCTCGCCACTATCATTCAACCACTGAAGTTTGTAAGGATTAGGGTTTTTAATAGTTTCTAGTCCTAATTTATCAACTAAAATAGTACTAGCACAATTGACTTCATTACCCGAATCTATTATCATGCAACAAACTTTACCACCTATCAAACAACGAGTGTGAAAGATGTTTTCACGCTATTCAAGTTCCTCTTCTTTAATAGAAATATTTAAAGTACGCAATGTCACTAAGGACTCTCCCTGAATGGGATACTCTTCTATCTCTACATTAGAACAATCTTCTAAAGGTGGTATTTCATAAGAACCAGAATCAGTTTCGGAGACTATCTCATCTCCCCTCACTATCATGGCACGTTTATTAACACACTCATTAGCATAATGCACACGCCCTTTACATTTAAAGCACTGAATATCTCTAGTCTTATTACATTTAGGGCTTATTTGTTTTTACCATGAGAGTTAGATGTTTCTTTGGAAGGTGACGTGCCTTTTTGAGTTGAAGACTTACCAAACCTTTTAGGATCAGTCTTGGTGTTCCATTTGGAATCCCATTTATTGTTGGAGTTTTGAGCAGCCCTGTTACTCCCCCATCTACTTCGGCCTCTTTGTCTTTCCACCATAATGGCAATGTTCACCAAGTCTTCCAAATCAACATATGGTTGCAAATCAAGCACATCAGTAATCTCCTTGTTTAGACCACCAAAGAAACGAGCCATAGTCTGGTCTTCCTCCTCCACTATGTTTGCTTTGATCAGGAACAACTCCATCTCCTTATGAAACTCATCAACAGATTTTGATCCTTAGGCTAATCTTTGCAACTGATGATGGAGATCTCTATGGTAATAAGTAGGCACATATTTCTTCATCATGATTCACTTCATCTCTTCCCAACTAGCAATGGGTAACTCTCCATTCCTTCTCCTAGATTTCACAAGCTCATCCCACCATATTAGTGCATAATCTGAAAACTCAAGGACAGCAAGCTTTACCTTTTTATTGTCAGAATAGCTTTGACAGTTAAAAACCATCTCCACTTTACGCTCCCACTCTAAATAGGCATCAACATCTGCCTTACCATTGAAGCTTGGAATCGTCATCTTTATGGAGTTCATATTATTATCTACATAGGGTACACGATCATTGAACCTTCTAGCTCGAAAAGGGACTGATTGTGCCTCATTTTTCTCTTCATAGGATGGATCATGTGTATCATCATTCCCCTGATTGGACTTGCCCTTTGAAGATCTAAGGTTGTCCTCAAGGTTATCCATTCTCAAATTTAGCTTCTGAAAGCTATCTATGAAAGCTTTATATATAACTTTAAGATCAAACATAGGGTAAGAAGTATCACCAGTATTATGCCCAGACATTATAGAAAAATTCACAATTCTCTCAACTCACGTGTTTAACTTTCAAGCACTTACTTGGTATCTCAAAAGTACACTTCAGAATAAAAAATCAATAAGCCAAGCTTGTATGATTCAAATAGCATGGAAAGCAAAGAAAGATCTAACAAGAAAAGATCAGAAACAACACTAGATGCAAACTGACCAAAATGAACAAACGGATTGATTTAGCACACAAAAATGAAAATTCGTGTACTAAGTGTAATTAGATGTTCAACAATGTACAATTTTTCAAACTAAGTGTAAGGAACCAACAGACAGAAAGACACCAGATTAATAAACTAAGAATCAAAATCGACAAGACGGATGTCTTTAACACGAAGTTTTCCCTACGCATGCAATCCTAGGTTAACTAATGTTAATATTGACTCAACAAAAACAATTCAAAGCAAGCAAACAAAATAGACACTTAAAATAGCAAGTATTATGTACAACTATTTTATGAAAATACTACCCAAATTTTTTCTAAACCTACCTCAAATATGTATTTTGAATTCCAAGCTTAGAAATATATTTAAAGTATATGAAATATGATTTATATCGATAGGTATCAATATCAGAATGAAGTTTGAACAATTGACCCAAAGTTGCAGAAATTCTTTTTTCTTTTTTTTCTTCTTTTTGATATTTTTTTTTATACGGGCAGAAGTAAAACACTGAAAATAATATTCTAAGAGTATTAAAATAAGAGCATACAAATTAGGGCAGAAAGCACAAACCAAATCACTAAAGATAGTAATTCCGCCTAAACAAGAATTTAGGGTAAAATTCGATTTGAACAGAAATTAAACAATGAATTTGGCTCTAATAGGTATCCTAAATGGAAAGATCACAAAAAATTGAAGAAAATACACCAGATAACTAAAATAATATATTCGGCCAATAATGTACAAAATTGAATACAAAGACACAAAGGATAGTTAAGAAATTCTTACTAAGCCTAACTTTGATACCAATTGATGTAGAACCCCAGCCTATTAGAGACTAAAACGACACATACCCTAATAAAAAGAACTTAGTTGAGAAAATAATTCTCCAAACTAAAGCATCCTTAATTAACATGCAATTAAGAACACTTATAACTTAATGATTTTAAGAGCAGCAAGAATAAGAATCATACAAGTTAGTATCAAACCTTATTCGTGATGCAATGTCAAGAATCAATATCTCTCTTAAGATCTAAAAAAAGAATCGCGTAAAGTAATTGTATTGAATAATTGATAATCTCTCTACAATATGGAAAAAGAGATGCTTTATATAACCTAAATAAAGACCCATGATCTTTGCCACTTTCCACTACTATGCATGGACCCATGATCTATGCCACTATCCACTACTATGCATGGATCCATGATCTATGCCACTATCCACTACTGGATAACTACCCCCTACTGGATAACTACCCACTACTAGTTAACTATTAACTGCTAAATAACTACCCGCTACTAAATTAGTGATGGGGAATCTGTTAATGCAAATACAAAGGTTTGAATCGTCAATAAGGACACATTTGGCCTAATTGACTTGGAATGGCCAGATTGTTCTTCAACTTCAAAATGAACTTGCAAAGCTTCAACATATCCCTTTATGAATCCTTGAAGTGCTTCCTTCAATCTCTTGGATCTCAACCTTGTAATTGGTCCTTGAGGCGATGTTAGCTCATCATTTTTGGTATTGTTGGTTGTGCTTACATCATTTTCCTTTTAAGATTTTTCTGCAAAGTAAAAGTTTGCATAGAGTATATTAAAAGTGAATGTAGATATTAATTTTGACCAACCCTATCTTTTTATGTGATTCAAAGAATTCACTAAATAATAACTCACATGCGCGATTTATTTTACAATTTTTCTCAACAGCATGCGTAAACAAATAATCCTTTTCTCAATGTTTCCCATGTTAACATTCATACCTTTAAGCTACTTTAGCACACTATTATGTTCAGTCTCATACACACAAGGCTTTCATCTACAATCTTAATTTTATAACTAATCATGGTAATGAAAATACTTTGAGCTAACGCCTTTCTTTTATGATTTGTGGATCACACCTGCGTTGTTCTTTCTCTTCATATCCAAATCTTCCTCTATCCGACTTTCACCATGTGGCTTTTCAATGTAGGTGGTGATTCTTGGGTCTTTCATCATCTCGTGGCACCACAAAACTAGAGAATGAGAACTGCAATCCTTCCCGAGCAGAGCTCAGATCGTTTGGGGTGCTCCGGTGCAATTTTCACAGTGATTGACCATGTAGATCTCAATGGGTGTAATGAGAATGAGAACTCTGATAACAAGAAGATCTCCTTCGTTCCCACAGACGGTCTCAATTGATGATCTGAGATCCAGAAGTAGGTAGGTTTTGGGATGTGTGAGTGAGTTTAGCCTGAATGGTTCATGTCTTTCTCTTTTTTTTCTTTTTTCCTTTGTCCTCTAGTGACGTATAACTGCCACTTTGCTACAGTGCCACTTGTCGCTGTCATATAGAGCCATACGTACGGACGTTCCCCCTTCTCTCCATCTTCAGGCAGCTATTTAATTCCCCTTTGGCGCTCGTGTTGATAGGGCCATGGTGTAACTGAGTCCTTTCCCCTACTAACTCATCACGTCAGGTGAGCTACGTCCCTCTTTGATGAGTCGAGCCCCGATTTGCCCGACCTGCTCGAATGTGGTCTTAATAGACTAGTTTACGTAATGGACTCTAATGGATTTTGAGCCTGATTTTCCTACAAGCGCTCAACTACGGCCTGAATGCGTAACGATCATCAATATTTTCTTTTGACATTTATATTCTTTTAATTTTTCTATAAATTATTAAATCTAAATTTTAATATATAAACTCCCATTGTTGTTACTTTTCATTATTTTCTATATTGTATTATTGGCTTGTTACATTTGTAATGTGTTAAAAAATATAATTAAATTTTAATGTAAAAGTAATTTATTTTATTGATTTATTGAAAAGATATTAATTTATATTAATTTGCTAATTTATGTCAAATTTATATAATATTCATTTATGTTTTTTAATTTTATATTATATTTAATAGTTAATCTGATATTTATTTTATATCTTTTATTTTGAATTATTATATAAATAATTAATTATTAACGATTAATATCTCACTGTTAATAACTGTTAAAATAACTAATTACTATTAGTAGCAAGATCTCAAGTTAGAAAATTTTTTCCACATTTTGCTGTGTCTTGCTTATTTGTCTTTCCGTGAAATATTCTTAATGCACCGTCGACCCATCATGAATATCTAATCTCATTAATTAATTCTCACGTGTAGGGCAGTGCCGGAGAGAAAAATGGCTATTTTATAAAAACTAAAATATTTATGTATTATTTGGTCATTAATAATTAAATAGTATATATATATGAGTCAATTTCAGTTTAATTTTATTGTTTTCATATCCTACCTAATCCGCTAGCTCTATGTCATTTTATTAACAATCAAATATTTCGTTCACAACAATTTTTTTTTTATAAGTGTTAAAATGTTAGGGAAAATTTTTAAGTCAGACCTATAAATTTAAAAAATAATAAAATATATTTTATCTATTTTTTATAATATCTACTTATTTACATTCTGAACATCTTTTGATTCATAATAAATTAAATTTAAATAAGTATTTTCTAAGTGTGAATATATATATACTTAACAAATATTTAATCTAATTTAATATAGTAATTAAAAATATATTACTTATACAGTATGTTCATATTATAATTAAATAAATGTATAATTTAAAATAAGTCATAGAAATAATTAAATAAATTTATAATTTAAAATAAGTCATATTATAATTTTATGTAATAGTAGTTTATACAACGTAGATTACACTTTTTTATATTCGTTAATATTTATTTATTTATATAATAAATTGAAATTATAATAAAAATTAATTAAAAATATTTAAATATACAATAATAAAAATATGAGTTAATCAGACAAAAATTTTATTTTTTTAAAATTTTTATGATGGCACCTTATACTAATTTAATTATTAATTAAACTTTAAATTTTATATATTGTTTCAAATATACTCTATTGTTACTTTTACGGTTAGTTCTAATGGAATTACTATATCATCTGCCACACTATCGCCATCTCATACTGTCACGTCAGCAAATTTTAGGATACAATTGATAAATTTAAAAAAATCAGGTGTAATTGTAATTTTTTTAAAATTTATGATTTTCTTATCATTTTACTTAAAATTAAAATTTATAATATTAAAATTTATATTATTATTATAATATTCTTTTTAGTTTTATTCATAATTTAGGTATACTATTTTATATTAATTTAATTTTAAATTAATCTACCTCCTAAATTATTTTTTTAAATCTTTTTTAAATATTATTATAATTTAAAAATATATAATTAACAGTATAATTAAAAATAAAAAAATTAAAAAGTATGGTTAACCATATAGTTGCAATTGCACTGTATATATATATTAATTTAATGACAAATTAAATTCTATCTTTATAATATATTTTTTCTAAATAAATTTTTTTATAAAAATATTTTTAAGCATATTATTAATCATGTATTTTTTAATTAAAATAATAATTAAAATAAATTTTAAAAAAAATAAGAGACGAGTTAATTTGAAATTAAATTATTGTAAATTAATATATCTAAATTATTGATAAAATTAAAATAAATATAATAATAATATCAAATATTTTAATTACTATAAATTTTAACTTTAAATAAAAAATTCTAAACTTTAAAAAAATTTATAATTACACTTGATCTTCTAAATTTTTATATTTGTTGATGTGGCAAATAATGTAATGAATGACGTAGCAATTTTGTTGGATATAAATAACGGTGGAATATATTTGGGTCAATGTATTGAAGGTTTAATTGTTAAGTAAATTAATATAAGATTCAATTGTAAAAGTTTTAAAAGTATAAATTTTTTTGTTTAATTTTAAAAGTTTAAAATTTAAATTTATTATGTGATATCTTGATTTTTATTCTAATTATCTAATATTTAGATGTCATTTTTAAATTAAATAAATTTATTATTGAAATTATTTAATATGTTATTATTATATTTAGTAAATCATATGATATTGTAATTTATCTTTAATAAAGAGTGGATCATAATTTTAATATTTATAAATTTTATTTAAATTTATAAAAAAAAATAATTAACAAGTAAAATGAATTATTTATTACACAATAAACTTAATAATTTTTTCATTTTTAATGTAGAAATTTTATTATTTTTGAATTAAAAATACTATCTAATAATTTAATATTATTAAATTAAAATTTATTTTAATAATCTTATCTCAATTTTTTTATTTTTAATTATTTTTATATAAGTAAAGCCCAAATATTCATTTATTAACTTAAAAATTTAAATGTAATGTAAAAAATTAAAAGGACAATATATTTTCTAACAGTTTTATATTATCTTTTTATTCTTATTTAATATTTAATTTAAATTTTAAAACATAACTCTTATTATTTCATAGTTTTATATTATCAACATTATTTTTTTAAAATATTTAAATATGTTATTTTAATATTTTCATGCTAAAATTTTTTTACTTTTTTAGTATTTATATACATCTCAAATTTCATTTTTTTTAATTTAAATTAATTTTAATAATAAAATTATTACATATTTTAAAATTTTAATTAAATTGTAAATATCATCCACTTTTAAAGTTAAATAGATTTTCAATTAATTTATATAATAAAATTATTATCTATTTTAAAATTTAAATTAAATTATAAAATCAAAAGACATCGTAATAAACATTATATATGAAAATTTTCATTCCATAATAAGGTAATAAAATTAGATATTAAAAATTTTATAATTTCATTAATATTAGAATTATAACATTATATATAAAAAATTAAATATAGAATTACCACAATTAATTCTTAGTTTATTATTTGCACATAATAAATTAATTTATGACAGTAAAATTTAGAAAAATATAAACCACAAAAAATCTAATCAATAAAAATATAATATTACATTAGGATGATTTCTGAAAAAAAATAATTTTTTTTAATATTGTAGCGATATATATATTTTTTTTCTTATTCAAACTATTTTTGACAGTGAAAACTACTTTTCTATGTGTATTAAAAAAGTGTTAGTAACTCCTTTTATGTGAGATCTCTCATCACTTTTGATACAAATTCCTGCTTATAAAAATAAGTATCACTCTGCAATTCAAAAAAAAAGTATCACTCTATACAAATTCCTGCTTATAGAAATACTTAAATTTTAGAGCAGAAATACAGTTGTTGTATTGATTGAGATACAATTATTATATTGATTAATCACATTATAGGGTATTTATATAGAAGAGTGGTATAGAGATAAACACTAATATATTCAAAGAAAATAATAGATTAATCTTTGTATATATTAACACTTTAAGATATAAGTAATTAATTTAATCTAATCTATAAATTATAAAGATTATAATCGATAAATCTTCCATATTTTATAATTAGATTTAAATAAAAAATTAATTAAAATAAAATATTAAATAATAGTAAATTTATCTTTTAAAATTATATTTCATTAATAATTTTTTTTTTGATACATAAGAGGAGAGATCCGAAACAGTGTTTAACCAAAGAGAATCACTCTAGGATAAGATATACCCTGAAAATCACAACTCACCAACTCCTTAAGAGCTTCAGAAAGACTGTAACGACCCGGAAATCGGTACCCCTCTATAACGGCCCGAACCGCCACTGGAGTTAGGATCCAGATCGGCTTAAGGCCGCCGGGACCCGTAGCAAGCCTAACCTGAACTCTGTGTACCTGATAAATCTCATACATGATCAAACATAAACATAAAAAAACTGTAAAACTTTTCTTCCAACTATCAGGCTTAACCTAAGCATACACTACAAACATTCAGATATACCAATCTGAACTCGCCCTCAGGGCCTACACCAATGAATACTACCCGCTTTGGGTTCACGCCCAGCGTCCTTCCCCTCACGGTTATGTTTCTGGGTCAAGGGATTCAAACCCTTTCTTCCCAAAATACATCCATTGGAACTCAAGGAAACATACCATATGTTAAGCCTGATTTCAACACATTTCTCATCAAGAAACGTAAAACAAGATCCATATACAAAGGGATTAATTATACACCAGGGCAAAGCACAACTCTATCCATAAACATAACTCTATTTCATATTACATTACATCACATTATCTTACAATACATTATGTCATTTTACAATACATGTCCACACTAAAACACTAGTCTATTACAACAACAATAACCTTAACTCTTGCGACTTCCCAATATTCCTCAGACCTGCAAACCTGGGGTTAGGGGAAAGGGGTGAGCTAAAAAGCCCAGTGAGTAGAAACAATAAAACAGTTCATTAATTACATGCTTTTATGAAATGCGTCACAGTACAAACATTTCACATAACGGATGGACATGACCACCAAAACTCCCTCTGTCTGTAACATATCATGGTGTCCGGCCCTTCGGGTTCCTCAGGACTTCATTATGCCCGGCCCTTCGGGCTCCTCAGGACTTCATTATGCCCGGCCCTTCGGTGGGGCTCCTCAGGACTTCATTAACATAACATATATAGGGCTATTGGGGTCGCCTTGGTCCATCCACATCAACAGAAAATAATGCAATGCGTCATATTCGTGTAACTAGTGCAATCAACCTATTACATATATACATGATGCATGAACATGCTTTAGGCATTTGATTTCGTAAAATAAAAGATTAAGTTTAGTTCTACTCACCTCTGGCAGACGCTGGACTGACTCTGCAACAGCTAACACTGATGGCCTCCTCAGTCCCTCGGGTCCAATCCTACACAGGTGGACTCGAATGAGGTGCCAAATACACTCTAAACAACTCATAAACAACTACCCAAAAACCCCCCTCAAACATCCTCAAAACATGCATAGAAAACAACCATGAAAGGGCTGGACAGGGTACTTTCGGCGGCACTTTCGGCAGCCGAAGGCCCCTTCCAGAGCCGAAAGCCATGCAGGTTCGGGGGCACTTTCGGCAGCCAAACCCTCTCTCCAGATCCGAAAGTCAGGTACTTTTGGCGGCCGAACATTACCTTCGATGGCCGAAAGTCTGCTCCAGATCCGAAACACAACTTTCGAGGGCAAGGTTAGGCGGCCAATCCATGCATCCATAGGCAGGTTCGGCGGCCGAACCTGAGTTCATCCAGAACTCAGCCCTTAATGCACACAAGCCTCCAAACCTTCCAAACACCCCAAACAAGCATCCAACCTCTTAAAAACATGCATAAACCCTTAATCATGCATAAAGGAGCTTAAAACAAGCTTAAACTCCAACCAACAACATCAAAATACATATATAAATAGCTTATGACCCACATAAGCCAAAACCAACAAAACTACTCAAAACCTCACTTGCTCTCTCCCAATCATGCATACACTCTCCCACATGCATAAAGGAGCATAAGTTAAAATAAACTCCACAACACAAACATCACATAAACATACATTGGGCATAAAACCCACATAAACCCTAACATGCATATCTACCCATACTCAACCATCAAAACATCTTTAAACTTACTTAAAACTCCATTAAAACATAAAGGAAAGCAAGGATCTACACTTACCTCTTGAAGATCGAGGGTTGGTGTGATCCCTAACTTGGAGTTGTGGAGGATCTAAGCTCTAAAAGCCTCCAAGCTCCCAAAACTCCTATTTAAGCTTCAAAACTTCAAAACAAGGGTAGTACTCATGAAAACTTGAAGAATGGGTAGAGAAAGCATGAAAATGATCAAAGGAGGACAAAAACTCACCTGAGCTCGAGAATGGGGAGAAAACTCGCCCATTTCCGATCTGAGGGCTCTTTATAGGTGGCCTGATCAACGACCTTCGGCAGCCTAACGTGCCCCCTAAGCTCATGCATGTTCGGCGGCCGAACCTTGGTTCATTCAAACAAAGCTTTCGAAGGCCAAAAGCGCTCCTGAAACCTTCCGATGTTCGGCGACCGAACCTCACTTTCGGCGACTGAACCTGGCAATGGCCTCCTTGGTCTTTTCTTTTCAAAACTAAATTCTTTTCCATTTAAAACCATAAAATCATGCCAAAACATTTTAGAAACACATTTTACCCTTCTAGAAGCCTCTGGGATCTTCAGAATTCCCGATTCCAACGGAGATTCCGCCGGAAGGTAGGGATTCTGATGCCGGAATCTAGCCGGGTATTACATTCTTCTCCCCTTTAAGAACATTCGTCCCCGAATGTTCCACAAACAAACAGGCATTCTTAGAAACATAGCATCAAGCATACATAACACAAGCAAGCAACAAGCAAGCAAACCTAAAAACCTCTCTCTTAAAAGAGAGACACGGGTACTGCTGGAGTATAAACTCCCGGGTCTTCCAGGCACACATTTCCATATTGTGGTGATTCCCAAGGACTTACACCATCGGGATTCCTTGTTCCTCAACTTCCTGACTTATGTGTCCATAATCCGCACTAACTGCTCAACATAGGTGAGACCCCTTGAGATCTCCACCTCTGGTTCTTTAAAACCTCACTTGGATCTGACACGCACTTCTATAACACAGGAACTCGGAAAACCAATGGACTTTCTCCATTGGAAATCACCCTAACCAACAGAAACACCTTAGCAATACCCAACCTCCTCCTGAAACTCAACACCCTTCCAAAGCGCTACTCTGATCCTTACTCTTTTCTCTCTTCTTCTTTACTACACTGACTTCTTCTCTAATCCTCAACAGGTAGTACCCGGATTTCAGATCTATCTTGAAAAACAATCAGCTCCTACTAGCTGATCCAATAGATCATCAATCCTGCAAGGGAATACCTGCCCTTGGTAGTGACTTTGGTCAACTGCTTACAGTCATTACAAAGTCTTAAGGATCCATCCTCGTTTCCCACAACAACACTGGAACACTCCAGGGTGAGGTACTAGGTCGGATAAAACCCTTTTCTACCAAGCCTTGCCACAACTCCTACAACTCTCACAACTCTGCAGGTGCCATCCTGTAGGGAAAGATAGAAATGGTTCTAGTACTAAGTACCACTTCCATTCCAAACTCTATCTCCCTAGCAAGTGGTAATCCTGACAACTCGCCTGGGAAAACATCTAAGACTTTCTCTCTAACAACTGGCACTGAGGCTGGTTCCCCGACCTGACTACTAAACTCTCAACAAGAACTCGAACCCTTTGACAACCCCTCCTACGCACCCTACGAACCTGACAGGCTGATATCAAACCTCTAGGCATCCCTACATTGTCCCCTCAACAGACTACCTCTGACCCATCCTGTCCTCTGAACCTGACTATCTTGTCTCAGCAGACCAAGATAGCACCACGAGTAGAAAACCAATCCATCCCTCGATTAACGTCCAGACAGTCAAGTCCAGGACCTCAAAGTCGGGTGAAAGGCATCTACCCTCAACTGACACAGAACTGGACCGACAGACTGACTCTGCCACAGATGGATTACACTTGGGTTCACAAAAACATACACATCAGAACATTCGAAAGTGAGCATACCTGGCACCACTGTGTTTGATGTGTTTGTCTCCTGCTGAGCTTGGGTGAAGATCTAAGCTGGAGCTAACAGACCTTCTCCACGGGAACCTACTGAAGAAGAGGCCAACCCTCTTCCTCTGTCTCGACCACTGACCTGCAACATGGCTGGAGCTACTGGCTGAGCCGCTCTACCTGAAGTTGCCCGCTGAGACTGTGCCAACCAGGGCGCAATGGGACACTCACGTACCATGTGCCCTTCCTGACCACATCTAAAACATAGATTAGTCCCATACCAACAGACTCCCTTGTGCGGCCTCCCACACCTCATACAACTAGAAGTATCAGCGCCAGAACTCAAACCACTACCTAATCCCATACTAGACTTCAAATTCTTCCAGAACTTACTCTTCTTCCCCCTTAGGGTTCTGCCCCACTTTACTCCTCTTGTGGCGGCTGTACTCAGTGTGGAGGGATCAATTCCTCCTGAACCTGAGATTCTGGAATCCTGAGTCTGAGCATCCTCCTGAGAATCTCCCATGCCTTCCTCTGGCACTCTGATTCCCAAACTGATATCTCTTCTCTGAACATCCATCTCCACTTCCCTCATACTAGCTGACATTCTCTTTGGAGCCATACCTCTTCTGACTTCATCAAAAGACCTCCCAGGGTCGCTTGATGTTCCCCATCTGTTGACTCCCCACGACAGCACTCTTAGCAGAGCAGGGGGAAAAGTATCCATACCTTCCCCCTCAGATGGAACTACAATCGATTCCACAGATCGACGAAAGCCTCGCATCCTAGCTCCTCTGAAGGACAACACACAAGCATACAAACAAACATTAGCATCATACGGTTCAGGTAGAAACACATGAACCTACATACATATCATATCAGACATCAATGCACATGCATAAAATCATGGCATTTCACATCATCATTCATACAAGACAGGACTCCACATCCTATCCTAGTGGACATGATTTTTCCTATTGTGCTTGCCCTCCTATAACCTCTTTTCGATGTGCAACACACCGTACTCTTGAGGCCCAAAGCTCTGATACCACTCTGTAACGACCCGAAAATCGGTACCCCTCTGTAACGGCCCGAACCGCCACCGGCGCTAGGATCCAGATCGGCTTAAGGTCGCCGGGACCCGTAGTAAGCCTAACCTGAACTCTGTGTACCTGATAAATCCCATACATGATCAAACATAAATATAAAAAAACTGTAAAACTTTTCTTCCAACTATCAGGCTTAACCTAAGCATACACTACAAACATTCAGATATACCAATCTAAACCCGCCCTCAGGACCTACACCAATGAATACTACCCACTTTGGGTTCACGCCCAGCGTCCTTCCCCTCACGGTTATGTTTCTGGGTCAAGGGATTCAAACCCTTTCTTCTCAAAACACATCCACTGGAACTCAAGGAAACATACCATATGTTAAGCCTGATTTCAACACATTTCTCATCAAGAAACGTAAAACAAGATCCATGTACAAAGGGATTAATCATACACCAGGGCAAAGCACAACTCTATCCATAAACATAACTCTATTTCATATTACATTACATCACATTATCTTACAATACATTATGTCATTTTACAATACATGTCCACACTAAAACACTAGTCTATTACAACAACAATAACCTTAATGTAACAGCCCGGAAACCGGTACCCTCTTTGTAACGGCCCAAACTGCTCGGCGCTAGGACTCAGGTCGGCTTAAGGCCGCCAGAACCCGTAGCAAGCCTAAACTACACTCCAACTATCCCATACATGATCCGACTGGACTACCAGCTGACACACTTTTTCTGTAAAAATACCAGACTTAACCTTTAAAACATCAGACATCTCAATCTGAAATAGCCCTCAGGGCTAAACCAGTGATACACTACCAAGTAACCTCCATGCACTATGCTTGGAAACATAGAACCCACTCTGTAGGGTCAGCATATCATAAGTTAACCTTGGCTACCATAGAGTCACAGGAATCAAACCTGGTCTTCTCTAATGGACTCTCTATGGGTCACAGGAATCAAACCTGGTCTTCCCTCTGCACTGGTCTTGGGTCAAGGGAATTACACCCTGTCTTCCCTCACAGTTATAATTCACTGGGTTTTCGAAACACAATATGTATTAAGCCTGGTTTGACTCATTTCTCATCAAGAAACTGAAAACAGGATACATGCATATACAAGGGATGAAATACTATAGGCAAAGCACATACTAATCCACAAGCACACTATCTGACTGTTTATTACATCTGTACTACATATCTCTTTAATTTACATCATGTCCACACTAACGATACACAAGCATACTGAAGCCAACACTCTGATGCTTCTGACTTCCCAGCTAACCTTGTCCCTGCAAAACTGGGATTAAGGGAAAGGGATGTGCTATAAAGCCCAGTGAGTAGAAACACTGAAAACAGTTCATTCATACGCATTTTATATGAAAATGCATCACAACTCAAACATTCCATATCTTGGATTAGACATGACCTCAAAACTCCCTCGACGGGCTATTGATGTCGCCTTGGTCCAATCCTCATAAACAATGAAAATGCAATGCACCATATTCGTGATTCTAATGCAATCACCCTAAGATATATCATGGCATCCATGATGCATGAACTATGCTATCAAGCATTCTGTTACTTTAATATAAAATATTAAGTTTAGTTCTACTCACCTCTGCTCCTCTGGCAGAAACTGTACTGACTCTGCAACTGCTAATCCTGACGACCTCCCTGAACTGTCGGGTCCAATCCTACACAAATGGACTCGAATGAGGTGTCAAACATACTCTTATCAACGCTTAAACAATCCCCCCTAACCCCTTCTGAACCTCTAAAAACAATCACACAAAGCATGCAAACGAAGGCTGGACAGAACACATTCGGCGGCAGGTTCGGCGGCCGAATGTCCTGAACAGAGCCGAAACTCAAGTACCTTCGGCGGCCGAATATCCTCTTTCGGCGGCCGAACCCTTTCGGGCTACTTTCGGAGGCCGAATCCCCTAAACAGAGCCGAACCTCAAAGCACTCAGGGGCAAGCTGTGGCAGTCTAAGCCACCATGCAAGGGGTTCGGCGGCCGAATCCTTCTTCGGCTGCCGAACCTGAGTTCTTCAAGAACTCAGCTTCTCCCGCAACCTAGCTCCTCCATCTTTTCCTCCTCTCTAAACATGCATAACTCCAAACCTCAACTTACATATACTCAAGTATATGCTCCAAAGGGGTCCAAAACTACCTAGTAACCCCAACAAACAACACTCATAACACATAATCAAACTTCTCCATAAACTCATCAAAACTAACTTAAGCATGCAACTCTACATAACTCCCATAACCTCTTTAAAAAGCTATTAAAAAACCATTAAAACAAACTTAAAGACTTCCCTTACCTCCTGAAATCAGAAGAGGAACAACCAAACTCAGCAACTCCTCCTCCAAAGCTTCAAACCCTCACAACTCTTCTTTTCTCTCCAAAACGTTCAAAACTTTTTCAAATGATCAACCCTCTGCATAGGCTGATTAAAAACTTGCAGATGAGTCAGGAGAAACGTGGCCTAACCTCTGGTCATGATCTGGAGGCGAACACCTGGCCAAATCACGGACTGAGGAGTGTGCACAGCTAACCGACCATCCCAGTTTCGGCTGCCGAAACTGCATGCAAAACCATGCAACTTTCGGGGGCCGAACATAAACTTCGGGGGCCGAACATTGGGCACTTTCGGCGGCCGAACTTAACATTCGGGGGCCGAACATGACAGAAACTCCTTTGGCCATTTCTCCCTAAAACTCAACTATTTCCTAATCAAACCGTTAAAATACGTTAAAACATTTTAGAAAACCTTCACTCTATCCTCAGGAAACCTCTGACATCCTTGAATCCCACCGGACGGTAAGAATTCCGATGCCGGGTTTAGCCGGGTATTACAATCTACCCCCCTTATAAAAACATTCGTCCTCGAATGTTAAAAACAACAAAGAAACCATCAAGACCTCAACCTATTCCTGAATTCCACAGCTTTCGCTGCGCTACTCTGATCCTTACTCCTCTTTCTCTTTATCTTTTTCTAACTTTCACTTTCTAACTCTCAATAGGTGATACTCAAATCGCTGATCACATCAACATAATAATCAACTCTTTTATCAAATCAACTAGGAGATCATCATGCTTAACTAAACTAATCTCTTAGTGAAACGCTCAGTCTTTAATTCTCAACAGATACCAATCTGTACTCTGATCATACCAATCTGTAAATCCACTCAACTTAAATTAGAACAGCTAGTAGATCATTCAATCCTATCTAGGAACACCTGTAACTGCTTAGTAGTGATCTTGTTAACTGTAAACAGTTATAACAAAATCTCAAGAGTCTATCCTTCGTTTTCCACAACAACACTGGAATATTCCAGGGTGAGGTACTAAGTCAGATACACCCTTTATCTACTAAGCTCTACTAAACTCTCTATACTTTTCTGACTCTTCTGAACTCTCTCTTTCTCTGCAGGTGCCATCCTGTAGGGTAGAAGGAAAGAAATGGTTCCGCGTCCAGATACCACTCTTATTCCAAACTCTAACTCCTTAACAGATGGAAAACCTGACAGCTCGTCTGGGAAATATCTAGAACTCACTAGCACTGGGTACTGAGGGTAATTCCCTGTCCTGACTATTAAACATGCTCCCAAGAGCTAAAACAACCCTCTGATAACCCTTCCTGAATAACTGTGAGCCTATAGGGCTGACATCAACTTCTAGGCACCTCTATACTCTGTCCCCTTAAAGGACTACCTTTGATCCATCCTGAACTCTAAACTCTCCTACCTTGTCTCTATGGACACAGGTAGTACCATAAGTAATGCATCAATCCGCCCTAGAATGACATCATACAGTCACTTCTAGAACCATAAGGTCAGCTGGATCGCATCTACTCACCTCTATCTCTATACTGTACTGACTGACTGACTTTGCTTCAGATGGTATCAGAGCATAGGGCCTCTTAAGTACGGTGTGTTGAGCATTTTTGTTCAAGGATTAGAGATATCCCACATCGGAAAGAGGTTGGTTTAGATGTTCTAGGAAGGCAAGCACAATAAGTAAACTCATGTCCACTAGGATAAGAAAGTTAAGTTTTGTTTGAGGATGATGTGATATGCCATGAATATATGCATGTGCATAAATATTGTACTGTGTATGCATGTATACAGTTTGTAGGTTCATGTGTTTTCATATGAACTCTATGTGTGTGCTAATGTTTGTTTCTTGTGTGTTGTTCTTCAGGAGAGCTAAGATGAGTCGTTCTATGGAATCAGATCCGTCTGAGGGATCTTTTGATGAAAGTAGGAAAGGAATGATTTTAGCAAGAGCATCAGGAGATCAGAGAGAGATAGAAGTAGATGTGCAGAGAAGAGATATAGGTATACAGGTGAATATGAATGAAGAAGATGTTCAGAATCAGGATTCTAAAATGTCAGGTGTAGGAGAGAGTGAACCCTCTACGTGGAGTACAGCTACCGCGAAAGGAGTGATGTGGGGGAGAACCATTAAGAAAAAGGTAAGAGGCCTTAAAGGAGCAAAACAGAGAGAGTTTTGGAATAGGATAGGAACTAGTGGTGCTGGTCCGAGTTTTGCTAGAGGCAAACCAAAATGTTTGAGGTGTGGAAGGTTGCATAAGGGAGTTTGTCTTGTTGGTACGACAGGATGTTACAGGTGTGGACAGGAGGGACATGTGATGCGTGAGTGTCCTTTTGCGTTCCAGTTGGTTCAGTCTCAGGAAGCAGATACAGATAGAGAAACTCAAGCTGATAGGCAAGGAGGAGAGGCTGACACATCTGACATAGGAGTACCAGGTATGTTCTCTTATGCGTATTCTGGGAGTATGGCACAGTTAGATGTTTAGAGTGGATAGTAAAGAGACAGAGAAGAGTTAATAGTTAAAGGATAGTGAACTAAAGAAGAATTTTGATTTCTCAAGAAAGAGTAAGAGTAAAAGGAAGAAGGATAGAGTAAGAAAAGCAGAAAACAGAACAAGAGATAGAAAACGAAGAGTAAGTAATAGAATAGAGTAAGGAAGAAAGTGTTAAGAGGTAAGAATAAGCTCAGGAAAAGATTAGAATCAGTCTGGGATTAGATGGTAGTTGAGGCAGAGGAAGAGGGTGAGCCTTTTCTTCAGTAAGTTCCCAAGGGAAGTTCCATTCTCTTCATCCTAACCTAGTAGGCTAACACATCATACACGGTGACGTTAGATACGTTCACTTGGAAGTGTTCGGATGTGTATGTTGTTTGTGTTGGACCCCAGTGTTTCGCTTTCCTTGTTGTTGTGAGCTGTTGGTAGGATGGGTTTGATGACTTCTGGGCGTAGAGTGTGTTTCTTGGGTCAATGGACCAATTCCTTCCTTTGGGAATTAGGTCGCCTCCCCCACTGCTCGAACCCTTGACCTCCCACTTTAAGGGAATAGTCTGGTGAGAGTGAGTACCAATTGTTCCAAATCCACTCGGGCTAGGGCGGGCCGTAATGGCTCCCCCGAGGGACAAATCCTGCCTGGAACCCGTGAGGGTGAAGGGATGTTAAGAGCTGCTCACAGTGGCTGGGCCCAGAGGAAGGTCACGGGCTGTGAGCGGTAACAGTGCCGGGGTTCACGTCCGGGCTGTTCCACTTAACTCTTGCGACTTCCCAATCTTCCTCAGACATGCAAACCTGGGGTTAGGGGAAAGGGGTGAGCTAAAAAGCCCAGTGAGTAGAAACAATAAAATAGTTCATTAATTACATGCTTTTATGAAATGCGTCACAGCACAAACATTTCACATAATGGATGGACATGACCACCAAAACTCCCTCTGTCTGTAACATATCATGGTGCCCGGCCCTTCGGGCTCCTCAGGACTTCATTATGCCCGGCCCTTCGGTGGGGCTCCTCAGGACTTCATTAACATAACATATATAGGGCTATTGGGGTCGCCTTGGTCCATCCACATCAACAGAAAATAATGCAATACGTCATATTCGTGTAACTAGTGCAATCAACCTATTACATATATACATGATGCATGAACATGCTTTAGGCATTTGATTTCGTAAAATAAAAGATTAAGTTTAGTTCTACTCACCTCTGGCAGACACTGGACTGACTCTGCAACAGCTAACACTGATGGCCTCCTCTGTCCCTCGGGTCCAATCCTACACAGGTGGACTCGAATGAGGTGCCAAACACACTCTAAACAACTCATAAACAACTACCCAAAAACCCCCTCAAACATCCTCAAAACATGCATAGAAAACAACCATGAAAGGGCTGGACAGGGCACTTTCGGCGGCCGAAGGCCCCTTCCAGAGCCGAAAGCCATACAGGTTCGGGGGCACTTTCGGCGGTCGAACCCTCTCTCCAGATCCGAAAGTCAGGCACTTTCGGCGGCCGAACATTACCTTCGGCGGCCGAAAGTCTGCTCCAGATCCGAAACACAACTTTCGGGGGCAAGGTTAGGCGGCCAATCCATGCATCCATAGGCAGGTTCGGCGGCCGAAACCACCTTCAGCGGCCGAAACCACCTTCAGCGGCCGAACCTGAGTTCATCCAGAACTCAGCCCTTAATGCACACAAGCCTCCAAACCTTCCAAACACCCTAAACAAGCATCCAACCTCTTAAAAACATGCATAAACCCTTAATCATGCATAAAGGAGCTTAAAACAAGTTTAAACTCCAACCAATAACATTAAAATACATACATAAATAGCTTATGACCCACATAAGCTAAAACCAACAAAACTACTCAAAACCTCACTTGCTCTCTCCCAATCATGCATACACTCTCCCACATGCATAAAGGAGCATAAACGAACATAAACTCCACAACACAAACATCACATAAACATACATTGGGCATAAAACCCACATAAACCCTAACATGCATATCTACCCATACTCAACCATCAAAACATCTTTAAACTTACTTAAAACTCCATTAAAACATAAAGGAAAGCAAGGATCTACACTTACCTCTTGAAGATCGAGGGTTGGTGTGATCCCTAACTTGGAGTTGTGGAGGATGCAAGCTCTAAAAGCCTCTAAGCTCCCAAAACTCCTATTTAAGCTTCAAAACTTCAAAACAAGGGTAGTACTCATGAAAACTTGAAGAATGGGTAGAGAAAGCATGAAAACGACCAAAGGAGGACAAAAACTCACCTGAGCTCGAAAATGGGGAGAAAACTCGCCCATTTCCGATCTGAGGGCTCTTTATAGGTGGCCTGGTCAACGACCTTCGGCAGCCTAACGTGCCCCCTAAGCTCATGCATGTTCGGCGGCTGAACTTGAGGTTCGGCGGTCGAACCTTGGTTCATTCAAATAAAGCTTTCGGAGGCCAAAAGCGCTCCCGAAACCTTCCCATGTTCGGCGGCCGAACCTCACTTTCGGCGGCCGAACCTGGCAATGGCCTCCTTGGTCTTTTCTTTTCAAAACTAAATTCTTTTCCATTTAAAACCATAAAATCATGCCAAAACATTTTAGAAACACATTTTACCCCTCTAGAAGTCTCTGGCATCTTCAGAATTCCCGATTCCAATGGAGATTCCGCCGGAAGGTAGGGATTTCGATGCCGGAATCTAGCCGGGTATTACAAAGACGATAAAAGAGTTGAAGACCACGAGGAGAGGACACAGGTAAATTAGCCAAACCATCTGTAACACGATTAGACTCTCAATAAACATGAGTGAATTTTACTTGGTAATTTAACTGAAATAGGTGATAACATTGTAACAAAACATTCGCAGGCCTCAAATTCACACCCTTGTTACCTTCCAACAGAGCAAGTTCTGCTTTGGAATCCATTTCCACAATGAGCCATCAAATCCCCATATTTCAAGCTAGCTGAAGTCCAAATATAACTGCATGAAGTTCCGCACTCATCGATGAGTAGGTGCCCAAGCAAACATAGGAGCCACTTAACTAGACCCCATGCCAATCACGCAAAACACTCCATGCGCCACCATCACCATGATTTCTTTTAGATGCACCGTCTGTATTGAGTTTAATTTAATCCGATAAGGAAGGCTGCCATGCAACATTGGTGATCATCTGAGCACCAACTTGGGTGCGAACCCCAGTGGAACACCACGCCTTGAAATTATGTGCAAGTTGTAAATTGAAATAGACGAATCGATGGTCTAAGGAGGTGGTCACATTACGAAAAATATTTTCATTCCGCCATCTCCATGACCACCACAATCCCAGAAAAAGCACCTACGCAGACGAAGACTCATGGCATAGGATGCACTCCAAAGAAGATAGCCTAGGTAACCAGTCAGCAATGTTCAAAGACAAAAACAATGAAAGAGAAGCAGGATGCTAAATACGTGTCCAGAACTCAAGTGCTTATGGACAGTCCCGAAAAATATAGAGCATGTCTTCCTCAGCTGCACCACAAATGGAATAGCTCATATCTTGTATAAATCCTCTCCTCCATCTTTCCCTGTTAATCATAAGTTTTCCATGAAGCAAGAGTCAAATAAAGCAACGAACGCGTCGGGCAACAGGTACTGCCCAAACTTGGCTCGTAGAAGAGGAGGGACCTGTAATCAACAACTCATACACAATTTTAACTGTAAACTTGCCACTAGGGGTAGCCTTCCATGCCAGTTGGTCTATGGCATTTACATCAGAGAAAAAATAATACTTTCCACTAGTTTGCATCCCTCCTTTGAAAGATAAGGTCAAATAGAGTCCCAATCCTAGTCATAACCCTTTCAATATTGAGATACCACAATATATTCACATGAAGGAGGAAATAGGCATGTTAGAAAGTCACATAAAGGACCCTTCCTGACCCAATTATTTTTCCAAAAAGATGTACTCATTCCATTGGACACAACCACATATAAGCCTTTTTGCAATAAAGCAAAATTACTACTGTACCTCTCCAAATCAAAGAACCATAGGACTGAGGTGTAAAGGAATTCAAATTTAATGGAACCCTAAAGTACGTACCTTTCAGAACTCTAACCCACAAAGCATGATCTTCTTTGAGAATCCTCCATCCTAATTTAGCATGAATGCTAAATTCATTAACCGAAATAATTTTAACCCCAGGCCGCCATGATGCAACGATAAGCATAGTTGAGTCCATTTAACCAGATGAACACGTTGACCACCCTTTTGGTCACCCTAAATAAACCTCCGCACCCATTTGTCAAATTCATCACACACAGATTTAGGCAAGTAAACAGATTGCATCAAATGATTGGGCAATGCAGAGAGAACATATTTTGCTAAGGTAACACGCCCTACAAAGGAGAGAACTTCAGTATTCTACTAGCTAAATGATTGTCAACATTAGCGAGAAGATCATCAAAGTGATGTCGAGAGACCCTTCCTTGCATCATAGGAACTCCTAGATATTTACCAAGGACCTCAGCATCTGACATCCTTATCATAGAGCAAATTGGCTGCTCACATTTGCTAAAAAATAAACTTTGGATTTTTGAAAGTTTACTTTCTACTCGAAAGCAAGCCCAAACACCTCCAAACAGTCTTTATTACCTTCATCTGCTGAATAGAGGATTCACTAAATAGAAGAAGGTCATCAGCAAAGAAAAGATATGAGAAGGTCCTCCTCTGCTAATCTGAATCGATTTCTACTCACACAAGCTGATAGCTTTATTATTAATTAAATGACCCAACCTTTCCATTACTAACACAAACAAATACGGGGATATAGGGTCCCCCTGCCTTACTCCTGTAGAAGGGCAGAAACTTCTGAGACTAAATCGTTCCAGCAAACCCGCATGTTACAAGTCTTAAGGAGCGATTCAATGACAGAAACCCATTGTGTTGGGAACTATGCTTGGGTGAGAGTTTCAAGCAGGAAATCCCATATTAGCTTGTCATAAGCTTCCTCTACATTAATTTTGAGCACCATCCATTTTGCACTAGTTTTTTTGGTTTGCATACTATAGAGCACCTCTTGAAAAATAATCACATTATCTTGCAGCTGACGCCTCGGGATAAAACTACTCTAATTTGGTGCTATAAGAAAAGGGAGAACGGACTTCATTCTATTGACCAATACTTTGGCAATCACCTTAAACAACACATTACAGAGGCTAATTGGCCTGAACTGTGTGATCAACTTGGGTAACTACACTTTTGGTATTAAGGTGTTAAGAAAGTCACTTATAGAGGGAGGAAGAGCTGAGCCCCATAGGACTGCAAGAACCATATCTGTAGTGGAATCCCCAACTACACTCCAAGAATTTTGAAAGAAAGATGTAGGGAAACCGTCTAGTCTTAGAGCTTTCAAAGGATCCATAGAAAAGAGAATAGTCTGAACCTCATCTCGCATAAAATTGGCCGCCAACTCAACTACTTGCCCCTCAGACAATAATGGAAAACTATGATCCATAAGAGGTCGAGTGGATGTAGATGTCTCAACAGAAAAAAATCCTTGTAAAGATCCTGAGCTAGTAAGAGGAGTGCATGTTGATCTGAGCACCAATTACCCAACATATCTCTTAAAGCGTGAATATGCTTCCTTGCACTTTTAATAACCGCACTAGCATGGTAGTAAGTAGTATTACGATCACCTTCGGTAATCCTTCGCTCGCAAGATTTCTAAAATCACATTACTTCTTCTTGGTCAAGTAAGTTCTCATACTCAGTAAGAAGTTTACGCTCAAGCACAATCAGACCAAAGTGCGAGAACACGCTCAATACCTATTGAATGCCCTGGATGTGAGCTAGCAATCGACGCTTTCATTAGTGTAAGGAGCCAAACATCTCAAATTTCTATTTTGCTAGCTCGTCCTTCATACAAGAGAAAGCAAACCGGATAGAAACACCAGATTTCCAGTTTGCACAAACCAACCCCACATAGCCTGGGTGTTTCTGCCAAGTAGCCTAAAAACAAAAAGGAGTCGGGCTCTATTTTCAACATTACTTTTTAGACTAAGTAACACTGGACAATGGTCGGAGTAAACTTTCTGGAGATGGCGTACATCTGCTGATGGAAACAAAAGTCACCAAGAGGGAGCACAAAGAATTCTCTCTAACCTAGTTGCACGTACAGAATTAGACAAATCCCCGCACCACCATGTAAAAGTAGGCCCAGAGAAACCCAAATCTATGAGCTCCAAATCAAAAATTCAATCTCGAAAATGCCGACAGTGAGCATCTACATGAGTACTAATCCTAATGGTTTTAGAAGGGTCCACAAAGTCATGAAAATTTCCCCCCAACACCCATGGAGCAGATGCAGGCATATTAAGATTACCTGTAATAATTCGAAATCCGGACCGCTACCGGCGCTAGGATTCAGATCGACTTAAGGTCGCCGGAACCCGTAGCAAGCCTACTATACATCCTGTGTACCTGATAAAAATCCCATACATGATCATGCATTTTCATAAAACTTAAACATTTCACGAACCAAGGCCTGACCTGTGCATGCATCATAAACTGTATGCATAAAACCCACACTAGAGCCCTCATCAAATGCTCTAGTATGGTAAACATCACATGCCTCAAGCTTGGTTCAAACATAACTCATCATTAAAACTTTTACATAAAGATCATGAACAATAGGGATTTACAAAAACATATACAAGGGCCAAGCACAATTCTAATCCATTATACATTACATGTCCACATTTATTCTATTATATCAGCTATACCAGCCACAAAGCCAACTCCCCTCGCTATCCTTGATCCTACAAACCTAGGGTTAGGGGAAAGGGATAAGCTACAAGAGCCTAGTGAGCAGAACTATAAAAACAGTTTAATAAACATATGTTCATATGAAATGCATCACAACACAAACAATTCACATCAAGATGGACTTGTCACCAGTAACCCTCTACATATCCAATGTGCCCGGCCCTCGACGGAGCTCCTCAAGATTTTCGCTTAAACATAACATAACATATCCATAAATGCCAGGGGCATAGAATGGGCCTCGACCTAGACTTTCTCTTATCATATTGCCAGAGGTGTAGAATGGGCCTCGACCTGGACTTTCGTATCATATCATATCATATCATATCGAGGGCTAATGGGTCATTCAATATCCATCCACATCAACAGATAATTATGCAATGCATCATATTCGTGAATTCTAATGCAACATCCTAATATATATCATGGCATTCATGATGCATGAACATGCTTAAAAAGTTTAATTACTTTTAAAAAAAATAGTTCAGTTCTACTCACCTCTGGCTGACGCTTGACTAAAATTGTAGCAGCTGACTCACTGCTGGCCAGTACGGTCTCCCTGGTCTGATCCTACACAGGTGGACTCAAATGAGGGACTAACACAACTATTACATGACTCTAAACAATTCCCCAAAAACCCCCCTAAAACATCACAAAACATGCACATAAAACAAGCAAAGGAAGGCTGGATAGAGGACTTTCGGCAGCAGGTTCGGCGGCCGAAGGTCCTCCACAGATCCGAAAGTCAGGCACTTTCGGGGGCAGGTTCAACGGCCGAAGGTCCTCCACAGATTCTAAAGTTAGGGATTTTCGGGGGCAGGTTCGGTGGTCGAAACCTCAACACAGATCTTAAAGTCATGCTTTCGGGGGCAGTTTAGCCGGCCAAAAGGCTGCCTCCCAAGCAGGTTCGGCGGCCGAACCTTTCTTCGGTGGCCGAACTTGGGTTCTCCAGTAAGGTAGAACCCAAAACTACCCTAAGCACTCAGCCTCCAAAACTCCTCAAATCCTCATATCCAACCCCTCAAAACATGCATACACACTCATCAAGCATAAGGGGCATAAAAACTAGTCTAAACCCCAACAAACAACTATAAAACATCACAAGAGCAATAATTCATCATCAAAACTAACACAAACCCTAACACTTTAGATCTAACCAACTCATGCATTTTTAACCTTTAACCTTTTTAAAACTTACTTAAAACATAGAAAAAAGCGAGGATCTACGCTTACCTCTTGAAGATCTAAGGTAGATGCAACCCAAGCTTGGAATTGAGAAGAAATGGTCTCCAAACTTTAAAATCTTGGATTCAAATTAAAACTTAAAAAACAAGAGAAAACTCATGAATATCTTGAAGGATTTGAAGGAAAAACAACAAAATCAACAATGGGAGGGTGATACAGCATATTTTAGTCCATTTTATCATTATGTTCTTGATGTTTACTTACATCTTTTCTGCCTAATTTTGTGGTTTTAATCAAGTTTTGCAGATAATAGGTGTAAAGAGACAATCTGGTGAAAATGCTCTTAAAACTGTCAAAAAGTGCCAAATATGGAAAGTGCCAAAACAGGAAAGTTTTCAAATAAGAAAAGTTTTCAGAAAAGGAAAGTTTTCAAATAGAAAGTGCAGAAGCAAAAGCAAATAAGGAAAGCTCATTCAGAAGATTATTTGAAATTCAAATCGCAGATCTTTCTTTACTTGTTCAAAGATGTGCACACACTGCAGCAGTCATATCTTCCTATTTAGGCAGCAAGATTTCATGAAGACGCGCTTGCCTCTTCCGCATTCAGCATTCAAAATTCAAACGAAGGCTCCACCTAAAAAGAAAAGACTGGACAAATTCACTTTCCCTTCTGCACATCCATCCGCACGCGCCAACTTCATTCTGCAGAGCATCCGCGTGCGCTTCTTGCCTTCTGAAGAGCTTGCAATGCGATTCTTTCCTTTTCAGATACAACTTGGGCAGCAAGCACCTCTTGGGTAGCAAGGGCAGCAAGTAAGGACCTAGGGCAACACTTTCAACTATAAAAAGACACATAAGGAGCCTCCCCATAGCTTTTGAAGCCCCCCTTGGAGGCACCTACGGGATTCGCATCTCTTCTTCTATCTTTCTTCTTTTCTTTTATTTTTGGTTTTTGTTTCAGCCATGAGAGGCTGAAATCTTTTATTCTAGTTGAAGATTAGGTGATGCTTTAGTTGTTTTATGGATTGGGAGACTTGATCAAACATTGTTTATCTTTTGTTATTCAGTATTCATACAATCTCATGCTTAATTCCATTGTTGCTTTGTTGTTTTGATCAATATGGCCAATTGATTCTTGATTGCAAGGTAATAATATGTTAGTTTGGGTGATTTAAGTCCGTAATTGCTTGGATTATTCAAACATAAGAACACTTGGTGTAAAAACCAAGGAAATTGTATGATCTAGCAACATCTCATGCGTTTGAGTAGTTAGGATTGGATCTCTCTCTTTCTTCATCCAATTAACAATTGTTTGATGCCTAAGGCCCAAGGA
This sequence comes from Manihot esculenta, assembly GCF_001659605.2. Lineage (NCBI taxonomy): Eukaryota > Viridiplantae > Streptophyta > Magnoliopsida > Malpighiales > Euphorbiaceae > Manihot > Manihot esculenta. The sequence continues at coordinate 15,450,699 of NC_035177.2, forward strand.
CGTTCCTTGGCATTTTTTTAATTAGTAATTAATTAGAGGACGTTCCCTAATTGGTTTAATCATAAGGAGAGACATGGTGGTGAGAAGCGTCTTCCATCTCCATAACTAATCTATTGAATCAATCAAAAGAAACTAAGTGTCAATGATCAATCCCAACAACTGAAGTGGATCCAACTCTTCAACTAGAGCTTTCTTATTATTTATTTCTCTTTTATTTTATTATTCGCTTATTTTAATTGCTTTCAGTAGTTTGTTAATGAAATCAATCTCAAATCCCCCATTTTACTTTTACTGCAATTTATTTTTATTCCGCTTTCAGTTTTATCTCGTTTTAGTTTGTTTTGCTTTCAGTTTTATCTCGTTTCAATTTGTTTTGCTTTCAGTTTATTTTGCTTTCAGTTTATTTCGCTTTCAGTTTATTTTACTTTCCGTTTATCTCGTTTCAGTTTTTTTTTTTCAGTATATTTTTGTTTCAGTTTATTTTATTGGTCTTGATAAGGAAAATAGGTAAGTTCCCAATTCCCTGTGGATTTGATCATTTCACCACTATCTGCAGTTGTAAATTGTTGATAACCAGAGAGGTTATTTTTGACAGGCTTCGACAACCGCGAGTCAAAAATTAGCGCCGTTGCCGGGGAATTGTTCTAACTTGTTTATTTTTCTTTCATGACCAGATCTGAATGTAGGGACATTCTGCCTTACAATCCAAAAATTGAACGCACCATCAGAAGACTAGAAAAGCAAGCCACTGCGCCAGAACACCCAACTGAAGCCACACCTGTGCCTGAAGGAGCTTCTTGCGCAGACCACCATCTGAACACCATCAGAACACACCATCAAGCCGCACCAATGGCTGAACCTAATGCACAACATGCTGCCCAAAATGGACATGCTGTCCATGATCAAATAATTCAAGAAAACCTGGCCATTAGAGCTCCAATGCCAAGAGAAAGAACCATGAGAGAATTGGCAACACCTGTAGGCGATCAAGCACCACTTTGCATCACCTATCCACCTCTGACAGTTCCCTTTGAACTGAAAACAGGTTTGATCCATCTTCTTCCTAAATTAAGAGGTTTGCAAAATGAAAATCCACACAAGCACTTGAAAGAGTTCAATATTGTTTGTTCATCTATGAGACCTCAAGGTATTTCTGAAGATCATGTTAAGTTAAGAGCTTTTCCTTTTTCATTAGATGACTATGCTAAGGATTGGTTATTTTATTTGCCACCTGGATCTATCACTTCTTGGGATGATATGGTTATAACTTTTCTGAACAAATATTTCCCAACATCTAAAGCCATTGGCATAATAAGAGAAATCACTAGCATAAGACAGAAACCAACTGAAGATTTATATGATTATTGGGAAAGGTTTGAAAGACTGTGTACATGTTGTCCACAACATGATATGTCAGATAAGTCCCTCATAGAGTTCTTCTATGGAGGATTGCTCTCATCAGAAAGGAAGTTCATTGATGTAGCTTGTGGAGGATCCATTGCAGACAAGGCACCTAGAGAGATGAGAGAGTTGATCTCTACACTTGCAGCCTTATCTAGGCAATATGGAGAAGAAAAACAACTGCAGAGAGGAGTCAATGAGGTAAGTTCATCTTCTATTTCTGAATTGACATCTGTTATGAAAGATTTTGCCATAGGACTGGTTCAACAGATTCAAGCAGCCCAGCCGCCTAGGCCATGTGGGATATGTTCTTATGTAGGCCATCCAACTAATCAATGTCCTACTCTTCAAGAAGACAACCAGCAAGCTAATGCCATTGGAGGATATAACAACCAGCCTAGACATGATCTATATTCCAACACATACATTCCAGGCTGGAGAGACCATCCCAATTGCAGCTACGGAAGGGCCAACAATAATCAGAACTATCAGAACTACCACAAGAATCAGACCTAACCAGCACCTTCAAATCCCAATCAGCACCTTGAAAGAATGATAGAGACACTTGCAAACTCTGTGCAAACTCTCCAACAACAAGTGGGATAGCTAATGAGCAAATCAATCTGAATCCCAAGGTAAGCTCCCTTCCCAAACTGAAACTAAACCCAGACAGAATATGAGTGCCATCACCTTGAGAAGTGGGAAAGAACTTCAAGATGCTAGATTCGAGGAAGAGAAGCAAGTTGCACAAAAGCCTGCGCAATCTGAGGCCACCCCTGTGCAATCTGAAACAACTCTTGTGCAACACTCACCTGAGCCAGCCAGCCGAGCCCCATCTGAAGCCATTCCTGTGCAGAAGATTGATCAAAAGGTATGTTTGCACATTCCACCTCCTTTTCCAAAGAGATTTGAAAGAACATAAAAAGAAAAGGAAGAAAAGGAGATCCTTGAGACTTTCAGAAAGGTTGAGATCAACATACCTCTACTAGATGCTGTCAAGCAGATTTCCAGGTATGCAAAATTTCTGAAAGAGCTTTGCACCAATAGAAGAAAGCTTGCTGAGAGAGAAAAAGTAAGTGTAGGTAAAGTTGTTACTGCTGTTATTAAAAGAGAGCTCCCTACTAAATGCAAAGACAAAGGTATGTTTGCAATTTCTTGTAAAATAGGGAATGTTGGAATTAAGAAAGCTATGTGTGATCTTGGTGCATCCATTAATGTCATGCCTCTTTCTATCTATAAATCTCTGAATGCATGTGCACTGAAAGTGTAATACCCGGCTAGAATCCGGCATCGGGATTCCTGCCTTCCGGCGGAATCTAAGGTGTTGGATCTCTCTAGAAGGGGTAAAATGTGTTTTCTAAAATGTTTTTCACATGATTTCATGGTTTTAAATGGAAATGAATTTAGTTTTGAAAGGAAAAAGACCAAGGAGGCAATTGCCAGGTTCGGCCGCCGAAAGTGAAGTTCGGCCGCCGAACATGGAAAGGCTTCGGGAGCGCCTTTGGCCTCCGAAAGTCTTGTTTAAACGAGCCAAGGTTCGGCCGCCGAAAGTCAAGTTCGGCCGCCGAACATGCATGAGTTTAGGGGGCACGTTAGGCTGCCGAAGGTCTTCGACCAGGCCACCTATAAAGGGCCCTCAGATCGGAAAAGGGCGAGTTTTCTCCCCATTCTCGAGCTCAGGTGAGTTTATGCCTTCCTTTGGTCGTTTTCGTGTTTTCTCTACCCATCTCTCAAGTTTTTCATGATTTCTACCCTTGTGTTTGAAGATTTAAAGCTTAAAAGGAGTTTTGGGAGCTTGGAGCTTTTGGAGCTTGGATTCTCCACACCTCCGAGTTAGGGGTCACACCACCCTCGATCTTCAAGAGGTAAGTGTAGATCTATGCTTCCTTTTATGTTTTAATGAGTTTTAAGTAAGTTTATTGGAGTTTTGAATGGGTAGAATGGCATGTTTAGGTTTATGTGGGTTTTATACCCAAATGTATGTTATGTGATGTTTGTGTTGAGGAGTTTATGTTAGTTTATGCTCCTTTATGCTTGTGGGAGTGAGTATGCATGATTGGGAGAAAGTATGTGAGGATTTGGGTATATTTGAGTTTGGTTTTTGGCTTGGCAGAATCGGACCTGTCGTCCAGAGGGGACCAGGTTCGGCCGCCGAAAGGAGTTTCGGCCGCCGAACCTGCATGGGAGGCAGTCTTTAGGCTGCCGAATGTGCCCCCGAAGGAGGGACTTTCGTTTCTGTCCTAGGGTTTCGGCCGCCGAACCTGCCGCCGAACCTACCCGAGTTTCGTCTCTGGAAGGGACTTTCGGCCGCCGAAGGTGCCGCCGAAAGTGCCCAGTCCAGCCGTTTCTTGGGTGTTTTCCATGCATGTTTAAGTGGCGTTTAGAGGGGTTTTTGGGGGTATGTTTATGAGTTGTATAGAGTATGTTTGGCACCTCATTCGAGTCCACCTGTGTAGGATCGGACCCGAGGGACCGAGGAGGCCAGTAGTGCTAGCAGTTGCAGAGTCAGTCAGCGTCTGCCAGGAAGTGAGTAGAACTAAACTTAATCTTTTATGCACAAAATCTAATGCCTAAAGCATGAGCATGCATCATGATTATGTATAGTAGGTTGATTGCACTAGTTCACGAATATGTTGCATTGCATTATTTCATGTTGATGTTGAGGTAGGGTGGACCGAGGCGACTTCAATAGCCCATATCTGTCACGAGTCTTGTCTTAGTCCTTTGAGAGCCGGACAAGTACCTGTAGGAAAGTCCATGTGAGCTCTCAATGGACCAGACACCATGTTATGTATGTTACAGGCCTTTGTGAGCTCCTATGGGGGAGCCGGGCACCGACAGAGGGATTTTTGATGTCATGTCCATCCTCTGAGAGGAAAGATGCATGCAAAAAGTCAGACTCTCAGAAACCAGGGTCCGTGGGGAATAAATCTTGCATAAGCCCCGAGACGGACAAGATTATGTGATTTCTCTGTGTTATGACGCATTTCATGAAAGCATGAATAAGAAAAAGAAAGAAGAAGTTAAATGAACAATAATATACCTAAAAATGGAGGAATTAAAGCAAATGTTCTTAGTAAAATGAAATCATAATTAATGAACTGTTTTCTCTGTTTCTACTCACTGGGCTTTTTAGCTCACCCCTCTCCCCTAACCCCAGTTTTGCAGGTCTGAAGTTGAGTTCAGAAGTTTTCAGGGTAAAGATAAAGTCAAGTTGTATGTATATGTAATAGTTTATGCTTATGTTTCAGTTTAGTAGTTTTAGAAGTGGACATGTAATATAAGTTGATGTAATGTAATTTGAGATAATGTATGTAACGGATAGTAGAGTGTGCTTGGCCCTATAGATTGGTTAATCCCTGTTGATGCATGGTTATGTAATGTTTTTAGATGTTGAGTTGTGTTTGAACTAATCTGGTGGCATGTGTTGTTTACCACACTAGAGTTTTGATGAGGACCCTAGTAGAGGTCTTATGTTTGTGGTTTGAGGCATGCACAGGTTAGGTTCTAGTTCTTTGGATGTGACTCCAGCTTGATGTATGATATGTTTACCCAGCTAGAGCATTTGATGAGGGCTCTAGCAAAGGGTTCATTATGTTTTCAGTTATGTTGCATACAAGTCAAGCTCGGTATTAACATCAGATGTTTAAGCTTTTATATTAAAGTTTTTGATCATGCATGGGATTTTACCAGGTAATAGTATGTATGTTGGCTTGCTACGGGTCCCGGCGGCCTTAAGCCGATCTGGATCCTAGTGCCGGTGGCGGTTCGGGCCGTTACGATAAGGTATCGGTTTTCGGGTCGTTACAGAATGGTATCAGAGCTTTGGGCCTCAAGAGTACGGTGTTTTGAGCAAGGATGCTCAGGGATGAAGGTATCCCACATCGGAAAGAGGTTGGCTTAGAGGTCATAGAAGGGCAAGCACAATAAGAAAGATCAAGAGTAAAATCATGTCCACTAGGATAGGATGTTGAGTCCTGTCTTGATGATGATGTGTAATGCCATGATTTTATGCATGTGCATTAATGTTATGCATGATATGCTATGTATGTATGTGCATTAATGTTATGCATGATATGCTATGTATGTATGTATGACATGTATGTAGGTTCATGTGTTTCCACATGGACCGTATGATGCTAATGATTGATTGTATGCTCGTGTGTTGTTCTTCAGAGGAGCCAGAATGCGAGGTGCTCGTCGATCTGTGGAATCGACTGGAGTTCCATCTGAGAGGGAAGGTTTGGACACCTTTCCCCCTGCTCTACCAAGAGCGCAGTCATGGGGAGTTAGCAGATGGGAAACATCAAGGGACCCTGGAAGGTCTTTTGATGCAAGCAGAGAAGCGATGGCTCCAAGAAGGATGTCAGCTAGTATGAGGGAAGTAGAGTCAGATGTTCAGAGAAGGGATGTCAGTATGGGAGTCAGAGTACCTGAAGAAGGTATGGGAGATTCTCAGGAGGATGCTCAGACTCAGGATTCTAGGATTTCAGGTTCAGGAGGGATTGATCCCTCCACTCTGAGTACAGCTGCCACGAGAGGTAAGAAATGGAAGAGAGGTCTCAGGAAGTCGCAGAAGAAGTTTTGGCAGAATCTGAAGGCTAGTTTGGGTTTTGGTGGTTCAAGCTCTGGCTCGGGCAGTTCAAGGTGCTTGAGGTGCGGAAGGCCGCACAAAGGAGTCTGTCGAGTAGGGACTACAGCTTGTTTCAGGTGCGGACAAGAGGGGCACATAGCACGTGAGTGTCCCACTGTGCCTAGGTTGGCTCCGTCCCAGCCAGCAGCTCCAAGTAGAACAGCTCAGCCAGTAGCTCCAGCCGTGTTTCAGGTTGGTGGTCGAGGCAGAGGAAGAGGGTCAGCCCCTCATTCCTCAGGTTCCCGTGGAGAAGGTCCGTCAGCTTCAGCTCGGATCTTCACCCAAGCTCAGCAAGAGGCAGACACATCGAACATGGTGGTGCCAGGTATGCTCACTTTTGAATGTTCTGATGTGTATGTTTTGTGAACTCTGGTGGTTCTCTTTCTTTAGTTGCTCTAGGAGCCGTCGAGAGGTTGAGTTGATAGCTTCTGGGCTAAAGTGTTCTTTTTGGGTCAGTGGACTCGAGTGTGATCCATCTGTGGCAGAGTCAGTCTGCCGGTCCAGTTCTGTGTCAGCTGGGGGTAGATGCCTTCCACCCGACATTGAGGTCCTAGACTTGACTGTCTGGACGTCAGTTTAGGGTTGGATTGGTTTTTTCTACTCGTGGTACTATCTTGGTCTGCAGAGACAAGGTAGTCAGGTTCAGAGGACAGGATGGGTCAGAGGTTTTCTTCTGAGGAAACACAGTAGGGATGCCTAGAGGTTTGATGTCAGCCTGTCAGGTTCATAGGGTGCGTAGGAGGGGTTGTCAGAGGGTTCCAGCTCTTGTTTGAGAGTTCAGCAGTCAGGTCGGGGAACCAGCCTCAGTGCCAGTTGTTAGAGAGAATTCTTAGATGTCTTCCCAGGCGAGTTGTCAGGTTTACCATCTGTCAGGGAGTTAGAGTTTGGTATAGGAGTGGTGTCTGGACGCAGAACCATTTCTACCTTTCCCTATAGGATGGCGCCTGCATAGAGAGAGGTAGCGGTAGAGTAGAGGCGAGACTTGGTAGACAAGGGGTTTTGTCCGACCTAGTACCTCACTCTGGATTGCTCCAGTATGGTTGTGGGAAACGAAGGATGAATCCTTGAGACTTTGTAACGACTGTAAGCGGTTAAACAAGGTCACTACCAAGGGCAGGTATTCCCATGTAGGATGGATGATCTATTGGGACAGCTAGTAGGAGCTGTTTGTTTTTCCAAGATAGATCTGAAATTCGGGTACTACCTGTGAGAGTTAGAGTTAGTTTTGGGTTAGTAGTGAGAAGAAGCCAGTTAGTAAAGATGAGAAGAGAAGAGTAAGAGCAGAGAAGGAGGAAGATAGAGAAGGATCAGAGTAGCGCAGCAGAAGCTTGTGGAGTTTAGGAACCTGGGAGTTCTTACTCCAGCGTTTGGTGTCTCTCTTTGGAGAGAAGCTTTAGGATCCACTTGCTTGCTTGCATGCTTGTGTTTGTCGTTTTAACATTCGGGGACGAATGTTTTTGTAAGGGGGGTAGAATGTAATACCCGGCTAGAATCCGGCATCGGGATTCCTGCCTTCCGGCGGAATCTAAGGTGTTGGATCTCTCTAGAAGGGGTAAAATGTGTTTTCTAAAATGTTTTTCACATGATTTCATGGTTTTAAATGGAAATGAATTTAGTTTTGAAAGGAAAAAGACCAAGGAGGCAATTGCCAGGTTCGGCCGCCGAAAGTGAAGTTCGGCCGCCGAACATGGAAAGGCTTCGGGAGCGCCTTTGGCCTCCGAAAGTCTTGTTTAAACGAGCCAAGGTTCGGCCGCCGAAAGTCAAGTTCGGCCGCCGAACATGCATGAGTTTAGGGGGCACGTTAGGCTGCCGAAGGTCTTCGACCAGGCCACCTATAAAGGGCCCTCAGATCGGAAAAGGGCGAGTTTTCTCCCCATTCTCGAGCTCAGGTGAGTTTATGCCTTCCTTTGGTCGTTTTCGTGTTTTCTCTACCCATCTCTCAAGTTTTTCATGATTTCTACCCTTGTGTTTGAAGATTTAAAGCTTAAAAGGAGTTTTGGGAGCTTGGAGCTTTTGGAGCTTGGATTCTCCACACCTCCGAGTTAGGGGTCACACCACCCTCGATCTTCAAGAGGTAAGTGTAGATCTATGCTTCCTTTTATGTTTTAATGAGTTTTAAGTAAGTTTATTGGAGTTTTGAATGGGTAGAATGGCATGTTTAGGTTTATGTGGGTTTTATACCCAAATGTATGTTATGTGATGTTTGTGTTGAGGAGTTTATGTTAGTTTATGCTCCTTTATGCTTGTGGGAGTGAGTATGCATGATTGGGAGAAAGTATGTGAGGATTTGGGTATATTTGAGTTTGGTTTTTGGCTTGGCAGAATCGGACCTGTCGTCCAGAGGGGACCAGGTTCGGCCGCCGAAAGGAGTTTCGGCCGCCGAACCTGCATGGGAGGCAGTCTTTAGGCTGCCGAATGTGCCCCCGAAGGAGGGACTTTCGTTTCTGTCCTAGGGTTTCGGCCGCCGAACCTGCCGCCGAACCTACCCGAGTTTCGTCTCTGGAAGGGACTTTCGGCCGCCGAAGGTGCCGCCGAAAGTGCCCAGTCCAGCCGTTTCTTGGGTGTTTTCCATGCATGTTTAAGTGGCGTTTAGAGGGGTTTTTGGGGGTATGTTTATGAGTTGTATAGAGTATGTTTGGCACCTCATTCGAGTCCACCTGTGTAGGATCGGACCCGAGGGACCGAGGAGGCCAGTAGTGCTAGCAGTTGCAGAGTCAGTCAGCGTCTGCCAGGAAGTGAGTAGAACTAAACTTAATCTTTTATGCACAAAATCTAATGCCTAAAGCATGAGCATGCATCATGATTATGTATAGTAGGTTGATTGCACTAGTTCACGAATATGTTGCATTGCATTATTTCATGTTGATGTTGAGGTAGGGTGGACCGAGGCGACTTCAATAGCCCATATCTGTCACGAGTCTTGTCTTAGTCCTTTGAGAGCCGGACAAGTACCTGTAGGAAAGTCCATGTGAGCTCTCAGTGGACCAGACACCATGTTATGTATGTTACAGGCCTTTGTGAGCTCCTATGGGGGAGCCGGGCACCGACAGAGGGATTTTTGATGTCATGTCCATCCTCTGAGAGGAAAGATGCATGCAAAAAGTCAGACTCTCAGAAACCAGGGTCCGTGGGGAATAAATCTTGCATAAGCCCCGAGACGGACAAGATTATGTGATTTCTCTGTGTTATGACGCATTTCATGAAAGCATGAATAAGAAAAAGAAAGAAGAAGTTAAATGAACAATAATATACCTAAAAATGGAGGAATTAAAGCAAATGTTCTTAGTAAAATGAAATCATAATTAATGAACTGTTTTCTCTGTTTCTACTCACTGGGCTTTTTAGCTCACCCCTCTCCCCTAACCCCAGTTTTGCAGGTCTGAAGTTGAGTTCAGAAGTTTTCAGGGTAAAGATAAAGTCAAGTTGTATGTATATGTAATAGTTTATGCTTATGTTTCAGTTTAGTAGTTTTAGAAGTGGACATGTAATATAAGTTGATGTAATGTAATTTGAGATAATGTATGTAACGGATAGTAGAGTGTGCTTGGCCCTATAGATTGGTTAATCCCTGTTGATGCATGGTTATGTAATGTTTTTAGATGTTGAGTTGTGTTTGAACTAATCTGGTGGCATGTGTTGTTTACCACACTAGAGTTTTGATGAGGACCCTAGTAGAGGTCTTATGTTTGTGGTTTGAGGCATGCACAGGTTAGGTTCTAGTTCTTTGGATGTGACTCCAGCTTGATGTATGATATGTTTACCCAGCTAGAGCATTTGATGAGGGCTCTAGCAAAGGGTTCATTATGTTTTCAGTTATGTTGCATACAAGTCAAGCTCGGTATTAACATCAGATGTTTAAGCTTTTATATTAAAGTTTTTGATCATGCATGGGATTTTACCAGGTAATAGTATGTATGTTGGCTTGCTACGGGTCCCGGCGGCCTTAAGCCGATCTGGATCCTAGTGCCGGTGGCGGTTCGGGCCGTTACGATAAGGTATCGGTTTTCGGGTCGTTACAGAAAGACACAAGAGTTGTGATACAATTAGCTGATAGATCTGTGGTATATCCCATAGGTGTTCTAGAAGATGTGTTAGTTCAAGTAGATGAACTTGTCTTTCCTGTAGATTTTTATGTGATTGATACTAAGGAAGATAGTTGCAATACTAGTTCTGATATCCTTCTTGGACGTCCTTTCTTGAGTACTGCTAGGACTAAGATTGATGTGCATGATGGTACTTTGACTATGGAATTTGAAGGAGAAGTCATTAAATATAATGTCTATGATGCTATGAAATATCCACATGATATGTCACTTGTTTATGGTCTTGATATTGTTGACTGCTTGAGCCAGGAAATATTTAATGAGAATCAAGATTGTATTTTGAATGATGATCTTTGCAGGAATGAAAGCCAGAAAGAGCCAAAACTAAAAGAGACTATCTGTAGCGTCCAACAGGTAGTTTGCAGTCAAGCACAAGATGAAGAAAACTCTGTGGCACCACTTCAGCAAGGACTTGCACAGACTGAAGCCACTGCCTTTCGGCCGCCGAACTCCACCATCTTCCGGCCGCCGAATCTTTCACTTCAGCCCCTATTTCCACCACTTCAGCTTCCACCTCAGGAGTGTTCTGCGCAGAAAGAAAAGGCTGAAACCAGTTCAGCCAGACAGCCAACAACCCATGCGCACAAGGAACAACTGGAATTCCAATCGCCCAAAGCAAAGGGGTATGAGAAACACTTTCTGCCAAAGCCACCAGATAAGGCAGAATCTTGTCTGCCCAAACAGAAGCTCTCAATGTGGCAACCTTCTGAATGTGTAGGAAGCGACTTTCCCTTTGATAGGCCCAAGCACACAAAGGACAAAGACAAGAAGAATGCAAAACATGATGTTTTGAAGGAACCATATCTGAAACCATACTATGAAGGATTCACAATGCAAGTAGTGGAAGAAATTCCACTACATCAACCATCTCAGTCAACCTAAGTGATCATACCATGCACACCACACCCCAGGGGAGTACTTAGTTTCCTTTGTTCTTTTATGTTTCTTATACATTGAGAACAATGCATGATTTAGGTGTGGGGTTACATATCTCTTTCTTTTTCTCCCTTGTCTCTTCTTCTTTTTCTTTCAGTATTGCGCAAACTGGTCTTCTTCTTCTCTTTCAGTTTGCGTTTAGCTTGCATTTTCCCTTCCTTTCAGTTTCATTTTTGCGTTAGACTAGTTCTGAATAGCCACAGTTGAAAATTTTTTTAAATTTATGCTTTCAATAACACACACACAACCACAACCTTCTTCTTCTTTTTGATTTGCCCTACTCAAACTGATGAACTATGTTAGATGAGCTTTTCTTTCCATGACCCCATTGATGTGATGACTCTTTAAACTTATATTGAATCAATTGCAGTGAGTTGTATTCATGTTTGAGAATTGCTTTTTGAATTGAATCTTTGAGCTTGCCATGGTGAAAAATGTATTGATGACACTCATTAGAGAGAATGAATTGAAATTTGTGTGAATGAACTTAACATGACTTGATTTAGCAATTGGTGTTGATTTGCCCAATGCATTGATTAAAGAAATTCAGCAAAGGCTTAGACCTCATAAGCACAAATTCAAAACTGTTCCAATAGTCAAAAGACTATGAACAGAGCTAGTAGCCACTAGGACAGGTGACCAACTGAGTAACTGGGGGTGGGTATCACCAATATGTACCTTCACGTCAAAAGGTTGGTGACTTTTTCAAGCAATATTAAAGTGCAAAAAGACTGAATAAAGTATTTCAAGGTAAGGGCAAGTCAACTCGAAAGCTAAAAAGAGTCCTATCTGAACAAAAAACATGTGCATGTATAGTCTCTCTCTTGAGTAAAATAAATCCTAGCCATGGTAAGTAAAGGGAAACAAGGAAAGAAGGTGAGCAATCTTCATGCATATATTCTTCACTGCAATGATTCAAAATAGGTGTCTAGAGTAGGAGCTTAAGTGGTAATAAGGATCTAGAGAAAAGAAAGCTTGTTTGACTATGTTTATTTGCTTGAGGACAAGCAAAAGGCTAGGTGTGGGGGTATTTTTTTTTTTTTTTTAAATAAGAGGAGATGCTATTCATGTAAAGAAGCGGCTTACAAATTGAGGAGGTACATCAAACCAAACACCCGCCTGCGAAGTACTAGAAGCAAACCTAGCAATCTCATGAGCAAGCTCATTACCACTACGATTTACATGAACAAATCTCACAAAAAAATCAGTCTCGTTAGCTAGAGACTTACAATCTTGAATTATAAAATCAGTACTTGAAATATCCAGAGTCAAATTTGAGGTTAAAGCATTTACTGCAACAGCACAATCTGTTTCAATCACAATATTTCTTTAAAGGGTAGACTTCAACCAGCTAAGGACCTCCCTTATAGCTACCAGCTCAGCATCTCGAGGGCGTAAAGTTTGAGGTATCACAACCATTTTGCATGCCAAGAACTCAGCATTATCACCTTTAACAACTCCCCCAATACCTATATGTCCTGCGCTCTTTGTTGAGGCATATTTTAGTCCATTTTATCATTATGTTCTTGATGTTTATTTACATCTTTTCTGCCTAATTTTGTGGTTTTAATCATGTTTTGCAAACAATAGGTGTAAAGAGATAATCTGGTGAAAATGCTCTTAAAACTGCCAAAAAGTGCCAAATATGGAAAGTGCCACAAAAGGAAAGTTTTCAAATAAGAAAAGTTTTCAGAAAAGGAAAGTTTTCAAATAGAAAGTGCAGAAGCAAAAGCAAATAAGGAAAGCTCAGTCAGAAGATTATTTGAAATTCAAATCACAGATCTTTCTTTCCTTGTTCAAAGATGTGCACACACTGCAGCAGTCATATCTTCCTATTTAGGCAGCAAGATTTCATGAAGACGCGCTTGCCTCTTCCGCATTCAGCATTCAAAATTCAAACGAAGGCTCTACCTAAAAAGGAAAGACTGGATAGATTGACTTTCCCTTCTGCACATCCATTCGCGCGCGCCAACTTCCTTCTGCAGAGCATCCGCGTGTGCTTCTTGCCTTCTGAAGAGCTTGAAATGCGATTCTTTCCTTTTCAGACACAACTTGGGCAGCAAGCACCTCTTAGGTAGCAAGGGCAGCAAGTAAGGACCTAGGGCAACACTTTCAACTATAAAAAGACACATAAGGAGCCTCCTCATAACTTTTGAAGCCCCCTTGGAGGCACCTACGGGATTCACATCTCTTCTTCTACCTTTCTTCTTTTCTTTTATTTTTGGTTTTTATTTCAGCCATGAGAGGCTGAAATCTTTTATTCTAGTTGAAGATTAGGTGATGCTTTAGTTATTTTATGGATTGGGAGACTTGATCAAACATTGTTTAATTATCTTTTGTTATTCAATATTCATACAATCTCATGCTTAATTCCATTGTTGCTTTGTTGTTTTGATCAATATGGCCAATTGATTCTTGATTGCAAGGTAATAATATGTTAGTTTGGGTGATTTAAGTCCGTAATTGCTTGGATTATTCAAACATAAGAACACTTGGTGTAAAAACTAAGGAAATTGTATGATCTAGCAACATCTCATGCGTTTGAGTAGTTAGGATTGGATCTCTCTCTTTCTTCATACAATTAACAATTGTTTGATGCCTAAGACCCAAGGACGTTCCTTGGCAATTTGTTAATTAGTAATTAATTAGAGGACGTTCCCTAATTGGTTTAATCATAAGGAGAGACATGGTGGTGAGAAGCGTCTTCCATCTCCATAACTAATCTATTGAATCAATCAAAAGAAACTAAGTGTCAGTGATCAATCCCAACAACTGAAGTGGATCCAACTCTTCAACTAGAGCTTTCTTATTATTTGTTTCTCTTTTATTTTATTATTCGCTTATTTTAATTGCTTTCAGTAGTTTGTTAATCAAATCAATCTCAAACCCCCCATTTTACTTTTACTGCAATTTATTTTTATTCCGCTTTCAGTTTATCTCATTTTCAGTTTTATCTCGTTTCAATTTGTTTTGCTTTCAGTTTATTTTGCTTTCAGTTTTATCTCGTTTCAGTTTGTTTTGCTTTCAGTTTATTTTGCTTTCAGTTTACTTCACTTTTCGTTTACTTCGCTTTTCGTTTATCTCGTTTCAGTTTATTTCTTTTTCAGTTTATTTTTGTTTCAGTTTATTTTATTAGTCTTGATAAGGAAAATAGGTAAGTTCTCAATTCCCTGTGGATTCGATCCTTTCACCACTATCTGCAGTTGTAAATTGTTGATAACCAGAGAGGTTATTTTTGACCGACTTTGACAACCGCGAGTCAGAGGGCAAGAACTCACCTTTGCCCAAAAATGGAGAGAGAACCTCTTCCATTTTTGGACTGGAGGCCTCTTATAGATGGCTGGCCAGACCACCTTTGGGGGTCGAAAGGAGAGTTTCCGTGGCAGCACCATGTTTGGCAGCCGAACATGAGGTTTGGCGGCCGAACTTGGGCTTTCCTCTCCATTGTATTTTCCTTTCTTTTAAAATTCTTTAACACAAAAACCAACAGTAAAACCATAAAATTCATTTTGTGAAAAATCTATTTTACCCTTCTAAGAGGTTCCGGCATCTGAGATTCTGGATTCCAACGGGGATTCCAACGGAGATTCCATCGGAAGGTTGGAGTTCCGACGCCGGAGTCTAGCCGGGTATTACATTCTCTCCCCTTAAGAACATCCATCCCCGAATGATCAACAAGCAAACATAAACATCAAGAAAACACATAAAACTTAAAACACTTACCTTAAAAGAGATAGGGGTATTGTTGGAGCATGGACTCCCGGGTCTCCCAGGTGCACTCTTCCATGTTGTGGTGATTCCAAAGGACTTTCACCATCGCGATTTTCTTGTTCCTTAACTTTCTGATCTGCGTATCTACGATCCGAACTGGCTACTCAACATAGGTGAGATCTCCTAGGATCTCTACATCAGGTTCATTAAGAACCTTGCTCGGATCTGACATGAACTTTCGTAACATGGAAACGTGGAAAACCGGATGGATTCTCTCCATAGAAGCAGGTAAATCTAACTTATAAGATACATTCCCAATCTTTTGCAAGATTTCGAAGGGTCCAATGTACCTTGAAGCTAGTTTACCTTTCTTCATAAAACGAATCACCCCTTTCATAGGAGAAACCTTGAGCAATACCATATCTCCCTCCTGGAACACAACATGTTTCCTGCGGACATATGCATAGCTCTTCTGCCGACTCACAGCAGTCCTGATTCTTTCTCTGATAATAGGCACTACCCTACTGGTGATCTCAACTAACTCTGGCCCTACCAAGGCCCTTTCTCCCACTTCTTCCCAGTAGACAGGTGACCTGCACTTCCTCCCCTATAGAGCTTCATAAGGAGCCATCCCGATGCTAGCATGGTAACTGTTGTTGTAGGCAAACTCCACTAATGGTAGATGTTGCCTCCAAGAACCGCCAAAATATAGCACACACATTCTTAACATATCTTCTATCGTTTGGATGGTCCTCTCTGACTGTCCGTCAGTCTGTGGATGAAAGGCAGTGCTAAAGTCTAACCTCGTGCCCATCGCATTCTGTAGACTTTGCCAAAACCTGGAGGTAAACTGGGGTCCCCTATCTGACACTATTGAAACTGGAGCCCTATGCAGCCTAACAATCTCTTCAATATATACATGTGCCAATTTGTCCACAGAGTAGCCACTCCTGATAGGGATAAAGTGAGCATATTTAGTTAATCTGTCCACTATTACCCATATAGAGTTAAATCTGTTGGACGTTGCTGGTAATCCCACCACGAAATCCATTGCCACATTTTCCCATTTCCACTCTAGAATCGGTAGTGGGTTGAGCATCCCAGCTGGCTTCTGATGTTCCAACTTCACCCTCTGACATATTTCACAAGCGGACACAAACTGCGCCACTTCCCTCTTCATAGATGGCCACCAATAAACTCTCTTCAGATCTTGATACATTTTGGTGGCCCCAGGATGAACACTGTACCTAGCATTATGAGCCTCTCTCATAATGTCTCCCTTCAGACTTACGTCATCTGGTACACATAATCTGTTTCCGTAATGGAGGATCCCTTTGTTGTCGAATCTAAACTCATCATTCTTGCCTGCCTGAACAGTTTTAGCTATTTTCACCAACTCGGGGTCCTCATGCTGTTTCTGTGCCACTTGCTCCAAAAACACGAGTGTCACTCTCATCTGAGCCACTAGTGCACCTGTACCAGACAACTCTAGCTGTAAACCTTCATTAATGAGCTTGTAAAATTCACTCACCACCGGTCTTCTCTCCGCTGTAATATGGGATAAACTGCCAAGTGATTTCCGGCTGAGAGCATCTACTACTACATTTGCCTTGCCCGGATGATATTAGATCTTACAATCATAATCACTAAGTAGCTCTACCCATCTTCTCTGCCTCAGGTTCAACTCTCTTTGACTCAAGATGTATTGCAAACTTTTATGATCTGTAAAGATCTCACATTTTACCCTATACAGGTAATGCCTCCACATCTTGAGTGCAAAGATCACAGCTGCCATCTCTAGATTATGTGTAGGATAATTCAACTCGTGCTTCTTCAACTGTCTAGAAGCATAAGCAATCACCTTTTCATTCTGCATCAACACACAATCTAGTCCCACTCGGGACGCATCACAAAGCACTGTAAAGTATTCATTACTGGCAGGCAGAGCTAACACTGGTGCTGACGCCAGTCTTTTCTTCAACTCTTCGAAACTCTCTTCACACTGTTCTGACCAAACGAACCTCTGATTCTTTTTGGTCAATCTGGTCATAGGAGCAGCAATTTTTGAGAAATCCTGGACAAACCTCCTGTAGTAACCTGCCAAACCCAAAAAGCTCTTAATCTCTGTCACTGTAGTGGGTCTGGGCCAGTTAGCTACAGCTTTTACTTTCTTGGGGTCCACCTCAATTCCCTTTTCTGACACCACATGCCCTAAGAAAGAGATACTCATCAACCAGAACTCACATTTAGAGAACTTGGCATACAAGCTATGTTCCCTCAGGGTCTACAACACAATCCTCAGATGATGGGCATGCTCCTCTGCATTTCTGGAATACACCAAGATATCGTCAATGAAGACAATAATGAAGTGATCCAAAAACTGACTAAAAACTCTATTCATGAGGTCCATGAATGCTACAGGGGCATTAATTAGCCCGAACGGCATCACTAGGAACTCATAATGCCCATATCTGGTCCTGAAAGCTGTCTTTGGCACATCTTCTTCTCTGACCCTCAGCTGATGGTACCCAGATCTCAAATCTATCTTGGAGAAACAACCGGCTCCTGCTAGCTGGTTGAATAGATCGTCAATCTTGGGTAGCGGATATATGTTCTTAGTAGTGACCTTGTTCAACTGTCTGCAGTTGATACAAAGCCTTAGGGATCCATCCTTCTTTTTCACAAACAAAACCGAAGCACCCCGAGGTGAGGTACTAGATCGAATGAAACCCTTATCTACCAACTCCTGCAACTGTTCCTTTAACTCTTTTAATTCTGCAGGTGCCATCCTGTAGGGAGGAATAGAGATAGGTCTAATTCCGGGCATTACTTCAATTTCAAACTCTATCTCCCTAGCAGGTGGTAAACCTGGTAGCTCGTCTGGGAAGACATCTAGAAACTCTCTGACTACGGGCACTGAAGTTGGTTCCCTAACCTGACCATTAACCTCTCTGACATGAGCAAGAAACCCCTGACAACCCCTCCTAAGCAACCTATGAGCCTGTAGGACCGATATCAAACCTCTAGGCATCCCTACCTTGTCTCCTCTGAAGACAACCTCTGACCCATCTTGTTCTCTGAACCTAGTTACCTTGCTTCTGCAGTCCAAGGTAGCACCATGAGTAGAGAGCCAATCCATCCCTAGAATGACATCAAAATCAGTCAAATCTAGAACGACAAGGTCAGCTGGAAGGCACCTACCCTCAACAAAAACTAGACTGAACTAGCAGACTGACTCTGCCATAGATGGATCACACTTGGGCCCAATGACCCAAAGAGGACACTCTAACCCAGAAGCTACTAAACCCAAACTCTCTACGGCTCTCGGAGAAACAAAAGATTGAGAGGCACCAGGGTCCATAAGAGCATACACATCAGAATACCCAATAGTGAGTTTACCTGACACCACCGTGTTTGATGTGTTAGCCTCCTGCTGTGTCATGGTGAAGATCCGTGCTGGAGCTAAAGGACCTTCCCCGTGGAAACCTGCTAAAGAAGAGGCTATCCTTCTCCTTCGACCTTGCCCTCTGCCCTGAGATGTGGTTAAAGCTGCTGGTTGAGCTACACTACCAGAAGCTGTCTGCTGGGACTGTGCCATTATAGCTGCATTAGGACACTCACGTGCCATGTGCCCCTCCTGTCAACATCTGAAACATGCTGTAGTCCCAAACCGACAGACCCCCTTGTGCGGCTTACTGCACCTCATACATCCAGAGCTATCCGAACCAGAGCTTGAACCACCACCCATTCCCAGACCAGACTTCAATCTATTCCATAACTTGTTCTTCTTGGACTTAGATTTGTTCCACTTTTTACTTCCTGAGGCGGCTGCACTTAGAGAAGAGAGATCAATCTTTCCTGCACTCGGGGTTTTGGAACCCGAGGACTGTGCCATTTGCTGCTTTACTATCCCCTGGATGATGGCACTAGCCTCCATTTTTCGAGCCGCATCCAAAATAGTGTGGAAACTCTCTCTCTGCTGCTAGAATCAAGGAGGAGTACCTAGAGTGGATTCTCATGGTATACCTCCTAGCCTTCTTCTGGTCAGTGTCGTATGCTTGCCCCACAAACTGCAGCAACTCCAGAAATTTGTCTGTGTACTCATCTACACTCATGTCTTCAGTCTGTCTCAACTGCTCAAACTATATCACCTTTAACTCTCTTGAACTGTCTGGAAAAGCCCATCCTGCAAATTTATTGGCAAACTGTTCCCATGATAGGCTGTCCAGTCTCGGATCCACATAGTTCTTAAACCATTCTTTCGCCTTCTTGCAGTTCAAAGTGAAACCCGCCATCTGCATGGCTCTACTGTCACTAGCCCCTAACTCATCAGTTATCGTTTTCACTGTCTTGAGGTACTCAAACGGATCATCACCTATTTTATATTTGGGAGCATCCAGCTTCAAATAGTCCGTCATTTTCACCTTGCTCCCAACTGATGGGTTAGGTCTGGATGATTGGGCTTCAGGAACCACTGGTTCTACTGAGGGAGGAGGAGGTGCAGCATTCCCTGGGTTAGGGTTTGTTGGATTCTGATAAAAAGGTGGGGGTGAAAATATCGGGTAGGGTGGATATGAAAATATCGGGTAGGTTGGATATGGTGGGTAATAGGGAGGATAGGGCATGAATGAGAGATATGGGTTGTAGCTAGAGAAATCTGATGTGCCTCCCATCAGATACCCTGGTCCCTGTGGGTAGGGTTGGTACTGTGGTGGGTAAGCATAACCCGAGGCCTAAGCGCCTCCTTGTGATTCTCCCATACCCTCTTCTGACATACTCACACCCAAACTTCCATCTCTCCTCTGATCATCCTCCACTGTTTCCCTCACATCTGCAAACATCCTATCCGGATCTGTTCCCCTCCTATTTACATTAAAAGGCCTTCTAGGGTCCCTTGATGTTTCTCCTCTACTAGTTCTACTTGACCATGCTCTTGGCAGAGCAGGGGGTAGGGCATCCATACCCTCATTCTCAGGTGGAGCTCCTGTCAATCGTACAGATCGACGTGAGCCTCGCATTCTATTTTCTGAAAAACAACATATATCACATAAACATTAGCATCAAATGGTTCATGCTGATACACATGAACCCACATCATAGACATAACATATCAATAATGCACATGCATACTATCATGGCATTACACATCATCATCAAGACAGGACTCTACATCCTATCCTAGTGGACATGATTTTTCCTATTGTGCTTGCCCTTATACAACATCTATGAGCCCGACACTCTCTAGGTCCAACCATATGAACCTAGGGCTCTGATACCACTCTGTAACGATCCAGAATTCGGATCGCTACCGGCGCTAGGATTCAAATTGACTTAAGATTGCCGGAACCCGTAGCAAGCCTACTATACATCCTGTGTACCTGATAAAAATCTCATACATGATCATGCATTTTCATAAAAGTTAAACATTTCACAAACCAAGGCCTGACCTGTGCATGCATCATAAACTGTATACATAAAACCCACACTAGAGCCCTCATTAAATGCTCTAGTATGGTAAACATCACATGCCTAAAGCTTGGTTCAAACATAACTCATCATTAAAACTTTTACATAAAGATCATGAACAATAGGGATTTACAAAAATATATACTAGGGCCAAGCATAATTCTAATCCATTATACATTACATGTCCACATCTATTCTATTACATCAGCTATACCAGCCACAAAGCCAACTCCCCTCGCTATCTCTGATCATGCAAACCTGGGGTTAGGGGAAAGGGATAAGCTATAAGAGCCTAGTGAGCAGAACTATAAAAACAGTTTAATAAACATATGCTCATATGAAATGCATCACAACACAAACAATTCACATCAAGATGGACTTATCACCAGTAACCCTCCACATATCCAATGTGCCCAGCCCTCGATGGAGCTCCTCAGGACTTTCGCTTAAATATAACATAATATATCCATAAATGCCAATGGCATAGAATAAGCCTCGACCTGGACTTCCGTATCATATCATATCATATCATATCGAGGGCTAGTGGGTCATCCAATATCCATCCACATCAACAGATAATTATGCAATGCATCATATTCGTGAATTCTAATGCAACATCCTAATATATATCATGGCATTCGTGATGCATGAACATGCTTAAAAAGTTTAATTACTTTAAAAAAATAGTTCAGTTCTACTCATCTCTGGCTGACGCTTGACTAAAACTGTAGCAGCTGACTCACTGTTGGCCTCTACGATCTCCCTGGTCCGATCCTACACAGGTGGACTCAAATGAGGGACCAACACAACTATTACATGACTCTAAACAACTCTCCAAAAACCCCCTAAAACATCAGAAAACATGTACATAAAACAAGCAAAGGAAGGCTAGACAAAGGACTTTCGGTGGCAGGTTCGACAGCCGAAGGTCCTCCACAGATCCGAAAGTCAGGCACTTTCGGGGGCAGGTTGGGTGGCCGAAGGTCCTCCACAGATCCGAAAGTTAGGGACTTTTGGGGGCAGGTTCGGCGGCTGAAAACTCAACACAGATCCGAAAGTCATGCTTCCGGGGGCAATTTAGGCGGCCAAAAGTCTGCCTCCCACGCAGATTCGGCGGCCGAACCTGGGTTCTCTAGCAAGGCAGAACCCGAAACTGCCCTAAGCACTCAGCCTTCAAAACTCTTCAAATCCTCACATCCAACCCCTCAAAACATGTATACACACTCATCAAGCATAAGGGGTATAAAAACTAGTCTAAACCCGAACAAACAACTATAAAACATCACAAGAGCAAGCATTCATCATCAAAACTAGCACAAACCCTAACACTTTAGATCTAACCAACTCATACATTTTTAACCCTTAACACTTTTTAAAACTTACTTAAAACATAGAAAAAAATGAGGATCTACACTTACCTCTTGAAGATCTAAGGTAGATGCAACCCAAGCTTGGAATTGAGGAGAAATGGTGTCCAAACTTTAAAATCTTGGATTCAAACTTAAAACTTCAAAAACAAAAGAAAACTCATGAATATCTTGAAGGATTTGAAGGAAAAATAACAAAATAAACAATGGGAGGGCAATAACTCACCTTTGCCTGAAAATGGAGAGAGAACCTCTCCCATTTTCAAACTGGAGGCCTCTTATAGATGGCTGGCCAGACCACCTTCGGGGGTCGAAAGGAGAGCTTCCGCGGCAGCACCATGTTCGGCGGCCGAACATGAGGTTCGGTGGCCGAACCTAGGGTTTTCTCTCCATTGCATTTTTCTTTCTTTTAAAATTCTTTAACACAAAAACCAACAGTAAAACCATAAAATTCATTTTGTGAAAAACCTATTTTACCCTTCTAAGAGGTTCCGGCATCCGAGATTCTGAATTCCAACGGGGATTTCGTCGAAAGGTTGGAATTCCGACGCTGGAGTCTAGTCGAGTATTACATTACCAATGGCAAAAAAAAAATGATTACATAGGTACTCCTTTAAACTGTCGTATACACTTTACAATGTATAAACTTGATCAATAAAGATGAGTTATTCTAAAAAAGCTAAATACTCCCACTAAACCCCACTGCCTCTACCCATAGCCAGTGATCAAACCCAATCTGTAATGAT
The DNA here is from genome assembly GCF_001659605.2 of Manihot esculenta. Classification (NCBI taxonomy): domain Eukaryota; kingdom Viridiplantae; phylum Streptophyta; class Magnoliopsida; order Malpighiales; family Euphorbiaceae; genus Manihot; species Manihot esculenta. The sequence continues at coordinate 15,473,062 of NC_035177.2, forward strand.
ATTAGCTCTTTCACTACTAATCTTCGGCTCCAAAATGGCACATAGCTGAATCTGGTGTTATCGACAAAAGTCCTTTAAGGATTGTAGACTATTTTTACTACTGATCCCCTAAATATTCCAAAATAAGAAACTCATTAAAAGAAAACCAATCGAACCAATCGAGAGACATTACTAAAAAAGAGCCCAGAATTCACGAACATATTCATAAAGACGCAACATCTAAAAATAACATGTTCATTAATAATTTTAATTCTCACTAATTAAATTTAACTTCATATTTTAATTTCTACTAAAAAAATTAAATTTATTATTTTTCTAAATATCTAATACTTGAATATGTTATTTTTATAATTTTAATGCTAAAATTAATCTAGTTGTATTTTTAATAATTTAAGTACTGCTTTTAGATTTTTTTAGCAAATTCTAAAATTAATTTAAATAATAAAATTATTAATACATGTAATATTAAAAAATTAATTTATCTGTTTTAAAAAATATATATTAAAATATTTTTTTAAAAAAAATTAAAACCTAATTAATTAATTTTTCTATATTATAAATATTAAATAAGTATTTTTATTTTTCATAATCTTATAATTTATGATATATAAAAAACGTCAAAATGTAGAATGAGAAATTTTTGCCCGTCTTATTCAATCCTAAAAAGAATAGATTTACTTGTATTTTTTTAGATTCATAATAAAAAAATTATTTTATATAATTATTATATATACAATGGTTATATATTAATTATTAATTATAATAAAATTTATATGAAAACTATCATAATTAATATAAGATTCATCATTTTCTATGATTATAATAGAATCATGGTATATATTATAAAATTTCTCTTTCTAACAGACCGAATAAATTTTTCCTGAGTTGAATAGACGGGAGAGTTTTGGGGCACTGTTTAGATAGGGTTGTCACTTTCAAGGAATCAGTCTTTTTGGGGAGAAAGTTGAAAATGGATAAAGAACACTTTCTTTAGTCTTGACTTGAGTTTGACATTTGCAGTCCAAGAGATGCAGGCATCTCCCTCTCTACTTAAGGTCACTTGAGCAGCAGCTTCTGACCCTCAATATTTTCACCTAATTTTTCTGTAATTAATTACTCAATTTAATTCAAGAAACATATTAACTATCGATTCCTTTTCTCTTGACTATAATAAATTAAGGAAAATCGGTTGGCCTACCACCGTCACAAGTATTCATTGTAGTCTAACGATATTAGAATAATTATTATTTTATTAGGCCCAAAATTAATAATTGATATGAGGAAAATGATAAAACTTATATGATGGAAAATTTTATGAGTAATAGGGGTAACTTTATTTTTAAAGTGAGATAAAAATTACACCATAGTTATAATAAAAATCTTAGAAACAATGAGTGTAAATGATAAAAATATACATATTATATATAATTGTATAGAATGAAATACAGGTAGGATGGAGCATTAATAAATATAAAGCAAGGTTGATTGCAAAGGGATTCAATCAATTAAAAGGGATGGATTATACTAAAAGTTTTTCACCATTGCAAAATTGGTGATATTAAGAACATTTCTGGTAATAGCAACCGCAAACACATTGGCTAATTCACCAACTTCACATCAATAACACTTATTTGCATGAACACGTTGACAAGGATATTTACATGCTCCCACCATCAGGCTATATAAAGGCACAGCTTAAGCAAGTATGTAAGTTTGTTAAGTCACTCTATGGTCTCAACAGGCAAGAAGGCAATGGAATAAGAAGTTCACTGCTCGACTTCTCAAGTTTGGCTTCTCCCAGTCCCCTCATGATCATTGTTTATTTCTCAAAGGTAAAGATTTCAATTTTAAAGGAAAAATTCCACTTTTGAAGTTTTAGTTGTATATATTAATGATGTTTTGTTAGGTGCTCATAAAGCAAATATGATTGCAACTAAAGCCTTCTTATATAAACAATTCATGATCAATGATCTTGGTTATGCTAAGTACTTTCTGGGACTAGAAATTTTCATATCTACTTCTGGAATGTTCTTGAACCAACAAAAATATATCAAGGACATCCTAAAAAATACTGAAATTACCACAAGCCAAAGCAACCATCACCCAGAGGCTTAAAGTTAACATCTAGCGGTGGAACTATACTATAGGATCTTGAGAAGTACAAGAGTCTCATTGGCAGATTATTCTATATGAATCTCTCTAAACCATACATTTCTTTTGTAGTCCAGTAGTTAAACCAGTATATGCAAACTTTCCAAGACACTCATTGGAATGTTGTTGTACATGTCCTTATATATCTTAAGACTTATCTAGACAAAGGATTATTCTTCTCTGCTGAAAATAACTTCTCCCTCATTGGATGTGCAGATTTAGATTGGGTCTCTTACACAGACACTAGATGTCCCGTCACTAGTTACTGTGTGTTTTTAGGTAACTCTCTTACTTCTTAGAAGTCCAAGAAGCAGACCACATAAGCCGTTTCACAGCAGAAGCTAAATACCGTAGCATGGCATCCATAGTATATGAGCTCCAATGGATATCCTATTTGTTGTAAGACTTTCATATCCTTGTTATTCAACCTATTTCATTGTTTTGTGACAATAAGGCTACCATCCATATTAGTGCAAATTCAGTATTTCATAAATGAATGAAACATCTGGATGTTGATTGCTATTTGGTTAGCAATGAATTCTTTTGAGGCTTCATTAAACCACTTTATCTCCCATCCAAGTCACAAGTTGCAGACACTTTTACAAAGTTCTTAGCACACACCTCTTTCCAACTCTCGTTGACAAGCTGAGATTTGTTGATTTCAACAATTCACTAACCTCCAGCTTGAGGGGTGAGGAGATCATGAAGTTATAAGTTACAACTCCAATTCAAAGAATAAAAGGATGAAAGGAAAAAATAAGAAAAAGTTAAATTATTTTCTGCTAGCTCTAAAATAGTGCACAACTTTATTAAATAAGAAATAGTGCATTGAGACAAGTAGTGACGCGGTGCATATTATTATCATCCCTACCATCATCAACAAGAGAAGAATGAGATAAAAGAGCTACTGTTACACATGATTAGTTTAGGAGGGAAAGTTCGTTATAATAGGCGGGAAAGCTTAGTTTAGCTATTTCTGGAATAATATAGGAGATCTAGAACAATGTAGAAGATTTCTTCATGTATATATACTTTTGTAACTGCCAGGATAATCAAATATATGTATACTTCTTTTGTATTAATAAAAAAAGTGGCAGTTTCTTAGTTAAAATCTCTATAAATACTCATATTACTAATGTATTTTCAATGTTTGGAGATTTAATAAATATATTATTGTGTGTAACAACTCAGATCTAACCAGTATAAATAATTTTTGAATTTATTTTTCTATTAGATTCAAAATAGTTAATTTAAATTATTTAATATTTTATCTTTTTAACTGTCAACGTATATTGTTTTCTTTTATCATAGTTGTAAAGCATGAAAGGATGAATAAAAAGAGTTTAAAAATTTATTAATGCAAATTGAATTGAAAGTGTTTAAGCTTGAAAAATCTAAACTTAAAGCTTTAATTGCAATATATCTTACAGTGGTTAAAGCTGATGAGCTTTTATCCAATTTTGAGCAACCAATTCTAGAAGAGGAAACTTACAGGGGCATTTATTTTTATTGTACTTTTTTATTTTTTTTTATTTAATTAAAAAATTTATTCGGTTAAAAATGTTGTTTTTCTATATTTACTATTTGTTAGATTGATTTTTTTATTACATATTCCATTAAATCTTTATTTTTCTTTGTAACTTTTATCATATTATTAGTAATTTTAAAATTTCAACTTTCTTAATTAATTTGTTTTCATTAATTCATAAAATATAATTTTATTTTATTATTATAAAAAATTTATTATTTAATTTTTTTAATATAAAAAAATCATTAATTAATTTTTCAATTTTAAAAAATACATTAACATGTGTTCGAGGTTTTAAACAATCTACTAATTAATTATTTTTGTTAAATTTTTTTATTATTTAGTTCTTATAATATTAAAAAACTAATTAATTGGTCCCTCAGTTTTGTAAATATAGATTACTAATTATTTTCTCCATCTTGAGTGAATTTTAAACTTTTTGTAAGAAAAATTTACTATTTAATCTTTATGATATTGAAAAACTTATTAGTTAATCTTTCGATTTTGAAAAATACATTAAAATATCATTGAAGTATTAAATGATATACTAATTATTTTTTTCATTAATTTAGTTGTTAAATATTTTATTATTTAGTTCATGTGAAAAATTATTAATTGATTTCTCAATTTTATAAAAATATATACTAATGATACCTTCATAGTGAGGGCATTTTAAACAATTTTGTAATAGTTAGTAGCTAAAAATTATAGAGATTAATTATTATATTTTTTAAAATTTTAAAAATGTTTGATGTATTTTTTAAAATTAATTGACTAATTTGAATTTTATGTTCGATATGGACTAAATAATAATTTTTTATTTTTGCAATATTTAACGGTTAAAATTAACAGAGAGACTAATTAGTAGACTTTTTAAAAGTTTAGAAACGTATTAATATATTTTTTAAAATTAAAATACTAACTTTTTATATACACAAGAACTGATTAATAATTTTTTATTATAATATTATATACTTTGTAAAGATATTTTATTATTATTTTTTTATGCAATCATTGCTACAATTCCAAAGACATTAATCTCATTAGGAGTGTTCAAGGAGGAGAGTGGGGAGGTATTGATCAATATAAATATTATATTTTCTATTTATTACAACCATATTATTAACATTTTGAGAAGTACACCAAGATTATGATTTGAGAGTTTTAACGTATTATATATTGCTTTATTTATCATAGCAAAGTTGTCTTTGTCTTATTTGTGAACATAGACCTTATTGTCAAATTACATAAATTCTATATTTACTTTTCTCTCTCTTTTATACTCTTTCTCTTATACAGTGATTGTATGACTATGTGCATGCCTAGATTTATGTGTATCTTTGAGAGTGAAGAAAACTAAACAATAAAATTCCATTGCAGATGGAAAAGTAAACTTAACTAATTCAAATTTGAAGTCTCAGTTGTACTATCTCTCACCATGGCTAAAGATGAAAACCTCAATCTAATTTTGAGTCATCAATTCTTATAGAGAAAACTAGAATTGGTGAGATAGAATAAAAGAAGTTTGAGAAAAGTATTTTAAAGAATGAAGAATACCAAACTATAGAGATCACAACTAGAATAGAAGAAATATTTAACTTTTGTCGATTTTATTTATTCAACTATTCTTGTAAATACAAAGAAAAGTATGAAGTTTTTTAAATTTATTTTCTTCAAGTGAAATTATATTTTGATCCATCTAAGAAGGCTAACAAATATATTTTTCTAATGAAGTTTTTACTCTTTTTTATTTTAAAATTCGAGAAAATATTTATTTTAAATGGGAAGGAAAATATAGAGGTTCATTGTAATTCAAGGCTTTTTTTTTTTTCAATTAAAGAGTAAGATGAAAAGCAATAAAATAATATGTTCTAATAAGAAAAATTATAGAGTAAAAGCGATATATTATGTAGGATACTTATATGGTGCAACAAACTAATACAATAGAGACATTTGTGTAAAAATTTTTTTTTTTGTAAAACTGCTTTTTAATTACTATTTTTTAAAAGGATTTACTATCTACTTTTAGATATATTTATTTATTTATCTAACTATTATTAATTTATTGTATCATATAACTTTCATTTTAGTAGGGAACAAGACAATATTTCGACACGTAGCACAATACATTCAAAATATACGGTCTTTTGTTTAAAGTTAATTTTTTGGAAGGATTTAGGAGTTATATTGATTCATTGTAATTTGAATAAAGTTTTTTCCCTCTTTTCAAGCAAGAGAGAGTGACGATGAATACAAAAGAGGTAAAATAGGGCTTTCCAACAGGGGCAACAATTTGACACAAAGCAGCCATACGTTCAAAGTATGTGATTTTTTGTTCAAAGACAATATCGGACGCTCGGCATGGTCTTCTGTTTAAAGGCGACTCAATTTTTTTCTTTTTAAAATTTTCTAATAGTCTAAGAGACATTATAGTTCCTTTATTGTAAAGATACATATACTAAATTAATTTAGATATTCTTTTTCTATTCTAATTAGGGTTTAAATTTGATTTTCTAATCTATTAAGTTTAGTTATTTAAATTTCCTAATTTAATTGTAATTTAGTTTTCCTACTTGTATTTGTAGTTTCTATTTGTAGTTTACTTTACCTAATTAAGATTCCTAATTAGTTGGTTTTATTTTCTAATTAAGATTAGGAGATTAAAATATATTGTGAATATAACTAACATATTTCAATTTATGGAGATGTGTTTAATAAAAAAAAAATTTAAAGTTATCTCTTTGTTATCTATATATAAATGTTGTTCGTGTTTTTAAAGGGTTTTTTTTTGTGATTTATAATATTAAATAATTAAAATAATTTGTTTAGTAAAAAATTATGAGTATAGAGATTTAAAATTGAGTTTACAAATGAATGAATGATGTGTATTCTAATCGAATCAGGTTAAATAATTAAAATAATATTTTACATCTTACGAATAGTTCCTCACAATTGATTAAGAATTTAAATTAGTTATAAATTGGAAATTCATTTTAAATAAATTTTAGTTTCAAATTTATCCAAAAATAATTTTCATTATTTAAAAAGACATTTTTTTATAAAATACTATAAAATTCAAATTAATTTAACAAAATTTATAATTAATATAACAATAATTTTCACCGTACAACATACAAATTCATAAACAAATCCCCCACCCTCAAAAAATACAACACAAACTAAAGACAAGATTTCTCTTGTTTAAATTCTATCTATAATGAATTCAAAACACAAAAAATATATATATATAACAAAATTTACTATTAAATACATAAAATTTACATAATTATGTATTGAATCCATAATAAAACAGATATCAATTGAAGTTCCGATGTCTAAATTTTCCGGCAGCGGAGAAAAAATCAGTAACAACAAACTGGGCAACGTATTAGTCCATTCTCATTACAATCAGGGCAACGTTGAAACCCATAATCATCATCGTCATATTCTTCTTCTTCTTCTTCTTCTTCCTCTTCTAGGTCGTCGTCACGTTCATAGTATAACTTACAACTCCCAAAGCACGTCTCACATGGCACAAACCTCACATCCCCACAAGCTTCACAAGCTCCACCTCCAATGGCCTCCGCCATTTCACAGCCACACCCTTTAAGCAGTTTCTCCAGCTGCCCTTCTTCATGCAGCTGCCGTATCTCGTCAGCTCCGCCGATGTATTTTCTTCCTAAAAACACCTTGGGCAGTCCTCCTTCTCGAAACCTTGCCCCCAGTAATTCTTTCAACTCCTCCTTGTACCCTGAATGCATTGATACGTCTCGTTCATCAGTTCGAACACCTAAGCCTTTTAAGATTATCCTCACATGGCAGCAATCTTCGTGGGTTTTGCGAATCCCTCGTAGGCTTGTAAAGTACAGCACCACCTTCTCCTTCTCGTTCTCTCCTTTACAGAAATCCTTCATAATATCATTGTCGCCGGCTGAGGGAGGAGAAGGCGTTGGTTGTTTCTCGGAGTCCGGTGGATTGAGGTGAAATGGATGAGTGGGAGAGAGATCCTCGAGAGCTTTTCTGAAAGTGGAAATGATTTCAGGGTCGAATTCTGGGATAGACTTGGAATTTGCTTCTTCATCTGCTATTTGAAGCCAGAGTGATTTGCAATTAGTTTGAGACTTGTTTGGCGTGGTGCCATTCAATTGAGGGCAATCAGAAACTGGGGCTGGATCGCTAGAACAATCGAAAGAGAGACTGCGAAACCGATTAGATTTATTAGCAGAATCATCATCTTCTTCAAGACCCGCCATCAACTCCCAAGCATTGATGGTTTCAGGCTCTCCAGGCGGCGTTCTAACAGGTGTTCTTGGGACAATTTTGGGAATTTTTTCTTGGATTGTATTAGACCAAGCCTTGGCTTTGATTAAACCCATTGAAAATTCCTTGCTCTTCAATTCCTTATTATTTGAAATCCCAAGTTGCCCATCACGCAAATTCTTATTCTCTTCATCATTGCCTTTTGCTGTTAAAATATCAGCAGCAAAATTGATGTGGTTCTTGCAATTGGATGGTGAATTGAGCGGCAGAGAGCTTGATGTGGTGGAAGTGAGAGCCACCAAATGGTAGTTATTGCCTTTCTCCTGCCGCGGATGAACCAAATGCATTGAGTAGCTCCGTGGCATCGGAGAATGGGGTACGTGGCTGCGCCGGCAACGCCGGCAACGCTTTTGTTTTGAGCTTGCACAACCCATCTGCAAAAATTCCTGAAAAAACAGAGAAAACTTGGAAGAAAAGAAACAGAGACCTATAAAGTTACAGGCATGAAATATTAGCTGGACGCAAAGAAATGTTCCGATAAAGATTAAAAAACGAAGTAGCATAAAAAATTGAAAAATTTGGGAATAGATAAGATGATCAAGAAATGCCTCCACTCATAAATATTAAGAAAAAACGCAGGGATCAAAACGCCAACAGAAATCGTTAATTAATCAAGAAACCAAGCTTAATCAAAGAACCCAGAAAGAAGATATTGAAGAACAGACAATAAGGAAACAGAGAGACCTGTTTTGAAGAAGAAAGATAGAAGGGGAAGACAAGATAGAAGATTTTTGGTTTCAGAGATCTTTGGAATCTCTAAAAACTCGTGAAATGATTACATTCGATGAAAAAGAAAGAAAGAAAAAAAGATATGAAGGAAAATTCTGGAGAGGAAAGATTAAAAATTGAAAGGAAATTGGCAAAGACGACCATCACCTGATTCTCTCTATGGATTTCCTCTTCTTTGTTTTTTTTTTTTTTTATTCCTCTCTCCAGACTTTTTGAGAGAGAGAGAGAGAGAGAAAAGAGGGACCCAACAAGAAATGAAATGGGAGGGTGGGAGAATCAGGGGCTAGCTTGGAGCTTCCATGGGAAATATCATAACAGTAATAAAGGGAAAAGGACTTGTGTTTTTCTACCATTTATTATTAGCATTTATTTTTTTAATGGTGATTTATAAAATCTTTCTTATAATATATATATAATTAGATGCTTCTAGTCCGTAATATCTTATATCACGTTATAGAAGTTGATATTTATATATTAAGAAACACATTAGAGTCGCAAAATTTTATTTAATTAATGCTTATTCTATTTTCTAATGATATTTAAAAAAAAAATTGTGAATACTGATTTCTGAAGTAATATTTTTGTAATTCACTATTTCTTAAATTTTATTGTGGGTAAATTCTCAAATTCCTTCAACATGAGTCAAGAATAATTTCACCCTCTTTAATTTGGTTTAATCAATAATGAAGGTGGATCATAGATCACTTGCCCCAATTAGTAGATCTATTCAACAGTTTAGATTTTTAATTGAACTAAGATTACTTTAAATGAAATTTGAAATTACTCTAAATTCATTATTTATAGAGTATGATTTGAAATTGGAACAATTATAAAAAATCGATTTGGTTACTTCTCAACCTTAAACTGAAATTAGTCCTTAAAATTACCTATTTTGATTCCACTCACATTATATTTTATTAGTTAAATGGTTAAATTTGATCCAAAATTATATATTGAAAATTAAAGATAAAAAATGTTAAATTTACTATTAAATTATACTGTAAGATTTAAAAAAAAATAAAAACATATTAAATTTACTATTAAATTATACAATAAAATTTAAAAATATCAAAAAGCTAAATATACTCTAATAAAGTCAAATAATGTAACTCTCGCTTTTAGATTTTGATAAATGATATATATTTTTTTAATGATAATTTAGAAGTATTTTTGGATTAAAAAATTAAATTTATTATTTTTTTATCACTGTTGTATAATTTAAGAGTAAATTTGATTTTTTTATTAAAAATAAAAAATATTAACTTTCATCTTTTCCCCCTAAATTTAGCCTTAAATTATCATTAAAAAAACTAATTAAAGTCATCCCTTATCAAAATTTGAAAACTTAATTTATGTTCTACTCGTTTTATTTATATTTATTTAAATATATTTAATCTTGTGATGTCAATTCAATAACAGATAGATTCAAAATATGTATTTGTGAACTTAGTCTGAATGACTCATACCTTCCTCCTTTTATTCTTGTTGTCCCTTGAAATAATCCAAGAGAGTTGAATTTGGTTTATAAAAAATTAAATGTAAAAAAATACAAATTAAAAGGAATAAAGAAGGAAGAGAAAAATCAACACAATGGTTTATAGAGGTTTAGTTATTTCAAACCTAAGTCCTCTTCTCAAGGTCTTTCTTGAGAGTTTAACTCCACTATCAAATCTTTTTTTGGTAAAGATTAAAACCCCTTACAATTTTAAAGCAAAAACCTTACTCTTTACACTTCTCTTTTTCTCACAAGAACAATCCTTTGCTCAAAGTCACACCCACTATAATAAATTCACTCAGCAACCTTCACTTAATCTTAAAACTCAAACCAATTACAACTCAAGACAAACTTTCAAGAAATTAATGTTATAACTCAAGATTTTGAGAGAGAGAGAGAGTGAAAAAAGCTTTAATCTCAATAATTGTATGCTTGATGGTTGTTGTAACATTTTCATATAAAAAACACATTATATTTATAGTTCTATCATAAATATGACCATTGGGGATGCAATAAATGCAAATAGAGCCGTTTGTGTACAGAAATAACCGTTATATCGTGCTAAGAAAAACTCAAGTTCGGCGGCCTAAGGTTAAAGTCCGGCGGCCAAACCATTGAAGGTGAAGAACAACTTTTTTAAAATTAGACTTTCGGCGGCCTAAAGTCCATGTTCGGCGATCGAATATTTTGGACTTTTGCCTCTGTCCCTTCTCCTTCGGAAGCCGAAAGTTTTCACTTTAGGGGGCATATTGAAAGTAAACTTTTCGCGACCGAACATTTTGGACTTTTGCCTTTGTCCCTTCTCTTTTGGAAGCCGAAAGTTTCACTTGAGGGGGCATGTTAAAAACAGACTTTCAGCAGCCTAAAGTCCATGTTCAGCGGCAGAACATTCTGGACTTTTGCCTCTGTCCCTTCTCTTTTGAAAGCCGGAAGTTTCGCTTTACAGGGCTTGTTGAAAACAGACTTTCGGCGGCCTAAAGTTCATGTTCGGCGGCCGAACATATGGGACTTTTGCCTCTATCCTTCACTTTCGAAAGTCGAACATTTGACTTTAGGAGGCACAAAAATATTTCTTTAAATCATTAAAAAATCATATCTTAGGCTATGAAACTCCATTTTTCAATCTGTTTGAATTTTTGCAACTTATATTTTTAGATCTTTTATTTTGATAAAAAATAATTTCAAAATCACTCTTTTTAAAAAATTTCATTTTGGTCCCTCAAAGTCAATTACTTAAAACTTTGTCATATTTATAAACTTTTAGGATCAAAAGAAAATTTGAGCCATCATAATTAATTAATTAAAATTGACAATGCATAAATTGATAATGCATAAAAAAAAAATTACATTATGATCCCTTTCTTGTGGTATGCTTTCAAATTTGACACTTTTCATTTTTGAAACTGAAGTGATTTCATTTATTTTAATAAGGGATCTACAAGCTCAACACAAACACTTTTGAAGATAATTAGTAGCACACCAATTGTTTATTAGTTATTAAAATAAGGATTAGAACACTTAGATCCAGTAATCTCCTCCTTTTTCATGATGACAAGCAATTGGTGGATGATAAGATAATGATCACAAGTGTAGTGTGTGGATTTTAAGAATTACTCCCCCTCAATATGCTCCCCCTTTCAAAAATAATTTATGTCATATTTAAAATTTGAAAAGATACATCAGGGAGGTTTTGACTCAATGAAATGAGATGCAATGTGTAACATCCTCAAACCCATAGCTAGGGTAGTGACATCACTAGGTATGGATTAGGCTATTTCACTACCAGAGCAAGTGGTATGAGGGGAGATACTAGCTTATCCCGAGCTACTTAAGAAAGGTGCTAGCATAACTATAAGCTGCTAATAACTGAATCATAGAAAACTCAAATAAGAAACGGACGTATCCAGAAATAAAGTAGACTGTGTGATTAGCAAGTCGGAAACGAGTCACTTTTGGGAGGTGCTTAGGGTTTCCCGACGTGCTTGTTGAGGTGCCTGTTTAAATCCGTCATGCTTGCTTAAGTGAAAAGGACTTCTAAAGGCTAAAAGCATAATTTAGTAGGTCAATCTATGATTATTGGAAGTTTGAAAACTAAATTGAAACATGGTAAAGAGTTTAGTAGGTTAAAATGTAAATATGGAAAGTTAAAAGATAAAATTCAGTTTACCCTCCATGTGTCACCTAACTATGCATGAATGAAATGACAAAGCAAAGTGAAAAGGGGTTGTCTCCTTCATGTTGCCGTAGGTCATTCCATTTTCAAGAAAAAAGAATTGCTTTTCTTTCTCCCACTAAAGCCAAGCAAAAATCTCACCAAATCAACTTCTTCCTTTAACCAAAATTCACCCTAAGATCAAGAGCTAAAGGAAGAGCAATATATTGAAAGAATTGAAGAAAAGAAAGTTTAGGGTTCCATATACACCAAGATTGAAAATCAAAGGTGAGCTTATAAATATGTAGGAAATAGAATCTTCTCATTTCTTCATGCATGAATTTGAATTATAAAGCTTTAATTTATAATTTATTCAATCCTTCCCTAAGATATAAATTGACCTAGGTGAAGGAACATCAAAGGGAAAGGAGATAGCTAGAGAATAGAAGAGGAAAAGAAAGAGGAACTCAAGAAAGGTTTGGTGTTTATATAATTTTCAGTTTTCCTTTGATTCTGTCATGAATAAGTGAAATTAGGGGTTGATTTTATGTAATACCCGGCTAGACTCCGGTATCGAAATTCCTACCACCCGGTGGAATCTCGGATGTCGGAAGCCTCTAGTAGGCTAGAAACATGTTTTCATAAAATGTTTTAATGTATTTCATGATTTTAAGTAAAAAGGAAATGAGTTTTTGCATGAAAACAACCTTGGAGGAAAACTCAGGTTCGGCCGCCAAACCTCAAGTTCGGCCGCCGAATATGCATGCGTTTCGGGTGTGCTTTAGGCCCCCGAAAGCATAAGTGAGGGAAGTCCAGGTTCAGCCGCCGAACCTCAAGTTCGGCCTCCGAACATGGCATGCATGCGGAGGCACTTTCGGCTCCCAAATGTGGCCTGGCCAGCCACCTATAAAGGGGTCCCTTAGCCGAAAACGGGCGAGTTTTTCTCCCCATTTTTGGCCAAGGTGAGCTCTCCACCATCCCTCACCGGTTTTGAGTTCTTTCCTTCAAATCTTTCTCGATTTTCATTAGTTTTACCCTTGTTTTGAAGATTTTGAGCTTTTGAGCAAGTTTTAGAGCTTGGAGGTTCAAGGAACTCTCTCTCTCCCATTTTCCGAGCTAGGGTCGTTCTCCTCTCGATCTTCAAGAGGTAAGGGCCGATCTTGAGCTTATGGCATGTTTTAAGTAAGTTTTAAGTAGATCTATGGGGTAGAATGCATGTTTAGCTCATGGTTAGGTTTATGGGTTTATGTTATGTTTTTGGATAATGTGGATGCTTGATGTGTTGTAGATGGGGTTTAAGATGGTTTGAAGCCCCTAGGAGCTTGTATGCTTGTTTGTGTATGATTGGGAGTGTTGTAGAATAGGTTTATGCATGTTTGAAAAGTTTGGGAGGCGTTTGTGCATGTTGGAGCTGAGTTTCTGCCACTTTGGAGAAACTCAGGTTCGGCCGCCGAAGGGACTTTCGGCCGCCGAACCCGCTTGTGGAGGCAGCCTTCGGCTGCCGAAGCTTGCCCCCGAAAGAGGACTTTCGTCTCTGGAGGGCAGTTTCGGCCGCCGAAAGTGCCGCCGAACATGCATGAGTTTCTTCTCTATCTGGGAGTTTCGGCCGCCGAAGGTGCCGCCGAACCTGCCTGACTTTCGACTCTAGAGGGACTTTCGGCCGCTGAACCTGCCGCCGAAAGTGCCCTGTCCAGCCTTCCTTTGCATGTTTTTCTATGATTGTTTCATGATGTTTTAGGGGGTTTTTGGGGGATGTTTTTAGAGTTATGTTCTTGTTGTTTGGTCCCTCATTTGAGTCCACCTGTGTAGGTTTGGACCCGAGGAACCGAGGACCCCAGCAGTGAGTCAGCTGCTCCAGTGTCTGGTCAGAGCTATCCAGAGGTGAGTGGAATAACTCATTACGTTTTTAAAGCAAATAAATGGATATTTTAGCATGATTCACGCATCATTAATGCCATGAGATATACTAGGTTGTTGCATTAGAATTCACGAATATGTTGCATTGCATACTCTACTGTTGTTATTATGGATGAATGTTGGATGATCCATAGCCCTCTATCTATGATGTGACGATGTGACGATGTGATATGTACGGTACGGAATGTAAGACCAGTGGGACCCATTCTACGTTCGCTGGCACTATGTAAGAGAAAGACCAGGACCCATTCTACATTCTGGCACAGTTGGAATGTTATGTTATGCCATGTAAGAGAAAGACCAGGACCCATTCTACGTTCTGGCACAGTTGGACTATGTAGAGGGCTATTGGTGACAAATTCATCCTTGATGTGATATGATTGTGATGTGATGCATTCCATGTTATCATATGTTTTAAATGTTTTATTATTCTGCTCACTGGGCTCTAGTAGCTCACCCCTCTCTCAAATTCCCCAGGTTCGCCGGTACATGGTAGACCAGGGGGTCAGCAAGAGTAGCGAAGTCTTGTGTATGTAATAGCTAGTGTGGACATGATAAATGAATATGATGTTATATAAAAGTACAATATAGATATGTAATGTAATGAGACCTATGGATGATAGAGGTGTGCTTGACCATAGAATATTGTTATCCCTTTTAATACATGATCTTAGATGTTTTATGATGTTTATGTAAACCAACTCAACATATGTCGTATCGCCCATTGGGGCATTGATGAGATCCCATAGAGGGGTCAATGCTTATGATTATGACTATGTTCAGTGCATGCACAAGTTGAGTTTGGTGTATGAAAGAAAAGTTTTAAATTTTTATGTATGTTGTTGATCATGTATGGGATTAAACAGGTTTACAGGTTGCATGTCAGGCTTGCTACGGGTCCCGGCGGCCTTAAGCCGACCTGGATCCTAGCACCGGTAGCGGTCCGATTTTCGGGTCGTTACATTTTACTTGCTGAAAATGTTTCTTTGATTGTATAAATGTGTTATATGAATGTTAAAATGATGTTTAAAAGGTTTATAGTAAATAAATCTAACATGAGAGCTAAAAGTGCAAACCTGGCAGAATAGGCTGTAATAGGGCAGTTTGTATTAACAAATTCATAACTTATTGTGTATTTATTAAAATTAGACCTAAGATATACCAAATGAAAGATGAGATAAAGATATAAAACTTTTATGAATTGACCAAATTCTTAATCTGTAGGTAAGATGATGAAAATTGCAAGTGAACCTAAACTAGAAAAAGTGATAGTGCATCCGAAACAGAGTGTATTTATTGTACTATAACTAATTATGTACTCAGTAAAATTTATTAAGACCAGTTCCAAATGAATTCTAAAAAGTATATCTAAAACTTTATAGAAGAAACTTAAGCTTGAATTTGTATGAAAATGCATGAATCTGATATGTTTTGTGATACTATAAACAAGTACTAATACTGGACTGATTAAGACCTTGTTGAGCAGCTTGTAAAGAAAAATTCATAACTTAAGCTAGAGTGATCAGATTTTCATGAATTATACCTTGTTGGAAAGATAAGACATAAATGTACATTTTTGTGAAGAAACTGAAGTCAAATTATAACTCTAAACTGCTTCAAAAGTTTATGCAATATATGGCAGAATGCAATTTTCTCAAATTGGAATGTTATGTTGACAAAATTTTGCACTATTTTCCATGAGTATCTCATCTTATTAACTTTGACATATGATTTATGTATTTTGAAAATGAATTCAAATAGCTTCAAATGATAAGAATTTACATTGAATTAATGATACTTGGCCCTGGTAAACGTAATAGGAGTCGAGGTTAGCTTAAGGGTATGGCATGCCATATAAACATACAGAGTTCGCAGTACTGCTACCGATACATGATCTATATATTTGAGGTTACATATCAGGTACCTCATAAGCACGGTCACAGAGCCCTGCTATCACAGTTTTAGCCTCTGAGACTACCGTTCGGCACCCTGTGCCTACCGTTATAACTCCTTATCTACCTAGTCGACCCTACTATGTGTTTATAAGGGCTGAGAACTTAATTAAAATTGATACTCAATTTTGAGAACTTATCAGTGAATGTTAACATGTTTGCATCTATTTCATACACTAAGCTATGGTGATTTGCTTAATAGAAAATGTACAATAAAGGCAAAAGAAGATGTTTTTTTTATCAAATATGAAGGAAATTCTTATCGTGCACAATGATACATATGGCACTCATATTTTATACTTAAAAGTTGACAAGTATGCTTTGTATCATGTTAATAACATTTGACTAGTTTGTAATTGTTTACTTGATTATTTATATACGTGAACTTGTTTGCTCTATTTTGTTATTTGTTTGCTATCACCCACTGAGCATTAGCTCAGCATGTTGGTTTTTACCTCATGCAGGTTGTAGATAAAGTAGGCACGCGGAGCTCATCAGAGGTCTACATCAGATATCAAAGCCATTATCATAGCTGGTTGTTTTGAGTTTCTGAGTCATAGTTCAATTATATTTTGGCATGTACATATTAAATAGAGTGCGTTATGAAGGTTATGTAAATCAAAGAATAGTAAGTTGTCAAATAACAGTTGATAATTTTGCATGTGTTTTTCATATGTGCTACAGGTTGAAATATTGATGAAACAGAGGAGACTCTGCTAAAATTTTGGTTTAAAATCTCACAGTTACTTTAATCACCTTATAAAATTTACTTAGACTACCTAAAAACTTGGTATTTATAGATAAAGGAAATTGTTTAGTCTTGATATGTCTAAAAAAGTATAGTTTGTGACAGTCCTTGCTCTATCCACACTTTGATAGGGTAAGGGGTGTTACAATTAGTGGTATCAGAGCAAAGGTTTAGGCGATTCTAAGTCATAGTATGTATGTGTATATATGTCATTTATATACATGCCAAAATGAGTTACAGCTATGATATGGTTCTGATGTAAATCTCTTCTTTGTGTTTTTAGGTCAGATAGAAGATGTCATCTGAGTCACAGAGAGCAGTAGATGAAGAGGTAGAGAGTCATGCTCCCTTTGACGCAGCTGCACCTGCTGCTGCTCCTCCATCAGCTGCTGCTGCTCCTCCACCTGTTGCTACTGGCGGACCAAGGCAGGATGCATTGTTTTAGCAAATAGCTGAGTTGCTTAGGAGGGTTACACAAAATGTACAAGAGGTACTACCACCACCACCTGTTGCAGTCCAGGTTCCCCCACTTGTTGTAGCCCAGGCACAATCTAGGCCTCCAATAGAAAAACTCAAGAAGTATGGTGCTACAAATTTTAGAGGTAAAAAGGAAGATGACCCTTCAGCTGCAGAATTCTGGTTAGAAAGTATAGAAAGGGTTTTACAGCAGCTACAATATTCACCAGTAGAGAGTTTAATGTGCGCAATAGCATTACTAAAAGATGAAGCCTATAGATGGTGGACAACATTAACACAGATGGTTCGACCAGAGTGGCAGACTTGGGAATTCTTTTTGGCAGAGTTTAAGAAGAAATATGTTGGGGCCTTATATATGGAGGAAAGAAGGAGGGAGTTCTTATACCTCAGACAGGGCAGGCTTACAGTAATTAAGTATGAGTAAGAATTTGTCAGACTTAGTAAGTATGCCACAGAGATAGTTTCTACAAAGGAAGAAAGATGTAAACGCTTTGAGCAAAGATTACATGCTGATATCAGGATGTACCTCACAGCTATGGACATCAGGTAACTTTCATTTTTAGTGGAGACGGCCCACAGCTTATAGCGAATTAAAGAAGAAGAGCAAAGTAGAAAGCAGAAAGGACAGCAAAAGAGGGGCCAAAGCCAGTATCAGGGACAATTCTCTACATCTTAGACAACTAGCAAGAGACAGAGGGAATTTCAGCAGACAGGGCAGAGAGGGCCACCTAGGCAGATTCAGAGACCTGGGCAGAGTTCAGTAATGAGGTCTGGACAGTAGACTACCTCAGTATCTAGTACAACAGGAGCAGGTAGAGGGTTGCCACCAGTATGTGAGCATTGTGGCAGGCGACATGGTGGAGTATGCAGGAGATTAACTGGGGCTTGCTACTTATGTGGAAGCTTAGACCACTTTATGAGGGACTGTTTTAGAAGCCAGTCAGTACAGACTATACAGACAGAGAGATCTATACCGACAGGGCCTAGAGGCAGAGGTAGAGGTAGAGGTGAATTTAGCAATGCTCAGAGTCACAGAGTATCAAAGACAGTAGATAGACCAGACACTAGAGCACTTGCCAGGGCATATGCTATTCGTGCAAAGGAAGATCAGGACAAACCAGATGTTATAGCTGGTAAATTTTCTATCTTTGGTAAATATGTTTATGCATTAATTGATCCTAGTTCCACACATTCATACATAAGCATACCCATCAATAATGAGAAAGGAATTCAAGTAGAACCTTTAGAACATGACGTAGCAGTGACTAATCCCTTAGGACATTTTGTGATTATGAATAGAGTTTACAGAGATTGTCCTCTATGTGTGCAAGGTCACACCTTTTTAGGTGACTTAATAGAGTTGCCTTTTAGAGAGTTTGATGTGATTCTGGGTATGGATTGGTTGTCTAGAAATCATGTTATAGTTGACTGTAAGTTAAAGCGAGTTACACTCAAAACATTAGAGGGTTATGAGGTTATAGTTATGGGTGAGAGATCAGATTACCTCTCTAATGTCATATCTGCCACTACAGCTAGGAGGTTGATTAGAAAAGGTTATACAACCTATCTAGTTAGTGTGATTGAAACTAAGAAGGAAGGTTCTAGTGTGTCAAACCTACCCACAGTATGTCATTTTCCAAATGTATTTCCTGAAGAGTTGCCAAGGTTACCTCCAGAAAGGGAAGTGGATTTTGCTATAGAAGTTGTGCCAGGCACTGCACCTATTTCAATTGCTCCTTACAGAATGGCTCCTACAGAATTGAAAGAGTTGAAAAATACAGTTACTAGAGTTACTCGATAAGGGCTTTATTCGACCTAGTGTTTCACCATGGGGTGCACCAGTGTTGTTTGTGAAAAAGAAAGATGGATCTCTTCGATTATGCATTGATTACAAACAGTTGAATAAGGTAACTATAAAGAATAAATATCCACTGCCCAAAGTAGATGATTTGTTTGATCAGTTGAAAGGGGCCAGTATTTTCTCTACGATAGATCTAAGATCGGGTTATCATCAGTTGAGAGTTAAAGGGACAGATGTATCTAAGACTGCATTCAGGACATGATATATGGACATTATGAGTTTCTGGTTATGCCATTTGGGTTAACAAATGCACCTGCGTCATTCATGGATCTAATGAATCGAATCTTCCATCCATATTTAGACCAGTTTGTTGTAGTATTCATTGATGATATTCTAGTATACTCTAAAACTAGAGAAGACCATGACAGGCATCTGAGGGTAGTATTGTAGACTCTGAGGGAAAAGCAACTTTATGTCAAGTTCAGTAAATGTAATTTTTGGCTCAATGAAATAACATTTTTGGGACATGTTGTATCAGTAGAGGGAATCAGGGTAGATCCCCAGAAGAATAAATCTGTTCTGAAATGGAAGCCACCAAAAAATGTTGCAGAGATCAGGAGTTTCTTTGGTCTAGGTGGGTACTACAGATGGTTTGTGAAAGGGTTTTCACTTATAGCAGCTCCATTGACTAAATTACTACATAAGAATGTTAAGTATGTTTGGGATGATAGATGTTAGGCAAGCTTTGATAGATTGAAGACTATGCTCACTGAAGCACCTATACTTACACAACCTGTTTCTGGCAAGAAATTTGTGATATACAGTGATGCTTCTCACAATGGACTTGGATGTGTTTTGATGCAAGAAGGTAAAGTGATTGCCTATGCTTCCAGACAATTGAAGCCACATTGAGAAGAACTATCCTACCTATGATCTAGAGTTGGCGGCCATATTTTTTGCACTAAAGATATGGAGACATTACTTATATGTTGAGAAATGTTACATCTATACAGATCATAAAAGTTTGAAATACTTACCCACACAAAAGGAGATAAACCTGAGACAGAGAAGATGGCTGGAGTTACTGAAAGATTATGATTGCATTATAGATTATCATCCAGGCAAAGCTAATATGGTAGCAGATGCACTCAGTAGAAAATCCTTATTTGCATTAAGAGTAATGAATGCGCAGTTAACTATAGCGGATGATGGAGCTATCATAGCAGAATTGAAAGTTAGACCCAGTTTACTACAACAAATTAAAGAAGCACAGAAAGAAGATACAGAGATAGCCTAATGGATTAGACAAGTACAAGAGGGGAAGAAGCAGAAGCATGTGATAAGTGATGATGGCTACTTGTACTATGGTAATAGAATATGTGTACCTAACATTGGAGAGTTGAAACAGAGTATTCTTATAGAGGCACATAATAGTCCATATGTTATGCATCCAGGTAGCACTAAGATGTATCAAGATCTGAAGGCATATTATTGGTGGTCAGGTATGAAAAGAGATATAGTTGAATTTGTAACAAAATGTTTGACATGTTAACGGGTAAAAGCAGAACATCAGGTTCCATCCGCGATATTGTAACCTGTCGCTATATGATCAGTCCAAATTTAGACCATTTTATCATGCAATTGATGTTAATTTACACTTTTTCTGCCTAATTTTGTGATTTTGATTTTATTTTGCAGAAAATGGTGTAAAGAGGTAATTTGGAGAAAATGCCCTTAAAACTGTCTAAAATGGAACAAAAGAGAGCAAGCATGCCAAGTTGCAACTAAAGAGGAGATAGACAAGGAAAGTAATTTGAAATTCAAATTTCAAATCCCCAAGAGCATTCAAAATTCAAAATTCAAGATTCAGCTTATTAAGAAAAGTGCTAAATAAGGAAAGTGGCAAATAAGGAAAGTGCAGTTAGCAGAGCAATTTGAAATTCAAATTTCAAATCTTCAAGAATCCCTTTCCTTATTGAGGAAGCCAAATCTCAAGAAGATGCACATTCAAAATTTAAAATTTAAAATTCAGCTTGTTAAGGAAGCCAAAGAAGACATACTTGACCCCCAAGCCTTGCACATTCAAAATTCAAAATTCAAAAAGAGGCTCCACCTCACTAATGTACACTTAGGCGACAAGGGCAGCAACTTGGGCAGTAAGGGCAGCAACTTGGGCATCAAGGAAGACCAACTTGGGAGCAAGGAGTCCTAGGGCAACACTTTCAACTATAAAAAGACACATAAGGAGCCTCCCCATGCTTTTTCTACTCTCCCTTGAACACACATACGGGATTGCAAATGGCCACATCTCTTCTTCATCTCTTTCTTTATTTTTGGTTTTGTTTCAGCCATGAGTGGCTGAAACCTTTATTTCTAGTTGAAGATTGGTTGATACTTTAGTTGTTTTATGGATTGGGAGATCTGAACACACATTGTTTAACTTTTTTTTTTCAATATTCATGCAATCTAATGCTTAATTTCATTGTTGCTTTGTTATTTTGATCAATATGGCCAATTGATTCTTGATTGGAAGGTAATAAATTGTTAGTTTGGATAGTTTTAAGTCCGTAATTGTTTGGATTGTTCAAACATAAGTAACTCTTGGTGTAAAAACTAAGGAAATTGCATGATCTAGAGATATCACCATGCGTTTGGGTAGTTAGAATTAGGTCTCTCTATTTCTTAATGCGATTGACAGTTGTTAGATGCATAAGGCCCAAGGACGCTCCTTGGCAACTTGTTGATTAGTGATTGGTTAGAGGACATTCCCTAATTCATTTATGCTTAAGGAGAGATATGGTGGTGAGAAGCATCTTTCATCTCCATAACTAATTTATTGAATCAAACAAAGGAACCTAAGTATCAATGATCAATCTCAACAACTGAAGTGGATCCAATTCTTCAACTAGAGCTTTTCTCATATTTGAATTCCTTCACTTTTATTATTTGCTTTATTTTATTGCTTTGATAATTAGTTTAATTGAATCAATCTCAAACACCCCCCTTTTTATTTTACTTACAGTTTATTTTTATTTTACTTTCAATTTGTTTACTTGATCTTGTTAAGGAAAATAGATAAGTATCAATTCCCTGTGGATTCGATTCTTTTACCACTATCTGCAGTTGTAAAATTGTTGATAACCAAAAAGGTTATTTTTGACCGGCTTCGACAACCGCACAGTCACTATACCAGAATGGAAATGGGATAGAATTACCATGGATTTTGTAATAGGATTGCCACTCACACCAAGGAAGAAAGATGCCATATGGGTAATAGTTGACAAGTTAACTAAATCAGCGCATTTCCTGCCAATCAGAATGGATTATACATTGGAAAAGTATGCAGAATTCTACATTAATGAAATTGTGAAACTACATGGTGTTCCTATTTCTATCATATCAGACAGAGATTTAAGATTCACATCCAGATTCTGGGAAAAACTACATGAAGCTCTAGGGATAAGATTGAATTTTAGTACAGCTTTTCATCCTCAGACAGATGGCCAGTCAGAGAGAGTAATTCAAGTTTTGGAAGATATGCTCAGAAGTTGTGTAATTGAATTTGAAGGAAGCTGGGAAAGATATCTTCCACCAGTGGAATTTGCTTACAACAACAGTTATCAAGCTAGTATTAAGATGGCCCCTTATGAAGTATTGTACGGCAGAAAATGTAGAACCCCATTATGCTGGACAAAAGTTAGTGAAGCTAAATTTGTAGGTCCAGAGTTGCTAAGACAGACTGAGGAGAAGGTGAAGATTATCAAAGAAAGATTGAAAGCCACAACAGATAGGCAAAAATCCTATGCAGATTTGAGAAGAAAAGATATAGAATTTACTGTTGGGGACAAAGTGTTTTTAAAAGTTTATTCGTGGAAGAAAGTGCTAATATTTGGCAAGAAAGGTAAGCTAAGCCCTTGGTTTATTAGTCCATATGAAACAATTAAGCGTGTGGGTTCAGTAGCCTACAGGCTAGGTTTACCTCCAGAGTTAGACAGAATATACAATGTCTTTCATGTATCCATGTTAAAAAGATACAGATTTGATCCTTCACATGTCATTCCAGCTGAAACCATTGATGCACAATCTGACCTAACTTATGAAGAAGAACCAGTGAAAATTTTAGCAAGGGAAATGAAAGAGTTAAGAAATAAGAAGATTCCTTTAGTGAAAGTGTTATGGAGAAATCACAAGGTAGAAGAAGCTACATAAGAGAGTGAAGAAGTGATGAAGGAACAATATCCACAGCTATTCAAAGCAGGTAAAATTTTGAGGATGAAATTTCTTAAGAGGGGAAGAGTTGTAACATCCTCAAACCCATAGCTAGAGCAGTGACATCACTAGGTATGGGTTGGGCTATTTCACTACTAGAGCAAGTGGTATGAGGGGAGGTACTAGCTTATCCTGAGCTACTTAGGGAAGGTGCTAGCATAACTCTAAGCTGTTAATAACTGAATCATAGAAAACTCAAATAAAGAAATGGATGTATCCAGAAATGAAGTAGACAGTGTGATTAGCAAGTCAGGAACGAGTCACTTTCAGGAGGTGCTTAGGGTTTCCCGACATGCTTGCTGAGGTGCCTGTTTAAATCCGTCATGCTTGCTTAAGTAAAAAGGACTTCTAAAGGCTAAAAGCATAATTTAGTAGGTCAATCTATGATTATTGAAAGTTTGAAAACTAAATTGAAACATGGTAAAGAGTTTAGTAGGTTAAAGTGTAAATATGGAAAGTTAAAAGATAAAATTCAGTTTACCCTCCTTGTGTCACCTAACTATGCATGAATGAAATGACAAAGCAAAGTAAAAAGGGGTTGTCTTCTTCTTTCCTTCATGTTGCCGTAGGTCATTCCATTTTCAAGAAAAAAGAATTGCTTTTCTTTCTCCCACCAAAGCCAAGCAAAAATCTCACCAAATCAACTTCTTCCTTTAACCAAAATTCACCCTAAGATCAAGAGCTAAAGGAAGAGCAATATATTGAAAGAATTGAAGAAAAAAAAAGTTTAGGGTTCCATATACACCAAGATTGAAAATCAAAGGTGAGGTTATAAATATGTAGGAAATAGAATCTTCTCATTTATTCATGCATGAATTTGAATTATAAAGTTTTAATTTATAATTTATTCAATCCTTCCCTAAGATATAAATTGACCTAGGTGAAGGAACATCAAAGGAAAAAGAGATAGCTTGTAACGACTCGGAAACCGGACCTCTACTGGCGCTAGGATTCATATCGACTTAAGGTCCCCGGAACCCGTAGCAAGCCTACTATACATCTTGTGTACCTGATAAAATCCCATACATGATCATACATCATTACAAAAACTTAAACATTTCCATGAAACCGAGCTCAACCTGTGCATGTATCATACTGAAAATATAAAACCCATACTAGAGCCCTCATCAAATGCTCTAGTATGGTTAACATCACATGCCTCAAGCTTGGTTCAAACATAGCATATACATAAAAATTTTACATAAAGATCATGTAAACCGAGATTACAAAGGTAAAGAAAACTAGCGCCAAGCACAATTCTAATCCATTATACATTACATGTCCACAACTATTCTATTACATCAGTTATACCAGCCACTAAGCTGACTCCCTGTGCTATCTCTGATCCTGCAAACCTGGGGTTAGGGGAAAGGAATAAGCTATAAGAGCCTAATGAGCAGAACCATAAAAAAAAACTAGTTTAATAAACATATGCTCATATGAAATGCGTCACAGCACAAACAATTCACAATAAGATGGACTTGTCACCAGTAACCCTCTACATATCCAATGTGCCCGGCCCTCGACAGAGCTCCTCAGGACTTTCGCTTAAACATAACATAACATATCCATAAATGCCAGGGGCATAGAATGGGCCTCGACCTGGACTTTCTCTTATCATATTGCCAGGGGCATAGAATGGGCCTCGACCTGGACTTTCGTATCATATCATATCACATCATATCGAGGGCTAGTGGGTCATCCAATATCCATCCACATCAAGAGATAATTATGCAATACATCATATTCGTGAATTCTAATGCAACATCCTAATATATATCATGGCATTCGTGATGCATGAACATGCTTAAAAAGTTTAATTACTTTAAAAAGATAGTTCAGTTCTACTCACCTCTGGCTGACGCTTGACTAAAATTGTAGTAGCTGACTCACTGCTGGCCTCTACGGTCTCCCAGGTCCGATCCTACATAGATGGACTCCAATGAGAGACCAGAAATAACTCTAACAAGACTCTAAACAACTCCCTAAAACCCCCCTAAAATATAACAAAACATGCATAGGAAACAAGCAAAGGAAGGCTGGGTAGGGGACTTTCGGCGGCAGGTTCGGCGGCCAAACCTGGATTTTCCTTCCAAAAACATTTTTCTTTCTTTTAAAGATCTTTAACAAAAAAACCATCAGTAAAACTAAAATTTCATTTTCTAAAAAACTTATTTTACCCTTCTAAGAGGTTCCGACATCCGAGATTCCAGATTCCAACGGGGATTCCGTTGGAAGGTTGGAATTTCGACGCTAGAGTCTAGCCGGGTATTACATTCTCTCCCCTTAAGAACATTCGTCCCCGAATGTTCAATAGCAAACATAACATTAAGACCACACATGAAAACATAAGATACTTACTTTAAAAGAGATAGGGCTATTGCTGGAGCATGGACTCCCGGGTCTCCCAGGTGCACTCTTCCTTGTTGTGGTGATTCCAAAGGACTTTCACCATCGTGATTTCCTTGTTTCTCAGCTTTCTGATTTGAGTGTCTACGATCCACACTGGCTGCTCAACATAGGTGAGATCTCCTAGGATCTTTACATCAGGTTCATTAAGAACCTTGCCCGGATTTGACACGAACTTTCGTAACATGAAAACATGGAAAACCAGATGGATTCTCTCCATAGAAGCAGGTAAATCTAACTTGTAAGATACATTCCCAATCTTTTGCAAAATTTCGAAGGGTCCGATGTACCTTGAAGCTAATTTACCTTTCTTCCTAAAATGAATCACCCCCTTCATAGGAGACACCTTAAGCAACACCATATCTCCCTCATGGAAAACTACATGCTTCCTGCAGATGTTTGCATAACTCTTTTGTCTGCTCACAGCTATTCTGATCCTCTCTCTAATGATAGGCACTACCTTGCTGGTGATCTCTACTAATTCTGGCCCTGCTAGAGCCCTTTCTCCCACTTCTTCCTAGCAGACAGGTGACCTGCACTTCCTCCCATATAGAGCTTCATAAGGAGCCATCCCTATGCTAGCATGATAACTGTTATTGCAGGTAAACTCTACCAAGGGTAGATGTTGCTTCTAAGAACCGCCAAAATCTAGCACACACATTCTCAACATATCTTCTATCGTTTGGATGGTCCTTTCTGACTGTCCGTCAGTCTGTGGATGAAAGGCAGTGCTAAAGTCCAACCTTGTGCCCATAGCATTCTGCAGACTCTGTCAAAACCTGGAGGTAAACTGAGGTCCTCTATCTGACACTATTGAAACTGGAGCCCCATGCAGCCTGACAATCTCTTCAACATATACCTGTGCCAATTTGTCCACAGAGTAGCCACTCTTGACAGGGATAAAGTGAGTAGATTTAGTCAATCTGTCCACTATTACCCATATAGAGTCTAATCTGTTGGACGTTGCTGGTAATCCCACCACGAAATCCATTGCCACATTTTCCCATTTCCACTATGGAATCGGTAGTGGGTTGAGCATTCCAGCTGACTTCTGATGCTCTAGCTTTACCCGCTGGCATATCTCGCAAGCGGACACAAACTGTGCCATTTCCCTCTTCATAGCTGGCCACCAATAAACTCTCTTCAGATCCTGATATATTTTGGTGGCCCCAGGGTGAACACTATACTTAGCATTATAAGCCTCTCTTATAATGTCTCCCTTCAGACTTATGTCATCTGGTACACATAATCTGTTTTCGTACCGGAGGATCCCTTTGTTGTCGAATCTAAACTCACCGTTCTTGCCTGTCTGAACAGTTCTCGCTATTTTCACCAACTCAGGGTCCTCATGCTGTTTCTGTGCCACTTGTTCCAGAAACACAGGTGTCACTCTCATCTGAGTTACTAGTGCACCTGTACGAGACAACTCCAGCTGTAAACCTTTATTAATGAGCCTGTAAAATTCCCTCACCACCGGTCTTCCCTCTGCTATAATATGGGATAAACTGCCAAGTGATTTCCGGCTGAGAGCATCTGCTACTACATTTGCCTTACCCGGATGATACTGGATCTTACAATCATAATCACTAAGTAGTTCCACCCATCTTCTTTGCCTCAGGTTCAACTCCTTCTGACTTAAGATGTATTGCAAAATTTTATGATATGTAAAGATCTCACATTTTACCCCATATAGGTAATGCCTCCACATCTTGAGTGTAAAAATCACTGTTGCCATCTCTAGATCGTGTGTAGGATAATTCAACTCGTGCTTCTTCAGCTATCTAGAAGCATAAACAATTACCCTCTCATTCTGCATTAGCACACAACCTAGTCTCACTCGGGATACATTACAAAACACTGTGAAATCTTCACCACTTGTAGGCAGAGCTAACATCGGTGCCGACATCACTCTTCTCTTTAGCTCTTCAAAAATTTCTTCACACTGTTCTGACCAAACAAACCTCTTATTCTTTTTGGTCAATCTGGTCATAGGAGCGGCAATTTTGGAGAAGTCCTGCACGAATCTCCTGTAGTAACCTGCCAAACCCAAAAAGCTTTTAATTTTTGTTACTGAAATGGGTCTGGACCAATTAGCTATAGCTTCTACTTTCTTGGGGTCCACCTCAATTCCCTTTTCTGACACCACATGCCCTAAGAAAGAGATACTGCTCAACCAGAACTCACATTTAGAGAACTTGGCATACAAGCCATATTCCCTTAGAGTCTGCAACACAATCCTCAGATGATGGGTATGCTCCTCTGCATTTCTGGAATACACCAAGATATCATCAATAAAGACAATAACAAAGTAATCCAGAAACTGGTTAAAAACTCTGTTCATGAGATCCATGAATGCTGCAGGGGCATTAGTTAACCCGTACGGCATCACTAGCAACTTATAATGCCTATATCTGGTCCTAAAGGCTGTCTTGGGTACGTCTTTTTTTCTGACCCTCAGCTGGTGGTACCCGGATCTCAAATCTATCTTAGAGAAACAACCGACTCCTGCTAGCTGGTCGAATAGATCATCAATCTTGGGCAGCGGATACCTGTTCTTGGTCGTGACCTTGTTCAACTGTCTATAGTCGATACAAAGCCTTAGGGATCCATCCTTCTTTTTCAAGAACAAAACTGGAGCACCCTAGGGTGAGGTACTAGGTCGGATGAAACCCTTATCTACCAACTCCTACAACTACTCCTTTAACTCTTTCAATTCTGCAGGTACCATCCTATAGGGAGGAATAGAGATGGGTCTAGTTCCTGGCATTACTTCAATTTCAAACTCTGTCTCCCTAGTGTTAGTGTATATACCTAGGCCCTTATTTTGGACCTTTTTGTATGTCGTTTTGGTTATTAATAAAAGAGGTTTTTATCATTATTATTTATTTGCATATTACGTAATAATGATTATCATCCCTGGTTACTTATTATTATGTTGATAATAATAAAATATAGCTAGTATGATTATTGATTAATAATCATGAGATGATTATGTATATGTTGATATAATTCAATAATCATAGATACTTGTTAGAGAACAAAGTATTGGATGGACCCGCATTGAGATCACTACATGGGTTATTATCATAAGTGAATCTCAAAGTAGTTATATCTTAATCCTTTGACTTGAGATTGTCATAGTTTCCAACATAAGGACTATTATGTTTTGATAAAGGTTATGATTGAGCATGATAGAAATTATGTAGAGGATAATGAATAATCAAGATAGGATTTGTCCCTCTCTCTGAGAGATACATTTTCTGGGCCCCTCGATAAGTGAGACTGAGAAATGAATGGCCGTGCTCAATTGAATTAATAATGTGATCAATATCATTTGATTTTTATCAGTCTACTTAGAGATCGAAAAATCATAAGTTTGAACATCATAAGTTTGACATTGACCATGACTTATATTCAAACTAGATATCGTGTGACAAAGGGATTAATACATGTTCTATTTATTAGGCTTTATCGGACTATTGATCATCATATTAGTTGGGTAGCCATAATGTCTTGCTAGAGGCCACTTATGACTTATGGGCCTTATGGGACTGGGCCTATTGCCAATTAATGTGAGCCTATTGGGTCACACACAAAAGAACGTTGTTGATTTGCTATTACATATTAATGGGCTAAAAGCCCAAAGCCCATTAATATAATTAATAATAATAAAATATTATTATTATTAATATTAATTGTTAATATAATTAATAATAATAAGTGTTATTATTATTAATATTAATTATTAATATAATTAATAATAATAAAGTGTTATTATTATTAATTATTTATTATTATGAGATAATAATATTTAAAAGATCTGCAGTGTATTTGTAACTGTTACAGATAAAGGACTCTATCACATAAAATATTTGAGTATCTATGAGATTGTGATAGTGGGTTATGAACGCAACTCGTTTTAGGAAAAGGAGTTGTGGGAAAAATAAAAAACTGAAACGTATAAATGCTCCTACTATGAATTGTGGAAGGATGATGTTAATTTTTGAGAAAAATTCAGTCTAACTATTGTAGATTGTGGAACACATAATCTATCCATCTTTGAGAGAGTTAGCACTCTAGAATGATAGAAGACGTTCGTGTGGATACCATAGAGGGTGTGCGTTTGAAAAAGCAGCACCATCAGTGTAACGACCCGAAAACCGGACCGCTACCGGCGCTAGGATCCAGATCGACTTAAGGTCGCCGGGACCCGTAGCAAGCCTACATACATCCTGTACAACTGATAAATCCCATACATGATCAACATTTTCATAAAAAAACTTAAACTTTTTCATACACCAAACTTGACCAGTGCATGCAATATAACTGAAAACATACAAACCCCATACTAGAGCCCTCATCAAATGCTCTAGTTGGGTCAACAGATCATATGTCAAGCCTGGTTCAACACAACTCAGCATTAAAACATTCCATAAAGATCATGTACAAAAAGGGATTAACCATACATTAGGGCTAAGCACAATTCTAATCCTTATTACATCACTGTACAATATCTTACATTCCATTACATTATTTTACATACCATGTCCACTACTAATCTATTAAAATAATGCAGCTTTTACCCTTGACGACTTTCCGGTCTATCCTGAACCTGCAAACCTGGGGGTTAGGGAAAGGGGTGAGCTACTAAAGCCCAGTGAGCAGAACAATAAAATAATTTAAATATCACATGCTTTTATGAAATGCATCACAACACAAGTAAATCACCTTAAGATGGTATTGTCACCAATAGCCCTCTACATATCCAATAAATGCCCGACCCTCGACGGAGCTCCTCGGGACTTCCTCTTAAACATAACATAACATGTTCAACTGTGCCAGGGGCGTAGAATGGGCAACCCTGGTCTTTCCGTACCATATCATAGCATATCATATCGAGGACTAATGGATCATCCAATAACCATCCACTTCAACATCATATTATGCAATGCATCATATTCGTGAATCCTAATGCAATAACCTATAAACATGGCAATCGTGATGCATGAACATGCTTAGGAGTTTAATTACTTTTAAAATAGAAAGTAGTTCTGTTCTACTCACCTCTGGCTAACTCTGGACTAACTCTAAAGCAGCTAATACTGCTGGCCTCCTCGATTCCTCGGGTCTGAACCTATACAGGTGAACTCAAATGAGGGACCAAACAAATTCTAACATGACTCTAAACAATTCCCCAAAAAAACCCCTAAAACATCATAAAACATTTAAAGAAAACATGCAAAGGAAGGCTGAACAGGGCACTTTTGGCGGCAGGTTCGGCAGCCAAAAGTCCCTCTAGAGCTGAAAGTCAGGCACTTTCGGGGGCAGGGTTCGGCAGCCGAAAGTCCTTCTAGAGCCGAAAGTCACCCACTTTTAGGGGCAGGTTCGACGGCCGAAACTCCCCTCCAAAGCCGAAAGTCCAAACTTTCGGGGTCGAGTTTAGGCAGCCAAACTGCCTCCACAGGCAGGTTTGGCGGCCGAACATGGCTTCGGCAGCTGAACCTGGGTTCTCCAAAATGGCAGAACCCGATTCCGCCTCATGCATTCAGCCACTCAAAACTTCACAACATGCATTTAACCATTCTAAAGCATGCATAAATACTTAATCAAGCATATAGGGGAATAAAACTAGTCTAAACCCCAACAAACATCACATTAAACATACATTCAACATAAAGGGTACATAAACCCTAACATTAAACAACTAGCCTAAACATGCATTAAAACTCTTTAACCCTTCTTAAAACTTACTTAAAAACATAAGAGAAGATAGGAGAAGATAGGATCTACACTTACCTCTTGAAGATCGAGAGGAGGGTGATCCAAACTTGGACATTTGGAGAAATTGAGCTCCAGGGGTCTCCAAGCTTCAAAAACCTGATCTTAGCTCAAAAATCTTCAAAACAAAGTAAAAACTCATCAAAACTTGAAGGGATTTGAAGGAAAACAACAAATCGACCATGGAAGGGCGAAATCTCACCTTTGCCCGAAAATAGAGAGAGAAAACTCGCCCATTTTCGGACAAGAAGCCTTTTATAGGTGGCTGGCCAGACCACCTTCGGGCCAAAGGTTCTTCCGCAAACTCCCCATGTTCGGCGGCCGAACTTGGATTTTATTCCTTGGTCTTTTTCTTTCAAAAACTCATTTTCTTCTTTATTAAAACCATAAAACACATAAAAACATTTTAGAAAACCATATTCTACCCTTCTAGAGGGTTCCGACATTCGAGATTCCGTCGAAAAGTAGGAATTCCGATGCCGGGGTCTAGCCGGGTATTACAATCAGTCCAACATTGTATCTTCTCGACGAGATTAACAGGTTAGTCTCATATCATTCTTGTGAATTCAACGAAGCACTCTAATTCTAGGAAAAGGAAATCAGAGAAATTTTATTTTTCCGCTGCGCCTTTGGATTGCAATAATCTCTGAATTTTCCAACAGTGGTATCAGAGCCAACCTGTGCTTTTTGTTTAAGTTAATTATGCCATGATTAATATGATATATGTGATATATGTTTATTAGAATGGCATGATAATTTTGGATGAATGATTGGATCATTTAGATAATTTTAATTTTTGTTAGAAAAATTAAATTGATAAAATTAAAAAAAAAAATTCTGCAACAACTGCAGGGCCACGTCCACCATCATGCTTGCCTCCGGCATCTTCGTGATTGTCAGGAACGATGGTTCTTCAAGCTCCAACAGCTTCGTTGATGAGAGAAGCGGCCATGCCCGACGGTGAGACCCGGTCGGTGTGTGCCGTTGAGGCGCGCTGTTGCCTCGCGTCCTCATCGCGCAATGGCAGAGGTAAAGCTTCGCATGGCATGGCCACCATGCGTAGGACGGTCGCGTGCCCGGTGGGTCACGCGCCTGAGTGGCGCGCTTCGCGCACCGATGTGTTGCGCGCTGGTGGGCCACGCGCTGGTGTGTCGGGCGTCGGTGGGTCGCGCGTCGGTCGGGGCGGCGGCTAGGGCTTCTTCCTGAGGAAGAAGATGCCTTAATTACAATTCTGCCCCTGGAATTAAAAAATAATAATAATAAGAAAATAAATTTTAAAATTATTTTCTTTTAGTCTTTAAATCAGATTTAAATGACTATATTTTATTATTTTGTTTTAGTCTTTAAATGAGATTTAAATGACTATATTTTATTATTTTGTCATATATTAGTATAAGATACTATGCATTATAATATATATATATATATATATATATATATATATATATATATATATATATAGGATGCTATAATATATATATGCAAGACAAAATAATTAAAATTAAAAGTTGGACCCTCACTCTAAAATTTAAAGTTTTAATGCCACCCATATATTAAATACCTATCAAGACTAAGATCACCAAAATGCAGCTTTTGCCAAAGCAAAGTGCTCAGGTTGTCCTAGTAAGATAGGATGAGTAATAGTTACTCATTTATTTAATTTTAGTTGGACTTAATTAGGCTATCAAAACGGTTTTGGGCCTAAGGCATTAGATGGGGTATAACATGCATTTGACATATGATATCAATACCTCATAATCTAAGAGTTACATTAGATGTAATTGGTAAGGAGTTACCTACCTAAATAACTTAATTCTAAGCGTCATGCCAAAACTGACTTAGAATTAGGTGAAATATGGATCTTAGCCCACTAAAATATTATTATTTTTGAGGGTTATATTTTAGTAGGAGATTATTATCACCTCAATATTAATTTACTAAATTAATTATATTTGTATATTTTGTAGATCATTATGGTTGCTAATAAAAATTCCACTTTATCACTGCGATCCATCCTTGAGAAGGATAAACTGAAAGAAAATGGGACTAATTTTGTTGACTGGTTTAGAAACTTGAGAATTGTTCTCAAGCAAGAGAAAAAGTCCTATGTGCTTGATGAAGCTATCCCAGAACCACCTCCTGCTGATGCTACTAATGCTGTTAAGAACAAGCATAAGAAGCATATGGATGATTCTAATGACATTGGATGTCTTATGTTGGCAACTATGTGCCCAGAACTTCAGAAGGATCTAGAGCACCTTGAGGCTTATGAGATGAGTGTCCATCTCAAACAAGCTTTCCAACAACAAGCTAGGCAGGATAGGTATGAAACCACCATTGCATTGCATTATTGCAAAATGGCTGAAGGTGAATCAGTTAGTGCTCATGTTTTAAAGATGAAAGGCTACATTGATCACCTTGCTAGGCTTGGCTATC
Source organism: Manihot esculenta (assembly GCF_001659605.2). Classification (NCBI taxonomy): domain Eukaryota; kingdom Viridiplantae; phylum Streptophyta; class Magnoliopsida; order Malpighiales; family Euphorbiaceae; genus Manihot; species Manihot esculenta. Next base: position 15,507,224 of record NC_035177.2, read on the forward strand.
CTCTGAGTTTAGAACTCTCTATGGATCTGATCCTACATTCTTTACCCAGCAGTTTTTCTCAGTTTGTCATGAACTATAACATGAACAATATGGAGAAATTCATTCCTGAGCGGCATAGGATGCTAAAGATAGCTGGGGTAAATATCAAGAAAAGGCATACCCAAATTTTGAATGTCAATGAGGGTAAGCCCATGAAAAATAAGGGGAAGCCCAAGTCTAAAGGTGGTAATGGGCCTAAGGGACGAGGCAAGCCTAAATGGAAATCCAAGGCAAAAGTTCCTAAGGAAATAGTTCCTAAGGAAGGAATTTGCTTCCATTGCAAGGAACCAGGGCATTGGAAGAGAAATTGCAAACTCTATTTGGATGAGTGCAAGAAGAAGAAGAGTAGTGAGACTACAACTTCGGGTATTTATATTATAGATATTAATTTATCTATCTCTACTTCATGGGTATTAGATACATCCGGAGCTATTCGAACCAGAGCTCGAACCACCACCCATTCCCAAACCAGACTTCAACTGGTTCCAGAACTTGTTCTTCTTGGACTTGGATTTGTTCCACTTTTTACTTCTTGTGGCGGCTGTGTTTAGAGAGGAGAGATCAAACTTTTTCTGCACTAGGGGTTTTGGAACCCGAGGACTGTGCCACCTATTGCTTAACTGTCCCCTGGATGATGGCATTAGCCTCCATTTTTCGAGCTGCATCCACAATAGTGTGGAAACTCTATCTCTCTACTGCTAGAATCAAGGAGGAGTACATAGAGTGGAGTCTCATGGTATACCTCCTAGCCTTCTTCTGGTCAGTGTCATATGCCTGACCCATAAACTGAAACAACTCCAGAAACTTGTCTGTGTACTCATCCACGCTCATGTCTTCAGTCTGTCTCAATTGCTCAAACTCTATCGCCTTCAACTCCCTTAAACTATCAGGAAAAGCCCATCCTGCAAACTCATTAGCAAACTATTCCCAAGATACACTGTCAAGTCTCGGGTCCACATAATTTTTAAACCATTCCCTCGCCTTCTTGCATTTCAAAGTGAACCCGCCATCTGAATGGCTCTGCTGTCACTAGCCCCCAACTCATCAATTATCATTTTCACCGTCTTGAGGTACTCAAACGGATCATCACCTGTTTTATATTTGGGAGCATCCAACTTCAGATAGTCCGTCATTTTCACCTTGCTCCCAGCTGATGGGTTAGGTCTGGATGATTGGGCTTCAGGAACCACTGGTTCTACTGGGGGAGGAGGAGGTGGTGCAGCATTCCCTGGGTTAGGGTTTGCTGGATTTTGATAAAAGGGTGGAGGTGAAAACATGGGATAGGGTGGATATGGTGGGTAGTAGGGAGGATAGGGTATGAATGAGGGATATGGGTTGTAGCTAGAGAAATCTTATGTGTCTCCCATCGGATACCCTGGTCCCTGTGGGTACGGTTGGTACTGTGGTGGGTAAGCAAAACCCGAGGCCTGAGCGCCTCCTTGTGATTCTTCCATACCCTCTTCTGACATACTCACACCCAAACTTCCATCTCTCCTCTAATCATCCTCCACTGTTTCCCTCACATCTGTAGACATTCTACCTAGATCTGGTCTCCTCCTATTTACATCAAAAGACCTTCTAGGGTCCCTCGATATTTCTCCTCTGCTAGTTTTACTTGACCGTGCTCTTGGCAGAGCATGGGGAAGGGCATCCATGCCCTCATTCTCAGGTGGAGCTCCTGTCAATCGTGCAGATCGATGTGAGCCTGGCATTCTGTCTTCTGAAAAACAACATACATCACATAAACATTAGCATCATATGATTCATGCGGATACACATGAACCCACATCATATACATAACATATCATTAATGCACATGCATACTATCATTACATTACACATTATCATACTTTCATCAAGACAGGACTCTACATCTTATCCTAGTGGACATGATTTTTCCTATTGTGCTTGCCCTTCTATAACATCTATGAGCCTGACATTCTAGGTCCGACCATATGAACCTAGGGCTCTAATACCACTTTGCAACGATCCAGAAATTGGACCGCTAGGATTCAGATCGACTTAAGATCGCTGAAACCCGTAACAAGCCTACTATACATCCTGTGTACCTGATAAAATCACATATATGATCATACATCATTACAAAAGCTTAAACATTTCCATGAAACCGAGCTCAACCTATGCATGTATCATACTAAAAACATAAAACCCATACTAGAGCCCTCATCAAATGCTCTAGTATGGTTAACATCACATGCCTCAAGCTTAGTTCAAACATAACATATACATAAAACTTTTACATAAAGATCATGTAAACCGGGATTACAAAGGTAAGAAAACTAGGGCCAAGCACAATTCTAATCCATTATACATTACATGTCCATAACTATTCTATTACATCAGCTATACCAGCCACTAAGCTGACTCCCTGTGCTATCTCTAATCCTGCAAACCTGGGGTTAGGGAAAAGGGATAAGCTACAAGAGCCTAGTGAGCAGAACCATAAAAAAATAGTTTAATAAATATATACTCATATGAAATGCGTCACAACACAAACAATTCACAACAAGATGGACTTGTCACCAGTAACCCTCTACATATCTAATGTGCCCGGCCCTCGACGGAGCTCCTCAGGACTTTCGCTTAAACATAACATAACATATCCATAAATGCTAGGGGTGTAGAATGGGCCTCGACCAGGACTTTCTCTTATCATATTGCCAGTGGCGTAGAATGGGCCTCGACTTGGACTTTCATATCATATCATATCATATCATATCGAGGGCTAATGGGTCATCCAATATCCATCCACATCATAAGATAATTATGCAATGCATTATATTTGTGAATTCTAATGCAACATCCTAATATATATCTGACTTGCGGTTGTTGAAGCCGGTCAAAAATAATCTTTCTGATTATCAACAATCTTACAACTGTAGATAGTGGTGAAATGATCGAATCCACAGGGAATTGAAAACTTACCTATCTTCCTTATCAAGACCAAGAGAATTAATTGAAACAAAAAAATAAACTAAAAGAGAAGTAAACTGAAACGAGATAAACTGAAAGCAAATAAACTGAATGTAAAATGGGGGGGTTTTGAGATTGATTCAAGAGATCTAAAACTGAAAGCAATAAAAGAAGGCAAATGACTCGCAGTTGTCGAAGCCAAAAATAACCTCTACGGTTATCAACAATTTTACAACTGCAGATAGTGGTAAAGGATCGAATCCACAGAGAATTGAATACTTATCTATTTTTCCCAAACAAGATCAACTGAAAGCACAATTGGGGGTAAGTACTGAAGGCAAATCAAAAGTAAAGTGCAATAAAGCAAAAGGGGGGTTTTGAGATTGATTTGACTAACAACTATTGAAAGCAATTAAGACAGCAAGTAATCAAAATAAAAGAGGAAATCAATATGAGAAAGGTCTAGTTGAAGATATGGATCCACCTTGGTTGTTTGGATTGATCATTGAAACTTATGTTCTCTTGATTGGTTCAATAGATTAGTTATGGGGGTGGAAAACGCTTCTCACCACCATGTCTCTCCTTATGATTAAATTAATTAGGGAACGTCCTCTAATCAATTACTAATTAACAATTTGCCAAGGAATGTCTTTGGACCTTAGGCATGAAAAATATAACATAACTCATGCATATAGAGGCCTAAAAACTAGTTCAAGCCCCAAAAACAACAACAAAACGCATATGATCAACATATGCTCAAACTCATGCTTATACCCCAAAACATGCCATAAAACTCTCTAAAAACTCTTAAAACATACTTTAAACATAAAGGGAGGTGAGGATCCATGCTTACCTCTTGAAGACCTAGAGGATTGATGATCCAAGCTTGGAGATGGGGAAAAACTCAATCAATCAAAATCTCGAACATGCATGAGTTTCGTCTCTGGAGGGAGGTTTCGGCCGCCGAACCAGCCGCCGAAAGTGCCCAGTCCAGCCTTCTTTTGCCCATTTTTCCATGCATGCCTATGATGTTTTAGAGGGGTTTTGGGGAGATATTAAGAGTTATGTTTAAGTAAGTTTGGTCCTCATTTGAGTCCACCTGTGTAGGTACGGACCCAAGAGACCAAGGAGGCCCACAGAGTTAGAGTTACAGAGACTGCCCAGCAGTTGACAGAGGTGAGTGGAACAGAACTTTATTTTAAAAGTTAAGAACTGTTTTAGCATGATTCATGCATCATTAATGCCATGTTTATGTAGGATGCTTTGCATTAGTATTCACCAAGTTGATGCATTGCATTATTACTTGTATATGTGGATTGGACCGAGGCGATCTCAATAGCCCATAAGTCTGTCATTATTGTATGTCCTGTGTGAGCTCCTTTGGGGCCGGGCATTTACCTTGGATGAGTCCTGTGAGAGCCCTTATAGGGTCGGGCACCATGAGTAGTTAGTGAAAGACCTGTGTGAGCTCCTTTGGGGGCCGGACACTGACAGAGGGAGTTTTGGGATCATGTCCAATCCGAGATGTGAAATGTTTGTGCAGTGCTGCATCATATGATAGCATGTTTTAAATGTGATTTTTATAGATTCCGCTCACTGGGCTTTAGCAGCTCATCCCTCTCCCTAACCCCATTTTTCAGGGCCTCAGAGAAGAGAAAGAGAAAGAGAAAGCAAGGGTAAAGGCATATGTAATAGTATAGAATAGTGGACATGATAATGATGTACAGTACAGAGTTTATGTAATGTATAGAAATGATGTAATAGCAAGTTATGTATTGAGTTATAGAATTGTGCTTGGCCCTAGTGTATGTTTATCCCTTTGTACATGATCATTTTATGATTGAGCTAATGTTGTGATGATGCGCTAGGCTTGGTGCATGGTAGTCTTTCTATCTCTGTAGTTACTGTATGGTACCTAGCAGGTATCACTCTTCGAGTGCATACAGACAGAGCATGCATAGTCCAGGCTTAGTTGATGAGAAAAGTTTCAAGAAAAGAAAGGTTAGAAAAGCAAAGAAAGAAAGAAAGAAAGAAAAAAAAAGAATAAGTACCAGTTTTAAGCTTGAGTGTGATCATGTATGGGATTTATCAGGTACACAGAGTTGACAGTAGGCTTCCTACGGGTCCCAGCGGCCTTAAGCCGATCTGGATCCTAGTGCCGGTGATGGTCTGGTAATCGGGCTGTTACAGATTGGTATCATCTCAAGATCGTGTGTTGGATAGTTCAGCTCGTGCTTCTTCAGCTGTCTAGAAGCATAAGCTATTACTCTGTCATTCTGCATTAACACACAACCTAATCCCACTCGGGACGCATCACAGAACACTGTGAAGTCTTCATCACTAGTAGGCAGAGCTAACACCGGTGCTGAAGTTAATCTTCTCTTTAACTCATAATGCCCATATCTGGTCCTGAAAGCTGTCTTAGGTACATCCTCTTCCCTGATTCTCAGCTGATGATAGCCCGATCTCAGATCTATCTTAGAAAAACAACCTGCTCCTGCTAGCTGGTCGAATAGATCATCGATCCTGGGGAGAGGATACTTATTCTTGGTAGTGACTTTGTTCAACTGCCTGTAGTCGATACAAAGTCGAAGGGATCCATCCTTTTTCTTGACAAACAACACTGGAGCACCCCAGGGTGAGGTACTTGGACGGATGAAACCCTTATCTACCAACTCCTGTAGCTGCTCTTTCAACTCTTTTAGCTCTGCTGGTGCCATCCTGTAGGGAGGAATAGAGATCGGTCTGGTACCAGGCACTAACTCTATCTCGAACTCTATTTCCCTATCAGGTGGTAGTCCTGGAAGCTCATCTGGAAACACATCTGGGAACTCTCTGACTACGGGCACTGAACTGGGGTCCCTAACCTGACTGTCTAGCTCTCTCACATGAGCTAGATACCCCTGACATCCCCTCCTGAGCAACCTACGAGCCTGTAGGGCTGATATCAGACCTCTAGGCGTGCCCCTCCTGTCTCCTCTGAAGACAAACTCAGATCCATCCTCATCTCTGAACTTAACTACCTTGTCTCTGCAGTCCAAGGTAGCACCATATGCAGATAGCCAATCCATCCCTAGAATGACGTCAAAATCTGTCAACTCTAGAACCACAAGGTCAGCTGGAAGGCATCTACCATCTAAAAACACTGGACTATGTCGACAGACTGTCTCTGCCAACGATGGATCACACTTAGGGCCACTGACCCATAGGGGACACTCTAACCCAGACGTCATCAAACCCACTCTCTCTATGGCTCTGGGAGTAACAAAGGAATGTGAAGCACCAGGGTCTAACAAAGCATACACCTCAGCACACCCAATGAGAAGGTTACCTGACACCACGGTGTTAGAAGTGTTTGCCTCCTGCTGTGTCATCGTGAAAATCCGCGCCGGAGCTGACGGACCTCCACCTCGGGGACCCGCAGATGAAGAGGCTGACCCTCTCCCTCTGCCTCTGCCCTGCGTCATACCTGAAACTGGTGGCTGTGGCATGCGAGCTGGAGCTGTCTGCTGGGATGGTGCCGTGAAAGATGCCTGAGGGCACTCACGAGCCATGTGTCCCTCCTGGCCGCACCTGTAACATCCTGTAATCCCCAAACGACAAACTCCTCTGTGCGCTTTACCGCACCTACCACACACTGGCACCTCTGAGCCTGAACTCATGCCACTGCCTAATCCCAGACCTGCTTTAATCTTATTCCAGAACTTATTCTTCCTCGACTTCTGCGTGGAACCACTCCACTTCTTACCACTGGAAGTTGCTGCACCCTGTGAAGAGGGATTTGACTTACCCCTACCTGGGGTCTTAGAACCTGAAGACTGTGCCGGCTGCTGTTTCACTGTACCCTGTATAATGGCACTAGCCTCCATCCTCCGTGCTAAATCCACCACGGTGTGGAAACTCTCCCTCTCGGCTGCATGGATCAAGGAGGAATACCTGGAATGCAGTTTCATCGCATACCTCCTAGCCTTTTTCTGTTCCGTAACATAGGCCTGTCCTGCATACCGCAGCAACTCCAGAAACCTGTCAGTAAACTCATCAATACTCATATCCTCAGTCTGCTTGAGCTGCTCAAACTCTATCATTTTTAGCTCTTTCGAACTATCTGGAAATGCCCATCCGGCAAACTCATTAGCAAACTCCTCCCAAGACATGTTATCCAACCTAGGGTCCACATAGACGCCAAACCATTCCTTCGCCTTCTTACATTTTAAAGTGAACCCTGCCATCTGAATGGCTCTGGTATCATCTGCCCCTAGCTCATCTGCTATCATCTTGACTGCTTTGATGTACTCAAACGGATCATCTCCTGATTGGTACTTAGGAGCATCTAACTTTAGGTAATCAGTCATCTTTACCTTGCTCCTCACAGATGGGCCAGGTTGAGGTGTTTGGATAACTGGGGCTTCTGGTTGTACCACTGGTGGTGGTGGGGGAGGTGCAGAACTTTCTGGTGTAGAGTATGCTGGACTGGGGTAAAAAGGTGAGGGTGGATACATGGGATATGGTGGATATGGGGGGTAATACGGTGGATAAGGCATATATGTGGGATATGGGTGAAAACTAGGATAATCCGATGTACCTCCCATCGAATATCCTGGGCCCTGTGGGTAGGGCTGATAGTGGGGTGGATAACTATGGATCCTCACCTCCCTTTATGTTTAAAGTATGTTTTAAGAGTTTTTAGAGAGTTTTATGGCATGTTTTGGGGTATAAGCATGAGTTTGAGCATATGTTGATCATATGCGTTTTGTTGTTGTTTTTGGGGCTTGAACTAGTTTTTAGGCCTCTATATGCATGAGTTATGTTATATGTTAGTTGAGAAGTGTTGATATGCATGTTATGGGTGTTTGATAGGATTTGGAGGCTGAGAGCATGAGTTGTGCTCGGATTCTGCCTTTCTGGAGAATCCAGGTTCGGCCGCCGAAGTAAGGTTCGGCCGCCGAACCCCTTGTGGAGGCAGTTTCGGCTGCCAAACCTTGCCCCCGAAAGCTAGGCTTTTGGGTGAGAAAGAGGCTTTCGGCCGCCGAAAGAGGGAGTTCGGCCGCCGAAAGTGCATGAGTTTCGTCTCTGGACGAGACTTTCGGCCGCCGAAGGTGCCGCCGAACATGCATGAGTTTCGTCTCTGGAGGGAGGTTTCGGCCGCCGAACCAGCCGCCGAAAGTGCCCAGTCCAGCCTTCTTTTGCCCATTTTTCCATGCATGCCTATGATGTTTTAGAGGGGTTTTGGGGAGATATTAAGAGTTATGTTTAAGTAAGTTTGGTCCTCATTTGAGTCCACCTGTGTAGGTACGGACCCAAGAGACCAAGGAGGCCCACAGAGTTAGAGTTACAGAGACTGCCCAGCAGTTGACAGAGGTGAGTGGAACAGAACTTTATTTTAAAAGTTAAGAACTGTTTTAGCATGATTCATGCATCATTAATGCCATGTTTATGTAGGATGCTTTGCATTAGTATTCACCAAGTTGATGCATTGCATTATTACTTGTATATGTGGATTGGACCGAGGCGATCTCAATAGCCCATAAGTTTGTCATTATTGTATGTCCTGTGTGAGCTCCTTTGGGGCCGGGCATTTACCTTGGATGAGTCCTGTGAGAGCCCTTATAGGGTCGGACACCATGAGTAGTTAGTGAAAGACCTGTGTGAGCTCCTTTGGGGGCCGGGCACTGACAGAGGGAGTTTTGGGATCATGTCCAATCCGAGATGTGAAATGTTTGTGCAGTGCTGCATCATATGATAGCATGTTTTAAATGTGATTTTTATAGATTCCGCTCACTGGGCTTTAGCAGCTCATCCCTCTCCCTAACCCCATTTTTCAGGGCCTCAGAGAAGAGAAAGAGAAAGAGAAAGCAAGGGTAAAGGCATATGTAATAGTATAGAATAGTGGACATGATAATGATGTACAGTACAGAGTTTATGTAATGTATAGAAATGATGTAATAGCAAGTTATGTATTGAGTTATAGAATTGTGCTTGGCCCTAGTGTATGTTTATCCCTTTGTACATGATCATTTTATGATTGAGCTAATGTTGTAATGATGCGCTAGGCTTGGTGCATGGTAGTCTTTCTATCTCTGTAGTTACTGTATGGTACCTAGCAGGTATCACTCTTCGAGTGCATACAGACAGAGCATGCATAGTCCAAGCTTAGTTGATGAGAAAAGTTTCAAGAAAAGAAAGGTTAGAAAAGCAAAGAAAGAAAGAAAGAAAGAAAAAAAAAGAATAAGTACCAGTTTTAAGCTTGAGTGTGATCATGTATGGGATTTATCAGGTACACAGAGTTGACAGTAGGCTTCCTACGGGTCCCGGCGGCCTTAAGCCGATCTGGATCCTAGTGCCGGTGATGGTCCGGTAATCGGGCTTGTAACGACCCCAAATTGGACCGTCACCGGCGCTAGGATTCAGGTCAGCTTAAGGCCGCCAGAACCCGTAGCAAGCCTGCTATACTCTCTGTGTACCTGTAAACCTCATACATGATCATACATTTTATGTGAAAATAAAACTCTTTTCTGAACCAAGGCTCAACCTGTGCATGCACTATCTCTGTACTCTGTACTCATGTACTCTGTACTCTGTATCCCTGACTAGAGCTTGCTCTAGATGGGTTAATTCATACCTGTTAAGCCTGGTTTTCACATACAGGAAAACATATATACATATACAGATCATGTACACAATACATACATTACTAGGTCTAGGTCAAGCAACAACTATTACATCTCTTTACTATTACATGTCCACTCTAAGCTATTACAGATCTCTTCACTCTTCCTGTACTCTGCTGGACTGTCCCTGTACACTGTACACTGAACCTGCAAAACTGGGGTTAAGGGAGTGGGATGAGCTCTATAGCCCAGTGAGTAGAACAGTAAAACATCTCAATAAAATATGATCTCATGGAATGCACCATATCACAGACAAGCCACATCAAGAGTAAACCTGTCACCACATAGTCCCAGTAACTCTGTGCCAGGGCGTAGAATCGAGCACCTGGTCTTCCTGTCATATATGTATATGTGTATATAACACCTGTGAACTTACCATTGCCAGGGCGTAGTCAAAGGCTCCTGGACTTTGCTATATACCTGCCAGGGCGTAGTCAAAGGCTCCTGGTCTTTGCTATACGTGCCAGGGCATAGTCAAAGGCTCCTGGTCTTCCTGTCTGTGACTATTGGATCATTCAGCATTTACTCACATCATCAAATAACAATGCAATGCAACATATTCGTGGATACTAATGCAGTCATCCTATGATATCATCGTGATGCATGAGAGATGCTACAAACATGTCATTTGGTCAATTCAAAAGCATTAAGTGTAGTTCCACTCACCTCGGGCTAACTGGACTGACTGACTCTGCAGGTTCTGAATCTCTGGAGCAGTACTCACTGCTGCTCTCTCTAGTTCCTCTGGTCTGTATAAGCACATAAAGACTCAAATGAGGGACCAAACAAGCTTATGACCAACTCTATTAAACTCCCCAAGAATCCCCTTACACTCACTCTAATAGTCATGCAAAGCAAGCAAAAGAAAGCTGGACAGAACACTTTCGGCGGCAAGTTCGGCGGCCGAATGTCCTCTCCAGAGACAAAACTCAAGCACCTTCGGCGGCCGAATCTCTATGTTCGGCGGCCGAACCCTTTCGGGGGCAAGTTTCGGAGGCCACAAGGCACTCCAGAGACGAAAGTCTCTAACCTTCGGCGGCACCTTCGGCGGCCGAATCCCCCAAACAGAGCCGAACATGCACAAGCTCGCGGGGGCAAGCTATGGCAGCCGAAGCCACCATGCAAGAGGTTCGGCGGCCGAATGAACCTTCGGCTGCCGAACCTGAGTTCATCCAGAACTCAGTTTCAACGGCAAACCATCTCCTTCTTTTCTTCAACTTCTCAAACCATGCAAACGTCACCTCCTCAACATACATATACTCATGTATATGATCACAGGGGTCCAAAACTAGCTAATAACCCCAAAGAACAAAACAAACCTAACACATAAACATATATACATGCATAACTCATCAAAAAAACTACCATGAACAACCTAAGCATGCATCTCCTTTCACAAATCCTCCTAAAACCTTCAGAAAACATATACACAGGTTCTAACTCGTCCCTTACCTTTGTAAACAGGAAGATGCACGTTCTGAACAAGGGAAAACGGATCAACCTCTCAAAATCTCAAAAACGTAACTTTAGTTTCTCTCAACTCTCAACACTTTTGCAAGCACCTCCAGCTTCTGTATGATCACCCAAAACATGTACAGGTGAGTCATAGAGACGTGGCCATTCCATGGCAAGAATCTGAGGCCAACACTTGTCAAAAACCATGACTCAGCTCACCAGCCAACTCATCGTCGGCTGCCCAATCACATGCAAGACCATGCAATCGTTCGGGGGCCGAACTCACCTTCGGAAGCCGAACACCTTCGGCGGCCGAACTTACTTTCGGCGGCCGAACTTGGCTCAACTGCCTTAGGTCATTTCAACTCAAAACTCACTTCCCCTATCCTTAAAACATTTAAACACATCATAACACCTAGTAAAAACATAAATCCTACCCTTTTTAGAATTCCGACACCCCGGATTCCATCAAACAACAGGAATTCCGGTGCCGGACTCTAGCCGGGTATTACATTCTCCCCTCCTTAAGAACATTCGTCCTCGGATGTTCCTAAAACACATAAAAACAAAACACAAGGAGGAAACTAACCTCAAAATAAATATGGATACTGCTGGAGCATAGACTCCCGCGTCTCCCAGGTGCATTCTTCTAGATTATGGTGGTTCCATAAAACTTTCACCATCGGAATCTCCTTGTTCCTTAGCTGTCTGATCTGCGTGTCCAGAATCCGCACTGGCTGCTCTATATAGGTGAGATCTGTATGAATCTCCACCTCAGGCTCACTCAGAACCTGATTCGGATCTGACACAAACTGTCGTAGCATAGAAACATGAAATACCAGGTGAATTCTCTCCATAGAAACAGGTAAATCCAGCTTATACGACACATTTCCGATCCTCTGCAACACCTCAAAGGGTCCAATGTACCGTGGAGCCAATTTACCTTTCTTCCCAAAACGAACCACTCCTTTCATTGGAGACACTTTCAGCAATACCCAATTACCTTCTTGAAACTCTAACTGCTTTCTGCGAACGTCTGCATAACTTTTCTGTCTACTCTGAGCTGTTCTGATTCTCTCTCTGATCATGGGCACCATTCTACTGGTAATGTCTACTAATTCTGGCCCTGCAAGCGCCTTCTCTCCTACCTCTTCCCAGCAAACAGGGGATCTGCACTTCCTCCTATACAAAGCTTCATAAGGAGCCATCCCAATGCTAGCATGATGACTGTTATTGTAGGCAAACTCCACCAAAGGTAGATGCTGCTTCCAAGAACCGCCAAAGTCTAACACACATAGGCGAAGCATATCCTCTATGGTCTGGATGGTCCTTTCTGACTGTCCATCAGTCTGTGGGTGGAAAGCAGTACTAAAATCCAATCTTGTGCCCATCGCACTCTGCAGACTCCGCCAAAAGTGGGAGGTAAACTGAGGTCCTCTGTCTGAAACTATAGACACTGGGACTCCATGTAATCTCACTATCTCATCCAGATAGACCTGTGCCAACTTATCCACAGAATAGTTATTCCGTACTGGAAGAAAATGAGCAGATTTCGTGAGTCTGTCCACAATCACCCATATCGAGTCTATCCTGTTGGACGCTACTGGTAAACCCACTACAAAATCCATGGCTATGTTCTCCCATTTCCACTCTGGAATCGGTAATGGGTTAAGCATTCCTGCTGGTTTCTGATGCTCTAATTTCACCCTCTGACAAACCTCACAGGCTGTCACGAACTGCGCCACTTCCTTCTTCATGGCTGGCCACCAATAAACCCTTTTCAGATACTGATACATCTTGGTGGCTCCTGGGTGAACACTATACCTTGCATTATGAGCTTCCCTCATAATGTCTTCTTTTACACTGCCCCTATCTGGTACACAAAGTCGACTCCCATAGCGAAGGATCCCTTTGCTGTCAAATCTGAACTCTGCATTGTTGCCTGACTGAACAGTCCTGGCAATTTTCATCAACTCAGGGTCCTCGTGCTGCCTCTGAGCAATCTGCTCCAGAAACACAGGTGTCACTCTCATTTGTGTTATCAACGCACCTGTACCAGACAACTCTAGCTGTAATCCCTCGTCAAAGAGCTTATAAAGCTCCATCACAACTGGTCTCCGCTCTGCTGCTATATGGGACAAACTGCCTAGTGACTTCCGGCTTAGGGCGTCTGCGACAACATTCGCCTTACCCGGATGATACTGGATCTTACAATCATAATCACTGAGCAATTCGACCCATCTCCGCTGCCTCAAATTCAGCTCTCTCTGACTCAAGATGTACTGTAAACTCTTGTGATCGGTGAAGATCTCGCATTTAATTCCGTAGAGGTAATGCCGCCACATCTTAAGTGCAAAGATAACTGCTGCCATCTCTAGGTCATGGGTAGGGTAATTCAACTCGTGCTTCTTCAACTGTCTAGAAGCATAAGCTATTACTCTATCATTCTGCATCAATACACAACCCAATCCCACTCGAGATGCATCACAGAACACTGTGAACTCTTCATTACTGACAGGCAGAGCTAACACTGGTGCTGTTGTCAATCTCTTCTTGAGCTCTTCAAAGCTCTCTTCACACTGGTCTGACCAGATAAACTTCTGGTTCTTCTGAGTCAATTTGGTCATAGGAGCTGCTATCTTTGAGAAGTTCTGAACGAACCTCCTGTAGTAACCTGCCAGTCCCAGAAAGCTTTTAATCTCAATTACTGTCGTGGGTCTAGGCCAGTTAGCTACAGCCTCTATCTTCTTGGGGTCTACCTCAATACCCTCTGCTGATACCACATGTCCCAAGAAGGCAATGCTCCGTAACCAAAACTCACACTTCGAGAACTTGGCATATAAACCATGCTCTCTCAGTGTCTGCAAAACAATCCTCAGATGCTGGGCATGCTCCTCTGCATCTCTGGAATACACTAAGATATCATCGATAAACACAATGACAAAGTGATCCAGAAACTCACTGAATACCCTGTTCATGAGATCCATAAATGCTGCAGGGGCGTTAGTCAACCCGAACGGCATCACTAAGAACTCATAATGCCCATATCTGGTCCGGAAAGCTGTCTTAGGCACATCTGCCTCTCTGACTCTCAACTGATGATACCCGGATCTCAGATCTATTTTCGAGAAACAACCTGCTCCAGCTAGCTGGTCAAATAGATCATCAATCCGAGGTAAGGGGTACTTATTCTTGATAGTGACCTTGTTCAACTGTCTGTAGTCGATACAAAGTCTAAGGGATCCATCCTTCTTTCTGACAAAGAGTACTGGAGCACCCCAAGGTGAGGTACTAGGGCGGATGAAACCCTTATCTACCAAGTCCTGCAACTGTTCTTTTAACTCTGTTAACTCAGCTGGCGCCATCCTGTAGGGAGGAATAGAGATAGGTCTGGTACCTGGTAATAATTCAATGTCAAACCCTATCTCCCTATCAGGTGGTAGTCCTGGCAAATCGTCTGGGAACACATCGAGAAACTCTCGGACTACTGGTACTGTGGCTGGTTCCCTAACCTGACTATCTAGCTCTCTCACATGAGCTAGAAACCCCTGACAACCCCTCCTAAGCAAACGACGAGCCTGAAGGGCTGAAATCATACCTCTGGGTGTACCTCTCCTGTCTCCTCTGAAGACACACTCTGACCCATCCTGGTCTCTGAGACTCACTAGCTTCTCTCGACAGTCCAACGTAGCACTGTATGCAGATAGCCAATCCATCCCTAGAATGACATCAAAATCTGTCAAATCTAGAACCACAAGGTCAGCTGGAAGGCATCTACCCTTTATAAATACTGGACTGAAACGACAGACTGACACTGCCACTGATGGGTCACATCTAGGTCCACTGACCCAGAGAGGATACTCTAACTCAGAACTGATCAAACCCAACCTCTCTATGGCTCTCGAAGCAATAAAGGAATGAGAAGCACCGGGGTCCATCAAAGCATACACATCTGAACACCCAATGATGAGATTACCTGACACCACTGTGTTCGACGTGTTAGCCTCCTCCTGTGTCACTGTGAAAATCCGTGCTGGGGCTACCGGATTTCCACCTCGGGAACCTGCTGCTGAAGTAGAGGCTACCCCTCTCCCTCTACCTCTGCCACTACTCTGAGGCATGACTGGAGCTACTGGCCGTACAACTGGCTGTACCACACTGCCTGAACTCATCTGCTGGGATGGTGCAAAAGTCATCTGCGGACAATCCCGAGCAATATGCCCTTCCTGTCCACATCGAAAACAAGCTGTAGATCCCAACCGACAAACTCCTCCATGTGGTTTTCCGCATCGTCTGCAGACTGGAGCTGTGCCAGAGCTTGAGCCACTACCTATTCCCAGACCTGACTTGACTTTATTCCAGAACTTACTCTTTGTTCCTTTTGCTCTATCCCATCTTTTACTGTTTGGTGTGGGGGCTTTAGAACCCGAAGCCTGTGCCTGTTTCTGAATATTGGCACTAGCTTCCATTTTCCTGGCTGCATCTATAATAGAGTGAAAACTCTCCTTTTCTGCTGGAAGGATCAAAGAAGAATACCTGGGATGAAGTCTCATGGTATATCTCCTTGCTTTCTTCTGATCAGTATCATAGGCTTGACCCACGTACTGAAGCAGATCCAGGAACTTATCTGTAAATTCATCAACACTCATCTCATCTGTCTGTCGCAACTGTTCAAATTCAATTATCTTCATCTCCCTTGAACTGTCAGGAAAAGCCCACCCTGCAAACTCATTGGCGAACTCTCCCCATGACATACTGTCCATTCTAGGCTCCACATAATTCTTAAACCATTCTCTGGCTTTCCTACACTTTAATGTGAAACCTGCCATCTCAATGGCTCTCCTATCATCTGCTCCCAATTCACTGGTGATCATCCTAACTGCTCTGAGGTAATCAAATGGATCATCTCCCGTATTGTATTTAGGAGCATCCAATTTCAAGTACTCCGTCATTTGGACTTTACCTCCAGATGAACTAGGTTCATGTCTGTCAACAACAGGGACTACTGGTTCTGGTGGTAGTACTGGTTCATTTGGTTCATTTGGCTCTAGGTGTGCTGCACTTGGATGTATAGGGGAAGAGGGATACATAGGATATGGTGGATATGATGGGTAATAATGAGGATATGGCATATATGGCATGTATGTAGGATATGGGTCAAATCGAGAGTACTCCGACATCCCCTCCATCGGATACTCTGGCTCCTGAAACAAGGATGGATAGCCATAACCTGAGGCCTGAACACCTCCCTCGGAATCACCCATACCTTCATCCATAGACAGATCAGTCTCCATAGCCTCCCTCTCTTCCTCTGATCTTCCTCCCCTAGCTGTACCTCTTCTGCTCTCGTCTACAGACCTTCTAGGGTCTATTGACATGCCTTCCCTGCTAGATCTCTGAGACCTTGCCCTTGGCAATGCAGGAGGACGAGCAGCTGGTCTTTCACTCTCTGGTGGGACTCCAGTCAATCGAGCTGATCGACGAGTTCCTCGCATCTTTACTCTGGAAACACAACATATAACATACCACTTTAGCACATAGCACATAAATATCACATATCACTCATACACATGCAACACTCATGGCATATCATAGCAGATAGGACTCAAGACCCTATCCTAGTGGACATGATTTTCCTATTGTGCTTAACCACTTCTAACCTGTCTGAGCCCAACACTGTCTCTATAGGTCCGATCATGTGAACCTAGGGCTCTGATACCAATCTGTAACGACCCCAAATTGGACCGTCACCGGCGCTAGGATTCAGGTCGGCTTAAGGCCGCCAGAACCCGTAGCAAGCCTGCTATACTCTCTGTGTACCTGTAAACCTCATACATGATCATACATTTTATGTGAAAATAAAACTCTTTTCTGAACCAAGGCTCAACCTGTGCATGCACTATCTCTGTACTCTGTACTCATGTACTCTGTACTCTGTATCCCTGACTAGAGCTTGCTCTAGATGGGTTAATTCATACCTGTTAAGCCTGGTTTTCACATACAGGAAAACATATATACATATACAGATCATGTACACAATACATACATTACTAGGTCTAGGTCAAGCAACAACTATTACATCTCTTTACTATTACATGTCCACTCTAAGCTATTACAGATCTCTTCACTCTTCCTGTACTCTGCTGGACTGTCCCTGTACACTGTACACTGAACCTGCAAAACTGGGGTTAAGGGAGTGGGATGAGCTCTATAGCCCAGTGAGTAGAACAGTAAAACATCTCAATAAAATATAATCTCATGGAATGCACCATATCATAGACAAGCCACATCAAGAGTAAACCTGTCACCACATAGTCCCAGTAACTCTGTGCCAGGGCGTAGAATCGAGCACCTGGTCTTCCTGTCATATATGTATATGTGTATATAACACCTGTGAACTTACCATTGCCAGGGCGTAGTCAAAGGCTCCTGGACTTTGCTATATACCTGCCAGGGCGTAGTCAAAGGCTCCTGGTCTTTGCTATACGTGCCAGGGCGTAGTCAAAGGCTCCTGGTCTTCCTGTCTGTGACTATTGGATCATTCAGCATTTACTCACATCATCAAATAACAATGCAATGCAACATATTCGTGGATACTAATGCAGTCATCCTATGATATCATCGTGATGCATGAGAGATGCTACAAACATGTCATTTGGTCAATTCAAAAGCATTAAGTGTAGTTCCACTCACCTCGGGCTAACTGGACTGACTGACTCTGCAGGTTCTGAATCTCTGGAGCAGTACTCACTGCTGCTCTCTCTGGTTCCTCTGGTCTGTATAAGCACATAAAGACTCAAATGAGGGACCAAACAAGCTTATGACCAACTCTATTAAACTCCCCAAGAATCCCCTTACACTCACTCTAATAGTCATGCAAAGCAAGCAAAAGAAAGCTGGACAGAACACTTTCGGCGGCAGGTTCGGCGGCCGAATGTCCTCTCCAGAGACGAAACTCAAGCACCTTCGGCGGCCGAATCTCTATGTTCGGCGGCCGAACCCTTTCGGAGGCAAGTTTCGGAGGCCACAAGGCACTCCAGAGACGAAAGTCTCTAACCTTCGGCGGCACCTTCGGCGGCCGAATCCCCCAAACAGAGCCGAACATGCACAAGCTCGCGGGGGCAAGCTATGGCAGCCGAAGCCACCATGCAAGAGGTTCGGCGGCCGAATGAACCTTCGGCTGCCGAACCTGAGTTCATCCAGAACTCAGTTTCAACGGCAAACCATCTCCTTCTTTTCTTCAACTTCTCAAACCATGCAAACGTCACCTCCTCAACATACATATACTCATGTATATGATCACAGGGGTCCAAAACTAGCTAATAACCCCAAAGAACAAAACAAACCTAACACATAAACATATATACATGCATAACTCATCAAAAAAACTACCATGAACAACCTAAGCATGCATCTCCTTTCACAAATCCTCCTAAAACCTTCAGAAAACATATACACAGGTTCTAACTCGTCCCTTACCTTTGTAAACAGGAAGATGCACGTTCTGAACAAGGGAAAACGGATCAACCTCTCAAAATCTCAAAAACGTAACTTTAGTTTCTCTCAACTCTCAACACTTTTGCAAGCACCTCCAGCTTCTGTATGATCACCCAAAACATGTACAGGTGAGTCATAGAGACGTGGCCATTCCATGGCAAGAATCTGAGGCCAACACTTGTCAAAAACCATGACTCAGCTCACCAGCCAACTCATCGTCGGCTGCCCAATCACATGCAAGACCATGCAATCGTTCGGGGGCCGAACTCACCTTCGGAAGCCGAACACCTTCGGCGGCCGAACTTACTTTCGGCGGCCGAACTTGGCTCAACTGCCTTAGGTCATTTCAACTCAAAACTCACTTCCCCTATCCTTAAAACATTTAAACACATCATAACACCTAGTAAAAACATAAATCCTACCCTTTTTAGAATTCCGACACCCCGGATTCCATCAAACAACAGGAATTCCGGTGTCGGACTCTAGCCGGGTATTACAGGGCTGTTACATCTTCTTCTATTTTCTATTTTGGTTCAGCCACTCATGGCTGAACCAAAATAGAAAATAGAAGAAGAGAAGAAGGAAGGAGGACCGGCGGCTGCAAAGGTGGAGGAGGAGCGGCAGCCGAACCTTGGAGGAGTGGTGGTCTTGAATTCTTCTTTTCTTCTTGTCTTCATAAGGCCTTTAAATAAGTCTTGGGAGGCTGCCTAGGGTTTCTTGGGTGTCCATGCATCTTTTAGAGGCTGCCCAAAGTGCCTTTGGTCTAATATGTGCCTTCTATGTCCATGTGTGAAGGCAAGGAAGGGGCTTTTTGGTCTTTTAATTGCTGTCCAAGGTGTGTCCAAGAAGTCTTCTTCACATTATTTTTGCCACCCATGCACTAAAGAGGAAGGTGGAGCCTCCTTTTGAAATTTGAATGTGCATGGCATGAAGTGGGAAACATGTGATCTTCAAGATTTGGCTTCTTGAATAAGGAAGAGGCAATTAGGGAGGACTTTCAGCTGCTTAAACTTGTTTTCGAAAGCTGGACTTTCGGCTCTGGACGAGACTTTCGGCCGCCGAAGGTGCCGCTGAAGATGGCAGACTTTCGGTTCTGGACGAGACTTCGGCCTCCGAAGGTGCTGCCGAAGATGGGTGACTTTTCCAGATTTGGCACTTTTTGGCAGTTTTGAGAGCATTTTCTCTTGATTGTCTCTTTACACCTAATATATGCAAAACATGATTAAAACCACAAAATTAGTTAGGAAAGGTGTAAATAAACATCAATAAGATCATGATAAAGTGGACTAAAATATGCTCTATCAGCAAATAATTAAATAAAAGAAATCAATAATGAGAAAGCTCTAGTTGAAGAATCGGATTCACTTCAGTTGTTAGGATTGATCATTGACACTATGTTTCTTTGGTTGTTTCAATAGATTAGTTATGGGGATGGAAGACGCTTTTCAACACCATGTCTCTCCTTAAGATTAAACCAATTAGGGAACGTCCTCTAATTAATCACTAATCAACAAGTTGCCAAGGAACGTCCTTGGGCCTTAGGCATTAGAACAACTATCAATTGCATTAAGAAATAGAGAGATCTAATCCTAGCTACCCAAACGCATGGTGATATTGCTAGATTATGCAACTTCCTTAGTTTTTACACCAAATGTTCTTGTGTTTGAACAATCCAAGCAATTACGGACTCAAAATTATTCAAACTAACAATATATTACCTTGCAAGCAAGAATCAACTGGCCACATTGATCAAAATAATAAAGCAATAATGGAATCAAGCATGAAATTACACAAATATTGAATAACCAAAAGATGAACAATATATGATCAAGTCTCCCAATCCATAAAAAAACCAAAGTATCACCTAATCTTCAACTAGAATAAAAGGTTTCAGCCACTCATGGCTGAAACAAAACCAAAAATAAAGAAAGAGATGAAGAAGAGATGTGGTCACTTGCAATCCCGTAGGTGTGTCTAAGAGAGAGTATAAAAGGTATAGGGAGGCTCTTATCTGTCTTTTTATAGTTGAAAGTGTTGCCCTAGGTCCTTACTTACTGCCCAAGAGGCTGCTTGCTGCCAAGTTGTGTCTGAAAAGGAAGGAGGCGTGCGGCAAGGCTTTCAGAAGGAAGAAGGCGCGCGCTTGTCTTAAGAATAGGTGTGGCGCGCGGCTAGGGTTTGCAAAAGAGAAGAGGTGTTGTCCAAACTTTCCTTTTTAGGTGGAGCCTTCTTTTGGATTTCAAATTTTGAATACTGAATGCATGAGAGGCAAGTGCATCTTCATGAGATCTCGCTTCCTGAATAGGAAGAACTGACTGCTGAGGTGTTTGCACATATTTAATCAAAGAAAGAAAGATATGCAATTTGAATTTCAAATAATCAGCTGACTGCGCTTTCCTTATTTGACACTTTCCTTATTTGACACTTTCCTTATTTGAAACTTTCCATATTTGGCACTTTCCATATTTGAAAACTTTCCTTATTTGACACTTTCTATATTTGGCACTTTTTGGCAGTTTTAAGAGCATTTTCACCATATTGTCTCTTTACACCTAATTCCTACAAAACAAGATCAAAACCACAAAATTAGGCAAAAAAGGTGTAAATAAACATCAATAACATCATGATAAAATGGTCTAAAATATGCTCTATCAATATCATGGCATTCGTGATGCATGAGCATGCTTAAAAAGTTTAATTACTTTAAAAAGATAGTTCAGTTCTACTGACCTCTGGCTGACGCTTGACTAAAACTGTAGCAGCTGACTCACTGTTGGCCTCTACGGTCTCCCAGGTCCGATCCTACACAGATGGACTCCAATGCGGGACCAGACATAACTCTAACACGACAATAAACAACTCCCCAAAACCTCCCCTAAAACATAACAAAACATGCATAGGAAACAAGCAAAGGAAGGCTGGGTAGGGACTTTCAGCGGCAGGTTCAGCGGCCAAAGGTCCTCCACAGATCCGAAAGTCAAGCACTTTCGGCGGCAGGTTCGATGGCCAAAATCCCATCACAGATCCGAAAGTCATTAACCTTCGAGGGCAGGTTCAGCGGCCAAAAGCCTTCCCAGATCCGAAAGTCCATTCTTTCGGGGGCAGGTTAGGCGGCCAAAGGCTGCCTCCACAGGCAGGTTCGACAGCCGAACCCTGCTTCAGCGGCCAAACCTGAATTATCCAGAATGGTAGAACCAGATTCTGCCTTATGCATTCAACCTTCAAAACTTATCAAATTCTCACATCCAACCCCTCAAAGCATGCATACACACTCAAATATGTATAAGGGCCATAAAAACTAGCCTAAACCCCAACAAACAACCATAAAAACAACACAAGAGCAAACATTCATAAACAACTCAACTCAAACCCTATAACTTTAGATCTAACCATTTCATGCATTTTTAACCCTTAAACCTTTCTTAAAACTTGATTAAAACATAAGAAAAGTAAAGATCTAGGCTTACCTCTTGGAGATCTAGGAGTGACAGCAACCCCGACGTAGAGATGAGTCCAAACGGTCTCCAGAGGTCTGCAAGGTTTGAAAACTTGAATTGAAGCTCAAATCTTCAAAAATGAGGGAAAACTCATGAATATTTTGAAGGATTTGAAGGAAAAACAACAAAATCAACAATGGGAGGGCAAGAACTCACCTTTGCTCGAAAATGGAGAGAGAAACTCTCCCATTTTCAGACTGAAGGCCTCTTATAGATGGCTGGCCAGACCACCTTCGGGGGCCTAAAGGAGAGCTCCCACGGTAGCACCATGTTCGGCGGCTGAACATAAGGTTCCGCGGCCGAACCTGGGTTTTCCTTCCAAAAATATTTTTCTTTCTTTTAAAGATCTTTAACACAAAAACCATCAGAAAAATTATTTTACCCTTCTAAGAGGTTATGATATCCGAGATTCTAAATTCCATTGGGAATTTAGGCGGAAGGTTGGAATTCCGACGCTGGAGTCTAGCCGGGTATTACATAGCTAGAGAATAGAAGAGGAAAAGAAAGAGGAACTCAAGAAAGGTTTGGTGTTTGTATGATTTTCTGTTTTCCTTTGATTCTGTCATAAATAAGTGAAATTAGGGGTTGATTTTACTTACTTGAAATGTTGCTTTGATTGTATAAATGTGTTATATGAATGTTAAAATGATGTTTAAAAGGTTTAGAGTAAAGAAACCTAACATGAGCACTAAAAGTGCAAACTTGGCAGAATAGACTGTAACAGGGCAGTTTGTGTTAATAACTTTATAATTTATTGTGTATTTATTAAAATTAGCCCTAAGATATACCAAATGAAATCTGAGACAAAGATCTAAAATTTTCATGAATTGACCAAATTTTGAATCTGTAGTTAAGATTATGAAAATTACAAGTGAACC
This sequence comes from Manihot esculenta, assembly GCF_001659605.2. Classification (NCBI taxonomy): domain Eukaryota; kingdom Viridiplantae; phylum Streptophyta; class Magnoliopsida; order Malpighiales; family Euphorbiaceae; genus Manihot; species Manihot esculenta. The sequence continues at coordinate 15,530,189 of NC_035177.2, forward strand.
TAAACTGGACACAGTGATAGTGCATTCGGAACAGAGTGTATTTATTGTACCATAACTAATTATGTACTCAGTGAAATTTATTAAGACTAGTTCCAAATGAATTCTAAAAAGTATACCTAAAACTTTATAGAAGACACTTAAGTTTTAATTTGTATGAAAATGCATGAATCTGATATGTTTTGTGATACTATAAACAAGTACCAATACTGGACTGATTAAGACCTTATTGAGCAGCTTGTAAAGAAAAATTCATAACTTAAGCTAGAGTGATCAGATTTTCATGAATTATACCTTGTTGGAAAGATAGGACATAAATGTATATTTTTTGTGAAGAAACTAAAGTCAAATTATAATTCTAAACTACTTTAAAAGTTTATATAATATATAACAGAATGTAATTTTCTCAAATTGGAATCTTATGTTGACAAAGTTTTACACTATTTTCCATGAGTTTCTCATCTTATTAACTTTGACATATGATTTATGTATTTTGAAAATGAATTTAAATAGCTTCAAATGATAAGCATTTACATTGAATTAATGATACTTGGCCTTGGTAAATGTAATAGGAGTCGATGTTAGCTTAAGGGTATGGCATGCCATATAAACATACAGAGTTCGCAGTACTGCTACCAATACATGATCTATATATTTGAGGTTACATATCAGGTACCTCATAAGCATGGTCACAGAGCCCTGCTATCATAGTTTCGGCCTCTGAGCCTACCGTTTGGCACCCTGTGCCTACCGTTATAACTCCTTATCTACCTAGTCGACCCTACTATGTGTTTATAAGGGCTGAGAACTTAATTAAGATTGATACTCAATTTTGAGAACTTATCAGTGAATGTTAACATGTTTGCATCAATTTCATACACTAAGCTATGGTGATTTGCTTAATAGAAAATATGCAATAAAGGCAAAAGAAGATGTTTTTTTATCGAATATGAAGGATATTCTTGTCATGCACAATGATACATATGGCACTCATATTTTATACTTAAAAGTTGACAAGTATGCTTTGTATCATGTTAATAACACTTGACTAGTTTGTAATTGTTTACTTAATTATCTGTATACGTGAACTTGTTTGCTCTATTTTGTTATTTGTTTGCTCTATTTTGCTATTTGTTTGCTATCACCCACTGAGCATTAGCTCAGCGTGTTGGTTTTTACCTCATGCAGGTTGTAGATAAAGTAGGCACGCGGAGGTCATCAGAGGTCTACATCAGATATCAAAGTCATTATCATAGCTGGTTGTTTTAAGTCTCTGAGTCATAGTTCAGTTATATTTTGGCATGTACATATTAAATAGAGTGCGTTATGAAGGTTATGTAAATAAAAAAATAGTAAGATGTCAAATAACAGTTGATAATTTTGCATGTGTTTTTCATATGTACTACAGGTTGAAATATTATTGAAACATAGGAGACTCTGCTAAAATTTTGGTTTAAAATCTCACAGTTACCTTAATCACCTTATAAAATTTACTTGGACTACCTAAAAACTTGGTATTTACAGATAAAGGAAATTGTTTAGTCTTGATATGTCTAAAAAAGTATAGTTTGTGACAGTCCTTGCTCTATCCACATTTTGATAGGGTAAGGGGTGTTACACAATGAATTCTATATGAATGAATCAGCCTATGAAAAAGATAGAAAAAGGCATGTCAAGAAGAACTATAATCATACAAAATATTCATAATTCAAGAGAGTCAAAATATGTTTAATTCAAAAGAGGTAAATAGTCATCAAGGTACTCCATAAACATCCATAAACATCATCTAACATGTATATATCTCCCCCTTTCGACATCATCAAAAACAAATGCACCAAAAGGGGAATAACAAGGGCACACAAGCAAAACAAAAATAAAAAAGACATAAAACATCACTGAGGTGGCTGAGGAGGTGGCACTCTAGATGACTACTGAAGGAAGTATAGAATCTACCTCTGCTGCTCAATAAGGGTCTGCTGTTGATCAGTAAGTCATCCTAATTGCTGCTCCATTTGAGCCTGGCGATCAGACATGTGAATAACTTGCAGCTCCAGACGACCCATAGCATTAAAAAGATCAAATGTAGTTCAAAAAGATGTAGCCCACTCGGTAGACGTGCATGTACTAGCATCTCTTCTAGGAGCTGGCTCTGTCTCTGGATCAGTAGGAGAAACATCATCTGACTCCTCCTCACCATCAAAATCATCATGCCTCTGTGCTGATGCTCGTGCTGCTCGTCGAGCTACAAAATCTCTCCTAGAATTATAGAACTCATTGCCTCTCTTGGTTAGACCCATATGGAGGAGAGTAGCCTCAATGTAAGGGAAGTACTCACTAGATATGGGTAAGACAAACTCGGTGTTTGGGCCAACCCCTAGGGCTCGGAGAATGATGGTGAGATGATGACCAAAAGGAAGACAACTGTAACAACCCGAAAATCGGACCGCTACCGGCGCTAGGATCCGGGTTGACTTAAGGCCGCCGGGACCCGTAGCAAGCCTGACATGCATCCTGAAAACCTTCTTAATCCCATACATGATCAACAACATACATAAAAATTAAAACTTTTCTTTCCATGAACATCAACCAAACTCAACCTGTGCATAACATTAACATAACATTGATCCCTCTGTGGGATCTCATCAGTGTCCCCAATGGGTGACATAACATATGCTGAGTTGGTTTACATAAGTGACATAAAATAACCAAGATCATGTATAAAAAGGGATACAACATTCTATGGTCAAGCACACACTAACATCCATATACATCATCTCATTACATGACTATACTGATTATGACTTTACATTACAATTTGATCATGTCCATTGCTAGCTATTACATAGACATGACGTCTTTACTCTATCCGGACTCCCGCACTATACTGTACCTGCAAGCCTGGGGGTAAAGGGAGAGGGGTGAGCTAAAAGCCCAGTGAGTAGGACTATTAAAACACATTAACACTATGCTCTATGAAATGCATCATAACACAGACAATTCACATAAGGGTTGGGTGAACTTGTCACCAATTAGTCCAAGCTAACATTGTGCCAGGCCGTAGCATGGGGTCCTGGTCTTCCTGTCATACATACATTACTTACCATTGTCCCAGGGCCTCCTCTGGGCTCCTGGTCTTCGAGTCCACAATCGTGCCAGGCCGTAGAATGGGGTCCTGGTCTTTCATTTCCATGCCAGGCCGTAGAATGGGGTCCTGGTCTTTCATTTCCGTGCCAGGCCGTAGAATGGGGTCCTGGTCTTCCTGTCATGGACTAATTGGGTCATCCAACATTCACCCACATCAACAACAAATGATGCAATGCGGCATATTCGTGAAACTAATGCAATCATCCTATTGCATAGTCATGATGCATGAAACATGATAAAACATTTAATTTAAAAGATTAAGTTTAGTTCCACTCACCTCTGGCAGACTCTGACAACACCGAAGCAGTTGAACTCACTGCTGGGGTCCTCGGTTCCTCGGGTCCGAACCTACACAGGTGGACTCAAATGAGGGACCAAACATACTTGAACATAACTCTAAAACATCCCCCTAAAACCCCCTAAAACATCATGAAAACATCACATAAAAACATGCAAGAAATGGCTGAACAGGGCACTTTCGGCGGCAGGTTCGGCGGCCGAAAGTCCCTCCAGAGCCGAAAGTCAGGCACTTTTGGCGGCACCTTCGGCGGCCGAAAGTCCCAGACAGATCCGAAAGTCTTCTTTTGGGGGCAAGCTTTGGCAGCCGAATGCTGCCTCCACAAGGGGGTTCGGCGGCCGAAAGTTCCTTCGGCTGCCGAACCTGGTTTCTCCCAAAAGGGCAGAAACTTGGCTCACATGAGCCTCTTGCCTCCCAAAATCCCAAATCATCCATAAGGCTCAACTAAAACATGCATACAAGTTCCTAGGGGTCTCAAACAATCATATACCCCAACTACAACACTTCAAACACACACAATCAACACACATTGCTCAAAACATCAATTTTAACCCATAACTCAACATATATCCTAACATGCATTTCTACCCAAAGAACTCATAAAATCTTACTTAAAACACATAAGGAGCTTAAGATCGGCTCTTACCTCTTGAAGATCGAGAGGGAGACGACCTAAACTTGGAGATCCACGAAAATGAGCTCCTGAGTTCCCAAAGCTCCAAAACTTGTTTCAAAAGTTCAAAACCTTCAATGCAAGCTTAAAACAAGTGAAAATCTTGAAATATTTAGAGGAAGAACATCAAAAATGGGTGAGGGACGGCGGAGAGCTCACCTTGGCCGAAAATGGGGAAAAGCTCGCCCGTTTTCGGCTAAGGGACCCTTTTATAGTGGCTGGCCAGACCACGTTCGGGGGCCGAATGTGCCTCCGCATGCATGCCATGTTCGGCGGCCGAACTTGAGGTTCGACGGCCGAACCTGGACTTCCCTCACTTATGCTTTTGGGGGCCTAAAGCACACCCGCAACGCATGCATGTTCGGCGGCCGAACTTGACTTTCGGCGGCCGAACCTGGGTTTTCCTCCAAAGACTTTTCATGCAAAAACTCATTTTATTTCATACTTAAAATCATAAAACACATTAAAACATTTTTATAAAACATGATTCTACCCTTCTAGAGGTCTCCGACATCTGAGATTCCACCGGACGGTAGGAATTTCGATACCGGAGTCTAGCCGGGTATTACATTCTCCCCCCCCTTAAGAATATTCGTCCCCGAATGTTCCTCAACTAGCACATGCATAGCAAACAACATAACATACACACATAAACACATAGAGACTAACCTTAAAAGAGATGAGGATATTGCTGGAGCATAGACTCCCGTGTCTCCCAAGTGCACTCTTCCAGATTGTGGTGGTTCCAAAGGACTTTCACCATCGGGATTTCCTTGTTTCTCAGCTTCCTGATCTGGGTGTCTAGGATCCGTACTGGCTGCTCAACATAGGTGAGATCCTTTTGGATCTCCACATCAGGCTCACTAAGAACCTTGCCCGGATCTGACACGAACTTTCTCAACATAGAAACATGGAAAACCGGATGGATTCTTCCCATTGAAGCAGGCAAATCTAGCTTGTACGACACATTCCCAATCTTTTGCAAGACTTCAAAGGGTCCGATGTACCGCGGAGCCAGCTTACCCTTCTTCCCGAACCGAACCACTCCTTTCATTGGAGACACCTTAAGCAATACCAAATCCCCCTCCTGGAACTCTACTAGTCTTCTGCGGATGTCTGCATAACTCTTCTGTCTGCTTGCAGCAGTCTTGATTCTTTCTCTGATTAAGGGTACCACCCTGCTGGTGATCTCTACTAGCTCAGGCCCTGCCAAGGCCTTTTCTCCAACTTCCTCCCAGCAAACAGGTGACCTGCACTTCCTCCCATATAAAGCTTCATATGGAGCCATCCCGATGCTAGCATGATGGCTGTTATTGTAGGCAAACTCCACCAAAGGTAGATGTTGCCTCCAAGAACCGCCAAAGTCCAGCACACACATTCTCAGCATATCTTCTATGGTTTGGATGGTCCTCTCTGACTGTCCGTCTGTCTGTGGATGAAAGGCAGTGCTGAAATCCAACCTAGTACCCATAGCATTCTGCAGACTCCGCCAAAACCTGGAGGTGAACTGGGGCCCTCTATCTGACACAATAGAAACAGGAACCCCATGCAGTTTGACTATCTCATCAACGTACACCTGCGCCAACTTGTCCACAGAATAGCCATTCCTGACAGGGATGAAGTGAGCAGATTTGATGAGTCTGTCCACAATCACCCATATGGAGTCCAATCTGTTGGACGTTGCCGGTAACCCCACTATGAAGTCCATAGCTATATTTTCCCATTTCCACTTTGGAATAGGTAGCGGGTTAAGCATCCCAGCCGGCTTCTGATGTTCCAGCTTCACCCTCTGACATACTTCGCAGGCTGACACAAACTGTGCCACTTCTTTCTTCATAGCTGGCCACCAATAAACTTTCTTCAGATCTTGATACATCTTGGTGGCTCCGGGGTGAATGCTGTATCTTGCATTATGAGCCTCTCTCATAATGTCTCCTTTTAGCCCTATGTCATCTGGTACACATAAACGACTCCCATAGCGGAGGATCCCCTTGTTGTCGAATCTGAACTCGCTGTCCTTGCCTGACTGAACAGTCCTGGCAATCTTCACTAACTCTGGGTCCTCATGCTGTTTCTGAGCCACCTGCTCCAGAAACACGGGTGTCACTTTCATCTGAGCAACCAAGGCACCTGTACCAGATAACTCCAACTGTAGACCTTTCTCAATGAGCTTGTAAAACTCCTTCACCACTGGTCTCCTCTCTGCCGTGATGTGGGATAGACTGCCTAGTGACTTCCGGCTTAGGGCGTCTGCCACGACATTCGCCTTACCCGGATGATACTGAATCTTGCAATCATAGTCACTCAGCAGCTCTACCCATCTCCTCTGTCTCAAGTTCAAATCTCTTTGACTCAGGATGTGCTGCAGGCTTTTATGATCGGTGAAGATCTCACATTTAACCCCATAGAGGTAGTGCCTCCACATCTTGAGTGCAAAGATTACTGCTGCCATCTCAAGGTCATGCGTGGGGTAATTCAACTCATGCTTCTTCAGTTGCCTAGAAGCATAAGCAATCACCCTCTCATTCTGCATAAGCACACAACCCAGTCCCACACGGGACGCATCACAAAAGACTGTAAAGTCCTCACCACTAGATGGCAGAGCTAAAACTGGTGCTGAAGTCAACCTCTTCTTGAGCTCTTCAAAACTCTCCTCACACTGGTCGGTCCACAGAAATTTCTGGTTCTTCCTGGTCAGTCTGGTCAGAGGAGCTGCTATCTTTGAGAAGTCCTGAACGAACCTCCTGTAGTAACCTGCCAAACCTAAGAAACTCCTGATCTCTGTCACTGAAGTGGGTCTAGGCCAGTTAGTCACAGTTTCTGTCTTCTTGGGGTCCACCTCAATCCCATTCTCTGACACTACATGCCCCAAGAATGAAATGCTCCTTAGCCAGAACTCACACTTGGAGAACTTGGCATACAAGCCATGCTCCCTTAAAGTCTGCAGAACCAACCTCAGATGATGGGCATGCTCCTCTGCATTCCTGGAATACACCAAGATATCATCTATGAAGACAATAACGAAGTGATCCAGGTACTGGCTAAACACTCTGTTCATGAGATCCATGAATGCTGCAGGGGCGTTAGTTAACCCGAACGGCATCACAAGGAACTCAAAATGCCCATATCTGGTCCTGAAAGCTGTCTTTGGCACATCCTCTTCCCTGATCCTCAACTGATGATACCCGGACCTCAGATCTATTTTGGAGAAACAACCCGCTCCTGCTAGCTGGTCGAATAGATCGTCGATCCTTGGCAATGGGTACTTGTTCTTGGTAGTGACTTTGTTCAACTGCCTGTAGTCGATACAAAGTCTGAGGGATCCATCCTTCTTTCTCACAAACAAAACTGGAGCACCCCAGGGTGAGGTACTCGGTCGGATGAAGCCCTTATCTACCAGTTCCTGCAACTGCTCCTTCAACTCTTTCAATTCTGCTGGCGCCATCCTGTAGGGAGGGATAGAGATCGGTCGGGTTCCAGGCATCAGTTCTATCTCGAACTCTATCTCCCTAGCAGGTGGTAAACCTGGCAGCTCGTCTGGGAACACATCTAAGAACTCTCTAACCACTGGCACCAAGGCGGGCTCTCTGACCTGACCGTCTAGCTCTCTCACATGATCCAAATACCCCTGACATCCCCTCCTGAGCAACCTACGAGCCTGAAGAGCTGATATCAGACCTCTAGGTGTACCCCTCCTGTCTCCTCTGAAGACAACCTCAGACCCATCCTGACCTCTGAACCTGACTACCTTATCCCTGCAGTCCAAGGTAGCACCATGGGTAGATAACCAGTCCATCCCTAGAATGACATCAAAATCTGTCAAATCTAGAACCACTAGGTCGGCGGACAAGCATCTTCCCTCAACAAACACAGGACTACACTGGCAGACTGACTCTGCCACAGATGGATCACACTTGGGTCCACTGACCCAGAGAGGACACTCTAACCCAGAAGTCATCAGACCCAACCTCCCCACGGCTCTCAGAGCGATAAAAGAATGAGATGCACCAGGGTCCATCAAGGCATACACATCTGAACAACCAATAATTAAGTTACCTGCCACCACAGTGTTAGATGCATCTGCCTCCTGCTGTGTCATTGTGAAGATCCGTGCTGGAGCTGATGGACCTTCACCTCTGAAGCCCGCTGAAGAAGACGCTGCCCCTCTCCCTCTGCCTCTGCCACTGGCCTGAGTCATGGCTGGAGCTGCTGGCTGCGCTACACTGCCTGAGGCTGTCTGCTGGGACGAGCCATCGGGACTGCTCTTGGACAATCTCGAGCCATATGCCCTTCTTGACCACATCTGAAACAGGCGTTCATCCCAAACCGACATGCTCCCCTGTGTGGCTTACCACACCTCGCACAAACTGCATTATCCGCACCAGAGCTTGAGCCACTCCCAAATCCCAGACTGGACTTGACTTTATTCCAGAACTTGTTCTTCTTACCCTTGGGCTTACCCCATCTCTTGCTGCCTGAAGCTGCTGCACTCAGGGTAGAGGGATCTAATCTTCCCCCACCCGGAGTTTTAGAACCGGAAGACTGTGCCACTGACTGCTTAACTGTCCCCTGAACGATGGCACTGGCCTCCATTTTCCTGGCCATATCTACTATGGCATGGAAGCTCTCCCTGTCCACTGACTGAATCAAGGAGGAATACCTGGAATGGAGTTTCATAACATACCTCCTTGACCTCTTCGAATCTGTATCAAGACTCTGCCCAGCAAAAGGCAACAGCTCCAAAAATCTGTCGGTGTACTCCTCCACACTCATTTCATCCGTCTGCCTCAACTGTTCAAACTCTATCATCTTCAGCTCCCTTGAACTATCGGGAAAAGCCCATCCTGCAAACTCGTTTGCAAACTCTTCCCAAGTCATACTGTCCACTCTCGGGTTCACATAATTCTTGAACCACTCTCGTGCCTTCTTGCACTTAAGCGTGAACCCAGCCATCTGAATGGCTCTACTGTCATCAGCCCCAATCTCCTCTGTGATCACTTTAACCCTTTCCAGATATACAAATGGGTCATCCCCTTTCTCATACTGGGGAGCACCCAATTTCATGTAGTCAGTCATCTTAACTTTGCTCCCACTGGCTGAGCTAGGTCTAGATGGCTGAGCAACAGGGGCTGCTGGTTTTGTAGGTGGTGGAGGTGGTGCAACATTTTCTGAGGTAGGGTTTGCTGGATTTGGATAGTAAGGTGGGGGTGGATACATTGGGTACTGTGAGTATGGTGGGTAGTATGGTGGGTATGGCATCTGTGTGGGATAAGGAGTGAAGCTAGGGTAATCCGATGTGCCTCCCATCGAATACCCTGGGTTTTGTGAGAAGGGTGGGTAGTAAGGTGGCTGAACAAATCCCGAGGCCTGAGTGCCTCCTTGGGACTCTCCCATTCCTTCTTCTGACATACTGACTCCCAAACTGCCATCCCTCCTCTGCTCTACGTCCATATCATCCCCCATGCTCTCAGACCTTCCTCCCTGAACTATTCCTCTGACTGATCTGCTTCTACCCAGATCCAAAGACCTTCTAGGGTCTCTTGCTGCTCTTTCTCTGTTAGACTTACTAGACATTGCCCTAGGCAATGCTGGAGGACGGGCGCTCATGCCCTCATCCTCAGGTGGTACTCCAGTCAATCTTGCTGATCGACGAGTTCCTCTCATCCTGTTTTCTGAAAAACGGTGCACATCACAAGCAACATTACCATCATATGGTTCATGTGGGCACACATGAACCCGCATCACATACATCACATATCATAGCATATCAATAATGCACATGCATGTTATCATGGCATTTCACATCATCATACAAGACAGGACTCCACATCCTATCCTAGTGGACATGATCTTTCCTATTGTGCTTGACCTTCTATAACATTTATGAGCCCGACACTCTAGGTCCGACCATATGAACCTAGGGCTCTGATACCATTCTGTAACGACCCGAAAATCAGACCGCTACCGGCGCTAGGATCCGGGTCGACTTAAGGCCGCCGGGACCCGTAGCAAGCTTGACATGCATCCTGAAAACCTTCTTAATCCCATACATGATCAACAACATACAAAAAAATTAAAACTTTTCTTCCCATGAACATCAACCAAACTCAACCTGTGCATAACATTAACATAACATTGATCCCTCTGTGGGATCTCATCAGTGTCCCCAATGGGTGACATAACATATGCTGAGTTGGTTTACATAAGTGACATAAAATAACCATAGAATGTTGTATCCTTTTTATACATGATAACACAGACATGACTATACTGATTTCATTACATGACTATACTGATTATGACTTTACATTACAATTTGATCATGTCCATTGCTAGCTATTACATAGACATGACGTCTTTATTCTATCCGGACTCCCGCACTATACTGTACCTGCAAGCCTGGGGGTAAAGGGAGAGGGGTGAGCTAAAAGCCCAGTGAGTAGGACTATTAAAACACATTAACACTATGCTCTATGAAATGCATCATAACACAGACAATTCACATAAGGGTTGGGTGAACTTGTCACCAATTAGTCCAAGCTAACATTGTGCCAGGCCGTAGCATGGGGTCCTGGTCTTCCTGTCATACATACATTACTTACCATTGTCCCAGGGCCTCCTCTGGGCTCCTGGTCTTCGAGTCCACAATCGTGCCAGGCCGTAGAATGGGGTCCTGGTCTTTCATTTCCGTGCCAGGCCGTAGAATGGGGTCCTGGTCTTCCTGTCATGGACTAATTGGGTCATCCAACATTCACCCACATCAACAACAAATGATGCAATGCGGCATATTCGTGAAACTAATGCAATCATCCTATTGCATAATCATGATGCATGAAACATGATAAAACATTTAATTTAAAAGATTAAGTTTAGTTCCACTCACCTCTGGCAGACTCTGACAACACCGAAGCAGCTGAACTCACTGCTGGGGTCCTCGGTTCCTCGGGTCCGAACCTACACAGGTGGACTCAAATGAGGGACCAAACATACTTGAACATAACTCTAAAACATCCCCCAAAAACCCCCTAAAACATCATGAAAACATCACATAAAAACATGCAAGAAATGGCTGAACAGGGCACTTTCGGCGGCAGGTTCGGCGGCCGAAAGTCCCTCCAGAGCCGAAAGTCAGGCACTTTCGGCGGCACCTTCGGCGGCCGAAAGTCCCAGACAGATCCGAAAGTCTTCTTTCGGGGGCAAGCTTCGGCAGCCGAATGCTGCCTCCACAAGGGGGTTCGGCGGCCGAAAGTTCCTTCGGCTGCCGAACCTGGTTTCTCCCAAAAGGGCAGAAACTTGGCTCACATGAGCCTCTTGCCTCCCAAAATCCCAAATCATGCATAAGGCTCAACTAAAACATGCATACAAGTTCCTAGGGGTCTCAAACAATCATATACCCCAACTACAACACTTCAAACACACACAATCAACACACATTGCTCAAAACATCAATATTAACCCATAACTCAACATATACCCTAACATGCATTTCTACCCAAAGAACTCATAAAATCTTACTTAAAACACATAAGGAGCTTAAGATCGGCTCTTACCTCTTGAAGATCGAGAGGGAGACGACCTAAACTTGGAGATCCACGAAAATGAGCTCCTGAGTTCCCAAAGCTCCAAAACTTGTTTCAAAAGTTCAAAACCTTCAATGCAAGCTTAAAACAAGTGAAAATCTTGAAAGATTTAGAGGAAGAACATCAAAAATGGGTGAGGGACGGCGGAGAGCTCACCTTGGCCGAAAATGGGGAAAAGCTCGCCCGTTTTCGGCTAAGAGACCCTTTTATAGTGGCTGGCCAGACCACGTTCGGGGGCCGAATGTGCCTCCGCATGCATGCCATGTTCGGCGGCCGAACTTGAGGTTCGGCGGCCGAACCTGGACTTCCCTCACTTATGCTTTCGGGGGCCTAAAGCACACCCGCAACGCATGCATGTTCGGCGGCCGAACTTGACTTTCGGCGGCCGAACCTGGGTTTTCCTCCAAAGACTTTGCATGCAAAAACTCATTTTATTTCATACTTAAAATCATAAAACACATTAAAACATTTTTATAAAACATGATTCTACCCTTCTAGAGGTCTTCGACATCCGAGATTCCACCGGACGGTAGAAATTTCGATACCGGAGTCTAGCCGGGTATTACAACAACCCCTACTCAACCTAAGAGAATATGTTATGGTATGAAGCATAAATATGTGGTAGGTTTAGAGCTCGACCCTTTAGGAGGCAAGACACCACAAACATATCAGAGTAGGAAAGAGAAGTCATATGACCTGCTCAAGGAAGGACCTCATAGGTAACAATATGATGGACAACTTTAGAAAGAGTAGTGAGGTCACAAGTCATAAGCCTGGATGGTTGCTCACGCTCAGGGTCACCTGAAATAACATGAGTTTGGTGAAGGGAAGAAACCTCACCAGAGATCCATTTATGAGTGGTGGATACTACGGCTCCAGAATTATGGATACCCAGGTACTGAGCAATGATGTCAGGAGTGAGATAAACTCATTGACCATTAACAAAACTGACAAGGTGATGGGGAGAGTGACGAGTGAATATCTACAAGTTAGCATAAAACTCCCTAACAATCCTAGGGTGAATGTTTGAGGATCAAGAGATGTTCCCAACTTTGAACTATAAAAGGCTAAAGGAATCCATGAGAATGAAACAATTGAATACTATTAGCATGAATGGTTCTCCCAAGATGAACAAATCTTAGAGAGAATGGCTGAAAAGAAGGATCCTCCTCTCTAACTATAGGGTATTCAAAAGGTGGAGGTGCATGAGGGTCTGGGGAAGGAGATCTAGGAACCTTGCCTACTCGATTGGCCTTTAAAATAGGGATGTCTACAGGCTACTTGTTTTCTTCCCATTTTTTTAGAAAATACTAGAGAGCCACATGGAATAAACCAATAAAGACAATGATAAAAAGCCAACCCATAAGCAATACAATACCATAGGCAAACTTATATAACATAGCACCATACTCATAAACAACATAAAAAATAAACTAAGCTTTGATTACTCCATAATTTGCATTCAGAAATAAATTTGTAAAACAAAAAAAACAAATAAGACACAATATATATATATATATATATAAGAGTGAAAAAAAAATCCAACAGATTTTATATGCCCATATCAATAATTTCTTAAAAAACAAAATCATAGGCAAATTAGAGAACCAAAAACAAAATCAAATAGAAAAAAGCAAAAAGCACAAAAAAAATAGAGAGAGAGAGTTCACATACCCAAAATCAAAATGCTCCAAATGGGTTCCTTGAGAAGAAAAGAGAGTTTTTTGTGTGCTTTAATGAAGGAAAAGAAGAAAAATGAAAGATTTTAGGAGAAAAATGGCCCAAAGTAGCCAATTTTTGAGAGGGAGACGAAGAGGGATCGGGAAGAGAGAGAGAAAACGCATGAGGGAGATGAAGAAGACGATGAACTGTCGCGGGGGGTTTTGAATTGCGCAGCTTTGGCGATCAAAGCTGGAAAAGGTTAGGCGGCTGAAAAAAAGATTAGGCAGCTGAAATGAGAAATCCCGCTATTTATGCTGCCCTTGAAACTTAAGGTTAGGCGGCCGAATATGCCTCCGAACCTGGAATTTTGGGCTCTTTTTTTTTTAAAAAATAAATTTAAAAAAATTTTAAATTAAATAAAATACAATTTAAAAAGAGTTTAAAGTGTTTTGAAAAGGAAATTAAATCATTTAAAGAGAATGGGCAATTTAAAATGTCATTTTCATTACTATTCATTTTAGGCATGTAAAACATGATGAACTTACATTTTCTAGCAATCAAAAGGGTATCAAATATATTTGACAAACTTTCAAATAAAAAGGTAGAACAAGTAAAGGTATTAAAAAAATTTAAAAACATATAATCAACAAACAATACCGTCTAACATTCCCAATTATCTTTTAATGAAGTTAAATCTTTCTTCATTTAAAGGTGATAGAGCATAATTTAGTCCAATTTATTATGATATTATTGACGTTAATTTATATTATTTCTGCCTAATTTTGTGATTTTAATCTTATTTTGCAGAAAATGGTGTAAAGAGACAATTTGGAGAAAATGCCCCTAAAACTGCCTAAATTGGAGCAAAGGAGAGCAAGCATGCCAAGTGCAACTTGAAAGGAGCCAAATAAGGAAAGTAATTTGAAATTCAAATTTCAAATCCTTAAGATAATTCAAAATTCAAAATCAAGATTCAGCTCATTAAGGAAAGTGCTAAATAAGGAAAGTGGCAAATAAGAAAAGTGCACTCAACATGGCAATTTGAAATTCAAATTCTTCAAGAATCCTTTTTCTTATTCAAGAAGCCAAGTCTTTAGAAGATGCACATTCAGATTTGAAATTCAAATTCAGCTTGCCAAAGAAGCCAAAGAAGTCACACATGCCACACATGCCACACATGCCATGCACATTCAAAATTCAAATTGCAAAAGGTAGGCTCCATCTCATCACATGGGAGGCAAGACATGGGCAACACATGGGCAGCCACTTTGGACACTTAGGCAGCAAGTAAGAAGAGCTATGGCAGCATCTTAAACCCTTTACAATCCTCCCAAAGGCTGTCACACAAGCTTGGTCCATCCTTCTCCCAATTGGCGCTCCACCTCATTAATGTGTAAATTCTGGGCAGCAACTTGGGCAGCACTTGGGCAGCACTTGGGCAGCACGTGGGCAAGACTTGGGCAGCCACTAGGGCATCATCTAAACTCTATTTAAACACCTCTTAACCAGCCGCACACCCCTTGGACTTCAATTCCCCATTCGGCCAAGAAGGGCGGAAGGTTTTCCAAGCTCTCCAATCGGTTCCTTCTTCATCTTTCTTCTTTCTTTTCTTTTATTTTCTGTTTTGATTCAGCCATGAGAGGCTGAAACCTTTTATTCTAGTTGAATATTGGTTGAAATTTTGGTTGTTTTATGGATTGTGAGATCTGAACATAAGTTGTTTATCTTTTGGTTATTCAATATTTATACAATTCATGCTTGATTCCATTATTGCTTTGTTATTATGATCAATGTGGCCACTTGATTCTTGATTGCAAGGTAATATATTGTTAGTTTGAATAATTTTGAGTCCATAATTGCTTGGATTGTTCAAACACAAGAACACTTGGTGTAAAAACTAAGGAAATTGTATGATCTAGCAACATCTTCATGCGTTTGGGTAGCTAGGATTGGATCTCTCTATCTCTTCATGCAATTAACAATTGTTTTGATGCCTAAGGTCCAAGGAAGTTCCTTGGAAATTTGTTAATTAGTAATTAATTAGAGAACGTTCCCTAATTGATTTATGATTAAGGAGAGACATGGTGGTGAGAAGCGTCTTTCATCTCCATAACTAATCTATTGAATCTATCAAGGGAAACTAAGTGCCAATGATCAATCCCAACAACTGAAATGGATCCAACTCTTCAACTAGATCTTTCTCATATTTGATTTCTCTTTATTTTTTACTATTTGCTTCTTTTATTGCTTTCAGTAGTTGTTTAATTGAATCAATCTCAAAACCCCCCATTTTACTTTCAGTTTATTTGCTTTCAGTTATTTTGCTTTCAGTTATTTTCTTTCAGTTAATTCTCGTTTCAGTTATTTCTCTTTCAGTTATTTGCATTCAGTTAATTCTCATTTCAGTTATTTCTTTTTCAGTTATTTGCTTTCAGTTAGTTCTCTTGGTCTTGTTAAGAAAGATAGGTGAGTTTTTAATTCTCTGTGGATACGATCCTTTACCACTATCTACAGTAATAATATTATTGATAACTAGAAATGTTATTTTTGACCAGCTTCGACAACCGCGAGTCAAAAGGTTTAGTAAAAATATTAGCTAATTGGTTGTTTGTATCTACAAACTCAAGAACAATATCACCATTTAACACATGATCACAAATGAAATGATGTCTAATGTCAATATGCTTAGTTCTAGAATGTTGAATGGGGTTTTTGGTTAAATTGATTGCACTTGTATTATCACATTTAATAGGAATGTGATCAAAAGATACTTTAAAGTCTCTTAATTGTTACTTAATCTAAAGGATTTGACCACAACAAAGACCCGCCGCCACATATTCGGCTTTGGCAGTTGAAAGTGCAACTGAATTTTATTTCTTGCTACACCAAGAAACAAGAGATTGTCCTAGAAGTTGACAAGTACCCGAGGTACTTTTTCTATCAAGGATGCTTCCGGCAAAGTCGGCATCTGAGTAAGAACACAAACTAAAGGATGTATTTCTAGAATACCATAACCCCAAATGCAATGAACCATTTAAATATTTAAGAATGCGTTTAACGGCATGCAAATGTGACTCTTTAGGACATGATTGAAAATACGCACATAAGCATACAGAAAACATAATATTCGGTCTAGATGCGGTGAGGTATAAAAGGCTTCCGATCATACCTCTATAGAGCTTTTCATCAATTGGTTTACCTTTTTCATCCCTGTCAAGCTTGGTGTTTGTGCTCGTTGGAGTTCTACTAGGCTTGCTATTCTCCATTTCAAATCTTTTGATTAGCTCCTTTGTATATTTGGCTTGGTCAGTGAAGATTCCATCCTTAGCTTGTTTGATTTGAAGTCCAAAGAAGAATTTGAGTTCTCCCATCATGCTCATCTCAAACTTACTTTTCATTACTTTTGAAAACTCTTCACACAAACACACATTAGTAGCACCAAATATGATATCATCGATATATATTTTCACTACAAGAATGTCATTTCCATGATTTTTGACAAAGAGTGTTGTATCTACTTTGCATTTTGAAAAATCATTTTGCAAAAGAAAATTACTTAGTCTTTCATACCAAGCTCTTGGAGCTTGTTTTAAACTATATAAAGCTTTTGACAATTTAAAAACATGATTTGGAAAGTCATGATTTTCAAAGCCCAGAAGTTGCTCAACATAAACCTCCTCCTCAATAAAACCATTCAAAAAGGCACTTTTCACATCCATTTGAAAAAGTTTAAAATTAATATAGGATGCATATGCAAGCAAAATTGTAATGGCTTCTAATCTAGCTACGGGGGCAAACATTTCATCATAGTCTATGCCCTCTTCTTGGTTATACCCTTTAGCTAGCAACCCAGCTTTGTTTCTAGTGATATTGCCATCCTCATCAAACTTATTTCTAAACATCCATTTGGTGCCTATAGCAGGGTGATGTTTAGGTCAGTAACTAAGGTCTAAACCTTGTTCCTTTCAAATTGGTTGAGTTCTTCTTGCATAGCAAGAACCCAACTCTCATCACTAATAGCTTCATCTATAGACTTAGCTTCTATATGAGATATGAATGCAATGTTATTATATATATGTCTAATAAAGGATCTAGTTGTTACCCCTTGTGATACATTGTAACACCCCTTACCCGTCTATAAAATAGCTCAGTAAAGGATGCCATATACTATACTATATGCAATTATATATGTGGACTTAAGTTAGCTTTTACGTTATGAATTGTTATTTAGTTGGTTTAAATGTATGTTGATTCACAAAAAATTTTAAATGGAGAAACTGCAAGAGTTCCCCGTGCTTATCAGCAATTATCCCTATGAAAAATAGTCATAAAATCTCAATGTTTACTCAATTCATACTATTAAATCCATAAATAGAACATATTAATTTAAAGTAGTAAACACATTTGTTTATACTTATACTATTTTCAACACTCATTTACAGACTCTTGATAGACTACTAATGTACATGCCAAATATAAACAACCTCTTGTACAAAAGTGGTGAATAACTGGTTATGGTGATGTCTCCATGATGATGTAGAACCCGATCCTTTTTTATTGTTGCTTCCTTTATCTATTACTTACGCATGGAAAAGTCTAATGCGCTGAACTTATGCCCAGTGGGTGAATAAAAATATATATTCATTCAAATATAAATACGAATACTCATGAAAGATACAATGAAACCATTTTATAAAGGCGAGTGAAAATTTTATGTGTCAGTGGGTGAAAAGTGGACAAATTAAATCATGCAATTTTATAACTGTAAGATCATTCATATTTTGGTAACCATCTTGTGTGCATGCTTGTAAGGTACTAACAAGTCATATAATTAAATCTTAGCCCTTATAAACTTTTCGCAGGATCAACTGGCTAGATAAGGAAAAACTGTATCTGTATAGCACAAAGTGTCAAACTGTATAGCTTGGGGGCCGAATGTTGTGCCTGTATGGCTCAAATGCCGAGAAACTGTATGAAATATAGTGTGTTGAAAATATTATATCATGTAGTCCATTAGGACGCAATATTGCTAAACTGTATATGGCATGTCATACTCTTATTCTATCTATGACTCCCATTGAGGTTTACTAGGGTCAAGAATGTATATTTACTTATTAATTATTTTTTTGGTACTAAAATTATTTATTTATATACTTAACGTGTTGAAACAAGAAAATATGTCGAACTATTTATTCATAAGCAAGCATATCAATAAAAAGAGTCCTTAAAAACATACATATGTGTGTAATAGACCATATCCACTCATGAACATAATATTCAATCATGAACATAATATTCAATCATGAACATATTACTATTTCATCAAGAACATGTGTGTAAAGTTTTAGTCTATTAAGCTAGCACGTGTATAAAGCAGGCATGTCAAGCTACCACGTGCGTAATTTCGCCGCAAACCTAACATGTCAAACTCTTTTAGGTCAACATTTAGATTTAGGTTTGTTTCTGCTTGAGATTATGTCATATTTCTAAGTGTCTTATGGACATAATTAGACTGGCCTTTCTTCATGAACTTTGTGTATTTATGTTTTAGCTTTCTAACAAGATATATTACATCTAATTATGACCTTTCTAACTTAAGTTATGGATTTTTATTTTCAAGCTGCCCAATTAGGTTCTAACCAGTGTAGTTTTGGTATCTGTTTTTAATCTAATATAATATATCATATGTTTATATTTGCATACATATTCAAGCTTAACTTTCTCGTAAAAAGTTTTTGGTATACTTCTCATAGTTCATTTAGCATTGATCTTAATTCATTTCAATGGGTAAATCATTGGTTATGGTCTAAGTGATACAGATTGTTCCGGATGCACAATTCCATATGACCAATTTTGGTTCACTAGCAATTTGCATATAATTAGCTACAGATTCAGAATTTGATCACTTCAGAAAAGTTTTAGCTTTTTGTCTTAGCTTTCATTTGGTATATATTAAGCTTAATTTCAATTATTACATATTAAGTTAAGAGACTTTCAACACAGACTGTCCTGTTGGAACCTATTCTGCCTATTTTGTGTTTTTAGCTCCCATGTTGTATCTATTTACTCTAAGCCTTCCAATCATCATTTCAAATTTCATATTACAAATTCATACAACCAAAATAATATTTTCAGCAATCAAAACCAATCCCTAATTTTACTTATTCATGTGTAAGTCAAAGGAAAAATAAAACTTCATACAAGCACCAAATCTTTTGCACAATTCTTTTCAAAAGCTTTAGGTACACCTTAATTATTCTTTTTCCTTGCCTTTTTCCTTTGTTGTACCTTCCTCCTTTTGAATTTTCTTTACAAGGAATAAGAAAAACATGAGTTTTAATTCATTTAACAATATATAATTGATTGAAAACATTAAAGAATATGTTTGCCTAACCTAATTTTCAATTTCTATCACTTACCACTTAAGCACCTAAACTTCTCTCCTTCTTCCCTCCTTCTCTATAGTTTCTTTGCTAGTCATTTCACTTAAAAAAAGATTTTGCATGGATGAAGATTTTTGTTTTTATGGAAAAATATAGTGGAAATGGAAGATAAGAAGGCAAAATGATTTTCCTTTTCTGTTTGGTGTAGGTACGGCAAGCATGGAAAAATGGAAGACAACTTTTTCTTTCATGCTTAGACATGTTTTCATGTATGGCTAGGTGACACATGGTGGGTTTAGATGAAAAAGTAGAAAAAGATGGTGGACCAAACTTGAAATTTACTTTTAAACTTTCCATATTCACACTTTAATCTACTAAATTTTTCTACATGTTTCAATTTAATTTTTAAACTTGCAATATTCATAGATTGACCTACTAAATTTATACTTTTAACATTTAGAAATTCATTTCATTTAGGCAAGCACGTCGGTTTTAATAAGTACCGCAAGCTAACATATCAGGAAACCCTTAAGCACATCCCGAAAGTAACTTGATCCCAACTTGCTTATCACAATAGATGTTTTATTTTAAGATATGTCTATTTTCTTATTTGGATTTTCTATGATTCAGTTATTACAGTTTAAAGATATTAAAATCTTATTACTGGTCCGATAGAGCATAATTTAGACCATTTTATCATGATGATATTGATGTTAATTTACACTTTTTTTGCCTAACTTTGTGATTTTGATCTTATTCTACAGAAAATGGTGTAAAGAGACACTTTGGTGAAAATGCCCCTATAATTGTCTAAAATGGAGCAAAGGAGAGTAAGCATGCCAAGTGCAACTTGAAAGGAGCCAAATAAGAAAAGTAATTTGAAATTCAAATTTCAAATCCTTAAGAGAATTCAAAATTCAAAATCAAGATTCAGCTCATTAAGGAAAGTGCTAAATAAGGAAAGTGCAGTCTGCAGAGCAGTTTGAAATTCAAGATCTTCAAGAATCATTTTTCTTATTGAAGAAGCCAAATCTCTAGAAGATGCACATTCAAATTTGAAATTCAAATTCAGCTTGTCAAAGAAGCCAAAAAAGACACACATGCCACCTCAAGTCTTGCACATTCAAAATTCAAAATTCAAAATTCAAAAGAGAGGCTCCACCTCATCAATACAAGTTGTACAAGGGCAACCTCTTGGGCAGCAACTTAATAACTTGGGCAGCAAGTAAGGACCTAAGGCAACACTTTCAACTATAAAAAGATACATAAGGAGCCTCCCCATACTTTTTCTACTCTCCCTTGGACACACATACGGGATTGCAAGTGGCACCATCTCTTTTTCTTCCTTTCTTTATTTTCTTGTTCTGTTTCAACCATGAGTGGCTGAAACCTTTTATTCTAGTTGAAGATTAGGTGATATTTTGATTATTTTATGGATTGTGAGATCTGAACATAAGTTGTTTATCTTTTGGTTATTCAATATTTGTGCAATTTCATGCTTGATTCAATTATTGCTTTGTTATTATGATCAATGTGGCCACTTGATTCTTGATTGCAATGTAATGTATTGCTAGTTTGAATAATTTTGAGTACGTAATTGCTTGGATTGTTCAAATATAAGAACACTTGGTGTAAAAACTAAGGAAGTTGCATAATCTAGCAATATCACCATGCGTTTGGGTAGCTAGGATTAGATCTCTCTATTTCTTAAATCAATTGACAGTTGTTTTGATGCCTAAAGCCCAAGGACGTTCCTTGGCAACTTGTTGATTAGTGATTAATTAGAGGACTTTCATCTCCATAACTAATCTATTGAATCTATCAAGGAAAACTAAGTGTCAATGATCAATCCCAACAACTGAAGTGGATCCAATTCTTCAACTAGATCTTTCTCATTATTGAAATCTCTTTACTTTTATTATTCACTTTCTTTTATTGCTTTCAGGTTTAGATCAATTCAATCAATCTCAAAACCCCCCTTTTT
Organism: Manihot esculenta; assembly: GCF_001659605.2. NCBI lineage: Eukaryota > Viridiplantae > Streptophyta > Magnoliopsida > Malpighiales > Euphorbiaceae > Manihot > Manihot esculenta. The sequence continues at coordinate 15,551,910 of NC_035177.2, forward strand.
ACTTTACTTGCACTTATTTTTATTTTGCTTTCAGTTAATTATCTTGGTCTTGACAAGGAAGATAGGTAAGTTTTCAATTCCCTATGGATTCGATCCTTTCACCACTATCTGCAGTAGTAATATTGTTGATAACTGAAAAGGTTATTTTTGACCGCCTTCGACAACCGCACAGTCATGGTCATTCTTATTTTAACTTTGTCTGTGCATGTAAAACTCTATATGAAATGTAAGTTGAACCTCTAAACACAACTTTTAGTGCTTTACCTATAAGCGAATTGTGTGTCAAGCGGCTATGGATAAACTAGAAGCTCCCCTATTTAGCTCGAGGTTAAGCTAGTACCTCCCTTAATTAGCTTGAGGTTAAGCTAACACCTCCCCTGAAACTAATTACTCTAACTTTAGAATAATACAATTTAAAGCTTATAGTTGCTCTATTCTATCAGTAGGTTTTGGAATGTGACATGCATCACCAATTATTTGGTCCTTGGGGTGATCCTTCTTGTAGGTCCAATCTTTTGGCAAGTCATATTGGACTCCTTGATTTTGTGTAATTTGCATTTGTTATTGATGCGAAACCCCAGCCTATTAGAGACTAAAATGACATATACCCTAGTAAAAAGAACTTAATTCAGAAAATAATTTCCCAATCTAAAGCACTCTTAATTAACATGCAATTAAGAATACTTATAATGGATTGATTTTAAGAGCAGCAAGAATAAGAAACATACAAGTTAGTATCAAACCTTATTCATGATGCAATGTCAAGAACCAAGATCTCTCTTAAGCTCTCAAAGAAGAATCGCATAAAGCAATTGTATTGAATAATTGATAATCTGTCTACAATATGGAAAAAGAGATGCTTTATATAACATAAATAAAGACCCATGATCTTTGCCACTTCCCACTACTAGGCATGGACCCATTATCTATGCCACTACCCACTACTCTGCATGGATCCATGATCGTTTTGAACTTTCTTTGTAAAACTTTTAAATGAATCAAAGCAATCATACTTATGAGCAAGGAACACAACCCAAGTGTATTTAGAGTAGTCATCAACAATAACAAATCCATAATGCATGCCACCAAGACTAACTACTCTAGTTGAACCAAACAAATCCATATGCAAAAGTTATAAAGGTCTAGAAGTGATTACCTTATTAATGGATTTAAAAGAGCTTTTAACTTGCTTACCCATTTGACATGCATCACACACTTTGTCCTTTTCATATTTGATCTTTGGAAGGCCATCAACTAGCTCATCCTTACTTAAATTTTTTAGAAGATCCATGCTAGCATGAGAAAGCCTTCTATGCCAAGTCCAAGAATTATCACTAATAGAAACAAAGCACTTCATATCTAAGTTAGTCATAACTTGTAAATCAATAAGATAAATATTTTTAACTCTTTCACCAACAAACAATATTTTGTTATTTGACATTTTAGAGACAAAACATGATTTTGGTTCAAATGTAACTCTACAAACTTTATCACATAATTGACTTACACTTAATAAATTATGTTTCAAGCCATCAACTAAGAGAACCTTATCAAGAATATGAGAGTTTTCCTTACCGACTTTACCTATTCCATAATTTTATCTTTTTCATTATCTCCAAAAGTTACTTGTCCACTATCGTCCTTCTTTTCAAGAGAGATGAAGTGACTTGAATTTCCAGTCATGTGCTTTGAACATCCACTATCTAGATACCATTTACTTTCAATCTTTGAGGATATCAAGCACACCTAAAAAAAGAGATTCAAACACTTTTAAGTACCCAAATGTACTTGGATCCTTGAGGGTTAGTCATTTCATTTTTCAATTTCCATATGCTTCCATATCCAAGATGCACTTTTCTAATAGTACATCTATAATTGGTATGACCAAACTTGCCACAATAGTGACAATGACCATTGAACCTTCTTGTTCTAGGTCCATAAGTGAGTGAGTGTGTTTGAGTTCTCATGTAGCCATTTCTCCCTTGTCTATTATAAGCATGTGAGCAAGAGATATGATGAGTGTGATGATTTTGTAAGCTAGAAATGTGTGCTCTATAATGATCATTTCTTTTATATGCAAATTGCCTAGGTGTGTGTCTTATATGAGCATTATGATTAATGGATTGGTGTACATGTGCATTTCTTTTAGGCACATTACTACTAGAAGTTTTAGGTATATTTCTATTAGAGCTAGATATCTTGGGTTCACTTAAGTTGGTAGCTTTAACAAAAATAGTTTTAGAAGAATTTGCTTGAGTTGATTTATCATAGCCAAGGCCATACTTGATACTATGAGACATTTAAAAGTCTAATATTTCATCAAGTTTATCCTTACCTTTTAAAAATTTTGAAAGAGAATTTTTTAACTCAAGAATTTCATTTTTCAGATTTTTATTTTCTAACGAGAGCTCATCTAAGGATTTTTGTAAACCATCATTTGAGGGTAAAGATTCCTTAGGTGAGTTCTCACTTTCCCTTTTTAAGCTACCTAACTGACATTTCAAGATTTGGTTTTTCTTATGACTCTTTTCAAGTTCATCATTAATCAATTTTAAAGCACCAACAAGTTCATCATATGAAAATTCAACAACATCATCACATAAAGTAGTGTCATCAAGTGTAGTTACCTCATCGGAGCTTTCCTCTAAAGCCATGAAGCACATGTTGGCAACTTCATCACCAACGTCCTCCTCTTCGGTATCACTTGACTCATCCCATATTGCTTTGAAGGCCTTCTTTTTGAACTTTTTGATGGGCTTCTTCAACTTGGGACAATCCACTTTGTAGTGACTCGGTTTATTGCACTCATAGCAAATGATCACTTCCTTTTTACTTGATTCACCATTTTCCTTTCTAAAATTCTTCCTTAGAATGAACTTTTTACTTTGAAGGAGCAACTTTCTTATCCTCCTAGTCACCAAGGCTAATTCTTCTTCACTTATCTCTTCTTCTTCCTCACTAGTGTCTTCGGGGGAAACCCTTTGTAACGACCCGAAAATTGGACCTGTAACGCCCCGGAAATCCGAACCGCTACCGGCGCTAGGGTCCGGGTCGACTTAAGGCCGCCGGGACCCGTAGCAAGCCTGACATATAACCTGTAAACCTGTATAATCCCATACATGATCAACAACATGCATAAAAATTAAAACTTTTCTTCATACATACTGTCATCAACTAACTCAACCTGTGCATACTCTGATCATATACATAACATAGTCCCTCTGTGGGATCTCATCAAGCCTTAAAGGCAAAACAACCTGTGTTGAGTTAGTTTACATAAACATCATAACATAAGATCATGTATATACAAAAGGGATTAACAATATATTATGGTCAAGCACAACTCTATCCTCAATAACCTCATGACATAATATCCTGAATATTTTTACATTTCATCATAATACAATTGTCATGTCCACAAACTAACTATTACATACATATGACTTTTTCTCGTCTTGCCTTCTCTATCTATCCCGTACCTGCAAACCTGGGGGTTAGGGGAGAGGGGTGAGCTAGATGCCCAGTGAGTAGAACTGTAAAAAGAATATTTAAAACATGCTATTATGGAATGCGTCACTGCACAAATAAATCACACCACGGATGGACTGATTCAAAAATCCCTCAACTCCATGCCCGGCCCTATTATGGGCACCACAGGACTTCGTATTGCCCGGCCCTATTATGGGCACCACAGGACTTCGTACTCGGAGTTATTGCCCGGCCCTATTATGGGCACCACAGGTCTTCGTATTGCCCGGCCCTATTATGGGCACCACAGGACTTCGTATATAGAAGGCTAATGAATCATCCTAATGTCCATCCACTATCATCTATCACAACAATACAATGCGGCATAGTCGTGAATTCTAATGCAAACACCCTGTAATATGATCATGATGCATGAAGCATGATAAAAGCATTTCATTTTTCAATTTAAAAGGTTAAGTTTAGTTCCACTCACCTCTGGCTGACTCTGACAAACTCTGTAGCAGCTGGCTCACTGCTGGGGTCCTTGGTTCCTCGGGTCCGAACCTACACAGGTGGACTCCAATGAGGGACCAAACACACATAAACATAACTCTAATATATTCCCCAAAAACCCCCTTAAACGTCCTGAAAATATCACATGAAAATATGCATGAAATGGCTGAACAGGGCACTTTCGGCAGCACCTTCGGCGGCCGAAAGTCCTGGACAGAGACGAAACTCAGGTAGGTTCGGCGGCACCTTCGGCGGCCGAAAGTCCCAGACAGAGACGAAAGTCTCTTTTCCGGGGCAACTTCGGCAGCCGAAAGGCCTGCCTCCCCAGCCATGTTCGGCGGCCGAAAGTGCCTTCGGCTGCCGAACCTGGTTTCTGCCAAGGGCAGAAACTTGGCTCCCTTGTGCATTTTCGCCTCCAAACTCACCAATCATGCATACCACTCAACCAAAACATGCATACAAGCTCCTAGGGGCCTCAAACAAGCATATACCCCAACTACAACACTTCAAACATACTCAAACATGCCACATTGCTCAAAAATCACATAAAACCTAACATTTACTTAAAAACTCATACAACCCTATACATGCCATTCTACCCCATAAAATCACTTAAAACTTACTTAAAACACATAAGGAGCTTAAGATCGGCCCTTACCTCTTGAAGATCGAGAGGAAGACGACCCAAACTTGGAGATCCACGAAAATGAGCTCCTGAGTTCCCAAAGCTCCAAAACTTGGTTTAAAAGCTCAAAACCTTCAATGCAAGCTTAAAACTCAAGAAAAATGGTAGAGATTTGGAGGAAGAACACAAGAGTTGCAAAGGGAAGGTTGGAAGCTTGCTGTGGCCGAAAATGGGAGAAAGCTCGCCCATTTCGGCTAAGTGCCCCATTTATAGGTGGCTGGCCAGGCCACGTTCGGGGGCCGAATGTGCCTCCGCATCCATGCAATGTTCGGCGGCCGAACTTGACTTTCGGCGGCCGAACCTGTACTTCCCTAACTCATGCTTTCGGGGGCCTAACGTGCCTTCAAAACGCATGCATGTTCGGCGGCCGAACTTGACTTTCGGCGGCCGAACCTGGGTTTTCCTCCAATGCTATTTTCATGCAAAAACTCATTTAGTTTCATACTTTAAAACCATTAAAAACATGAAAACATTTTATGAAAGCATGGTTCTACCCTTCTAGAGGTCTCCGACATCCGAGATTCCACCGGACGGTAGGAATTCCGTTACCGGAGTCTAGCCGGGTATTACATTCTCCCCCCCTTAAGAACATTCGTCCCCGAATGTTCCTCGCTAGCACACATAGCATGGCAAAGAACATAACACACATACAAGGCACATAAACACATAGGGATCTAACCTTAAAAGAGATGAGGGTACTGCTGGAGCATAGACTCCCGTGTCTCCCAAGTGCATTCTTCCAAGTTATGGTGGTTCCACAGGACTTTCACCATCGGGATTTCCTTGTTTCTTAACTTTCTGATCTGGGTGTCTATGATCCGCACTGGCTGTTCAACATAGGTGAGATCCTCTTGGACCTCCACATCAGGCTCACTAAGAACCTTGCTCGGATCTGACACAAACTTCCTCAACATTGAAACATGGAAAACCGGATGGATTCTCTCCATCGAAGCAGGTAAATCCAGCTTGTACGACACATTCCCAATCTTTTGCAAGATTTCAAAGGTCCGATGTATCGTGGGGCTAGTTTACCCTTCTTCCCGAAGCGAACCACTCCCTTCATTGGAGACACCTTGAGCAATACCAGATCCCCCTCCTGAAACTCTAACTGTCTCCTGCGAACGTCTGCATAGCTCTTCTGTCTGCTTGCAGCAGTCTTGATTCTCTCTCTGATTATGGGTACTACCCTGCTGGTAATCTCTACTAGTTCAGGCCCTGCCAAGGCCTTTTCTCTAACTTCCTCCCAGCAAACAGGTGATCTGCACTTCCTTCCATACAAAGCTTCATATGGAGCCATCCCGATGCTAGCATGATGGCTGTTGTTGTAGGCAAACTCCACCAAAGGTAGATGCTGCCTCCAAGAACCGCCAAAGTCTAGCACACACATTCTGAGCATATCCTCGATAGTCTGGATGGTCCTTTCTGACTGTCCATCAGTCTGGGGGTGGAAGGCAGTACTGAAATCCAACCTAGTACCCATGGCATTCTGCAGACTCCGCCAAAACCTGGAGGTGAACTGGGGCCCTCTATCTGACACTATCGAAACAGGAACCCCATGCAGCCTGACGATCTCATCCACATATATCTGCGCCAACTTGTCCACAGAGTAGCCACTCCTGACAGGAATGAAGTGAGCAGATTTGGTGAGTCTGTCCACAATCACCCATATGGAGTCCAATCTGTTGGACGTCGCCGGTAACCCCACTACGAAGTCCATAGCTATATTCTCCCATTTCCACTCTGGAATAGGTAGCGGGTTAAGCATTCCAGCTGGCTTCTGATGTTCCAACTTCACCCTCTGACATACTTCGCAGGCGGACACAAACTGTAATACCCGGCTAGATTCAGACATCGGAATTCCTACCGTCCGGGGGAGTTCGAGGATGTCAGAGGTCTCTGGAAGGGTAAGAGAAAGTTTTCTAAAATATGTGCATAATAGGGTTTATGAATCCTTTATGTTTGATGTGTGTCTTGTGAGCTTGTTTGTTGGAGTTTAAAGTTATTTGAAGCTCCCTTAGGCTTGTTGAAGTGTTTATGCATGTTTTAGAAGGGTTAAATGCATGTGTTGAGGTCTGAACAGGTGATGGAGGGACTGGCAGGCGTCCTTGTGCACGAAACTGAGTTCTGGCTAAACTCAGGTTCGGCCCCCGAAAGTCCAAGTTAGGCCGCCGAACATGCCTGACTTTCGTCTCTGGAGGAGACATTCGGCCGCCGAAGGTGCTGCCGAAGGTGCCCTGTCCAGCCTTCCTTTGCTTGTTTTGCATGCATGTTTTGTGATGTTTTAGAGGGTTTTTGGAGAGATGTTCCTAGTTATGTTAGAGTATGTTTGGTACCTCATTTATGTCCATCTGTGTAGGATTGGACCGAGGAACCGAGGAGGCTCCAGAGTTAGAGTTGGCCCAGAGTTAGCCAGCATTGGCTAGAGGTGAGTGGAACTAAACTGAATATTTTATTTTGAGAAATGACACGATTCTAGCATGATCCATGCATCATAAAATGCCATGTTATGTAATAGGTTGTATTGCATTAGAATCCACGAATTTGATGCATTGCATAAGTTGTTGTTGTGGTGTGGATGAACGTTGGATGATCCTTAGCCCTTGACATGAGATAAGATACTACTACAGAGATATGGCATGAGATAGCCATTCCAGGTCGCTCCTGGATAGTCCAGGTCGCTCCTGGTACTCAGTTACAGATAGACATACAGCATAAGAGAAGACTGGGTGATGGCTCCGCCTCCCTAGCATTATTGGATTTGTTGTGATATGATACAGTACAGAGAAGACTGGGTGATGGTTCTACCTCCCTAGCACAGTTGGGTATAGAAGTCTAGGTGATGGCTCTGCCTCCCTAGCAAGTAGGGTATTTGTTTATAGTAGGGGGCTATAGGTGACAAGTTCATCCGTTTGATGATTTGTTTGTGATGTGACGCATTTCATGATAACATGTAATTAATGAACTGTTTTACTGTTCCTCCTCACTGGGCTATAGAGCTCATCCCACTCCCTTAACCCCAGTTTTGCAGGTTCTGAGATAGCTATGGGAAGTCAAAGTCAACAAGAGTACAGAGGAAAGTTGTGCTTGAATGTATGTTGTAATAGCGTAGTGGACATGATGTAATTAAAGAGTAGTTGTAATGTAATGTAATGTATAGATATGTACTGTCGTATACTGGATAGACTTGTGCTTTTCCTAGTATCATTGCTATAGTGTGATGTATGATTAATCCCTTGTACATGAATCCTGTTTTACGTTTCTTGATGAGAAATGTGTGAGTTAGGCTTAATGTATGGCTTTGATGTGATACCAGTGGATTGTGTTACAGAGTAAAAGGGTTTCAATCCCTTGATCCACAGCAGATAGTAGTCCCTGGTATAGGCCCTGAGGGCCATTTCAGATTGATATATCTGAGTAGCAGTAGTTAAGCCTACAGAGTTTTACAGGATTGTTGAGTATCTTTGTATCATGTATGGGATTTATCAGGTACACAGAGAGTATAGTCGGCTTGCTACGGGTCCCGGCGGCCTTAAGCCGATCTGGATCCTAGTGCCAGTGATGGTTCGGGCCGTTACAGAGGGGTACCGGTTTCCGGGTCGTTACAGATTGGTATCAGAGCATAGGGCCTCAAGAGTACGGTGTGTTGAGCATCTTTGCTCAAGGATTAGAGATATCCCACATCGGAAAGAGGTGTTGTCTTGTATAGGAGGGGAAGCACAATAGGTAAAATCATGTCCACTAGGATAGGATGTGGAGTCCTGTTTTGCATGCTGATGTGAAATGCCATGATGAGTTGCATGTGCATTATTGATATATTTATGTGCTGAGGATTCATGTGTTTTCACATGGATCATTTGATGATATTTTTGTGTGATGTTGTGCTTTTCAGAGGCAGGATGAGAGGAACTCGTCGATCTGCTAGATTGACAGGAGCTCCGCTGGAGGATGAGGACATGGATGCTCATCTCCCCGTTCTGCAAAGGGCAACATCAGATAGTATAAACAGAGAAGGTACATCAAGGGACCCTAGAAGGTCTGATGATGAGAGTAGAAGGGGAGTTGTCCAGAGTGGTATGTCAGGGTTTATGAGAGAAATAGAGGAGAATGAGCAGAGTAGAGATGGTAGCTTTGGCAGGAGTAGGTTGGGGGGAGATATGGATGAGTCCCAAGGAGGCACTCAGGCCTCGAGGTTTGTTCCACCTCAGTATCCACCCTATCAGTGGGGGACAGAGTACCCGATGAGAAGTACATCAGAGTTTCCTAGGTATATCCCATATCCCACCTTTATGCCCTATCCTTCCTTTTACCCGCCAAATCCACCGCCACATCCACAGTATACCATGTTTCCTCCCTTCTTTGGTTATCCAAGTTTAGCAAACCCTACCTCAGGGAATGTTGCACCTCCTCCACCACCAAGAGAACCAGTAGCCCCAATTGTCCAAACACCCAAGCCTAGTTCACCTGGGGAAAGTATGGTGCAGATGACAGCTTATTTGAGGTTGGATGTTCCCAAATTTGAGACTGGTGATGACCCTGTTGAGTATCTTAGAATGGTTAAGCTGATAACCGATGAGTTGGGAGCTAATGAGAGTAGAGCCATACAGATGGCAGGGGTTACATTGAAATGTGAGAAGGCAAGGGAATGGTTCACCCAATATGTGGATCCGAGGGTAGAAAACTTATCCTGGGAACAGTTTGCTATAGAGTTTGCAGGATGGGCTTGTTCAGATAGCTCAAGGGAGCATAAAGAGAGTGACTGTGAGCAGCCAGGGCAGACAGAAAACATGAGTATAGAAAATGACCCAGAGACTAGTGATCGTTTTCCTTTGGGTGAAGCTGCTGCAAAGAATAAAAAGAAAGTGAGAGGCCTGAAAGGGTCAAAGAAAAGAGAGTTTTGGAATAGGGTAAAGTTTGGCATAGTTTGTCGCGAGGGTTCGAGTTCTGGTTGGGATAGTTCTAGATGTGTGAAGTGCGGTAGGAGGCACAAAGGTGTATGTCGGGCTGGGACAACAGCATGTTTCAGGTGCGGACAGGAGGGGCACATGGCACGAGAGTGTCCCATTACGGTCATGTCAGCACAGTTCCCACAGACATCCGCAGACAATATAATGCCACCAGAAGCTCCAGCCTCAGTACAGGGCAGAGGTAGAGAAAGAGGGGTAGTCCCTTCTTCAGGAGGTTCCTTCAGTGGACGTCCGTTAGTTCCGGCTCGGATTTTCACTCAGGATCAGTCAGAGACAGACACACGGAACACAGTGGTGCCAGGTAAACTCACTTTTGAGTGTTCTAATGTGTATAGAATATCAGTTGATGTGAAACTAGTAAAGTGTACTAGAGTTAGATGTTCAGAGCCAAAAGGTCAGAGATCAAGGTTTAGAGACGAGTGAGTCGCTACATGTTAGTGAGCCAGGAAAAAGCTCGAGAGCTATAGCCGTATGGCTTTGAAGTCCAGGTAGAGAGAGAGTGATCTCTCATCTCTGAGTGTAGACCTCAAGTAAAGAAAGAAGGCAGAGAATAGCGGAAGAAAGTGAAGAGTAAGAAAAAGAATAAAAGTAAGTAAGAAAGGTTAGAAAGAGATTTCAGTTTAGTCTGGGATTAGATGGCGAGTGAGCTTTAGTTCAGATAGTTCTGGATCCGTGAGGCGTGGAGGTTACACAAAAGTAGTCTGATGGTATGGGACTACGGCATGTATAGATGCGAGCAGAAAGGACTCATATTTTGTGAGCGTCCTACTGCGGCCCAGATTGGCACAGTCCCAGCAGATGACTTCGAGTAGTGTAACTCAGCCTGTTGCTCTAGCCATGTTTCAGGACAGTGGTTGACGCAGGAGAAGAGAGTTCTCCTTTTCTTTGGTCGGTTCCCGAAGGAAGATTCGTTAGCTTTAGCTTGGATCTTCATCCTGACTTAGTAGGCGGTTAACACATTGAACACGGTGACGTCAAATACGTTCACTTGAGGGTGTTCAGATGTGTAGGTTATAGTGGACCCTGATGTTTCTTTCCCTGTTGTTGTGAGAGCCATAAATAGAGGAGGGGTTGATAACTTCTGGCTTAGAGTGTTCTCTTTGGGTCAGAGGGCCCAAGAGTGTGATCCATCTATGGCAGAGTCAGTCTGTCGGTTCAGTTCAGAGTTTGTTGAGAGTAGTAGATGCCGTCCAGCTGACCTTATGGTTCTAGGGGTGACTGATGATGTCAACCTAGGGCGGATTGGCTAGCTACTCGAGGTACTACCTACGTCTGCAAAGACAAGGTAGGACAGGTCAGAGTTCAGAGGCTCGGATGGGTCAGAGTTAGTCCTTAGAGGGGGACAGTTTAGCATACCCAGCAGTTTGATATCAACCCTACAGGCTCGTGAATTCGTTAGGGAAGTTAGTCAGGAGTTTTCTTGCTCTTGTTTGAGCGCATAGCCAGGTCAGGGAACCAGCCTCAGTAGTCATAGATAGGAAAAGAGAAAGAGTGTTAGATGTTATTCCAGACGAGTTAGCAGGTTTACCATTAGTAAACCCAGTGGAGTTGAGACTAGATGTATCTTCACCTTTTCCTTTGGAATGATACCTGTAGCATGTAAGAGTTGAAACCTATAAGAGCTAGAAAAGCAGTTACAGACTGAAGAGCGATAGTAGAACAATGTGCACTTGGTAGTAAAGGCTTCTATCCGACTTAGTACTACACCCTGGAGTGTTCCAGTATCGTTGTGAGAAACGAAGGATGAAACCTTGAGATTTTGTCACAACTGTGACTAGTTGCACAAAATCACTACCAAGGACAGGTGTTCCCATGCAGAATGGATGATCTATAGGACCAGCTAGTAGAAGCTGGTTGTTTTCCATAATAGATCTAAGAGTTGGGAACTATATGGCCAAAGTCAGTTAGAGAAAAGTCAATTTAGCAGTTGCGTAGAGGTGAGATCTTTATGATAGTGAAGAGTCTAAACCAGAGGGAAGGGGTAAAACTGCTCAGCGACTCTGAGTATACAAGACAAGATTTACTGGGTAAGACTTAGCTGCCCTCAGTCAGATGTCGCTTATCAGTTTATCCTATAGAAACAGATAGCGAGAGAGCTAGAGATAGTCTAGCCATGTTAGAAGGGATCAAAGAGAAGAAGCCAGTATAGTAAAGAAGAATAAAGACGGGCAAGGATCAGAGTGCGCAGCAAAATCGTAGAATAGTTTAGAGAAACAGAGAAGCATGCCCGATATCTACGAAATGTTGTAGATTTTCAGAGAACATGGCATAGAGGTCAAGTTCTGTAAGCTGAGTGCAATTTTAGGGCATGTCTGTTTCATTGTGATGTGTCACAATATAACATTGAAAGTAAGTAGAGAGAGAGAACGTGATAGCCAAGTCATCTAGCATTTCCGTAGAATTAGAAAGCCGAGAAGCATCAAAGAGAAAGGAAGATCCGTAGTCAGAAGTACAGGTTAGTATAACCAGAGGAGTGCGAATAAGCTGAGAAAAGGCAAAGAAAAGAAAAGTTAGTATTCATATGAAAGAGTCAGGTCGTTTGTGTACAAACAAGAGTGGTAAACACTCAGTGTAGACACAGCTTAAGCAGTGAAGGGTCAGCAAAGTCAGACAGTATAGCCAACCCGGGAGTTTTACTCCAGGGGTATCTGTGTCTCGTCGTAGAGACCGATGATAGGCTTTCTTGTTGTTTCCCTGTATGTTTCTTGTTGTTGTTTTAACATTCGAGGACGAATGTTTTTAAAGGAGGGAAGAATGTAATACCCGGCTAGATTCAGACATCGGAATTCCTACCGTCCGGGGGAGTTCGAGGATGTCAGAGGTCTCTGGAAGGGTAAGAGAAAGTTTTCTAAAATATGTGCATAATAGGGTTTATGAATCCTTTATGTTTGATGTGTGTCTTGTGAGCTTGTTTGTTGGAGTTTAAAGTTATTTGAAGCTCCCTTAGGCTTGTTGAAGTGTTTATGCATGTTTTAGAAGGGTTAAATGCATGTGTTGAGGTCTGAACAGGTGATGGAGGGACTGGCAGGCGTCCTTGTGCACGAAACTGAGTTCTGGCTAAACTCAGGTTCGGCCCCCGAAAGTCCAAGTTAGGCCGCCGAACATGCCTGACTTTCGTCTCTGGAGGAGACATTCGGCCGCCGAAGGTGCTGCCGAAGGTGCCCTGTCCAGCCTTCCTTTGCTTGTTTTGCATGCATGTTTTGTGATGTTTTAGAGGGTTTTTGGAGAGATGTTCCTAGTTATGTTAGAGTATGTTTGGTACCTCATTTATGTCCATCTGTGTAGGATTGGACCGAGGAACCGAGGAACCGAGGAGGCTCCAGAGTTAGAGTTGGCCCAGAGTTAGCCAGCATTGGCTAGAGGTGAGTGGAACTAAACTGAATATTTTATTTTGAGAAATGACACGATTCTAGCATGATCCATGCATCATAAAATGCCATGTTATGTAATAGGTTGTATTGCATTAGAATCCATGAATTTGATGCATTGCATAAGTTGTTGTTGTGGTGTGGATGAACGTTGGATGATCCTTAGCCCTTGACATGAGATAAGATACTACTACAGAGATATGGCATGAGATAGCCATTCCAGGTCGCTCCTGGATAGTCCAGGTCGCTCCTGGTACTCAGTTACAGATAGACATACAGCATAAGAGAAGACTGGGTGATGGCTCCGCCTCCCTAGCATTATTGGATTTGTTGTGATATGATACAGTACAGAGAAGACTGGGTGATGGTTCTACCTCCCTAGCACAGTTGGGTATAGAAGTCTAGGTGATGGCTCTGCCTCCCTAGCAAGTAGGGTATTTGTTTATAGTAGGGGGCTATAGGTGACAAGTTCATCCGTTTGATGATTTGTTTGTGATGTGACGCATTTCATGATAACATGTAATTAATGAACTGTTTTACTGTTCCTCCTCACTGGGCTATAGAGCTCATCCCACTCCCTTAACCCCAGTTTTGCAGGTTCTGAGATAGCTATGGGAAGTCAAAGTCAGCAAGAGTACAGAGGAAAGTTGTGCTTGAATGTATGTTGTAATAGCGTAGTGGACATGATGTAATTAAAGAGTAGTTGTAATGTAATGTAATGTATAGATATGTACTGTCGTATACTGGATAGACTTGTGCTTTTCCTAGTATCATTGCTATAGTGTGATGTATGATTAATCCCTTGTACATGAATCCTGTTTTACGTTTCTTGATGAGAAATGTGTGAGTTAGGCTTAATGTATGGCTTTGATGTGATACCAGTGGATTGTGTTACAGAGTAAAAGGGTTTCAATCCCTTGATCCACAGCAGATAGTAGTCCCTGGTATAGGCCCTGAGGGCCATTTCAGATTGATATATCTGAGTAGCAGTAGTTAAGCCTACAGAGTTTTACAGGATTGTTGAGTATCTTTGTATCATGTATGGGATTTATCAGGTACACAGAGAGTATAGTCGGCTTGCTACGGGTCCCGGCGGCCTTAAGCCGATCTGGATCCTAGTGCCAGTGATGGTTCGGGCCGTTACAGAGGGGTACCGGTTTCCGGGTCGTTACACAAACTGTGCCACTTCTTTCTTCATCGCTGGCCACCAATAAACTTTCTTCAAATCTTGATACATCTTGGTGGCTCCGGGGTGAATGCTGTATCTTGCATTATGAGCCTCTCTCATAATGTCTCCTTTTAGCCCAATGTCATCTGGTACACATAGTCTGCTCCCATAGCGGAGGATCCCCTTACTGTCGAATCTGTACTCGCTATCATTGCCTGACTGAACAGTCCTGGCAACCTTCACTAACTCTGGGTCCTCATGCTGTTTCTGAGCCACCTGCTCCAGAAACACGGGTGCTACTCTCATCTGGGCCACCAAGGCACCTGTACCAGACAACTCCAACTGTAGATCTTCCTCAATGAGCTTGTAAAACTCCTTCACCACTGGTCTCCTCTCTGCCGCTATGTGGGATAAACTGCCTAGTGACTTCCGGCTTAGGGCGTCTGCCACGACATTCGCCTTACCCGGATGATACTGAATCTTACAATCATAGTCACTCAGCAGCTCTACCCACCTCCTCTGCCTCAGATTCGGATCCCTCTGACTCAAGATGTACTGCAGGCTCTTATGATCTATAAAGATCTCACATTTTACCCCATAGAGGTAGTGCCTCCACATCTTGAGTGCAAAGATTACTGCTGCCATCTCAAGGTCATGTGTGGGGTAATTCAACTCATGCTTCTTTAGCTGTCTAGAAGCATAAGCAATCACCTTCTCATTTTGCATCAATACACAACCCAGTCCCACACGGGAAGCATCACAAAAGACTGTAAAGTCCTCATCACTAGATGGCAGAGCTAACACTGGTGCTAAAGTCAACCTCTTCTTAAGCTCTTCGAAACTCTCCTCGCACTGGTCGGTCCACAGAAACTTCTGATTTTTCCTGGTTAGTCTGGTCAGAGGAGCTGCTATCTTTGAGAAGTCCTGAACGAACCTCCTGTAGTAACCTGCCAAACCCAAGAAACTCTTGATCTCCGTCACTGAAGTGGGTCTAGGCCAGTTAGCCACAGTTTCTGTCTTCTTGGGATCTACCTCAATACCATTCTCTGACACTACATGCCCCAAGAACGAAATGCTCCTCAGCCAGAACTCACATTTAGAGAACTTGGCATACAAGCCATGTTCCCTCAAAGTCTGCAAGACCAACCGCAGATGATGGGCATGCTCCTCTGCATTCCTGGAATACACTAAGATATCATCTATGAAGACAATAACGAAGTGATCCAGGTACTGGCTAAACACTCTGTTCATGAGATCCATGAATGCTGCAGGGGCGTTAGTTAACCCGAACGGCATCACAAGGAACTCAAAATGTCCATATCTGGTCCTGAAAGCTGTCTTTGGCACATCCTCATCCCTTATCCTTAGCTGATGGTACCCCGATCTTAGATCTATTTTGGAGAAACAACCCGCTCCGACTAGCTGGTCGAATAGATCATCGATCCTAGGCAATGGGTACCTATTCTTTGTAGTGACTTTGTTCAACTGTCTGTAGTCGATACAAAGTCTAAGGGATCCATCCTTCTTTCTTACGAATAAAACTGGTGCACCCCACGGTGAAGTACTCGGTCGGATGAAGCCCTTTTCTACCAACTCTTGCAACTGTTCTTTCAACTCCTTCAATTCAGTTGGGGCCATCCTGTAGGGAGGGATAGAGATCGGTCTAGCTCCAGGTACCAACTCTATCTCGAACTCTAACTCCCTAGCAGGTGGTAAACCTGGAAGCTCATCAGGAAAGACATCCTGAAATTCTCTGACAACTGGCGCCGAGGCCGGCTCCCTGACCTGACTGTCTAGCTCTCTCACATGAGCTAAGTACCCCTGACATCCCTTCCTAAGCAACCTACGAGCCTGAAGAGCTGATATCAGACCTCTAGGTGTGCCCCTCTTGTCTCCTCTGAAGACGACCTCTGACCCGTTCTGATCTCTGAATCTGACTACCTTGTCCCTGCAGTCCAAGGTAGCACCATGGGTAGATAGCCAATCCATCCCTAGAATGACGTCAAAGTCTGTCAAATCTAGAACCACAAGGTCGGCGGAGAGGCATCTTCCCTCAATAAAAACTGGACTGTACTGGCAGACTGACACTGCCACTGACGGGTCACACTTGGGTCCACTGACCCATAGGGGACACTCTAACCCAGAGACTATCAGACCTAACCTCTCAACGGCTCTCGGAGCAATAAATGAATGAGATGCACCCGGGTCCATTAATGCATACACATCAGAACACCCAATGACGATATTACCTGACACCACGGTGTTGGATGTGTTAGCCTCCTGCTGTGTCATGGTGAAGATCCTGGCTGGAGCTGATGGACCTTCACCTCGGGAACCAAAAGAAGAGGCTACCCCTCTCCCTCTACCTCTGCCACTGCCCTGAGTTGTGGCTGGAACTGCTGGCTGTGCCACACTACCAAAAGCTGTCTGCTGGGGCTGGCCCATAAAAGGCGCTCTAGGACAATCCCGAGCTATGTGTCCCTCCTGTCCACATCTGAAACATGCATTAGTCCCAGCTCGACACACTCCCCTGTGTGGTCTTCCACATCTCTGGCATTCTGTACCATCTGAGCCTGAGCTCGAGCCACCGCCAAATCCCAGACCGGATTTCAACTTGTTCCAAAACTTATTCTTCTTCGGCTTCTTGGTGGTGCTATCCCACCTCTTCTTACCTGAGCTTTGAGAAGAGAAACCTGGTCCTCCTCTGTTTGGGGTCTTAACCCCTGAAGACTGGGTCACTGACTGCTTCACTGACCCCTCAACTATAGCACTTGCCTCCATTCTTCGAGCCATATCCACCACAGTGTGGAAACTTTCTCTCTCAGCTGACTGAACCAACGAGGAGTACCTGGAATGCAGCTTCATAACATATTTCTTGGCTTTCTTCGTATCTGAATCTAGAGCTTGCCCTGAAAAAGGCAATAGCTCCAAGAATTTATCTGTGAACTCCTCTACACTCATGTGTTCTGACTGCCTCAGTTGCTCAAACTCAATCATTTTCAGTTCTCTAGAACTGTCTGGAAAAGCCCATCCAGCGAACTCATTCGCAAATTCTTCCCATGTCATACCGTCTAGTCTCGGGTCCACATAACACTTGAACCATTCCCGTGCCTTCTTGCACTTTAAAGTGAACCCTGCCATCTGAATGGCCCTGCTGTCACTTGCCCCTAGCTCATCAGTTATTGTCTTCACTACTCTCAGATACTCAAAGGGGTCATCCCCTGACTTGTATTTGGGAGCATCTAGCTTGAGGTAATCTGTCATCTTTACCTTGCTCCCATCGACTGAGCTAGGTCTAGGAGGTTGAGTAACTGGGGCTGCTGGTTCTGTAGGTGGTGGAGGTGGAGGTGCAGCATTCCCCGAGGTGGGGTTTGCCGGGTTTGGATAGAAGGGTGAGGGTGGATAAGCTGGGTACTGTGTATAGGGTGGATAGAAAGGTGGATAAGGCATGTAGGTAGGGTAGGGGTTAAAGCTGGAGTAATCCGATGTGCCTCCCATCGGATACCCTGAACCCTGTGGGAAGGGTGGATAATGGGGTGGAAAACCATACCCCGAGGCCTGAACGCCTCCCTGAGACTCCCCTGTCCCTTCTTCCTGCATGCTCACATCCAGGTTCCCATCCCTCCTCTGATCCTCTCCTGTAACCTCCCTCACATCTGTAGAACTTCCTCCTCTATCCGCTCCCCTCCTGCTAACATCAAAAGACCTTCTAGGGTCCCTTGACACTCTTTCTCTGTTGGCTCTACAAGACATTACCCTAGGCAATGTAGGAGGACGGGCGCTCGTGCCCTCATCCTCAGGTGGCACTCCAGTCAATCGCGCAGATCGACGAGTTCCTCTCATCCTATTCTCTGAAAAACAGCTCATAACAAGCAAACATTAGCATCATATGGTTCATGTGGGCACACATGAACCCTTATCATGTACATCATATAGCATAGCATGTCATCAATGCACATGTACAAAATCATGGCATTTCACATCATCATACAAGACAGGACTCAACATCCTATCCTAGTGGACATGACTTTCCTATTGTGCTTGACCTTCTATAACATCTGTGAGCCCGACACTCTAGGTCCGACCATATGAACCTAGGGCTCTGATACCATTCTGTAACGCCCCGGAAATCCGGACCGCTACCGGCGCTAGGGTCCGGGTCGACTTAAGGCCGTCGGGACCCGTAGCAAGCCTGACATATAACCTGTAAACCTGTATAATCCCATACATGATCAACAACATGCATAAAAATTAAAACTTTTCTTCATACATACTGTCATCAACTAACTCAACCTGTGCATACTCTGATCATATACATAACATAGTCCCTCTGTGGGATCTCATCAAGCCTTAAAGGCAAAACAACCTGTGTTGAGTTAGTTTACATAAACATCATAACATAAGATCATGTATATACAAAAGGGATTAACAATATATTATGGTCAAGCACAACTCTATCCTCAATAACCTCATGACATAATATCCTGAATATTTTTACATTTCATCATAATACAATTGTCATGTCCACAAACTAACTATTACATACATATGACTTTTTCTCGTCTTGCCTTCTCTATCTATCCCGTACCTGCAAACCTGGGGGTTAGGGGAGAGGGGTGAGCTAGATGCCCAGTGAGTAGAACTGTAAAAAGAATATTTAAAACATGCTATTATGGAATGCGTCACTGCACAAATAAATCACACCACGGATGGACTGATTCAAAAATCCCTCAACTCCATGCCCGGCCCTATTATGGGCACCACAGGACTTCGTATTGCCCGGCCCTATTATGGGCACCACAGGACTTCGTACTCGGAGTTATTGCCCGGCCCTATTATGGGCACCACAGGTCTTCGTATTGCCCGGCCCTATTATGGGCACCACAGGACTTCGTATATAGAAGGCTAATGAATCATCCTAATGTCCATCCACTATCATCTATCACAACAATACAATGCGGCATAGTCGTGAATTCTAATGCAAACACCCTGTAATATGATCATGATGCATGAAGCATGATAAAAGCATTTCATTTTTCAATTTAAAAGGTTAAGTTTAGTTCCACTCACCTCTGGCTGACTCTGACAAACTCTGTAGCAGCTGGCTCACTGCTGGGGTCCTTGGTTCCTCGGGTCCGAACCTACACAGGTGGACTCCAATGAGGAACAAAACACACATAAACATAACTCTAATATATTCCCCAAAAACCCCCTTAAACGTCCTGAAAACATCACATGAAAATATGCATGAAATGGCTGAACAGGGCACTTTCGGCAGCACCTTCGGCGGCCGAAAGTCCTGGACAGAGACGAAACTCAGGTAGGTTCGACGGCACCTTCGGCGGCCGAAAGTCCCAGACAGAGACGAAAGTCTCTTTTCGGGGGCAACTTCGGCAGCCGAAAGGCCTGCCTCCCCAGCCATGTTCGGCGGCCGAAAGTGCCTTCGGCTGCCGAACCTGGTTTCTGCCAAGGGCAGAAACTTGGCTCCCTTGTGCATTTTCGCCTCCAAACTCACCAATCATGCATACCACTCAACCAAAACATGCATACAAGCTCCTAGGGGCCTCAAACAAGCATATACCCCAACTACAACACTTCAAACATACTCAAACATGCCACATTGCTCAAAAATCACATAAAACCTAACATTTACTTAAAAACTCATACAACCCTATACATGCCATTCTACCCCATAAAATCACTTAAAACTTACTTAAAACACATAAGGAGCTTAAGATCGGCCCTTACCTCTTGAAGATCGAGAGGAAGACGACCCAAACTTGGAGATCCACGAAAATGAGCTCCTGAGTTCCCAAAGCTCCAAAACTTGGTTTAAAAGCTCAAAACCTTCAGTGCAAGCTTAAAACTCAAGAAAAATGGTAGAGATTTGGAGGAAGAACACAAGAGTTGCAAAGGGAAGGTTGGAAGCTTGCTGTGGCCGAAAATGGGAGAAAGCTCGCCCATTTCGGCTAAGTGCCCCATTTATAGGTGGCTGGCCAGGCCACGTTCGGGGGCCAAATGTGCCTCCGCATCCATGCAATGTTCGGCGGCCGAACTTGACTTTCGGCGGCCGAACCTGTACTTCCCTAACTCATGCTTTCGGGGGCCTAACGTGCCTCCAAAACGCATGCATGTTCGGCGGCCGAACTTGACTTTCGGCGGCCGAACCTGGGTTTTCCTCCAATGCTATTTTCATGCAAAAACTCATTTAGTTTCATACTTTAAAACCATTAAAAACATGAAAACATTTTATGAAAGCATGTTTCTACCCTTCTAGAGGTCTCCGACATCCGAGATTCCACCGGACGGTAGGAATTCCGTTACCGGAGTCTAGCCGGGTATTACAGGACCGCTACCGGCGCTAGGATCCAGATCGGCTTAAGGCTGCCGGGACCCGTAGCAAACCTGACATAAAACTTGTAAACCTGTATAATCCCATACATGATCAACAACATGCATAAAAATTAAAACTTTTCTTTCCATGAACATCAACCAAACTCAACCTGTGCATAAATATTAACATAACGTTGATCCCTCTGTGGGATCTCATCAGTGTCCCCAATGGGTGACATAACATATGCTGAGTTGGTTACATAAACATCATAAAAATCTCTAAGATCATGTATTAAAAGGGATACAACAATCTATGGTCAAGCACACCACTAACATCCATATACATCATCTCATTACATAACTATACTGATTAAGACTTTACATTACAATATGATCATGTCCATTACTAGCTATTACATAAACAAAACTTCATTACTCTATCCGGACTCCTGCTCTATCCTGTACCTGCAAGCCTGGGGGTAAAGGGAGAGGGGTGAGCTAAAAGCCCAGTGAGTAGAGCTATTAAAACACATTAACACTATGCTCTATGAAATGCATCATAACACAGACAATTCACATAAGCGTTGGGTGAACTTGTCACCAATTAGTCCAAGCTAACATTGTGCCAGGCCGTAGCATGGGGTCCTGGTCTTCCTGTCATACATACATTACTTACCATTATTCCAGGGCCTCCTCTGGGCTCCTGGTCTTCGAGTCCACAATCGTGCCAGGCCGTAGAATGGGGTCTTGGTCTTTCATTTCCGTGCCAGGCCGTAGAATGGGGTCCTGGTCTTCCTGTCATGGACTAATTGGGTCATCCAACATTCACCCACATCAACAACAAATGATGCAATGCGGCATATTCGTGAAACTAATGCAATCATCCTATTGCATAATCATGATGCATGAAACATGATAAAATATTTAATTTAAAAGATTAAGTTTAGTTCCACTCACCTCTGGCAGACTCTGACAACACCGAAGCAGCTGAACTCACTGCTGGGGTCTTCGGTTCCTCGGGTCCGAACCTACACAGGTGGACTCAAATGAGGGACCAAACATACTTGAACATGACTCTAAAACATCCCCCAAAAACCCCCTAAAACACCATGAAAACATCACATAAAAACATGCAAGAAATGGCTGAACAAGGCACTTTCGGCGGCAGGTTCGGCGGCCGAAAGTCCCTCCAGAGCCGAAAGTCTGGCACTTTCGGCGGCACCTTCGGTGGCCGAAAGTCCCAGACAGATCCGAAAGTCTTCTTTCGGGGGCAAGCTTTGGCAGCCGAATGCTGCCTCCACAAGGGGGTTCGGCAGCCGAAAGTTCCTTCGGCTGCCGAACCTGGTTTCTCCCAAAAGGGCAGAAACTTGGCTCACATGAGCCTCTTGCCTCCCAAAACCTCAAATCATGCATATAGCTCAACTAAAACATGCATACAAGTTCCTAGGGGTCTCAAACAATCATATACCCCAACTACAACACTTCAAACACACACAATCAACACACATTGCTCAAAACATCAATATTAACCCATAACTCAACATATACCCTAACATGCATTTCTACCCAAAGAACTCATAAAATCTTACTTAAAACACATAAGGAGCTTAAGATCGGCTCTTACCTCTTGAAGATCGAGAGGGAGACGACCTAAACTTGGAGATCCACGAAAATGAGCTCCTGAGTTCCCAAAGCTCCAAAACTTGTTTCAAAAGTTCAAAACCTTCAATGCAAGCTTAAAACTCAAGAAAAATGGTGGGGATTTGAAGGAAGAACACTAGATTTGGAAGAGGGAGGTCGGAAGCTAGCTGTGGCCGAAAATGGGAGAAAGCTCGCCCATTTCAGCCAAGTGACCCTTTTATAGGTGGCTGGCCAGGCCACGTTCGGGGGCCGAAAGTGCTTCCGCATGCATGCCATGTTCGGCGGCCGAACTTGAGTTTCGGCGGCCGAACCTGGACTTCCCTCACTCATGCTTTTGGGGGCCTAACGTGCCTCCAAAACGCATGCATGTTCAGCGGCCGAACTTGACTTTCGGCGGCCGAACCTGGGTTTTCCTCCAAAGACTTTTCATGCAAAAACTCATTTTATTTCATACTTAAAAATCATAAAACACATTAAAACATTTTACAAAAACATGATTTTACCCTTCTAGAGGTTCCCGACATCCGAAATTCCACCGGACGGTAGGAATTTCGATACCGGAGTCTAGCCGGGTATTACATTCTCCCCCCCTTAAGAACATTCGTCCCCGAATGTTCCTCAACTAGCACATGCATAGCAAACCACATAACATACACACATAAACACATAGAGACTAACCTTAAAAGAGATGAGGATATTGCCGGAGCATAGACTCCCGTGTCTCCCAAGTGCATTCTTCCATATTGTGGTGGTTCCAAAGGACCTTCACCATCGGGATTTCCTTGTTTCTCAGCTTCCTGATCTGGGTGTCTAGGATCCGTACTGGCTGCTCAACATAGGTGAGATCCTCTTGGATCTCCACATCAGGCTCACTAAGAACCTTGCCCGGATCTGACACGAATTTTCTCAACATAGAAACATGGAAAACTGGGTGGATTCTTGCCATAGAAGCAGGTAAGTCCAGCTTGTACGATACATTCCCAATCTTTTGTAAGACTTCGAAGGGTCCGATGTACCGTGGAGCCAGCTTACCTTTCTTCCCGAACCGAACCACTCCTTTCATTGGAGACACCTTAAGCAATACCAGATCCCCCTCCTGAAACTCTCCTAGTCTTCTGCGGATGTCTGCATAACTCTTCTGTCTGCTTGCAGCAGTCTTGATTCCTTCTCTGATTAAGGGTACCACCCTACTGGTGATCTCTACTAGCTCAGGCCCTGCTAAGGCCTTTTCTCCAACTTCTTCCCAGCAAACAGGTGACCTGCACTTCCTCCCATATAAAGCTTCATATGGAGCCATCCCGATGCTAGCATGATGGCTGTTATTGTAGGCAAACTCCACCAAAGGTAGATGCTGCCTCCAAGAACCGCCAAAGTCCAGCACACACATCCTTAGCATATCTTCTATGGTCTGGATGGTCCTCTCTGACTGTCCGTCTGTCTGTGGATGGAAGGCAGTGCTAAAATCCAACCTGGTACCCATGGCACCCTGCAGACTCCGCCAAAACCTGGAGTTGAATTGGGGTCCTCTATCTGACACTATAGAAACAGGAACCCCATGCAGTCTGACTATCTCATCAACGTACACCTGCGCCAACTTGTCCACAGAATAGCCACTCCTGACAGGGATGAAGTGAGCAGATTTGGTGAGTCTGTCCACAATCACCCATATGGAGTCCAATCTGTTGGACGTCGCCGGTAGCCCCACTACGAAGTCCATAGCTATATTCTCCCATTTCCACTCTGGAATAGGTAGCGGGTTAAGCATTCCAGCCGGCTTCTGATGTTCCAGCTTCACCCTCTGACATACTTCGCAGGCTGACACAAACTGTGCCACTTCTCTCTTCATAGCTGGCCACCAATAAACCTTCTTCAGATCCTGATACATCTTGGTGGCTCCGGGGTGAATGCTGTATCTTGCATTATGAGCCTCTCTCATAATGTCTCCTTTTAGCCCAATGTCATCTGGTACACAAAGTCGACTCCCATAGCGGAGGATCCCCTTATTGTCGAATCTGAACTCACTGTCCTTGCCCGACTGAACAGTCCTGGCAATCTTCACTAACTCTGGGTCCTCATGCTATTTCTGAGCCACCTGCTCCAGAACCACGGGTGCCACTCTCATCTGGGCCACCAAGGCACCTATACCAGATAACTCCATCTGTAAACCTTCCTCAATGAGCTTGTAAAACTCCTTCACCACTGGTCTCCTCTCTACCGTGATGTGGGATAGACTGCCTAGTGACTTCCGGCTTAGGGCGTCTGCCACAACATTCGCCTTACCCGGATGATACTGAATCTTGCAATCATAGTCACTTAGCAGCTCTACCCATCTCCTCTGTCTCATGTTCAAATCTCTTTGACTCAGGATGTATTGCAGGCTCTTATGATCTGTAAAGTTCTCACATTTAACCCCATAGAGGTAGTGCCTCCACATCTTGAGTGCAAAGATTACTGCTGCCATCTCAAGGTCATGCGTGGGGTAATTCAACTCATGCTTCTTCAGTTGCCTAGAAGCATAAGCAATCACCCTCTCATTTTGCATAAGCACACAACCCAGTCCCACACGGGACGCATCACAAAAGACTGTAAAGTCCTCACCACTAGATGGCAGAGCTAAAACTGGTGCTGAAGTCAACCTCTTCTTGAGCTCTTCAAAACTCTCCTCGCACTAGTCGGTCCACAGAAATTTCTGATTCTTCCTGGTCAGTCTGGTCAGAGGAGCTGCTATCTTTGAGAAGTCCTGAACGAACCTCCTGTAGTAACCTGCCAAACCCAAGAAACTTCTGATCTCTGTAACTGAAGTGGGTCTAGGCCAGTTAGCCACAATTTCTGTCTTTTTGGGGTCCACCTCAATCCCATTCTCTGACACTACATGCCCCAAGAACGAAATGCTCCTCAGCCAGAACTCACATTTAGAGAACTTGGCATACAAGCCATGCTCCGTTAAAGTCTGCAGAACCAACCTCAGATGATGGGCATGCTCCTCTGCATTTCTGGAATACACCAAGATATCGTCTATGAAGACAATAACGAAGTGATCCAGGTACTGGCTAAACACTCTGTTCATGAGATCCATGAATGCTGCAGGGGCGTTAGTTAACCCGAACGGCATCACAAGGAACTCAAAATGCCCATATCTGGTCCTGAAAGCTGTCTTTGGTACATCCTCTTCCCTGATCCTCAACTGATGATACCCGGACCTCAGATCTATTTTGGAGAAACAACCCGCTCCTGCTAGCTGGTCGAATAGATCGTCGATCCTTGGCAATGGGTACTTGTTCTTGGTAGTGACTTTGTTCAACTGCCTGTAGTCAATACAAAGCCTAAGGGATCCATCCTTCTTTCTCACGAACAAAACTGGAGCACCCCAGGGTGAGGTACTCGGTCGGATGAAGCCCTTGTCTACCAGCTCCTGCAACTGCTCCTTCAACTCTTTCAATTCTGCTGGTGCCATCCTGTAGGGAGGGATAGAGATCGGTCAGGTTCCAGGCATCAGTTCTATTTCGAACTAAATCTCCCTAGCAGGTGGTAAACCTGGCAGTTCGTCTGGGAACACATCTAAGAACTCTCTAACCACTGGCACCGAGCGGGCTCTCTAACCTGACTGCTAAGCTCTCTCACATGAGCCAAATACCCCTGACATCCCCTCCTGTGCAACCTACGAGCCTGAAGAGCTGATATCAGACCTCTAGGTGTACCCCTCCTGTCTCCTCTGAAGACAACCTCAGACCCATCCTGACCTCTGAACCTGACTATCTTGTCCCTGCAGTCCAAGGTAGCACCATGGGTAGATAACCAGTCCATCCTTAGAATGACGTCAAAATCTGTCAAATCTAGAACCACTAGGTCGGCGGACAAGCATCTTCCCTCAACAAATACAGGACTACACTGGCAGACTGACTCTGCCACAGATGGATCACACTTGGGTCCACTGACCCAGAGAGGACACTCTAACCCAGAAGTCATCAGACCCAACCTCCCCACGGCTCTCGGAGCGATAAAAGAATGAGATGCACCAGGGTCCATCAAGGCATATACATCTGAACAACCAATGACTAAGTTACCTGCCACCACGGTGTTAGATGCATATGCCTCCTGCTGTGTCATTGTGAAGATCCGTGCTGGAGCTGATGGACCTTCACCTCTGAAGCCCGCTGAAGAAGAGGCTGCCCCTCTCCCTCTACCTCTGCCACTGGCCTGAGTCATGGCTGGAGCTACTGGCTGCGCCACACTGCCTGAAGCTGTCTGCTGGGACTGAGCCTTCGGGACTGCTCTTAGACAATCTCGAGCCATATGCCCCTCTTGACCACATCTGAAACAGGCGTTCGTCCCAAACCGACATACTCCCCTGTGTGGCTTACCACACCTCGCACAAACTGCATTATCCGCACCAGAGCTTGAGCCACTCCCAAATCCCAGACTGGACTTGACTTTATTCCAGAACTTGTTCTTCTTACCCTTGGGCTTACCCCATCTCTTGCTACCTGAAGCTGCTGCACTAAGGGTAGAGGGATCTAATCTTCCCCCACCCGGAGTTTTAGAACCGGAAGACTGTGCCACTGACTGCTTAACTGTCCCCTGAACGATGGCACTGGCCTCCATTTTCCTGGCCATATCTACTATGGCATGGAAGCTTTCCCTGTCCACTGACTGAATCAAGGAGGAATACCTGGAATGGAGTTTCATGACATACCTCCTTGACCTCTTTGAATCTGTGTCCAGACTCTGCCCAGCAAAAGGCAACAGCTCCAAGAATCTGTCGGTGTACTCCTCTACACTCATTTCATCCGTCTGCCTCAACTGTTCAAACTCTATCATCTTCAGCTCCCTTGAACTATCGGGAAAAGCCCATCCTGCAAACTCATTTGCAAACTCTTCCCAAGTCATACCGTCCACTCTCGGCTTCACATAATTCTTGAACCACTCCCATGCCTTCTTGCACTTAAGCGTGAACCCGGCCATCTGAATGGCTCTACTGTCATCAGCCCCCATCTCATTTGTGATTACTTTAACCCTTTCAAGGTACACAAATGGGTCATCCCCTTTTTCATACTGAGGAGCACCCAATTTCATGTAGTCGGTCATCTTAACCTTGCTCCCACTGGCTGAGCTAGGTCTAGGTGGCTGAACAACTGGGGCTGCTGGTTCTGCAGGTGGTGGAGGTGGTGCAACATTTTCTGAGGTAGGGTTTGCTGGATTTGGATAGTAGGGTGGAGGTGGATACATTGGGTACTGAGAGTATAGTGGGTAGTATGGTGGGTATGGCATCTGTGTGGGATAAGGGGTGAAACTAGGGTAATCTGATGTACCTCCCATCGAATACCCGGGATGTTGTGAGAAATGTGGGTAGTGAGGTGGCTGAACAAATCCCGAGGCCTGAGTGCCTCCTTGGGACTCTCCCATACCTTCCTCTGACATGCTAACTCCCAGACTGCCATCCCTCCTCTGCTCTACATCCATATCATCCCCCATGCTCTCAGACATTCCTCCCTGAACTGTTCCTCTGACTGATCTGCTTCTACCCAGATCCAGAGACCTTCTAGGGTCTCTTACTGCTCTTTCTCTGCTAGACCTACTAGACATTGCCCTCGGCAATGCTGGAGGACGGGCGCTCATGCCATCATCCTCAGGTGGTACTCCAGTCAATCTTGCTGATCGACGAGTTCCCCTCATCCTGTTTTTTGAAAAACAGTACACATCACAAGCAAACATTAGCATCATATGGTTCATGTGGGCACACATGAACCCGCATCACATACATCACATATCATAGCATATCAATAATGCACATGCATATTATCATGGCATTTCACATCATCATACAAGACAGGACTCCACATCCTATCCCAGTGGACATGATCTTTCCTATTGTGCTTGACCTTCTATAACATCTATGAGCCCGACACTCTAGGTCCGACCATATGAACCTAGGGCTCTGATACCATTCTGTAACGACCCGAAAATCGGACCGCTACCGGCGCTAAGATCCAGATCGGCTTAAGGCCGCCGGGACCCGTAGCAAGCCTGACATAAAACTTGTAAACCTGTATAATCCCATACATGATCAACAACATGCATAAAAATTAAAACTTTTCTTTCCATGAACATCAACCAAACTCAACCTGTGCATAAATATTAACATAACGTTGATCCCTCTGTGGGATCTCATCAGTGTCCCCAATGGGTGACATAACATATGCTGAGTTGGTTACATAAACATCATAAAA
The DNA here is from genome assembly GCF_001659605.2 of Manihot esculenta. Classification (NCBI taxonomy): domain Eukaryota; kingdom Viridiplantae; phylum Streptophyta; class Magnoliopsida; order Malpighiales; family Euphorbiaceae; genus Manihot; species Manihot esculenta. The sequence continues at coordinate 15,580,277 of NC_035177.2, forward strand.
ATCTCTAAGATCATGTATTAAAAGGGATACAACAATCTATGGTCAAGCACACCACTAACATCCATATACATCATCTCATTACATAACTATACTGATTAAGACTTTACATTACAATATGATCATGTCCATTACTAGCTATTACATAAACAAAACTTCATTACTCTATCCGGACTCCTGCTCTATCCTGTACCTGCAAGCCTGGGGGTAAAGGGAGAGGGGTGAGCTAAAAGCCCAGTGAGTAGAGCTATTAAAACACATTAACACTATGCTCTATGAAATGCATCATAACACAGACAATTCACATAAGGGTTGGGTGAACTTGTCACCAATTAGTCCAAGCTAACATTGTGTCAGGCCGTAGCATGGGGTCCTGGTCTTCCTGTCATACATACATTACTTACCATTATTCCAGGGCCTCCTCTAGGCTCCTGGTCTTCGAGTCCACAATCGTGCCAGGCCGTAGAATGGGGTCCTGGTCTTTCATTTCCGTGCCAGGCCGTAGAATGGGGTCCTGGTCTTCCTGTCATGGACTAATTGGGTCATCCAACATTCACCCACATCAACAACAAATGATGCAATGCGGCATATTCGTGAAACTAATGCAATCATCCTATTGCATAATCATTATGCATGAAACATGATAAAATATTTAATTTAAAAGATTAAGTTTAGTTCCACTCACCTCTGGCAGACTCTGACAACACCGAAGCAGCTGAACTCACTGTTGGGGTCCTCGGTTCCTCGGATCCGAACCTACACAGGTGGACTCAAATGAGGGACCAAACATACTTGAACATGACTCTAAAACATCCCCCAAAAACCCCCTAAAACACCATGAAAACATCACATAAAAACATGCAAGAAATGGCTGAACAGGGCACTTTCGGCGGCAGGTTCGGCGGCCGAAAGTCCCTCCAGAGCCGAAAGTCTGGCACTTTCGGCTGCCGAAAGTCCCAGACAGATCCGAAAGTCTTCTTTCGGGGGCAAGCTTCGGCAGCCGAATGCTGCCTCCATAAGGGGGTTCGGCAGCCGAAAGTTCCTTCGGCTGCCGAACCTGGTTTCTCCCAAAAGGGCAGAAACTTGGCTCACATGAGCCTCTTGCCTCCCAAAACCTCAAATCATGCATATAGCTCAACTAAAACATGCATACAAGTTCCTAGGGGTCTCAAACAATCATATACCCCAACTACAACACTTCAAACACACACAATCAACACACATTGCTCAAAACATCAATATTAACCCATAACTCAACATATACCCTAACATGCATTTCTACCCAAAGAACTCATAAAATCTTACTTAAAACACATAAGGAGCTTAAGATCGGCTCTTACCTCTTGAAGATCGAGAGGGAGACGACCTAAACTTGGAGATCCATGAAAATGAGATCCTGAGTTCCCAAAGCTCCAAAACTTGTTTCAAAAGTTCAAAACCTTCAATGCAAGCTTAAAACTCAAGAAAAATGGTGGGGATTTGAAGGAAGAACACTAGATTTGGAAGAGGGAGGTCGGAAGCTAGCTGTGGCCGAAAATGGGAGAAAGCTCGCCCATTTCAGCCAAGTGACCCTTTTATAGGTGGCTGGCCAGGCCACGTTCGGGGGCCGAAAGTGCTTCCACATGCATGCCATGTTCGGCGGCCGAACTTGAGTTTCGGTGGCCGAACCTGGACTTCCCTCACTCATGCTTTCGGGGGCCTAACGTGCCTCCAAAACGCATGCATGTTCAGCGGCCGAACTTGACTTTCGGCGGCCGAACCTGGGTTTTCCTCCAAAGACTTTTCATGCAAAAACTCATTTTATTTCATACTTAAAAATCATAAAACACATTAAAACATTTTACAAAAACATGATTTTACCCTTCTAGAGGTTCCCGACATCCGAAATTCCACCGGACGGTAGGAATTTCGATACCGGAGTCTAGCCGGGTATTACACCCTTAGAGCAATGTTCTTTTTCACTTTGCTAGATTCCTCCACTTGCTCTCTCTTTAGAGTCATCTCATAGTCAATGAGGTTCTCCAAAAGTTCATACAATTGTACTTTACTCAAATCTTTAGCATCTTTTAGGGAGGTTACCTTTGGTAGTAATTTCTTAGGTAGACATCTAAGAATTTTCTTCACCAATTCTTCATTTGTAAATGCCTTCCCAAGAGATTTCATCCCTCCAATGATCTCAATGATCCTATCATACATTTGGCTAATAGTTTCATCGGATTTCATTTTGAACAACTCATATTGGTAGATGAGGAATTCCATCTTGTTTTCTTTGACTTGATTGGTACCTTCATGAGTGACAACCAAAGCATCCCAAATCTCCTTGGCAGTAGACTTCATGCATACTTTATTGTACTCACTTCTACTAAGACCACAAAATAAAATGTGAATGGCTTTGTCATTAAGGGCTACCCTTCTCTTCTCTAGTTCACTCCATTCACTCTTAGGTTTTTGCTCTTGCTTTCCATCTATCACTTTTGTTGGAAAGAAAGAGCCATTCTCTACAATGTCCCACAAATTAACTCCTTTCGATTTAAGGAAATAATACATTCTATTTTTCCAATATAGAAAGTCATTCCCCTCAAAGAATGGTGGTCTCACAACCGATTGACCTTCTTGAGCATTGAGGGTTGCCATCCGATTTTTACTCCAAGATGATTAAATCTTCAAGATAGGGAGACTTAGCTCTGATACCACTTGTTGTCCCTTGAAGCAATTCAAGAGGGGGTGAATTGGGTTTATAAAAATTTAAAGGTAAAGAAATATAAATTAAAAGGGAATAAGGAAGGAAGAGAAAAATCAACACAATGGTTTATAGAGGTTCAACTATCTCAAGCCTATGTCCTCTCTTTAAGACCCTCCTTGAGAGTTCAACTCCACTATCAATTTTTTTTTTTGGGTGAAGAATAAAATCTCTTACAATTTTAGAGCAAAATCCTTGCTCTTTACACTTCTTTTTTTCTCATAAGAGCAATCATTTGCTCAAAGTCACACCCACTACAATAAATTCACTCAACAACCTTCACTCAATCTTAAAACTCAAACCAATTACAACTCAAGATAAGCTTTCAAGAAATTAATGCTATGGCTCAAGGTTTTGTGAGAGAGAGAGTGAAAAAGTCTTTAATCTCAATAATTGTATGCCTAGATGGTCGTTATAACCTTTTTAGATAAAAAAATACGTTATATTTATAGTTCTGTCATAAATATGACTGTTGGAATGCATTAAATGCAAATAGAGCCGTTTGTGTACAAAAATAATCGTTATGTCATGCTCAGAAAAATTCAGGTTCGGCGGCCTAAGGTTAAAGTCTAACGGCTGAACTATCAAAGGTGAAGAACAACTTTCTTGAAAATAGACTTTCGGCGGCCCAAAGTCCATGTTCAGCAGCCGAACATTTTGGACTTTTGCCTATATCCCTTCTCCTTTGAAAGCCGAAAGTTTTCACTTTAGGGGGCATATTGAAAGCAGACTTTCGACGGCCCAAAGTCCAAGTTCAGCGACTGAACATTTTGGAATTTTGCTTCTGTCCCTTCTCTTTCAGAAGCTGAAAGTTTCACTTTAGGGTGCACGTTGAAAACAGACTTTCGGCAACCTAAAGTCATTGTTCGGCGGCCGAACATTTTGGACTTTTGCCTCTGTCCCTTCTCTTTTGGAAGCTGAAAGTTTCGCTTTAGGGGGCATGTTGAAAACAAACTTTCGGCAGCCTAAAGTTCATGTTCGGCGGTCGAACATATGGGACTTTTGCCTCTGTCCTTCACTTTTAAAAGCCGAACATTTAACTTTAGGAGGCACAAAAATATTTCTTTAAATATTTGAAAAATCATATCTTAGGCTATGAAACTCCATTTTTCAATCCGTTTGAATTTTTGCAACTTATATTTTTAGATCTTTTATTTTGATAAAAATTAATTTCAAAATCACTCCTTTTGAAAAATTTTATTTTGGTCCCTCAAAGTCAATTACTTAAAACTTTGCCATATTTATAAACTTTTAGGATTAAAAGAAAACTTGAGTCGTCACAATTAATTAATTGAAATTGACAATACATAAAGAAAAAATTACATTCTGATCCCTTTCTTGTGGTATGCTTCCAAATTTGGTACTTTTCATTCTTGAAACTGAACCCATTTCATTTATTTTAATAAGGGATCTATAAGCCTGACACAAGCACTTTTAAAGATAATTAGTAGCATACCAATTGTTTATTAGTCATCAAAACAAGGATTAGAACACTTAGGTCCAATGATTTTTTTTTCTGTTTGTCCTCTAGTGATTTGCAACCACTATCCTGCTACAGTACAAACCTGTCATTATCACGCGAGGCCATACGTATGGATGTACTGCATCCTTTTCCATTGTCAGACGGCCATTTAATTCCCTCCAACGCCATGCAGTCATAATCCCGGATATATAGAGTCTATAGTCTCACTAACCCATCAAGTCAGTTGAGCTGAATCTCCCACCGATGGGCCTGAGTCCTACTCTGTCCGGCCTATTTGCACGAAGTCAGGGCTGCATGCTAATGGATGAACCTGTGTAGCAGGCTTTATGAGGCTAGGGTCTAGCCTTCCTACATGGGCTTAGCTGAGACCACAGTATCCGAGACCCAATAGTTATCAAGTGCCCCTTTACCCACTCGTTAATTATTCCATAATTAATGAGGAGGTAAATCCCGAAGCTCCAATTATGATTGCGCGGCTCTAGGAGTGCTTTCGTCAAAATGTCTTCTATTTGCCTTTTGCTTTCACTCACAGTCCTTCCTCTTGCACTGCCTTTGCTATCTTGCTCTCCTTCTTCTTTTTAATTAATGCTTTCTCAATTTGAGGTATGTCTTACTCTTCTCACGGCTTCAGTTAGGATCCCCGATGTCGTAAGTCTAGTGTCTTCCATTACCCCTTCTTCTCTTTCCGATTTCTTCTCCAACGACTATGCTGATACCACGATTTATAGGATCAGGGCTCCCCTTCCTAATGAAAGATTGTCCTCCCCAATCCACCCCCTATGGGCTTAGTAGACGCCCAACAATGGTGTAACTTGGTCTTCTTTATCAAGCAGCGCAATTTCGGGCTGACTATTACTTTTACTCTTTTTTTTATTGAGGTCTTCTGATAGAGCATATTTCAGTCCATATTATCATATTCTTATTGATGTTTATTTACACCTTTTCTACCTAATTTTGTGGTTTTAATCATGTTTTGCAGATATTAGGTGTAAAGAGACAATCTGGAAAAAATGCTCTTAAAACTGCCAAAAAGTGCAAAATATGGAAAGTGCCAAAAAAGGAAAGTTGTCAAATATGGAAAGTTTTCAGAAAAGGAAAGTCTTCAAATAAGGAAAGTCTTTAAATAAGGAACGTGTAGAAGCAAAAGCAAATAAGGAAAGCTCAGTCAGAAGATTATTTGAAATTCAAAATGCAGATCTTTCTTTCCTTATTCAAAGATGAGCACACACTGCAGCAGTCAAATCTTCCTATTTAGGCAGCAAGATTTCAAGAAGATGCACTTGCCTCTTCCACATTCAGCATTCAAAATTCAAACGAAGGCTCCACCTAAAAAGAAAAGACTGGACAGATATCTTTCCACTTCTGCACATTAATAACTGCACGCTCTCCTTCCTCTTCTGCAGTCCATGCGCACGCCACTTGCCTCCTAAAGCCAAGGCGCACGCCCTTCCTCTTCTGAAAGCCTTGGGACGTGCCTCTTTCCTTCTGAAGCACAAGCCACGCATCCTTCCTCTTCTAAAAGCATTAATGCATGACTCTTTCCTCTTCTGAAGACAAGCCGCGCGTCTCCTTCTCTCTGGTGAGCTTGCAACGCGATACTTTCCTCTTTTGCAACAACTTGGGCAGCAAGTTGTACATGGGCAGCATCTTGGGCAGCCTCTTCACTAATTAGGAAGCAAGGGAGACCTAGGGCAGCATCTAATCCTATTTAAAGAGAGCACAAGGCCAGCCGCACAACTCTTCTACCTCTCTCCACGTTTTTGCAACTCCTTTGGCACAAGACTCTCATCCGGCTCCATCTTCCTCTACATTTCTTTTATTTTTGGTTTTTGTTCAGCCATGAGTGGCTGAAACCTTTTTATCTAGTTGAGGATTGGTTGAAACTAAGCTTGTTTTATAGGTTGTGAGATATGAACACACATTGTTTGTCTTTTGGTCATTCAATATTCATACAGTTCATGCTTGAAATCTATTATTACTTTGTTGTTTTGATCAAATTGGCCACTTGATTCTTGATTGCAAGATAATTAATTTTTAGTCCGTAATTGCTGAAATTATTCAAACATAAGAACACTTAGTGTAACAACTAAGGAATTGTATGATCTAGCAACATCTCATGCGTTTGAGTAGTTAGGATTGGATCTCTCTCTTTCTTTATGCAATTAACAATTGTTTTGATGCCTAAGGCCCAAGGAAGTTCCTTGGCAATTTGTTAATTAGTAATTAATTAGAGGACGTTCCCTAATTGATTTAATCATATGGAGAGACATGGTGGTGAGAAGCGTTTTCCATCTCCATAACTAATCTATTGAATCAAACAAAAGAACATAAGTTTCAATGATCAATCTAAACAACCAAAGTGGATCCATCTCTTCAACTAGACCTTTCTCATATTTGATTTCATCTTATTTTTATTATTCTCTTATTTAATTGCTTTCAGTAGTTATTAAATCAAATCAATTTCAAAACCCTCCATTTTACTTTTATTGCACTTTCTTTTTATTGCGCTTTCAGTTACTTGCTTTCAGTTGTGTTTTCAGTTAATTCTCTTGGTTTCGTTGAGAAAAATAGATAAGTTTCCAATTCTCTGTGGATTCGATCCTTTACCACTATCTGCAGTAGTAATATTGTTTATAACCGGAAAGGTTATTTTTGACCAGCTTCGACAACCGCGAGTCAAAAATTGGCGCCGTAACTGGGGAATTGTTCTAACTTGTTTATTTTTCTTTCATGACCAGATATGAACGTAGGGACACTCTGCCTTACGATCCGGAGATTGAACGCACTCTCAGAAGACTAGGAAAGCAAGCAGTTCCACCTGAAGGAGCTCCCAACGCAGCTGAAGAGCCACCTTGCGCAGAACTGACAGTCGGTTGTCGAGGCCGGTCAAAAATAACCCTTTTGGTTACCAACAACTTAATAACTTGTAGATAGTGGTAAAGGGATCGTATCCACAGGGAATCAATACTATTTATTCTCCTTATCAAGACCAAGTAAACAAAGAAACAATAAAGAAACAATAAAAGTAAAATTGGGGGTTTTAAAGATTTGATTCAACTAATATCTATTAAAAGTAATTGAACAGCAAGTAATCTAAAATAAGAGGGAAATCAATATGAGAAAAGTCTAGTTGAAGATATGGATCCACTTTGGTTGTTTGGGTTGATCATTGAAACAAGGTTATCTTGATTGATTCAATAGGTTGGTTATGGAGGTGGAAGACGCTTCTCACCACCATGTCTTTCCTTATGAACAAATTGATTAGGGAACGTCCTCTAACCAATTACTAATCAACAAATTGCCAAGGAACGTCCTTGGGCCAAAGGCATCAAAACAATTGCCAATTGCATGAAGAACAAGAAAGACCCAAACCCTAACTACTCAAACGTATGAGATGATGTTAGATCATGCAATTTCTTGGTTTTTACACCAAGTGTTCTTAGATCAGAATATTTTCAGCAATTACGGACTAACAAATATCCTAATCAACAGTCAATTATCTTTGCAATTAAGAGTCAAGTGGCCAATTTGATCAAAACAACAAAGCAATCTTAGAATTAAGCACAATTGCATGAATATTGAATAAAATCAAAGACAAAACTTTCTGTTCAGATCTCACAACCCTTTGAACAACCTTAGTTTCACCAAACTTCAACTAGATTAAAGGGTTTCAGCCACTCATGGCTGAAACTAACATAAAAGTAAGGAAAGAAAACAAGAAATAAAGAAAACAAGGGCTGGCGCAAGGGCGCAGCTGCTGTGGTGATTCTGCCGAAGGTTTCTTGATCCAAGGATAGTCCCCCGAATTCCAGGATGTCTTCTTTGCTGGTTTGCATGCCTTTTTATAGGTGAAGAGGCTGCCCTAATTTTCCTTTTTAGTTTGGGACTCTTTTTTCCTATTTAGTCTTGAATTCTTGGAGGGCATTCTTGTCTTTTTATTTCTTGGCTTCCTGAATATGTAGGAGAGTGTGCTGAGGTGTAAATAGGTGTTTCTAAGCTGTCCCACGTGTTTGGAGTGCGTGGGGATTCGTGTTGACTTGGTCAGCAAGTTTGACAGATTCTGCTGGTTTTTTGCCTGCTGGTGCTGTTTGCCCGTCGCTGTTTGGGCAAACAGGCTGTCTGGGATCACTGTTGGCTGCATATGCTCTGTTTCTGACTTTCTTTGTTGTTTGCCCAGTGCTGTTTGGGCAAACAGTCTGGACAGCATACTTTATCACTTTTTCCTCTTTATCTCAGCTTCTCCTTGGCTTGGGCAATCAAGTTGGGCAAACCATGCTTATTCTCTTTTGCTGTCTTTTGGGCAGAATTAAGGCCATTTTAGCCAAATTACCATTTTGCTCCATTTCCTACAAAATAAGACAAAAACCACAAAGTTAGGTAGAAAATGTGTAAATTGACATAAATATAAACATAGAAAATGGGTCTAATTTTGGCTCTATCAAGAACCTTCTGCAACACATTCGGTCACCGAACTTCATCAATATTCGGTCGTCGAACCTTTCCTTCTCCAGCCGCTGAACTTCGCACCAATGGCTGAACCTAATGCACAACATGCTGCCCAAAATGGACAGGCTGTCTATGACCAAATAATTCAAGAAAATTCAGCAAATAGAGTTCCAATGCCAAGAGCAAGAACCATGAGAGAATTGGCAACACCTATAGGCGATCAAGCACCACTTTGCATCACCTATCCACCTCTGACAGTTCCCTTTGAACTGAAAACAGGTTTGATCCATGTTATCCCTAAATTTAGAGGTTTGCAAAATGAAAATCCACATGAGCACTTGAAAGAGTTCAATATTGTCTGTTCATCTATGAGACCTCAAGGTATTTCTGAAGATCATGTTAAGTTAAGAGCTTTTCCTTTTTCATTAGATGACTATGCTAAGGATTGGTTATTTTATTTGCCACCTGGATCTATCACTTATTGGGATGATATGGTTATAACTTTTCTGAACAAATATTTTCCAACATCTAAAGCCATTGGCATAATAAGAGAAATCACTAGCATAAGACAGAAACCAATTGAGGATTTATATGATTATTGGGAAAGGTTTGAAAGACTGTGTAGAGGTTGTCCACAACATGATATGTCAGATAAGTCCCTCATAGAGTTCTTCTATGGAGGATTGCTCTCATCAGAAAGAAAGTTCATTGATGTAGCTTGTGGAGGATCCATTGCAGACAAGACACCTAGAGAAATGAGAGAGTTGATCTCTACACTTGCAGCCTCATCTAGGTAATATGGAGAAGAAAAGCAACTGCAGAGAGGAGTAAATGAGGTAAGTTCACCTGTCACTTCTTCTCAGATTTCTGAACTGACATCTGTTATGAAAGATTTTGCCATAAGACTGGTTCAACAAATTCAAGCATCCCAGCCGCCTAGGCCATGTGGGATCTGTGCATATGTAGGACACCCAACTGATCAGTGTCCTACACTCTAAGAAGACAACCATCAAGTGAATGCCATTGGAGGATACAACAGCCAGGTAAGGCATAATCCATACCCTAACACTTACAATCCAGGTTGGAGAGATCACCCCAATTTCAGCTATGGAAGGGCCAACAACAATCAGAATTATCAGAACTATCAAAAGAACCAAGCCCAACCAGCACCTCCAAATCCCAACCAACACCTTGAAAAGATGATGGAGTCCATGGCAAGTGCTATACAAAGCCTCAATCAGCGCATAGACCAACTGACCGCATCCAGGAGCAATTCTGAAACCCAAGGTAAGCTCCCTTCTCAAATTGAAACTAATCCCAGACAGAATGTGAGTGCCATTACCTTGATAAGTGGAAAAGAACTTCAAAATGCTAGTTATGAGCAAGAGAAGCAAGTTGCGCAAGAACCAATTGATTCAGAAGCCTCTCCAGCGCATTCTAAAGAGCCAGTTGCGCAAAGGCAAGCCTCTACAGAGCCTCCAGCGCAATCTGAAGCCATTCCTGCACACAAAGCTGCTCAAAAGGTACGTTTTCACATTCCACCTCCTTTTCCAAAGAGATTTGAAAGAACACAAAAAGAAAAGGAAGAAAAGAAGATCCTTGAGACTTTCAGAAAGGTGGAAATCAACATACCTCTGCTAGATGCTGTCAAGCAGATTCCCAGGTACGCAAAATTTCTGAATTAGTTGTGTACCAATAGAAGAAAGCTTGCTGAGAGAGAGAAAATAAGTGTAGATGAAGTTGTTACTGCTGTTATTTAAAGAGAGCTCCCTACTAAATGCAAAGATAAAGGTATGTTTGCGATTTCTTGCAAAATAGGGAATGTTGGAATTAAGAAAGTTATGTGTGATCTTGGTGCATCTATAAATGTTATGCCTCTTTCCATCTATAATCCTCTGAATGCATGTGCACTGAAAGACACAAGAGTTGTGATACAATTAGCTGACAGATCTGTGGTATATCCCATAGGTGTTCTAGAAGATGTGTTAGTTCAAGTAGATGAACTTGTCTTTCCTGCAGATTTTTATGTGATTGATACTAAGGAAGATAGTTGCAATACTAGTTCTGACATCCTTCTTGGACGTTCTTTCTTGAGTACTGCTAGGACTAAGATTGATGTACATGATGGTACTTTGACTATGGAGTTTGAAGGGAAAGTCATTAAAGTTAATGTCTATGATGCTATGAAATATCCACATGATATGTCCCCTATTTATGGTCTTGATATTATTGACTGCTTGAGCCAGGAAATGTTTGATGAGAATCAAGATTGTATTCTGAACAATGATTTTTGTAGGAATGAAAGCCAAAAAGAGTCACAGCTAAAAGAGACTGTCTGTAGCATCCAATAGGTAGTCTGCAGTCAAGCGCAGAATGAAGGAAACTTTGTTGCACCACTTTAGAAAGGACTTGCACAGACTGAAACCATGACCTTTCGGCCGTCGAACTCCACCATCTTTCGGCCGCCGAACCTTTCACCTCAGCCCCCATCACAAACTGAGACCATCTCCAGTGCAGCTCTTCATCCTCCAGCCTAGGCGAGCTCTTCCAGTCCGCCTTTGCAGTCAGATCTTGCACAGAAGGAGACTTCTAAAACCATTTCTGCGCAGACATCTTTGCAAAACCTTTCAGAATTTGAAGAATGTAAGAATGGCCTCCTTGAACAAATCTTCCTTGCCCAATCTGATGAACCATGGTACGCAGATATGGTGAACTACCTAGCCACAGGTAACTTGCCTTCTGATATGCCAAAGCACACCAAGGACAAGATAAAGAAAGATGCCAAATACTATGTTTGGGATGAGCCATATCTGTGGAAACATTGTGCTGACCAAATGATAAGGAGATGTATTCCAGACCAAGAAATAGCTTTTGTGTTAATTTTTGTCATTCATATAGTTATGGTGGACACTTTGGTCCAAGAAAGACTGCTCATAATATACTTAAAAGTTGCCTATTTTGGCCCACTATTTTTCGAGATGCCTTTCTGTTTTGCAGATCATGTGCTAGGTGCCAACAAACAGGAAATTTGAGCAATAGAAATCAAATGCTATAGAACCCCATCATGGTCTGTGAGGTATTTGATGTTTGGGGCATAGACTTCATGGGCCCATTCCCACCATCCTTTGGGTACACCTACATCATCCTGGCAGTGGATTATGTATCCAAGTGGGTGGAAGCTAGGGCAACAAAAACTGATGATGCAAAGGCAGTAGTTGACTTTGTGAAGACCAACATCTTTGCCAGACATGGAGTATCTAAAGCGATCATCAGTGATAGAGGGACCCATTTTTGCAATAAGGTGGTGGAAAGCCTTCTCAGAAAGCACAATGTCATACATAGGACATCCACAGCCTACCACCCTCAGACAAATGGGCAAGCTGAAGTGTCCAATAGAGAAATCAAGGCCATCCTTGAAAAGACAGTGTCTCCCAACCGAAAGGACTAGAGTGCAAGATTAGAAGATGCTTTATGGGCCTACAGAACAGCTTACAAGACTCCCATAGGTATGTCTCCTTACAGATTGGTCTATGGAAAAGCTTGTCACCTTCCAGTTGAGCTTGAACACAAGGCATATTGGGCTGTAAAGAGTTTCAATATGGACCTTAAGGAAGCTGGCCACCATCATAAATTACAATTGCAAGAGCTAGAAGAGATAAGAAGAGATGCATATGAGACTTCTTGGAACTACAAAGCAAAAACCAAATCCTCCCATGACAGTCAGATTTCAAGAAAACAATTTGAGGTTGGTGATAAAGTCTTCCTCTTTGACTCTCGTTTGAAATTGTTTCCAGGAAAGCTACGGTCTAGATGGATTGGACCATTCATTGTAGAGCATGTTTACCCCTATGGAGCTGTAAACATTAAAAGCATAGAGACTGGAAAGATCTTCAAGGTGAATGGGCATCGACTGAAACCATATTACGAAGGATTCGAAGTGCAAGTAGTGGAAGAAATTCCACTACAGCATCCATCTCAGTCAGCTTAAGGGATCGCACCATGCACCTTACACCCCAAGGGAGTACTCAGTTTCCTTTATTCTTTTATGTTTCTTATACATTGAGGACAATGCATGATATAGGTGTGGGGGTGCATATCTCTTCTTCCTTCTCCTCCCCTTTCTCTTCTTCTTTTTCTTTCAGTTTGCACAAAATTTTTTTTTCTTTTCTTTCAGTTTGCATTTAGCTTGCATTTTCCCTCCCTTTCTGTAACGACCCGGAAATGGACCGTCACCGGCGCTAGGATTCAGGTCGGCATAAGGCCGCCAGAACCCGTAGCAAGCCTGCTATACTCTCTGTGTACCTGTAAAAACTCATACATGATCATATATTTTATGTGAAAATAAAAACTTCTCTTTCTCTGAACTATGGCTTAACCTGTGCATGCACAATCTCTATACTTTGTACTTTGTACCCCTGACTAGAGCTTGCTCTAGATGGGTTAAATCATACCTGTTAAGCCTGGTTTTTCACCTGTTTGTAAAACAGTTATATAACTTGATCATGTATACAAAAGACTTATAAAACAGAATAACTAAGTCAAGCACACTTTAACTATTTACACAACTAATACATCTCTTTAATATTACATATCCACTCTAACTATTACAAGCTCTTTATTTTTTTTTTATGCACCTCTGACTTGCCCTTGTACAACCTGTATACTGAAACCTGCAAAACTGGGAATAAGGGAGAAGGATGAGCTCTATAGCCCAGTGAGTAGAACAATAAAACCTGCCATTAAAACATGATCTTATGGAATGCATCATATTCGTGATTTCTAATGCAATCATCCTATGCATACTCATGATGAATGAAATATGCTAAAAGCATTACATTTCATACTTAAAAGAATTAAGTGTAGTTCCACTCACCTCTGACTGACTCTGACTGACTCTGCAGGCTCCTGAAGCGGTACTCACTGCTGAACTCTCTGGTTCCTCTGGTCTGTGCCTACACAGATAGACTTAAATGAGGGACCAAACATACTCTAACATATCTCTAAACATCTCCCCACAAACCCCTTAAAACACCTTAGAACAACCATGGAAAACATGCAAAGGAAAGCTGGACAGGGCACTTTCGGGGGCACCTTCGGCGGCCGAATGTGCATGACAGATCCGAAAGTCCAAATGTTCGGGGGCAACCTTAGGCAGCCAAAACTGCCTTCAGAAGAGGTTCGGCGGCCGAACTCCCACATTCGGCGGTCGAACCTGAGTTCATCCAGAACTCAGCTTCGTGCACAACCATGCCATCCAAACACTAACCCTCCAAACATGCATCCCACCTCTCCAAACATGCTCTAACACTTAATCATGCATATAGGAGTCTTAAACCACATTAAAACTCCAACCAACAACACACATCAAGCATACATATAGCATAAATGATTTATGCACCCTACTATGCACAACTTATGCATACACATGCATAACTCCCCTTCTCCTTCATCAAGCTTATGTAAAACATGATAAAAACTAAGGATTCACACTTACCTCTTGAAGAACAAAGGCTGGTGTGACTCCAAACTTGAAGAGATGGAGATTCAAGCTTCACAAGTTCTTAAACTCCACAACTTCTCAAAACTATCTTAAACTCACTTTAAACTTGTTTTTCTTTGAAAGATTTGATGAGAAACTAGGTAAGTCACTAAGGGGAAGCATGAACATGTCTCTGACCCAAAGGAAAGCTTAAGCACCTCCTTTCTCGGCCAAAAGCACCTTTAAGAAAGAACCACCGCTTCACATTTGGTGGCTAAAGCTACATGCAACACCTCACCACCTTCGGAGGCCGAACATTAGAGTTTAGGGGGCCGAACATGGGGTACTTTCGGCGGCCGAACTTCAACTTTCGGGGGCCGAAAGTGGCAAAGACTTCCTTAGCCTTTTCTCTTCAAAACTCATTTCTTTTCTAAAACAAAAGCTTAAAACATGTAAAAACATTTTAGAAAACCTTCACTCTACCCTTCAGGGATGCTTTGACATCCTAGATTCCATCAGACGGTAGGAATTTCGATGTCTGAACATGCCGGGTATTACATTCTCCCCCCCTTAAGAACATTCGTCCTCGGATGTTTCTAAAACAATAAACACATAAAAAGGAGGAAACTAACCTCAAAACAGATATGGATACTGCTGAAGCATAGACTCTCGCGTCTCCCAGGTACACTCTTCTAAACTATGGTGGTTCCACAAAACCTTCACCATCGGAATCTCTTTGTTCCTTAGCTGTCTGATCTGTGTGTCAAGAATCCGTACTGGTTGCTCTATATATGAGAGATCTCCAAGGACCTCTATATCAGGCTCACTAAGAACCTTACTCGGATCTGACATGAATTTCCGTAGCATAGAAACATGAAATACCGGGTGAATTCTCTCCATGGAAGTAGGTAAATCCAGCTTATACGACACATTTCCGATCCTCTGTAAAATCTCAAAGGGTCCAATGTACCGTGGAGCTAACTTACCTTTCTTTCCAAAACGAACCACTCCTTTCATTGGAGACACCTTCTGCAATACCCACTCACCTTCTTGAAACTCTATTTGTTTCCTACGAATGTCTGCATAGCTTTTCTGTCTACTCTGAGCTATTCTAATCCTCTCTCTGATGACAGGCACTGTTCTACTGGTAATCTCTACCAACTCTGGCCCTGCAATAGCCTTTTCTCCTACCTCTTCCCAGCAAACTGGTGATCTGCATTTCCTCCCATATAATGCTTCATAAGGAGCCATCCCTATGCTAGCATGATGGCTGTTATTGTAAGCAAACTCCACCAAAGGTAGATGCTGCTTCCAAGAACCGCCAAAGTCTAACACACACATTCTGAGCATATCCTCTATGGTCTGGATGGTCCTCTCCGTCTGCCCATCAGTCTGTGGGTGGAAAGCAGTACTAAAATCTAACCTCGTGCCCATCGCACTCTGCAGACTTCGCCAAAATTTGGAGGTGAACTGAGGTCCTCTGTCTGAGACTATAGACATTGGAACTCCATGTAACTTTACTATCTCGTCCACATAAACCTGTGCCAGTTTATCTACAGAATAGTTACTTCTAACTGGAATGAAATGAGCAGATTTCGTGAGTCTGTCCACAATCACCCATATGGAGTCTATCCTGCTGGACGCTGCCGGTAAGCCCACAACAAAATCCATAGCTACATTCTCCCATTTCCATTCTGGAATCGGCAGTGGGTTAAGCATTCCAGCCGGCTTCTGATGTTCAAGTTTCACCCTCTGGCAAACCTCACAAGCTATCACAAACTGCGCCACTTCTTTCTTCATAGCTGGCCACCAATATACCCTCTTCAGATCTCGATACATCTTGGTGGCTCCTGGGTGAATACTATACCTTGCATTATGAGCTTCCCTCATAATGTCTTCCCTCAGATTACTATCATCTGGTACACAAAGTCGACTCCCATAACGAAGATCCCTTGACTATCAAATCTGAACTCTGCATTATTGCCTGACTGAACAGTCTTGGCAATTTTGTCCAACTCAGGGTCTTCATGCTGTTTCTGAGCTATCTGCTCAAGAAACACAGGTGTCACTCTCATCTGTGCTATCAACGCACCTGTATCAGACAACTCTAACTGTAACCCTTCATCAATGAGCTTATAAAGCTCCATCACCACTGGTCTCCGCTCTGCTGCTATCTGGGATAGACTGCCTAATGACTTCCGGCTTAAGGCGTCTGCCACAACATTTGCCTTACCCGGATGATAGTGGATCTTACAATCATAGTCACTGAGCAATTCTACCCATCTTCTCTGTCTCAAATTCAGCTCTCTCTGACTCAGGATGTACTGTAAACTCTTATGATCAGTGAAGATCTCGCATTTAACCCCGTAGAGGTAATGCCTCCACATCTTGAGTGCAAAGATAACTGCTGCCATCTCTAGGTCATGGGTGGGGTAATTCAACTCGTGCTTCTTCAACTGTCTAGAAGCATAAGCAATCACCCTGTCTCTCTGCATCAAAACACAACCCAGTCCCACTCGAGACGCATCACAGAACACTGTGAAATCTGTATTATTAACAGGCAGAGCTAACACTGGTGCTGTGGTCAATCTCCTCTTGAGCTTCTCAAAGCTCTCTTCACACTGGTCTGACCAGACAAACTTCTGGTTCTTCTGAGTCAATTTGGTCATAGGAGCAGCTATTTTTGAGAAGTCCTGAACGAACCTCCTGTAATAACCTGCCAGTCCCAAAAAGCTTTTAATCTCTGTTACTGTAGTGGGTCTGGGCCAGTTAGTTACAGCCTCTATCTTCTTGGGGTCTACCTCAATCCCTTCTGCTGATACTACATGTCCCAAGAAGGAAATGCTCCTTAACCAAAATTCACACTTTGAGAACTTGGCATATAATCCACGCTCTCTCAGTGTCTGCAGAACTATTCTCAGATGCTGGGCATGCTCCTCTGCATTTCTGGAATACACTAAGATATCGTCAATGAAAACAATAACAAAGTGATCCAGATACTCGCTGAAAACTCTATTCATGAGATCCATGAATGCTGCAGGGGCGTTAGTCAACCCAAACGGCATTACTAAGAACTCATAATGCCCATATCTGGTCCTGAAAGCTGTCTTAGGCACATCTGTCTCTCTGACTCTCATCTGATGATATCCGGATCTCAGATCTATTTTAGAAAAACAACCTGCTCCAGCTAGCTGGTCAAATAGATCATCAATCCTAGGTAAAGGATACCTATTCTTGGTAGTGACGTTGTTCAACTGTCTGTAGTCGATACAAAGTCTGAGGGATCCATCCTTCTTCTTGACAAAAAGCACTGGAGCACCCCAAGGTGAGGTACTAGGGCGGATGAAACCCTTATCTACCAAGTCCTGCAACTGCTTCTTCAATTCTTTTAACTCTGCTGGCGCCATCCTATAGGGAGGAATAGAGATAGATCTAGTACCAGGCAGCAATTCAATTTCAAACTCTATCTCCCTATCAGGTGGTAGTCCTGGAAGTTCGTCTGGGAAAACGTCTAGAAACTCTTGGACTACTGGTATCGAAGCTGGCTCTCTAACCTGACTGTCTAGCTCTCTCACATGAGCTAGAAACCCCTGACAACCCCTCCTAAGCAAACGACGAGCCTGAAGGGCTGAAATCAAACCTCTGGGTGTACCTCTCTTGTCTCCTCTGAAGACACACTCTGACCCATCCTGGTCTCTGAGACTAACTATCTTATTTCTACAGTCCAAGTTAGCACCATATGTAGACAGCCAATCCATCCCTAGAATGACATCAAAATCAGTCAAGTCTAGAACCACAAGGTCAGCTGGAAGGCATCTACCCTCTATGAACACTGGACTGAAACGACAGACTGACACTGCCACTGATGGGTCACACTTGGGTCCACTGACCCAGAGAGGATACTCTAACTCAGAAATGATCAAACCCAATCTCTCTACGGCTCTCGAAGCAAGAAAGGAATGAGAAGCACCGGGGTCCATCAAAGCATACACATCAGAACACCCAATGATGAGATTACCTGACACCACTGTGTTTGACGTGTTAGCCTCCTCCTGAGTCACAGTGAAAATCCGTGCTGGGGCTACCGGATTTCCACCTCGGGAACCTGCTGCTGAAGTAGAGGCTGCCCCTCTCCCTCTACCTCTGCCACTACTCTGAGGCATGACTGGAGCTGCTGGCTGTACTACACTGCCTGAACTCATCTGCTGAGATGGTACCATAAAAGTCATCTGAGGACAATACCGAGCAATATGCCCTTCCTGTCCACATCTATAACAAGCTGTAGATCCCAACTGACAAGCTCCCCTATGTGGTCTTCCACATCTCTGACATACTGGATTAGCTGTGCCAGAGCTTGAGCCACTACCAAATCCCAGACCAGACTTAACTTTACCCCAGAACTTTTTCTTTGCTCCTTTTGCCTTGTCCCATCTCTTACTGCCTGACGTACCTGTACTAGGGGCCTTAGAACTCGAAGCCTGTGCTCTTGATTGTTTCTGAATATTGGAACTTGCCTCCATTTTCCTGGCTGCATCCACTATAGAGTGGAAACTCTCCTTTTCTGCTGGAAGAATCAAGGAAGAATACCTGGGATGAAGTCTCATAGTATATCTCCTTGCCTTCTTCTGATCAGTATCATAGGCTTGACCCACATACTGAAGCAAATCCAGGAACTTGTCTGTAAATTCATCAACACTCATTTCATCTGTCTGTCTCAACTGCTCAAATTCCACTACTTTCATCTCCCTAGAACTGTCAGGAAAAGCCCACCCTGCAAATTCATTGGCGAACTCTCCCCATGACATACTGTCCATCCTGGGTTCCACATAGTTTTTAAACCATTCCTGAGCTTTCTTACATTTAAGTGTGAACCCTGCCATTTCAATGGCTCTACAATCATCTGCTCCCAACTCACTGGTTATCATCCTGACTGATCTGAGGTATTCAAATGGATCATCTCCTGGGTTAAACTTAGGAGCATCCAATTTCAGGTACTCTGTCATTTTCACCCTTCTTCTCTCGGGTAAATGAGGTCGAGGTATCTGAATTACTGGTTCTGGTTGTGGTGGAGGTACTGGTTCATCTTGTTCTGGATACGCTGTACTTTGATGCACAGGTGAGGGTGGATACATGGGATATGGTGGATCATAATGAGGTATGTATGGCATGTAAGGAGAATATGGGATGTAACTGGAGTACTCCGACACATCTCCCATTGAATAATCTGGGTCCTGAAAAGAGAATGGATAACCAAACCCCGAGGCCTGAGTGCCTCCCTGAAACTCTCCCATACCCTCATCAGACCTACCAATACCCATGCTTTCATCCATGGCCTGTTCTACCTCCATAGCTTCTCTCACTTCCTCCGATCTTCCTCCCCTAACAACGCCTCTTCTGCTCTCGTCTAAAGACCTTCTAGGGTCCATTGACATACCCTCCCTGCTTGATCTCTGAGATCTTGCCCTTGGCAAAACAGAAGGTTGAGCATCTACTCTCTCACTTTCTGGTGGATCTCTAGTCAATCGAACTGATCGACGAGCTCCTCGCATCTTAACTTTCTGAGAACAAAACACACAAGATAGCACATCAGCATATATACAGCACATGTCAATAATACACATGCATATTCATGGCATATCATAACATCAAAAGACAGGACTAACATCCTATCCGAGTGGACATGTTTTCCTATTGTGCTTGACCAATTCTATCCTCTATGAGCCCGACACTCTCTCTATAGGTCCGATCATGTGAACCTAGGGCTCTGATACCAATCTGTAACGACCCGGAAATGGACCGTCACCGGCGCTAGGATTCAGGTCGGCATAAGGCCGCCAGAACCCGTAGCAAGCCTGCTATACTCTCTGTGTACCTGTAAAAACTCATACATGATCATATATTTTATGTGAAAATAAAAACTTCTCTTTCTCTGAACTATGGCTTAACCTGTGCATGCACAATCTCTATACTTTGTACTCTGTACCCCTGACTAGAGCTTGCTCTAGATGGGTTAAATCATACCTGTTAAGCCTGGTTTTTCACCTGTTTGTCAAACAGTTATATAACTTGATCATGTATACAAAAGACTTATAAAACAGAATAACTAAGTCAAGCACACTTTAACTATTTACACAACTAATACATCTCTTTAATATTACATATCCACTCTAACTATTACAAGCTCTTTATTTTTTTTTTTATGCACCTCTGACTTGCCCTTGTACAACCTGTATACTGAAACCTGCAAAACTGGGAATAAGGGAGAAGGATGAGCTCTATAGCCCAGTGAGTAGAACAATAAAACCTGTCATTAAAACATGATCTTATGGAATGCATCATATTCGTGATTTCTAATGCAATCATCCTATGCATACTCATGATGAATGAAATATGCTAAAAGCATTACATTTCTTACTTAAAAGAATTAAGTGTAGTTCCACTCACCTCTGACTGACTCTGACTGACTCTGCAGGCTCCTGAAGCGGTACTCACTGCTGAACTCTCTGGTTCCTCTGGTCTGTGCCTACACAGATAGACTTAAATGAGGGACCAAACATACTCTAACATATCTCTAAACATCTCCCCAAAAACCCCTTAAAACACCTTAGAACAACCATGGAAAACATGCAAAGGAAAGCTGGACAGGGCACTTTCGGGGGCACCTTCGGCGGCCGAATGTGCATGACAGATCCGAAAGTCCAAATGTTCGGGGGCAACCTTAGGCAGCCAAAACTGCCTTCAGAAGAGGTTCGGCGGCCGAACTCCCACATTCGGCGGCCGAACCTGAGTTCATCCAGAACTCAGCTTCGTGCACAACCATGCCATCCAAACACTAACCCTCCAAACATGCATCCCACCTCTCCAAACATGCTCTAACACTTAATCATGCATATAGGAGTCTTAAACCACATTAAAACTCCAACCAACAACACACATCAAGCATACATATAGCATAAATGATTTATGCACCCTACTATGCACAACTTATGCATACACATGCATAACTCCCCTTCTCCTTCATCAAGCTTATGTAAAACATGATAAAAACTAAGGATTCACACTTACCTTTTGAAGAACAAAGGCTGGTGTGACTCCAAACTTGAAGAGATGGAGATTCAAGCTTCACAAGTTCTTAAACTCCACAACTTCTCAAAACTATCTTAAACTCACTTTAAACTTGTTTTTCTTTGAAATATTTGATGAGAAACTAGGTAAGTCACTAAGGGGAAGCATGAACATGTCTCTGACCCAAAGGAAAGCTTAAGCACCTCCTTTATCGGCCAAAAGCACCTTTAACAAAGAACCACCGCTTCACATTTGGTGGCTAAAGCTACATGCAACACCTCACCACCTTCGGAGGCCGAACATTAGAGTTTAGGGGGCCGAACATGGGGTACTTTCGGCGGCCGAACTTCAACTTTCGGGGGCCGAAAGTGGCAAAGACTTCCTTAGCCTTTTCTCTTCAAAACTCATTTCTTTTCTAAAACAAAAGCTTAAAACATGTAAAAACATTTTAGAAAACCTTCACTCTACCCTTCAGGGATGCTTTGACATCCTAGATTCCATCGGACGGTAGGAATTTCGATGTCTGAACATGCCGGGTATTAGACTTTCAGTTTCATTTTTGCGTTAGCCTTGATCTGAATAGCCATAGTTGATTTTTTTTTTTTTAGTTTTTGCTTTCAATAACACACACAACTACAACCTTCTTCTTCTTTTTGTTTTGCTCTACTCAAACTGATGAACTATGTTGAATGAGCTTTTCTTTCCATGACCCCATTGATGTAATGACTCTTTAAACTTATGTTGAATCAATTGCAGTGAGTTATATTCATGTTTGAGAATTACCTTTTGAATTGAATCTTTGAGCTTGCTATGGTGAAAAATGTATTGATGACATTCGTTAGAGAGAATGAATTGAAAATTGTGTGAATGAACTTAACATGACTTGATTTAGCAATTGGTGTTGAATTGTCCAATGCATTGATTAAAGAAATTCAGCAAAGGCTTAGACTTCATAAGCACAATTGAAAACTGTTCCAATGGTTGAAAGACTATGAACAGAGCTAGTAGCCACTTGGACATGTGACCAACTGAGTAACTGGGGGTGGGTATCACCAATATGTACCTTCACATCAAAAGGTTGGTGACTTTTTCAAGCAAGATTAATGTGCAAAAGGCTTAATAAAGTACTTCAAGGTAAGGGCAAATCACTCTGAAAGTTAGAAAAAGTCTTAACTGAACAATAAAATGTGCATGTGTAATCTGTCTCTTGAGGAAAACAAATCCTAGCCATGGTAAGTAAAGGGAAACAAGGAAAAAAGGTGAGTAATCTTCATGTCTACATTCTTCACTGCAATGATTCAAAATAGGTGTCTTGAGTAAGAGCTTAAGTGGAAATAAGGATCAAATAGCAAAGAAGGCTTATTTGACTATGTTTGTTTACTTGAGGACAAGCAAAAAGCTAGGTGTGGGGGTATTTGATAGAGCATATTTTAGTCCATATTATCATAATCTTATTGACATTTATTTACACCTTTTCTACCTAATTTTGTGGTTTTAATCATGTTTTGCATATATTAGGTGTAAAGAGACAATCTAGAGAAAATGCTCTTAAAACTATCAAAAAGTGCCAAATATGAAAAGTGCCAAAAAAGAAAAGTTTTCAAATAAGGAAAGTTTTCAGAAAAGGAAAGTCTTCAAATAAGGAACGTGTAGAAGCAAAAGCAAATAAGGAAAGCTTAGTCAGAAGATTATTTGAAATTCAAAATGCAGATCTTTCTTTCCTTATTCAAAGATGAGCACACACTGCAGCAGTCAAATCTTCCTATTTAGGCAGCAAGATTTCAAGGAGATGCACTTGCCTCTTCCACATTGAGCATTCAAAATTCAAATGAAGGCTCCACCTAAAAAGGAAAGACTGGACAAATATCTTTCCACTTCTGCAAATTAATGACCGCACACTCTCCTTCCTCTTCTGCAGTCCATGCGCACGCCACTTGCCTCCTGAAGCCAGGGCGCACGCCCTTCCTCTTCTAAAAGCCTTGGGACGTGCCTCTTTCCTTTTGAAGCTTAAGCCACGCATCCTTCCTCTTCTGAAAGCATTAATGCACGATTCTTTCCTCTTCTGAAGACAAGCCACGCGTCTCCTTCCCTCTGGTGAGCTTGCAACGCGATACTTTCCTCTTTTGCAACTACTTGGGCAGCAAGTTGTACATGGAAAGCATCTTGGGCAGCTTCTTCACTAATTAGGAAGCAAGGGAGACCTAGGGCAGCATCTAATCCTATTTAAAGAGAGCACAAGGCCAGCTGCACAACTCTTCTACCTCTCTCCACGTTTTTGCAAATCCTTTGGCACAAGACTCTCATCCGGCTCCATCTTCCTCTACCTTTCTTTTATTTTTGGTTTTTGTTCAGCCATGAGTAGCTGAAACCTTTTTATCTAGTTGAGGATTGGTTGAAACTAAGGTTGTTTTATGGGTTGTGAGATCTGAACACACATTGTTTGTCTTTTGGTTATTCAATATTCATACAGTTCATGCTTGAAATCTATTATTACTTTGTTGTTTTGATCAAATTGGCCGCTTGATTCTTGATTGCAAGGTAATTAATTGTTAGTTTGGATAATTTTTAGTCCGTAATTGCTGGAATTATTCAAACATAAGAACACTTGGTGTAACAACTAAGAAATTGTATGATCTAGCAACATCTCATGCGTTTGAGTAGTTAGGATTGGATCTCTCTCTTTCTTCATACAATTAACAATTGTTTTGATGCCTAAGGCCCAAAGATGTTCCTTGGCAATTTGTTAATTAGTAATTAATTAGAGGACATTCCCTAATTGATTTAATCATAAGGAGAGACATGGTGGTGAGAAGCGTTTTCCATCTCCATAACTAATCTATAGAATCAACCAAAAGAACATAAGTTTCAATGATCAATCTAAACAACCAAAATGGATCCATCTCTTCAACTAGACCTTTCTCATATTTGATTTCATCTTATTTTTATTATTCTCTTATTTAATTGCTTTTAGTAGTTGTTAAATCAAATCAATCTCAAAACCCTCTATTTTACTTCTATTGCACTTTCTTTTTATTCCGCTTTCAGTTACTTGCTTTTAGTTGTGTTTTCAGTTAATTCTCCTGGTCTCGTTGAGAAAAATAGATTAGTTTCCAATTCTCTGTGGATTCGATCCTTTACCACTATCTGCAGTAGTAATATTATTGATAACCGGAAAGGTTATTTTTGACCGGCTTCGACAACCGCGAGTCATCTTCCATCACTTCAAAGTGACTCCCGTATGTTGTCTCCCAATTGCATTCTATTTATGTGCTGCTTTGAGTTTCTTTGTCTATGTTGGGTGTAATACCCGGCTAGAATCCGGCACCGAAATTCCTATTGTCTGATGGAATCCGGGGTGTTGGGATTCTATATAAGGGTAGGAGTTATGGTTTCTATGTGTTATGAGGTGTTTTATGGTTTTACAGTTCTTTAGTTTTGAGTTTTGAGTTGAAATGAACCAAGGCAGAGGAGCCAAGTTCGGCCGCCGAAAGTGCTCAATGTTTGGCTTCCGAAGTTCAGGTTCGGCCCCCGAATGTTGCATGGTTTTGCATGCGATTCGGCAGCCGAAGCTGTGTTGGTCAGCCAGCTTTTGAGCCATCCTTAGTCAGCATTGTGGACAGGTGTTATGTCCAACTTGTTGCTAGAAGTTGGCCACGTCTCCCTTGGTTTATTTGCTGAGTTTGAGCAGCTCATGCAGAGTTGTTAGATCATTCACACGGGTTTGAAGGTTGTGAAGTAAAAAGTGAGGTTGAGAGAGTGTGAGAGTGTGAGAGGAGGTGATCCGTTTTCCCTTGTTCAGAGTGTGTAGCTTCTTACTACAGGAGGTAAGTGATGTTCTTGAATATGTTTTCTGAAGGTTTTAGTGGGATTTGTGGAAGGAGATGTATGTTTAGGTTTTTAATGGGAGTTTAGATGATTTATGCATGTATACATGTTTATGTGTTATGTTTGTTTTGTTGTTTGGGGTTATTAGATAGTTTTGGACCCCTGTGGACATATACGTGAGTATATGTGAGTTGAGTAGAGGAGGTAGGCATGTTTTGGAGAGCTTGAAGGGAAGGAGGAGATGGTTTGCCGTTGAAGCTGAGTTCTGGATGAACTCAGGTTCGGCAGCCGAAGGTGCATTCGGCCGCCGAACCTCTTGCATGGTGGCTTAGGCTGCCACAGTTTGCCCCCGCGAGTTTTACATGTTCGGCTCTGTGTGGGGGATTCGGCCGCCGAAGGTGCCGCCGAAGGTGCTTGAGTTTCGTCTCTGGAGAGGACTTTCGGCCGCCGAACCTGCCGCCGAAAGTGTTCTGTCCAGCTTTCCTTTGCTTGCTTTGCATGACTATTAGAGAGAGTTTTAGGGGATTCTTGGGGAGTTTAAATAGAGTTATTTCTACGCTTGTTTGGTCCCTCATATGAGTCCATATGTACCTATACAGACCAGAGGAACCAGAGAGAGCAGCAGTGAGTACTGCGCCAGAGGTTCAGAACCTGCAGAGTCAGTCAGTCCAGATAGCCAGAGGTGAGTGGAACTAAACTTATGACTTTTAATTGAACCACAAACTGCTTTTAGCATATCTCATGCATCATGTTTATGCCATAGGTTGATTGCATTAGTAGTCACGAATATGTTGCATTGCATTGTGATTTGGTGATGTGAGTGAATGCTGAATGATCCAATAGTCTCAGACAGGAAGTCCAGGAGCCTTTGACTACGCCCTGGCAGGTATAGTGAAGTCCAGGAGCCTTTGACTATGCCCTGGCAGGTATAGCAAAGTCCAGGAGCCTTTGACTACGCCCTGGCAATGGTAAGTACAATGGTGTTATATACACATATACATATATGACAGGAAGACCAGGTGCTCGATTCTACGCCCTGGCACAGAGTTACTGGGACTATGTGGTGACAGGTTTACTCTTGATGTGGCTTGTCTGTGATATGGTGCATTCCATGAGATCATATTTTCCTGAGATGTTTTACTGTTCTACTCACTGGGCTATAGAGCTCATCCCACTCCCTTAACCCCAGTTTTGCAGGTTCAGTGTACAGTGTACAGGGACAGTCCAGCAGAGTGCAGGAAAAGTAAAGAGATCTGTAATAGCTTAGAGTGGACATGTAATATTAAAGAGATGTAATAGTTGTTGCTAGACCTAGTGATGTATGTTTTGTACATGATCTGTATATGTATATATGTTTTCCTGTATGTGAAAACCAGGCTTAACAGGTATGAATTAACCCATCTAGAGCAAGCTCTAGTCAGGGATACAGAGTACAGAGTACATGAGTACAGAGTACAGAGATAGTGCATGCACAGGTTAAGCCTTGGTTCAGAAAAGAGTTTTATTTTCACATAAATGTATGATCATGTATGAGATTTACAGGTACACAGAGAGTATAGCAGGCTTGCTACGGGTTCTGGCGGCCTTAAGCCGACCTGAATCCTAGCGCCAGTGACGGTCCATTTTGGGGTCGTTACAGATTGGTATCAGAGCCCTAGGTTCACATGATCGGACCTATAGAGACAGTGTTGGGCTCAGACAGGTTAGAAGTGGTCAAGCACAATAGGAAATCATGTCCACTAGGATAGGGTCTTGAGTCCTATCTGCTATGATATGCCATATGTGTATGATTGATATGTGATGTTTATGTGCTAAAGTGGTATGTTATATGTTGTGTTTCCAGAGTAAAGATGCGAGGAACTCGTCGATCAGCTCGATTGACTGGAGTCCCACCAGAGAATGAGAGATCAGCTGCTCGTCCTCCTGCATTGCCAAGGGCAAGGTCTCAGAGATCTAGCAGGGAAGGTACGTCAATAGACCCTAGAAGGTCTGTCGACGAGAGCAGAAGAGGTACTGTTAGGGGAGGAAGATCAGAGGAAAGGAGGGAAGCTATGGAGATTGATCAGTCTAGAGATGACAGCATGGGTATAGGCAGTTTTGAGGAAGGTATGGGAGAGTCGCAGGGAGGTGCTCAGACCTCAGGTTTTGGCTATCCAGAGTATCCGATGGGAGGTATGTCGGAGTACTCGAGTTTTGTGCCATATCCTCCTTATATGCCTTATATGCCTTATCCTTACTATCCACCATATCCTATGTATCCCTCTTCCCCTACCCATCCAAGTGCAGCACACCTAGAGCCAAATGAACCAGTATTACCACCAGAACCAGTAGCCCCTGTTGTTGACAGACATGAACCTAGCTCATCTGGAGGTAAAGTCCAAATGACGGAGTACTTGAAATTGGATGCTCCTAAATACAATACGGGAGATGATCCATTTGATTACCTTAGAGCAGTTAGGATGATCACCGGTGAATTGGGAGCAGATGATAGGAGAGCCATTGAGATGGCAGGTTTCACAATAAAATGCAAGAAGGCCAGAGAATGGTTTAAGAATTATGTGGAGCCGAGAATGGACAGTATGTCATGGGGAGAGTTCGCCAATGAGTTTGCAGGGTGGGCTTTTCCTGACAGTTCGAGGGAGATGAAAGTAATTGAATTTGAACAGTTACGACAGACAGATGAGATGAGTGTTGATGAATTCACAGATAAGTTCCTGGATCTGCTTCAGTACATGGGTCAAGCCTATGATACTGATCAGAAGAAAGCAAGGAGATATACGATGAGACTGCATCCCAGGTATGCTTCCTTGATTCTTCCAGCAGAAAAGGAGAGTTTCCATACGATAGTAGACGCAGCCAGGAAAATGGAAGCTAGTGCCAATATTCAGAAACAGTCAAAGGCACAGGCTTCGGGTTCTAAAGCCCCCACACCAAGCAGTAAAAGATGGGATAGAGCAAAAGGAACAAAGAGTAAGTTCTGGAATAAAGTCAAGTCAGGTCTGGGAATAGGTAGTGGCTCAAGCTCTGGCACAGCTCCAGTCTGCAGACGATGCGGAAAACCACATGGAGGAGTTTGTCGGTTGGGATCTACAGCTTGTTTTCGATGTGGACAGGAAGGGCATATTGCTCGGGATTGTCCGCAGATGACTTTTGTACCATCCCAGCAGATGAGTTCAGGCAGTGTGGTACAGCCAGTTGTACGGCCAGCAGCTCCAGTCATGCCTCAGACTAGTGGCAGAGGTAGAGGGAGAGGGGTAGCCTCTACTTCAGCAGCAGGTTCCCGAGGTGGAAATCCGATAGCCCCAGCACGGATTTTCACAGTGACACAGGAGGAGGCTAACACGTCGAACACAGTGGTGTCAGGTAATCTCATCATTGGGTGTTCAGATGTGTATGCTTTGATGGACCCCGGTGCTTCTCATTCCTTTATTGCTTCGAGAGCCATAGAGAGGTTGGGTTTGATCAGTTCTGAGTTAGAGTATCCTCTCTGGGTCAGTGGACCTAGATGTGACCCATCAGTGGCAGTGTCAGTCTGTCGTTTCAGTCCAGTATTCATAGAGGGTAGATGCCTTCCAGCTGACCTTGTGGTTCTAGATTTGACAGATTTTGATGTCATTCTAGGGATGGATTGGCTATCTGCATATAGTGCTACGTTGGACTGTCGAGAGAAGCTAGTGAGTCTCAGAGACCAGGATGGGTCAGAGTGTGTCTTCAGAGGAGACAGGAGAGGTACACCCAGAGGTATGATTTCAGCCCTTCAGGCTCGTCGTTTGCTTAGGAGGGGTTGTCAGGGGTTTCTAGCTCATGTGAGAGAGCTAGACAGTCAGGTTAGGGAACCAGCCACAGTACCAGTAGTCCGAGAGTTTCTCGATGTGTTCCCAGACGATTTGCCAGTACTACCACCTGATAGGGAGATAGGGTTTGAAATTGAATTATTGCCAGGTACCAGACCTATCTCTATTCCTCCCTACAGGATGGCGCCAGCTGAGTTAATAGAGTTGAAAGAACAGTTGCAGGACTTGGTAGATAAGGGTTTCATCCGCCCTAGTACCTCACCTTGGGGTGCTCCAGTGCTCTTTGTTAGAAAGAAGGATGGATGCCTTAGACTTTGTATCGACTACAGACAGTTGAACAAGGTCACTATCAAGAATAGGTATCCCTTACCTCGGATTGATGATCTATTTGACCAGCTAGCTGGAGCAGGTTGTTTCTCGAAAATAGATCTGAGATCTGGGTATCATCAGTTGAGAGTCAGAGAGGCAGATGTGCCTAAGACAGCTTTCCGGACCAGATATGGGCATTATGAGTTCTTAGTGATGCCGTTCGGGTTGACTAACGCCCCTGCAGCATTTATGGATCTCATGAACAGGGTATTTAGTGAGTTTCTGGATCACTTTGTCATTGTGTTTATCGATGATATCTTAGTGTATTCCAGAGATGCAGAGGAGCATGCCCAGCATCTGAGGATTGTTTTGCAGACACTGAGAGAGCATGGTTTATATGCCAAGTTCTCGAAGTGTGAGTTTTGGTTACGGAGCATTGCCTTCTTGGGACATGTGGTATCAGCAGAGGGTATTGAGGTAGACCCCAAGAAGATAGAGGCTGTAGCTAACTGGCCCAGACCCATGACAGTGACTGAGATTAAAAGCTTTCTGGGACTGCAGGTTACTACAGGAGGTTCGTTCAGAACTTCTCAAAGATAGCAGCTCCTATGACCAAATTGACTCAAAAGAACCAGAAGTTTATCTGGTCAGACCAGTGTGAAGAGAGCTTTGAGGAGCTCAAGAGGAGATTGACAACAGCACCAGTGTTAGCTCTGCCTGTCAGTAATGAAGAGTTCACAGTGTTCTGTGATGCATCTCGAGTGGGATTGGGTTGTGTATTGATGCAGAGTGATAGAGTCATAGCTTATGCTTCTAGACAGTTGAAGAAGCACGAGTTGAATTACCCTACCCATGACCTGGAGATGGCAGCAGTTATCTTTGCACTTAAGATGTGGCGGCATTACCTCTACGGGGTTAAATGCGAGATCTTCACTGATCACAAGAGTTTACAGTACATCTTAAGTCAGAGAGAGCTGAATTTGCGGCAGAGAAGGTGGGTTGAATTGCTCAGTGATTATGATTGTAAGATCCAGTATCATCCGGGTAAGGCGAATGTTGTGGCAGACGCCCTAAGCCGGAAGTCACTAGGCAGTTTATCCCATATAGCAGCAGAGCGGAGACCAGTTGTGATGGAGCTTTATAAGCTCTTTGACGAGGGATTACAGCTAGAGTTGTCTGGTACAGGTGCATTGATAGCACAGATGAGAGTGACACCTGTGTTTCTGGAGCAGATAGCTCAGAGACAGCATGAGGACCCTGAGTTAATGAA
This sequence comes from Manihot esculenta, assembly GCF_001659605.2. NCBI lineage: Eukaryota > Viridiplantae > Streptophyta > Magnoliopsida > Malpighiales > Euphorbiaceae > Manihot > Manihot esculenta. Next base: position 15,610,685 of record NC_035177.2, read on the forward strand.
AATTGCCAGGACTGTTCAGTCAGGCAATAGTGCAGAGTTCAGATTTGACAGCAAAGGGAGTTTTATTTTCACATAAATGTATGATCATGTATGAGATTTACAGGTACACAGAGAGTATAGCAGGCTTGCTACGGGTTCTGGCGGCCTTAAGCCGACTTGAATCCTAGCGCCAGTGACGGTCCATTTTGGGGTCGTTACATTGGGGTTTTGCCCCCTCAGTCACTTTGTTCTCCACCTTTTTCCATCTTGTTCGGTCTAACCATGAGTTCTACTACTTTGGACCCTGGGTAGGATTATCCATCTTCACCGGGTACAAAGACTCGATAAAAGACTGAGCTGAGGCCTTTATGGTTGTCAAGATGAAAGAGAGCTCAAGGATCAACTGAGATATTGATCTCTCTTAGGGGGAAGTCCCTAAGGGCTGCAACGACTTTCCCAGGTTGATCCTGTTAGACCAAGTCTTCCTTCTTCAACTAACCTCTGTAAGGAAGAAGTGTGATGTAATACCCGGCATGTTCAGACATCGAAATTCCTACCGTCCGATGGAATCTAAGATGTCAGAGCATCCCTGAAGGGTAGAGTGAAGGTTTTCTAAAATGTTTTTACATGTTTTAAGCTTTTGTTTTAGAAAAGAAATGAGGTTTGAAGAGAAAAGGCTAAGGAAGTCTTTGCCACTTTCGGCCCCCGAAAGTTGAAGTTCGGCCGCCGAAAGTACCCCATGTTCGGCCCCCTAAACTCTAATGTTCGGCCTCCGAAGGTGGTGAGGTGTTGCATGTAGCTTTAGCCACCAAATGTGAAGCGGTGGTTCTTTGTTAAAGGTGCTTTTGGCCGAGAAAGGAGGTGCTTAAGCTTTCCTTTGGGTCAGAGACATGTTCATGCTTCCCCTTAGTGACTTACCTAGTTTCTCATCAAATCTTTCAAAGAAAAATAAGTTTAAAGTGAGTTTAAGATAGTTTTGAGAAGTTGTGGAGTTTAAGAACTTGTGAAGCTTGAATCTCCATCTTTTCAAGTTTGGAGTCACACCAGCCTTTGTTCCTCAAGAGGTAAGTGTGAATCCTTAGTTTTTATCATGTTTTACATAAGCTTGATGAAGGAGAAGGGGAGTTATGCATGTGTATGCATAAGTTATGCATAGTAGGGTGCATAAATCGTTTATGCTATATGTATGCTTGATGTGTGTTGTTGGTTGGAGTTTTAATGTGGTTTAAGACTCCTATATGCATGATTAAGTGGTAGAGCAGGTGGGATGCATGTTTGGAGGGTTAGTGTTTGGATGGCATGGTTGTGCACGAAGCTGAGTTCTGGATGAACTCAGGTTCGGCCGCCAAATGTGGGAGTTCGGCCGCCGAACCTCTTCTGAAGGCAGTTTTGGCTGCCTAAGGTTGCCCCCGAACATTTGGACTTTCGGATCTGTCATGCACATTCGGCCGCCGAAGGTGCCCCCGAAAGTGCCCTGTCCAGCTTTCCTTTGCATGTTTTCCATGGTTGTTCTAAGGTGTTTTAAGGGGTTTTTGGGGAGATGTTTAGAGATATGTTAGAGTATGTTTGGTCCCTCATTTAAGTCTATCTGTGTAGGCACAGACCAGAGGAACCAGAGAGTTCAGCAGTGAGTACCGCTTCAGGAGCCTGCAGAGTCAGTCAGAGTCAGTCAGAGGTGAGTGGAACTACACTTAATTCTTTTAATTACGAAATGTAATGTTTTTAGCATATTTCATTCATCATGAGTATGCATAGGATGATTGCATTAGAAATCACGAATATGTTGCATTGCATAGTTAATTGTTGATGTGGGTGAATGCTGAATGATCCAATAGTCCCAGACAGGAAGTCCAGGACCCCATTCTACGGCCTGGCAGGTATAGAGAGTTCAGGACCCCATTCTACGGCCTGACAGGTTTGTTTTTGTACAGGAAGTCCAGGACCCCATGCGATGGCCTGGCAGATTTATTATTTATACAGGAAAAATCCAGGACCTCATCACTGGCCTGGAAATTTAAAATATGTGTGTATGTATGTATGGATGTATGTATGCATTACAGGAAGACCAGGACCCCAGTCGACGGCCTGGCACGGATTAGATACTGGGACTATGTGGTGACAGGTTTACCCTAGATGTGAATTGTCTGTGATATGATGCATTCCATAAGATCATGTTTTAATGACAGGTTTTATTGTTCTACTCACTGGGCTATAGAGCTCATCCTTCTCCCTTATTCCCAGTTTTGCAGGTTTCAGTATACAGGTTGTACAAGGGCAAGTCAGAGGTGCATAAAAAAAAAAGAGAGCTTGTAATAGTTAGAGTGGATATGTAATATTAAAGAGATGTATTAGTTGTGTAAATAGTTAAAGTGTGCTTGACTTAGTTATTCTGTTTTATAAGTCTTTTGTATACATGATCAAGTTATATAACTGTTTTACAAACAGGTGAAAAACCAGGCTTAACAGGTATGATTTAACCCATCTAGAGCAAGCTCTAGTCAGGGGTACAGAGTACAAAGTATAGAGATTGTGCATGCACAGGTTAAGCCATAGTTCAGAGAAAGAAAAGTTTTTATTTTCACAGAAAATATATGATCATGTATGAGTTTTTACAGGTACACAGAGAGTATAGCAGGCTTGCTACGGGTTCTGGCGGCCTTATGCCGACCTGAATCCTAGCGCCGGTGACGGTCCATTCCCGGGTCGTTACAGATTGGTATCAGAGCCCTAGGTTCACATGATCGGACCTATAGAGAGAGTGTCGGGCTCATAGAGGATAGAATTGGTCAAGCACAATAGGAAAACATGTCCACTCGGATAGGATGTTAGTCCTGTCTTTTGATGTTATGATATGCCATGAATATGCATGTGTATTATTGACATGTGCTGTTATATGCTGATGTGCTATATTGTGTGTTTTGTTCTCAGGAAGTTAAGATGCGAGGAGCTCGTCGATCAGTTCGATTGACTAGAGATCCACCAGAAAGTGAGAGAGTAGATGCTCAACCTCCTGTTTTGCCAAGGGCAAGATCTCAGAGATCAAGCAGGGAGGGTATGTCAATGGACCCTAGAAGGTCTTTAGACGAGAGCAGAAGAGGCGTTGTTAGGGGAGGAAGATCGGAGGAAGTGAGAGAAGCTATGGAGGTAGAACAGGCCATGGATGAAAGCATGGGTATTGGTAGGTCTGATGAGGGTATGGGAGAGTTTCAGGGAGGCACTCAGGCCTCGGGGTTTGGTTATCCATTCTCTTTTCCGGACCCAGATTATTCAATGGGAGATGTGTCGGAGTACTCCAGTTACATCCCATATTCTCCTTACATGCCATACATACCTCATTATGATCCACCATATCCCATGTATCCACCCTCACCTGTGCATCAAAGTACAGCGTATCCAGAACAAGATGAACCAGTACCTCCACCACAACCAGAACCAGTAATTCAGATACCTCGACCTCATTTACCCGAGAGAAGAAGGGTGAAAATGATAGAGTACCTGAAATTGGATGCTCCTAAGTTTAACCCAGGAGATGATCCATTTGAATACCTCAGATCAGTCAGGATGATAACCAGTGAGTTGGGAGCAGATGATTGTAGAGCCATTGAAATGGCAGGGTTCACACTTAAATGCAAGAAAGCTCAGGAATGGTTTAAAAACTATGTGGAACCCAGGATGGACAGTATGTCATGGGGAGAGTTCGCCAATGAATTTGCAGGGTGGGCTTTTCCTGACAGTTCTAGGGAGATGAAAGTAGTGGAATTTGAGCAGTTGAGACAGACAGATGAAATGAGTGTTGATGAATTTATAGACAAGTTCCTGGATTTGCTTCAGTATGTGGGTCAAGCCTATGATACTGATCAGAAGAAGGCAAGGAGATATACTATGAGACTTCATCCCAGGTATTCTTCCTTGATTCTTCCAGCAGAAAAGGAGAGTTTCCACTCTATAGTGGATGCAGCCAGGAAAATGGAGGCAAGTTCCAATATTCAGAAACAATCAAGAGCACAGGCTTCGAGTTCTAAGGCCCCTAGTACAGGTACGTCAGGCAGTAAGAGATGGGACAAGGCAAAAGGAGCAAAGAAAAAGTTCTGGGGTAAAGTTAAGTCTGGTCTGGGATTTGGTAGTGGCTCAAGCTCTGGCACAGCTAATCCAGTATGTCAGAAATGTGGAAGACCACATAGGGGAGCTTGTCAGTTGGGATCTACAGCTTGTTATAGATGTGGACAGGAAGGGCATATTGCTCGGTATTGTCCTCAGATGACTTTTATGGCACCATCTCAGCAGATGAGTTCAGGCAGTGTAGTACAGCCAGCAGCTCCAGTCATGCCTCAGAGTAGTGGCAGAGGTAGAGGGAGAGGGGCAGCCTCTACTTCAGCAGCAGGTTCCCGAGGTGGAAATCTGGTAGCCCCAGCACGGATTTTCACTGTGACTCAGGAGGAGGCTAACACGTCAAACACAGTGGTGTCAGGTAATCTCATCATTGGGTGTTCTGATGTGTATGCTTTGATGGACCCCGGTGCTTCTCATTCCTTTATTGCTTCGAGAGCCGTAGAGAGATTGGGTTTGATCATTTCTGAGTTAGAGTATCCTCTCTGGGTCAGTGGACCCAAGTGTGACCCATCAGTGGCAGTGTCAGTCTGTCGTTTCAGTCCAGTGTTCATAGAGGGTAGGTGCCTTCCAGCTGACCTTGTGGTTCTAGACTTGACTGATTTTGATGTCATTCTAGGGATGGATTGGCTATCTGCATATAGTGCTACATTGGACTGTCGAGAGAAGTTAGTGAGTCTCAGAGACCAGGATGGGTCAGAGTGTGTCTTCAGAGGAGACAGGAGAGGTACACCCAGAGGTATGATTTCAGCCCTTCAGGCTCGTCGTTTGCTTAGGAGGGGTTGTCAGGGGTTTCTAGCTCATGTGAGAGAGCTAGATAGTCAGGTTAGGGAACCAGCCACAGTACCAGTAGTTCAAGAGTTTCTCGATGTGTTCCCAGACGATTTGCCAGGACTACCACCTGATAGGGAGATAGGGTTTGACATTGAATTATTGCCAGGTACCAGACCTATCTCTATTCCTCCCTATAGGATGGCGCCAGCAGAGTTAAAAGAATTGAAGGAGCAGTTGCAGGACTTGGTAGATAAGGGTTTCATCCGCCCTAGTACCTCACCTTGGGGTGCTCCAGTGCTTTTTGTCAAGAAGAAGGATGGATCCCTCAGACTTTGTATCGACTATAGACAGTTGAACAAGGTCACTATCAAGAATAGGTATCCCTTACCTCGGATTGATGATCTATTTGACCAGCTAGCTGGAGCAGGTTGTTTCTCGAAAATAGATCTGAGATCCGGGTATCATCAGTTGAGAGTCAGAGAGGCAGATGTGCCTAAGACAGCTTTCCGGACCAGATATGGGCATTATGAGTTCTTAGTGATGCCGTTCGGGTTGACTAACGCCCCTGCAGCATTTATGGATCTCATGAACAAGGTATTTAGTGAGTTTCTGGATCACTTTGTCATTGTGTTTATCGATGATATCTTAGTGTATTCCAGAGATGCAGAGGAGCATGCCCAGCATCTGAGGATCATTTTGCAGACACTGAGAGAGCATGGTTTATATGCCAAGTTCTCGAAGTGTGAGTTTTGGTTGCAGAGCATTTCCTTCTTGGGACATGTAGTATCAGCAGAGGGTATTGAGGTAGACCCCAAGAAGATAGAGGCTGTAACTAACTGGCCCAGACCCACTACAGTAACAGAGATTAAAAGCTTTTTGGGACTGGCAGGTTATTACAGGAGGTTCGTTCAGGACTTCTCGAAGATAGCAGCTCCTATGACCAAATTGACTCAGAAGAACCAGAAGTTTGTCTGGTCAGACCAGTGTGAAGAGAGCTTTGAGAAGCTCAAGAGGAGATTGACCACAGCACCAGTGTTAGCTCTGCCTGTTAGTAATACAGATTTCACAGTGTTCTGTGATGCGTCTCGAGTGGGATTAGGTTGTGTTTTGATACAGAGAGACAGGGTGATTGCTTATGCTTCTAGACAGTTGAAGAAGCACGAGTTGAATTACCCTACCCATGACCTAGAGATGGCAGCAGTTATCTTTGCACTTAAGATGTGGCGGCATTACCTCTACGGGGTTAAATGCGAGATCTTCACCGATCACAAGAGTTTACAGTACATCTTAAGTCAGAGAGAGCTGAATTTGCGGCAAAGAAGATGGGTCGAATTGCTCAGTGATTATGATTGTAAAATCCAGTATCATCCGGGTAAGGCAAATGTTGTCGCAGACGCCCTAAGCCGGAAGTCATTAGGCAGTTTATCCCATATAGCAGCAGAGCGGAGACCGGTTGTGATGGAGCTTTATAAGCTCTTTGACGAGGGATTACAGTTAGAGTTGTCTGGTACAGGTGCGTTGATAGCACAGATGAGAGTGACACCTGTGTTTCTGGAGCAGATAGCTCAGAGACAGCACGAGGACCCTGAATTGATGAAAATTGCCAGAACTGTTCAGTCAGGCAACAATGCAGAGTTTAGATTTGACAGCAAAGGGATCCTTCGCTATGGGAGTCGACTTTGTGTACCAGATAGGGGCAGTGTGAAGGAAGACATTATGAGGGAAGCTCATAATGCGAGGTACAGTGTTCACCCAGGAGCCACCAAGATGTATCAGGATCTGAAAAGGGTCTATTGGTGGCCAGCCATGAAGAAAGAAGTGGCGCAATTCGTAACAGCCTGTGAGGTTTGTCAGAGGGTGAAATTAGAGCATCAGAAACCAGCCGGAATGCTTAACCCATTACCGATTCCAGAATGGAAATGGGAGAACATAGCCATGGATTTTGTAGTGGGTTTACCAGTAGCGTCCAACAGGATAGACTCGATATGGGTGATTGTGGACAGACTCACGAAATCTGCTCATTTTCTTCCAGTACGGTGTAACTATTCTGTGGATAAGTTGGCACAGGTCTATCTGGATGAGATAGTGAAATTACATGGAGTTCCAGTGTCTATAGTTTCAGACAGAGGACCACAGTTTACCTCCCGCTTTTGGCGGAGTCTGCAAAGTGCAATGGGCACGAGATTGGATTTTAGTACTGCTTTCCACCCACAGACTGATGGACAGTCAGAAAGGACCATCCAGACCATAGAGGATATGCTTCGCCTATGTGTGTTAGACTTTGGCGGTTCTTGGAGGCAGCATCTACCTTTGGTGGAGTTTGCCTACAATAACAGTCATCATGCTAGCATTGGGATGGCTCCTTATGAAGCTTTGTATGGGAGGAAGTGCAGATCCCCTGTTTGCTGGGAAGAGGTAGGAGAGAAGGCTCTTGCAGGGCCAGAGTTAGTAGACATTACTAGTAGAATGGTGCCCATGATCAGATAGAGAATCAGAACAGCTCAGAGTAGACAGAAAAGTTATGCAGACGTTCGCAGAAAGCAGTTAGAGTTTCAAGAAGGTAATTGGGTATTGCTGAAAGTGTCTCCAATGAAAGGAGTGGTTCGTTTTGGGAAGAAAGGTAAATTGGCTCCACGGTACATTGGACCCTTTGAGGTGTTGCAGAGGATCGGAAATGTGTCATATAAGCTGGATTTACCTGCTTCTATGGAGAGGATTCACCCGGTATTTCATGTTTCTATGCTACGACAGTTTGTGTCAGATCCGAATCAGGTTCTGAGTGAGCCTGAGGTGGAGATTCATACGGATCTCACCTATATAGAGCAGCCAGTGCGGATTCTGGACACGCAGATCAGACAGCTAAGGAACAAGGAGATTCCGATGGTGAAAGTTCTATGGAACCACCATAACCTAGAAGAGTGCACATGGGAGACGCGGGAGTCTATGCTCCAGCAGTATCCATATTTGTTTTGAGGTTAGTTTCCTCCTTGTGTTTTGTTTATTCTTTTAGAAACATCCGAGGACGAATGTTCTTAAGGGGGGAAGAATGTAATACCCGGCATGTTCAGACATCGAAATTCCTACCGTCCGATGGAATCTAAGATGTCAGAGCATCCCTGAAGGGTAGAGTGAAGGTTTTCTAAAATGTTTTTACATGTTTTAAGCTTTTGTTTTAGAAAAGAAATGAGGTTTGAAGAGAAAAGGCTAAGGAAGTCTTTGCCACTTTCGGCCCCCGAAAGTTGAAGTTCGGCCACCGAAAGTACCCCATGTTCGGCCCCCTAAACTCTAATGTTCGGCCTCCGAAGGTGGTGAGGTGTTGCATGTAGCTTTAGCCACCAAATGTGAAGCGGTGGTTCTTTGTTAAAGGTGCTTTTGGCCGAGAAAGGAGGTGCTTAAGCTTTCCTTTGGGTCAGAGACATGTTCATGCTTCCCCTTAGTGACTTACCTAGTTTCTCATCAAATCTTTCAAAGAAAAATAAGTTTAAAGTGAGTTTAAGATAGTTTTGAGAAGTTGTGGAGTTTAAGAACTTGTGAAGCTTGAATCTCCATCTTTTCAAGTTTGGAGTCACACCAGCCTTTGTTCCTCAAGAGGTAAGTGTGAATCCTTAGTTTTTATCATGTTTTACATAAGCTTGATGAAGGAGAAGGGGAGTTATGCATGTGTATGCATAAGTTGTGCATAGTAGGGTGCATAAATCGTTTATGCTATATGTATGCTTGATGTGTGTTGTTGGTTGGAGTTTTCATGTGGTTTAAGACTCCTATATGCATGATTAAGTGGTAGAGCAGGTGGGATGCATGTTTGGAGGGTTAGTGTTTGGATGGCATGGTTGTGCACGAAGCTGAGTTCTGGATGAACTCAGGTTCGGCCGCCGAATGTGGGAGTTCGGCCGCCGAACCTCTTCTGAAGGCAGTTTTGGCTGCCTAAGGTTGCCCCCGAACATTTGGACTTTCGGATCTGTCATGCACATTCGGCCGCCGAAGGTGCCCCCGAAAGTGCCCTGTCCAGCTTTCCTTTGCATGTTTTCTATGGTTGTTCTAAGGTGTTTTAAGGGGTTTTTGGGGAGATGTTTAGAGATATGTTAGAGTATGTTTGGTCCCTCATTTAAGTCTATCTGTGTAGGCACAGACCAGAGGAACCAGAGAGTTCAGCAGTGAGTACCGCTTCAGGAGCCTGCAGAGTCAGTCAGAGTCAGTCAGAGGTGAGTGGAACTACACTTAATTCTTTTAATTACGAAATGTAATGTTTTTAGCATATTTCATTCATCATGAGTATGCATAGGATGATTGCATTAGAAATCACGAATATGTTGCATTGCATAGTTAATTGTTGATGTGGGTGAATGCTGAATGATCCAATAGTCCCAGACAGGAAGTCCAGGACCCCATTCTACGGCCTGGCAGGTATAGAGAGTTCAGGACCCCATTCTACGGCCTGACAGGTTTGTTTTTGTACAGGAAGTCCAGGACCCCATGCGATGGCCTGGCAGATTTATTATTTATACAGGAAAAATCCAGGACCTCATCACTGGCCTGGAAATTTAAAATATGTGTGTATGTATGTATGGATGTATGTATGCATTACAGGAAGACCAGGACCCCAGTCGACGGCCTGGCACGGATTAGATACTGGGACTATGTGGTGACAGGTTTACCCTAGATGTGAATTGTCTGTGATATGATGCATTCCATAAGATCATGTTTTAATGACAGGTTTTATTGTTCTACTCACTGGGCTATAGAGCTCATCCTTCTCCCTTATTCCCAGTTTTGCAGGTTTCAGTATACAGGTTGTACAAGGGCAAGTCAGAGGTGCATAAAAAAAAAAGAGAGCTTGTAATAGTTAGAGTGGATATGTAATATTAAAGAGATGTATTAGTTGTGTAAATAGTTAAAGTGTGCTTGACTTAGTTATTCTGTTTTATAAGTCTTTTGTATACATGATCAAGTTATATAACTGTTTTACAAACAGGTGAAAAACCAGGCTTAACAGGTATGATTTAACCCATCTAGAGCAAGCTCTAGTCAGGGGTACAGAGTACAAAGTATAGAGATTGTGCATGCACAGGTTAAGCCATAGTTCAGAGAAAGAAAAGTTTTTATTTTCACAGAAAATATATGATCATGTATGAGTTTTTACTGGTACACAGAGAGTATAGCAGGCTTGCTACGGGTTCTGGCGGCCTTATGCCGACCTGAATCCTAGCGTCGGTGACGGTCCATTCCCGGGTCGTTACATGTGACATCAAGAAGTGTATGTTTATGTCCAACATTTGGGACTGTAGGGAAGCTGATATTATTATTTTTATATTTTTCTTCCTTATTGCATTTTTTTTTTCATTATTTTGAGTTCTAACTAGATTAACATCTCTTTTTCAGCCTCTGTTATTCCTATGGATAACATCAAGCTCCCGAAGAACTTTTTCCTGTCTCGAAAAAATATGAGGGTAACCCTAGCAGCCTTTAAGGCTAACAAGATGGTGGCTGACATGACCTGAGAGGTCTTTCATGCTGGGGCCCCCACAACTGCAAACCGGTCTATTGCCCCTGCCGCTACTTTGGTGTTGGTTCCTGCCACGAGGGGCTCTCGATCTGCAGCTTCAAGGGCTTTCGCTCCTGCCAAAGCACCGAATCTCGCCAAGACTTCAGCAGCTCCTAAACAGGCCTCCAAGGAGCCTATTGCACTCAGCGAGTCTGCCGGGAGTAGTTTGGAGGAGAGCATTGGAATTGCCCCTTTGGACGTCCCACCTCTCCAAGTTATGGTAGCAGTCTTAGCCTCTTTCTTCTCATCTCGGACCTCTATGACTTCAAGGTTTACTTCTTTTGGCTAGGTGCTTGGTTCCTCTACCGTGGCCAAGTACACGGCTCTGGCCTCCTCCTGTCTTCCCCAGACTACCCCTACCCCTGCTTCCATTGGAAACTTCATAGTCAGATACCGGATGCTGGTCACTGCTTCAAAGTCGTACAACATCGGCCTTCCCAATATGGCATTGTAGTTCAACGGTAGCTTCAACATGAGGAATACTGCATAGTGAGTTCGGGATAAAGGTGGTTCCCCTAGGGTGAGGACCATCTTTACTTTCCCTTCTACTGCTACTGGAGTCCCCCCTATCCCTTTTATTGGAGCCTGGTCCTTGACCAGCTGTTCCTCGAGTATGTTCATCTGCTGGAAAACCTGGTAGGGCAGTAGGTTCACCTTGCTGCCTTCGTCTACTAAAACCTTTTGGACCCTGAAGTTGTGGATGACGGCTTCTATAACCAATGCATCATCATGAGGCATCTGCACCCCTGGGCATCCTCTGAAGAAAAAGAGATGGTCATTGGGGAATATTCCACAATCTGCATTACTTCGGCACTGCTTCCCTCCCTGCTTCTACTTCTCTTATTCACTCTTCTGCTTATACAACCTCTAGTCCCTCCTACAATCATATTGATTGTCCCACTGGAGTCATCATTCACTGGTCCCCCTATCTGTCTCCAGGGCCTAACCCCTGTTGCATTCTGTTGTGGTCTCTGGCCTTTCGATTTTTTCACGAAGTTCCTGAGGTGTTCTCTCTTAATGAGCCTCTCTATCTCATTTATTAGCTGCTAGCAATCATTGGTATTATGACCATGAGTCTGATGGTACTGGCAGTACTTATTCGGTTCCCTCCTGTTTGCTTCTGCCTTTATCGGCTTGGGCCACTGTATGAAGTCCTTGTCTTGGACTGCCACGAGCACTTTAGCTCTAGACGCATTCAAGGGAGAGGTTACCTCGAGAATCCGGGGTTGATAAGGTTTCTGCTCCTTCCTTTTCTATCGGTGTCTATTCAATGCTTCAGGCCCCTGATCCCGCCTGTCTATCCGCTTATCCTCCTCAGTCTTTCCTCTATCTCCTACTTCCTTGGCAAATCTGCTAGTGTTCAAGGCATCGTCTTGTCTTATATATTTTTCTACTCTCTTCATTAGCTCTGCCAAGGTGGTGGGCGGCTTTCTACACAGCGATCCATAAAACTCGGGGGAGGTGGTACCCTTCTATATGGCTTCTACTACTCTAGCTTCGTCGAGCTTGAAAATTTTTAGAGCCTCCAAGTTGAACATATACACATATTCCCTTAGAGATTCCTTCCTTCTCTACCGAACTATTTCTAAGTAGCTCGTTTTCCTTTCGGATGGGACCCCGGCAATGAATCTGCTGATAAACACACTAGCTAAGTCTATAAAGCTTTTAATGCTCCCTGCCTCTAGGCTATTGAACCATGCTCGGGCTGGCCCAGTAAGCTTGGTGGGAAAAACTTTGCACATCAGAGCATCTGAATGGGTCTGCAGCTCCATAAACGTCTTATAGTTCAATCATGCTCCCGGGGGTTCCCCATGCTGTCATATGCGGCTATTGTCGGCATCATGAATTTTTTGGGGATGATTTCCTACTGCACCCATCTCAAAAATGGGGATGAGGTTGGTAGCAGGGGGTTGCTGCTGTCTCGTACCCCTAGCTCTACTAACAGTTGCTCCTTCAGCCTCTCCAGCTTCTGATCTACATCTACCTCTTCTATCCTTAGCCTTCTCTCGAAAATATCTCAATAGATCTCTAACTGTTTTTCATTATTTTGCAGATTCCTCTATTAAAATTAAATATTAAAGAACCCATACGAGAGAGAAAATTTCATCATCACTAAGAAATTGATGTCTTGATATATACAACTATATCCTATCTGCATATAGAATAAGCTCAAAACAGGGGAGTGTACTATTAAAGACCAAAGAAAAATAGGTAATGGTTGATCCATTAACTAAAAAATTTACAGCCAAGATAACACATGGATTAGCTTTGCTCATAATTACATGGATAAGTACACACTAATATGGTGTAATTAGCCATGTCCACTTGTCGTCACATGGATTTTTTCTCAAAAGTTCCCACCAACATCCCAAAAATAATAAAATGAATCTACATATTAAGAGCAGACGTGAACATTAAAATAAGAGTTTTTTTTTTTTACTATTATAAAGGTTTGAAGGGTATTTTTTTTAGACAAAAAATATATTAATTTCATAATCATCATGTAATAATCACCACAACAATTTTCATTATCATTAACGGAAATTTCCGTTAATAGATAATGAAATTCCGTTAGTAAAACAATTTATTAACGGATTAGTAACAGATAAAATCGGTTGTAAAAAATTCATTGATAATTTATTTATCAACGATTTTAAAATCCATTAGTGTCATTAACGGATCAGCAATGGATGATTCCGTTATTGAAACTAACGGATCACATATCCGTTAGTAAAGTAACAGATTTTTAACATGGGCTTCATTAACGGACTGAATTATCCGTTATTTACTCTAATGAAATTTTCGTTAGTAATGCATTAGTGAGAAAAAATAATGTTGGTTTTCATTACAACGGACTTTTTCTATTATTAATACCAACAGAAATTCCATTGGTAATCCGTTAGTGAAGTCCATAGTTGTTCATTATCACCCCTATACATTCATATATATCCATCATCATCTCTGTACTTTCATATATATCCATCATCACCCTGTACATTATTCAACTATATATGTAAGAATCAAATCAATCATTATATAAACTAAAATATCTTTAAAACTTACAATATTTCATAATTATATTACATATGTTAATTTTGTACAACAGATCTAAGTTAAAATAAAATTATCAACTGATCCAAATAAAATATACATACTAAACTAAACTAGCAAGCTCATCATTTATATCATAATATTAAAGACCCGAAAATCAGACCGCTACCGGCGCTAGGATCCAGATCGGCTTAAGGCCGCCGGGACCCGTAGCAAGCCTAACATACATCCTATGAACTTGTTTAATCTCATACATGATCAACAATACACATAAAAATTTAAAACTTTTCTTTCATTCATTTTCTCATGTACCAACCTCAACCTGCGCATGCACTAAACATAAACATAACCATAACATTGACCCCTCTGTGAGATCTCATTAAAGCCCCAATGGGTTACATAACATGCGTTGAGTTGGTTCACATATACATCATAAACATCTGAGATCATGTATTAAAAAGGGATAACAACATACTATGGTCAAGCACACTTCTAACATCCTTAAACATCATTACAATACATATCTATACTATACTTTTACATTACATCATACTACAGTTTGTCATGTCCACATTCTATCTATTACATACACAAGACTTTATTCTATCCGACTTCCTGCTCTATCCTGTACCTGCAAGCCTGGGGGTAAAAGGGAGAGGGGTGAGCTAAAAGCCCAGTGAGTAGAACCATAAAAACATATTAACAAACATGCTCTAATGAAATGCATCATAACACAGACAATTTACATAAGGGTTGGGTGAACTTGTCACCAAATAGTCCCAGCATCCTTTGTGCTAGGCCGTAGCATGGGGTCCTGGTCTTCCTGTCATATCATACATTACTTACCATTGCCCCAGGGCCTCCTCTGGGCTCCTGGTCTTCGAGTCCCATATCCGTGCCAGGCCGTAGAATGGGGTCCTGGTCTTTCCTCAGGGACTAATTGGGTCAGCCAACATTCACCCACATCAACAATAAAGAATGCAATGCAACATAGTCGTGAAATCTAATGCAATCATCCTATTGCATATTCATGATGCATGAAACATGATAAACATTTAATTTCTCAATTTAAAGGATTAAGTTTAGTTCCACTCACCTCTGGCTGACTCTGACAACACCGAAGCAACTGAACTCACTGCTGGGGTCCTCAGTTCCTCGGGTTCGAACCTACACAGGTGGACTCAAATGAGGGACCAAACATACTAGAACATGACTCTAAAATACTCCCCAAAAACCCCCTAAAACACCTTAAAACAATCATGCAAAACATGCAAAGAAAGGCTGGACAGGGCACTTTCGGCGGCAGGTTCGGCGGCCGAAAGTCCCTCCAGAGCCGAAAGTCAGGCAGGTTCGGCGGCACCTTCGGCGGCCGAAACTCCCAGACAGAGGCAAAACTCATGCATGTTCGGCGGCACTTTCGGCGGCCGAAACTCCCAGACAGAGACGAAAGTCTCCTTTCGGTGCAAGCTTCGGCAGCCGAGGGCTGCTTCCACAAGCATGTTCGGCGGCCGAAAGTTCCTTCGGCTGTCGAACCTGGTTTCTCCTATAGTGGCAGAAACTCAGCTCCTCTATGCACATACGCCGCCCATTCCATCCAAACATACATAAACCTATTCTACAACACACATACACAAGCATACAAGCTCCTAGGGGCTTCAAACTATCTAAAACCCCATCTACAACACATCAAACATGCATTTGCAAGCCATATTGTTCAAAAACACAACATAAACTCATAAACCTAACCATAAGCTAAACATGCATTCTACCCCATAGATCTTCATAAAACTTACTTAAAACATGTAATGAGCTTAAGATCGGCTCTTACCTCTTGAAGATCGAGAGAGAGACGACCTAATCTGTAACGACCCGGAAACCGGTACCCCTTAGTAACGGTCTGAACCATCACTGGCACTAGGATCCAGATCGGCTTAAGGCCGCCGGGACCCGTAGTCAGCCAACTATACTCTCTGTGTACCTGATAATCCCATACATGATACAAACTGACTCAACAATCCTGTAAAACTCTGTAGGCTTAACTGCTGCTACTCAGATATGTCAATCTGAAATGGCCCTCAGGGCCTATACCAGGGACTACTATCTGCTGTGGGTCAAGGGATTGAAACCCTTTTAATCTATAACACATCCCATTGGTATCTCATCAAAGCCATACGTTAAGCCCAACTCACACATTTCTCATCAAGAAACGTAAAACAGGATGCATGTACAAAGGGATTAATCATACATCACACTATGACAACGACACTAGAGAAAGCACAAGTCTATCCAGTAACTGATAGTACATATCGATACATTACATGACAACTAATCTTTTAATTACATCATGTCCACTATGCTATTACAAACATACATTCATGCATCACTGTTCTCTGTACTCTTGCTGACTTTGACTTCCCATAGCTATCTCAGAACCTGCAAAACTGGGGTTAAGGGAGTGGGATGAGCTACTACAGCCCAGTGAGAAGGAACAGGCAAAACAGTTCATTAATTACATGTTCTCATGAAATGCATCACATCACAACATATCATCAGAAGGATGAACTTGTCACCAATAGCCCTTCAGTGTATACATATAACAATATGTCCAACTTGCCAGGGGCGATTAGGCCTCACCTGGACTTCTCTTCCCTGGCTCTATCACAAGGCCAACTGTGCCAGGGGCGATTAGGCCTCACCTGGACTTCTCTATCTGAGTCAGGTCAAACTGTCTATCTCATAGTACCAGGAGCGACCTGGCCTATCCAGGGGCGACCTGGTATGGCTACCTCATGCCATAACTCTATATCTGTACTCTGTGCTCTATCAAGGGCTAAGGATCATCCAACATTCATCCGCACAAATATCATCTTATGCAATGCGTCATATTCGTGAATGCTAATGCAGCACAACCTAATACATAACATGGCATTTTATGATGCATGGCTCATGCTAGAATCATGACCTTTCTCTATTTAAAAACCGCAAGTTTAGTTCCACTCACCTGTAGCCAAACAGTGGCTAGCTCTGGGCCCACTCTAACTCTGAAGCAGCTACTACTGCTTAACACCTCGGTTCCTCGGGTCCAACCCTACAATGAAGGACTCAAATGAGGTACCAAACATACTCTATATCACTGATAAACATCTCCCCAAAACCCCTCTAACAATCACATTTAGCATACAAAAGAAAAACTAGACAGAACACATTCGCCTGCAGGTTCGGCGGCCGAATGCCCTGTCCAGAGCCGAAACTGGCATACCTTCGGCGGCCGAATCTCCACTTTAGGCGGCCGAAACCTCAAAAACACTCAAGGGCAAGCTGTGGCAGCCTAAGCCACCATGCAAGGGGTTCGGCGGCCGAATCCTCCCTTCGGCGGCCGAACCTGAGTTCTTCAAGAACTCAGCTTCGTGCATGAGCAAGCCTGCCAAACACAAACTCTATTCCACACATGCCTACTTCACTCTCACCTCACATATACTCTGGTATATGCTCTAAGGGGTCCAAAACTACCTATTAACCCCAACAAAACAGCAACTAAAACATATAATCATGCCTTCACCAGTAAACATCAAAAACTAACCTAAGCATGCAACCCTTTATAAAACATTAAAACAAGTTTAAAAGCTTCCCTTACCTCTTGAAACTAGAAGAGGGATAACCTGGACGTTGAACTATGGAGCAACTTCTCTTCAAAAAGCACCAAACCACCAACCTTCACTTTTCTCTCTTTTTCTCCCAAACACCTTCAAACCCTTTTTGCAAAAGAACTACCCTCTGCAATAGCTGATTAAAAGCTTGCAGATGAGTCAAGGGAAACGTGGCCTAACCTCTGATCCTGATCTGGAGGCAAACACCTGGCCAAACCACGGACTGAGGAGCGTGCACAACTTAGCCGACCACTCCAGTTTCGGCTGCCGAAACTGCATGCAAAACCATGCAACTTTCGGGGGCCGAACCTTACCTTCGGGGGCCGAACATTGGGCACTTTCGGCGGCCGAACTTATCTTTGGCGGCCGAACCTGGCCTTTGTCTCCTTGGCCTTTTTCTTTACAATGCCACTATTTTCTTAATCAAACCTTTAAAACACTTTAAAACATTTAGACAATCTTTCTCATACCCTTCTAGAAACCTCTGACATCCTTGAATTCCACCGGACGGTAGAAATTCCGATGTCTGAATCTGCCGGGTATTACATAATCTTGGAGATGGGGGATTTTCAACTTCCTTGGGTCTCCAAGCTCAAAACTTGCTCAAAACTTAAAAATCTTCAATACAAGATGAAAACTTGTGAAAATCGTGAAAGATTTGAAGGAAGAACTCAAAGATTGATGAGGGACAGCGGAGAGCTCACCTTGGCCGAAAATGGGGAGAAAAGCTCGCCCATTTCGGCTAAGGGACCATTTTATAGTGGCTGGCCAGGCCACGTTCGGGGGCCGAATGTGCCTCCGCATGCATGCCATGTTCGGCGGACGAACTTGAGGTTCGGCGGCCGAACCTGGACTTCCCTCACTTATGCCTTCGGGGGCCTAAGGCACACCCGAAATGCCTGCATGTTCGGCGGCCGAACTTGAGGTTCGGCGGCCGAACCTGGGTTTTCCTCCAATGTTGTTTTCATGCAAAAACTCATTTCCTTTTTACTTAAAACCATAAAACACATTAAAACATTTTATGAAAACATGGTTTTACCCTTCTAGAGGTCTCCGACATCCGAGATTCCACCGGACGGTAGGAATTCCAATTCCGGAGTCTAGCCGGGTATTACATTCTCCCCCCTTAAGAACATTCGTCCCCGAATGTTCCTCAACTAGCACATAGCATGGCATACACATAACATACATATAAGCATAAAAACTCACAAGGAACTAACCTCAGAAAAGATAAGGGTATTGTTGGAGCATGGACTCCCGTGTCTCCCAGGTGCACTCTTCCATATTGTGGTGGTTCCACAGGACTTTCACTATCGGGATTTCCTTGTTTCTCAGCTTCCTGATCTGGGTGTCTATGATCCGCACTGGCTGCTCAACATAGGTGAGATCCTCTTGGATCTCCACATCAGGCTCACTAAGAACCTTGACCGGATCTGACACAAATTTCCTCAACATAGAAATATGGAAAACCGGATGGATTCTTTCCATTGAAGTAGGTAAATCCAGCTTGTACGATACATTCCCAATCTTTTGCAAGATTTCAAAGGGTCCGATGTATCGTGGGGCTAGTTTACCTTTCTTCCCAAAGCGAACCACTCCTTTCATTGGGGACACCTTGAGCAATACCAGATCCCCCTCCTGAAACTCTACTTGCCGTCTGCGGATGTCTGCATAACTCTTCTGTCTGCTTGCGGCAGTCTTGATCCTCTCTCTGATTATGGGTATCACCCTGCTGGTGATCTCTACTAGCTCAGGCCCTGCCAAGGTCTTTTCTCCAACCTCTTCCCAGCAAACAGGTGATCTGCACTTCCTCCCATACAAAGCTTCATATGGAGCCATCCTGATGCTAGCATGATGGTTCTTATTGTAGGCAAACTCCACCAAAGGAAGATGCTGCCTCCAAGAACCGCCAAAGTCCAGCACACACATTCTCAGCATATCCTCAATCGTCTGGATGGTCCTCTCCGACTGTCCGTCCGTCTGTGGATGGAAAGTAGTGCTAAAATGCAACCTGGTACCCATGGCGTTCTGCAGACTCCGCCAAAATCTGGAGGTGAACTGGGGCCCTCTATCTGACACTATAGAAACAGGAACCCCATACAGCCTGACGATCTCATCAACATACACCTGCGCCAACTTGTCCACAGAATAGCCACTCCTGACAGGAATGAAGTGAGCAGATTTGGTGAGTCTGTCCACAATCACCCATATGGAGTCCAATCTGTTGGACGTCGCTGGTAACCCCACTACGAAGTCCATAGCTATATTCTCCCATTTCCACTCTGGAATAGGTAGCGGGTTAAGCATTCCTGTAATACCCGGCTAGACTCCGGTATCGGAATTCCTACCGTCCGGTGGAATCTCGGATGTCGGAGATCTCTAGAAGGGTAGAACCATGCTTTCATAAAATGTTTTCATGTTTTTAATGGTTTTAAAGTATGAAACTAAATGAGTTTTTGCATGAAAATAGCATTGGAGGAAAACCCAGGTTCGGCCGCCGAAAGTCAAGTTCGGCCGCCGAACATGCATGCGTTTTGGAAGGCACGTTAGGCCCCCGAAAGCATGAGTTAGGGAAGTTCAGGTTCGGCCACCGAAAGTCAAGTTCGGCCGCCGAACATTGCATGGATGCGGAGGCACATTCGGCCCCCGAACGTGGCCTGGCCAGCCACCTATAAATGGGGCACTTAGCCGAAATGGGCGAGCTTTCTCCCATTTTCGGCCACAGCAAGCTTCTGACCTTCCCTTTTGCAACTCTTGTGTTCTTCCCCCAAATCTCTTCCATTTTTCTTAAGTTTTAAACTCACATCGCAAGTTTTGAACATTTAAACCAAGTTTTGGAGCTTTGGGAACTCAGGAGCTCATTTTCGTGAATCTCCAAGTTTAGGTCGTCTCCCTCTCGATCTTCAAGAGGTAAGGGCCGATCTTAAGCTCCTTATATGTTTTAAGTAAGTTTTATGCTAGATCTATGAGTAGAAATGCATGTTAGGTTATATTTTGAGTTATGGGTTAATATTGATGTTTTGGTCAATGTGTGTTGATTGTGGGTGTTTGAAGTGTTGTAGTTGGGGTATTTGATGTTTTGAGGCCCCTAGGAACTTGTATGCATGATTTGGTTGAGATATATGCATGATTGGCGAGTTTGGAGGCGAAAATGCACAAAGGAGCCAAGTTTCTGCCCTTTGGTAGAAACCAGGTTCGGCAGCCGAAGGCACTTTCGGCCGCCGAACATGGCTGGGGAGGCAGGCCTTTCGGCTGCCGAGGTTGCCCCCGAAAAGAGACTTTCGTCTCTGTCTGGCACTTTCGGCCGCCGAAGGTGCCGCCGAACCTACCTGAGTTTCGTCTCTGTCTGGGACTTTCGGCCGCCGAAGGTGCCGCCGAAAGTGCCCTGTTCAGCCACCCCATGCATATCTCTATGTGATTTTTCAGGATGCTTTAGGGGGTTTTTGGGGAATATATTAGAGTTATGTTTGTGTATGTCTGGTCCCTCATTGGAGTCCACCTGTGTAGGTTCGGACCCGAGGAACCAAGGACCCCAGCAGTGAGCCAGCTGCTACAGAGTTTGTCAGAGTCAGCCAGAGGTGAGTGGAACTAAACTTAACCTTTTAAATTAAGAAGTGAAATGCTTTTATCATGCTTCATGCATCATGATCATATTATAGGTTGTTTGCATTAGAATTCACGACTATGCCGCATTGTATTGTTGAGATAGATGACAGTGGATGGACATTAGGATGATTCATTAGCCTTCTGAATACGAAGTCCTGTGGTGCCCATAATAGGGCCGGGCAATACGAAGTCCTGTGGTGCCCATAATAGGGCCGGGCAATAACTCCGAGTACGAAGTCCTGTGGTGCCCATAATAGGGCCGGGCAATACGAAGTCCTGTGGTGCCCATAATAGGGCCGGGCATGGAGCTGAGGGATTTTTGAATCAGTCCATCCGTGGTGTGATTTGTTGTGCAGTGACGCATTTCATGATAGCATGTTTTAAATATTTTCTTTATAGTTCTACTCACTGGGCATCTAGCTCACCCCTCTCCCCTAACCCCCAGGTTTGCAGGTACGGGATAGATAGAGAAGGAAAGACGAGAAAAAGTCATATGTATGTAATAGTTAGTTTGTGGACATGACAATTGTATTATGATGAAATGTAAAAATATTCAGGATGTTATGTAATGAGGTTATTGAGGATAGAGTTGTGCTTGACCATAATATATTGTTAATCCCTTTTGTATATACATGATCTTATGTTATGATGTTTATGTAAACTAACTCAACACAGGTTGTTTTGCCTTTAAGGCTTGATGAGATCCCACAGAGGGACTATGTTATGAATATGTTCAGAGTATGCACAGGTTGAGTTAGTTGATGACAGTTTGTATGAATAAAAGTTTTAATTGTTATGCATGTTGTTGATCATGTATGGGATTATACAGGTTTACAGGTTATATGTCAGGCTTGCTACGGGTCCCGGCGGCCTTAAGTCGACCCGGACCCTAGCGCCGGTAGCGGTCCGAATTTTCGGGGCGTTACAGAATGGTATCAGAGCCCTAGGTTCATATGGTCGGACCTAGAGTGTCGGGCTCATAGATGTTATAGAAGGTCAAGCACAATAGGAAAGGTCATGTCCACTAGGATAGGATACGGAGTCCTGTCTTGCATGATGATGTGAAATGCCATGATTTTGTACATGTGCATGGATGACATGCTATGCTATGTGATGTATGTGATGAGGGTTCATGTGTGCCCACATGAACCATATGATGCTAATGTTTGCTTGTTATGAGCTGTTTTTCAGAGAATAGGATGAGAGGAACTCGTCGATCTGCGCGATTGATTGGAGTGCCACCTGAGGATGAGGGCACGAGCGCCCGTCCTCCTACATTGCCTAGAGCAATGTCTTGTAGAGCCAACAGAGATAGAGTGTCAAGGGACCCTAGAAGGTCTTTTGATGCTAGCAGAAGGGGGACTGATAGAGGAGGAAGTTCTTCAGATGTGAGGGAGGTTATGGAAGAGGATCAGAGGAGGGATGGGAACCTGGATGTGAGCATGCAGGAAGAAGGGACAGGGGAGTCACAGGGAGGCGTTCAGGCCTCGGGGTATGGTTTTCCACCCCATTATCCACCCTTCCCACAGGGTTCAGGGTATCCGATGGGAGGCACATCGGATTACTCCAGCTTTAACCCCTACCCTACCTACATGCCTTATCCACCTTTCTATCCACCTTACCCACAGTACCCAGCTTATCCACCCTCACCCTTCTATCCAAACCCGGCAAACCCCACCTCGGGGAATGCTGCACCTCCACCTCCACCACCTACAGAACCAGCAGCCCCAGTTACTCAACCTCCTAGACCTAGCTCAGTCGATGGGAGCAAGGTAAAGATGACAGATTACCTCAAGCTAGATGCTCCCAAGTACAAGTCAGGGGATGACCCCTTTGAGTATCTGAGAGTGGTGAAGACAATAACTGATGAGCTAGGGGCAAGTGACAGCAGGGCCATTCAGATGGCAGGGTTCACTTTGAAGTGCAAGAAGGCACGGGAATGGTTCAAGTGTTATGTGGACCCGAGACTAGACGGTATGACATGGGAGGAATTTGCGAATGAGTTCGCTGGATGGGCTTTTCCAGACAGTTCTAGAGAACTGAAAATGATTGAGTTTGAACAACTGAGGCAGTCAGAGCACATGAGTGTAGAGGAGTTCACGGATAAATTCCTGGAGCTATTGCCTTTTTCAGGGCAAGCTCTAGATTCAGATACGAAGAAAGCCAAGAAATATGTTATGAAGTTGCATTCCAGGTACTCCTCGTTGGTTCAGTCAGCTGAGAGAGAAAGTTTCCACACTGTGGTGGATATGGCTCGAAGAATGGAGGCAAGTGCTATAGTTGAGGGGTCAGTGAAGCAGTCAGTGACCCAGTCTTCAGGGGTTAAGACCCCAAACAGAGGAGGACCAGGTTTCTCTTCTCAGAGCTCAGGTAAGAAGAGGTGGGATAGCACCACCAAGAAGCCGAAGAAGAATAAGTTTTGGAACAAGTTGAAATCCGGTCTGGGATTTGGCGGTGGCTCGAGCTCAGGCTCAGATGGTACAGAATGCCAGAGATGTGGAAGACCACACAGGGGAGTGTGTCGAGCTGGGACTAATGCATGTTTCAGATGTGGACAGGAGGGACACATAGCTCGGGATTGTCCTAGAGCGCCTTTTATGGGCCAGCCCCAGCAGACAGCTTCTGGTAGTGTGGCACAGCCAGCAGTTCCAGCCACAACTCAGGGCAGTGGCAGAGGTAGAGGGAGAGGGGCAGCCTCTTCTTCTGGTTCCCGAGGTGAAGGTCCATCAGCTCCAGCCAGGATCTTCACCATGACTCAGCAGGAGGCTAACACATCCAACACCGTGGTGTCAGGTAATCTCGTCATTGGGTGTTCTGATGTGTATGCATTAATGGACCCGGGTGCATCTCATTCATTTATTGCTCCGAGAGCCGTTGAGAGGTTAGGTCTGATAGTCTCTGGGTTAGAGTGTCCCCTATGGGTCAGTGGACCCAAGTGTGACCCGTCAGTGGCAGTGTCAGTCTGCCAGTACAGTCCAGTTTTTATTGAGGGAAGATGCCTCTCCGCCGACCTTGTGGTTCTAGATTTGACAGACTTTGACGTCATTCTAGGGATGGATTGGCTATCTACCCATGGTGCTACCTTGGACTGCAGGGACAAGGTAGTCAGGTTCAGAGATCAGAACGGGTCAGAGGTCGTCTTCAGAGGAGACAAGAGGGGCACACCTAGAGGTCTGATATCAGCTCTTCAGGCTCGTAGGTTGCTTAGGAAGGGATGTCAGGGGTACTTGGCTCATGTGAGAGAGCTAGATAGTCAGGTCAGGGAGCCGGCCTCGGTGCCAGTTGTCCGAGAGTTTCAGGATGTCTTTCCAGATGAGCTTCCAGGTTTACCACCTGCTAGGGAGATAGAGTTCGAGATAGAGTTGGTGCCTGGAACTAGACCGATCTCTATCCCTCCCTACAGGATGGCCCCAGCCGAATTAAAGGAGTTGAAAGAGCAATTACAAGAGCTGGTAGAAAAGGGTTTCATCCGACAGAGTACCTCACCTTGGGGTGCTCCGGTCT
Source organism: Manihot esculenta (assembly GCF_001659605.2). Taxonomy (NCBI): domain Eukaryota; kingdom Viridiplantae; phylum Streptophyta; class Magnoliopsida; order Malpighiales; family Euphorbiaceae; genus Manihot; species Manihot esculenta. The sequence continues at coordinate 15,634,895 of NC_035177.2, forward strand.
TGTTTGTGAGGAAGAAGGATGGATCCCTTAGACTTTGTATCGACTACAGGCAGTTGAACAAAGTCACTACCAAGAATAGGTACCCATTGCCTAGGATCGATGATCTATTCGACCAGCTAGCCGGAGCGGGTTGTTTCTCCAAAATAGATCTAAGATCGGGGTACCATCAGCTAAGGATAAGGGATGAGGATGTGCCAAAGACGGCTTTCAGGACCAGATATGGGCATTTTGAGTTCCTTGTGATGCCGTTCGGGTTAACTAACGCCCCTGCAGCATTCATGGATCTCATGAACAGAGTGTTTAGCCAGTACCTGGATCACTTCGTTATTGTCTTCATAGATGACATCTTGGTGTATTCCAAGAATGCAGAGGAGCATGCCCATCATCTGCGGTTGGTCTTGCAGACTTTGAGGGAACATGGCTTGTATGCCAAGTTCTCTAAATGTGAGTTCTGGCTGAGGAGCATTTCGTTCTTGGGGCATGTAGTGTCAGAGAATGGTATTGAGGTAGATCCCAAGAAGACAGAAACTGTAGCTAACTGGCCTAGACCCACTTCAGTGACAGAGATTAGAAGTTTCTTGGGTTTGGCAGGTTACTACAGGAGGTTCGTTCAGGACTTCTCAAAGATAGCAGCTCCTCTGACCAGACTGACCAGGAAGAATCAGAAGTTTCTGTGGACCGACCAGTGCGAGGAGAGTTTCGAAGAGCTTAAGAAGAGGTTGACTTCAGCACCAGTGTTAGCTCTGCCATCTAGTGATGAGGACTTTACAGTCTTTTGTGATGCGTCCCGTGTGGGACTGGGTTGTGTAATGATGCAGAATGAGAGGGTGATCGCTTATGCTTCTAGGCAGCTGAAGAAGCATGAGTTGAATTACCCCACACATGACCTTGAGATGGCAGCAGTAATCTTTGCACTCAAGATGTGGAGGCATTACCTCTATGGGGTGAAATGTGAGATCTTTACAGATCATAAGAGCCTGCAGTACATCTTGAGTCAGAGAGATCTGAATCTGAGGCAGAGGAGGTGGGTGGAGCTGCTGAGTGACTATGATTGCAAGATTCAGTATCATCCGAGTAAGGCGAATGTCGTGGCAGACGCCCTAAGCCAGAAGTCACTAGGCAGTCTATCCCACATCGCGGCAGAGAGGAGACCAGTGGTGAAGGAATTCTACAAGCTTATTGAGGAAGGTCTACAGTTGGAGTTGTCTGGTACAGGTGCCTTAGTGGCCCAGATGAGAGTAGCACCCGTGTTTCTGGAGCAGGTGGCTCAGAAACAGCATGAGGACCCGGAGTTAGTGAAGGTTGCCAGGACTGTTCAGTCAGGCAAGGATAGCGAGTACAGATTCGACAGTAAGGGGATCCTCCGCTATGGGAGCAGACTATGTGTACCAGATGACATTGGGCTAAAAGGAGACATTATGAGAGAGGCTCATAATGCAAGATACAGCATTCACCCCGGAGCCACCAAGATGTATCAAGATTTAAAGAAAGTTTATTGGTGGCCAGCGATGAAGAAAGAAGTGGCACAGTTTGTGTCCGCCTGCGAAATATGTCAGAGGGTGAAGCTGGAACATCAGAAGCCGGCTGGAATGCTTAACCCGCTACCTATTCCAGAGTGGAAATGGGAGAATATAGCTATGGACTTCGTAGTGGGGTTACCGGCGACGTCCAACAGATTGGACTCCATATGGGTGATTGTGGACAGACTCACCAAATCTGCTCACTTCATTCCTGTCAGGAGTGGCTACTCTGTGGACAAGTTGGCGCAGGTATATGTGGATGAGATCGTCAGGCTGCATGGGGTTCCTGTTTCGATAGTGTCAGATAGAGGGCCCCAGTTCACCTCCAGATTTTGGCGGAGTCTGCAGAATGCCATGGGTACTAGGTTGGATTTCAGTACTGCCTTCCACCCCCAGACTGATGGACAGTCAGAAAGGACCATCCAGACTATCGAGGATATGCTCAGAATGTGTGTGCTAGACTTTGGCGGTTCTTGGAGGCAGCATCTACCTTTGGTGGAATTTGCCTACAACAACAGCCATCATGCTAGCATCGGGATGGCTCCATATGAAGCTTTGTATGGAAGGAAGTGCAGATCACCTGTTTGCTGGGAGGAAGTTGGAGAAAAGGCCTTGGCAGGGCCTGAGTTAGTAGAGATCACCAGCAGGGTGGTACCCATAATCAGAGAAAGAATCAAGACTGCTGCAAGCAGACAGAAGAGCTATGCAGACGTCCGCAGAAGACAGTTAGAGTTTCAGGAGGGGGACCTGGTATTGCTCAAGGTGTCTCCAATGAAGGGAGTGGTTCGCTTCGGGAAGAAAGGTAAACTAGCCCCACGATACATCGGACCCTTTGAAATCTTGCAAAAGATTGGGAATGTGTCGTACAAGCTGGATTTACCTGCTTCGATGGAAAGAATCCATCCGGTTTTCCATGTTTCAATGTTGAGGAAGTTTGTGTCAGATCCGAGCAAGGTTCTTAGTGAGCCTGATGTGGAGGTCCAAGAGGATCTCACCTATGTTGAACAGCCAGTGCGGATCATAGACACCCAGATCAGAAAGTTAAGAAACAAGGAAATCCCGATGGTGAAAGTCCTTTGGAACCACCACAATATGGAAGAGTGCACTTGGGAGACACGGGAGACTATGCTCCAGCAATATCCTCATCTCTTTTAAGGTTAGTTCTATGTGTTTTGTATGTATGTTATGTTTTATGCCATGCTATGTGTGCTAGTTGAGGTACATTCGGGGACGAATGTTCTTAAGGGGGGAGAATGTAATACTCGGCTAGACTACGGTATCGGAATTCCTACCGTCCGGTGGAATCTCGGATGTCGGAGATCTCTAGAAGGGTAGAACCATGCTTTCATAAAATGTTTTCATGTTTTTAATGGTTTTAAAGTATGAAACTAAATGAGTTTTTGCATGAAAATAGCATTGGAGGAAAACCCAGGTTCGGCCGCCGAAAGTCAAGTTCGGCCGCCGAACATGCATGCGTTTTGGAAGGCACATTAGGCCCCCGAAAGCATGAGTTAGGGAAGTTCAGGTTCGGCCGCCGAAAGTCAAGTTCGGCCGCCGAACATTGCATGGATGCGGAGGCACATTCGGCCCCCGAATGTGGCCTGGCCAGCCACCTATAAATGGGGCACTTAGCCGAAATGGGCGAGCTTTCTCCCATTTTCGGCCACAGCAAGCTTCCGACCTTCCCTTTTGCAACTCTTGTGTTCTTCCTCCAAATCTCTTCCATTTTTCTTAAGTTTTAAACTCACATCGCAAGTTTTGAACATTTAAACCAAGTTTTGGAGCTTTGGGAACTCAGGAGCTCATTTTCGTGAATCTCCAAGTTTAGGTCGTCTCCCTCTCGATCTTCAAGAGGTAAGGGCCGATCTTAAGCTCCTTATATGTTTTAAGTAAGTTTTATGCTAGATCTATGAGTAGAAATGCATGTTAGGTTATATTTTGAGTTATGGGTTAATATTGATGTTTTGGTCAATGTGTGTTGATTGTGGGTGTTTGAAGAGTTGTAGTTGGGGTATTTGATGTTTTGAGGCCCCTAGGAACTTGTATGCATGATTTGGTTGAGATATATGCATGATTGGCGAGTTTGGAGGCGAAAATGCACAAAGGAGCCAAGTTTCTGCCCTTTGGCAGAAACCAGGTTCGGCAGCCGAAGGCACTTTCGGCCGCCGAACATGGCTGGGGAGGCAGGCCTTTCAGCTGCCGAGGTTGCCCCCGAAAAGAGACTTTCGTCTCTGTCTGGCACTTTCGGCCGCCGAAGGTGCCGCCGAACCTACCTGAGTTTCATCTCTGTCTGGGACTTTCGGTCGCCGAAGGTGCCGCCGAAAGTGCCCTGTTCAGCCACCCCATGCATATCTCTATGTGATTTTTTCAGGATGCTTTAGGGGGTTTTTGGGGAATATATTAGAGTTATGTTTGTGTATGTCTGGTCCCTCATTGGAGTCCACCTGTGTAGGTTCGGACCCGAGGAACCAAGGACCCCAGCAGTTAGCCAGCTGCTACAGAGTTTGTCAGAGTCAGCCAGAGGTGAGTGGAACTAAACTTAACCTTTTAAATTAAGAAGTGAAATGCTTTTATCATGCTTCATGCATCATGATCATATTATAGGTTGTTTGCATTAGAATTCACGACTATGCCGCATTGTATTGTTGAGATAGATGACAGTGGATGGACATTAGGATGATTCATTAGCCTTCTGAATACGAAGTCCTGTGGTGCCCATAATAGGGCCGGGCAATACGAAGTCCTGTGGTGCCCATAATAGGGCCGGGCAATAACTCCGAGTACGAAGTCCTGTGGTGCCCATAATAGGGCCGGGCAATACGAAGTCCTGTGGTGCCCATAATAGGGCCGGGCATGGAGCTGAGGGATTTTTGAATCAGTCCATCCGTGGTGTGATTTGTTGTGCAGTGACGCATTTCATGATAGCATGTTTTAAATATTTTCTTTATAGTTCTACTCACTGGGCATCTAGCTCACCCCTCTCCCCTAACCCCCAGGTTTGCAGGTACGGGATAGATAGAGAAGGAAAGACGAGAAAAAGTCATATGTATGTAATAGTTAGTTTGTGGACATGACAATTGTATTATGATGAAATGTAAAAATATTCAGGATGTTATGTAATGAGGTTATTGAGGATAGAGTTGTGCTTGACCATAATATATTGTTAATCCCTTTTGTATATGCATGATCTTATGTTATGATGTTTATGTAAACTAACTCAACACAGGTTGTTTTGCCTTTAAGGCTTGATGAGATCCCACAGAGGGACTATGTTATGAATATGTTCAGAGTATGCACAGGTTGAGTTAGTTGATGACAGTTTGTATGAAGAAAAGTTTTAATTTTTATGCATGTTGTTGATCATGTATGGGATTATACAGGTTTACAGGTTATATGTCAGGCTTGCTACGGGTCCCGGCGGCCTTAAGTCGACCCGGACCCTAGCGCCGGTAGCGGTCCGGATTTTCGGGGCATTACAATTCCAGCCGGCTTCTGATGTTCCAGCTTCACCCTCTGACACACTTCGCAGGCTGACACAAACTGTGCCACTTCTTTCTTCATAGCTGGCCACCAATAAACCTTCTTCAGATCTTGATACATTTTGGTGGCTCCGGGGTGAACGCTGTATCTTGCATTATGAGCCTCTCTCATAATGTCTCCTTTTAGCCCTATGTCATCTGGTACACATAGTCTGCTCCCATAGCGGAGGATTCCTTTGCTGTCGAATCTGAATTCGCTGTCTTTGCCTGACTGAACAGTCCTAGCAATCTTTACTAACTCTGGGTCCTCATGCTGTTTCTGAGCCACCTGCTCCAGAAACACGGGTGCCACTCTCATCTGGGCTACCAAAGCACCTGTACCAGACAACTCCAACTGTAGACCTTCCTCAATGAGCTTGTAAAACTCCTTCACCACTGGCCTCCTCTCTGCTGATATATGGGATAAACTGCCGAGTGATTTCCGGCTTAAGGCGTCTGCCACAACATTCGCCTTACCCGGATGGTACTGAATCTTGCAATCATAGTCACTCAGCAGCTCCACCCATCTTCTCTGTCTCAAGCTCAAATCTTTTTGACTCAGGATATACTATAGGCTCTTATGATCCGTGAAGATCTCACATTTAACCCCATAGAGGTAATGCCTCCACATCTTGAGTGCAAAGATTACCGCTGCCATCTCCATGTCATGTGTGGGGTAATTCAACTCATGCTTCTTCAACTGCCTAGAAGCATAAGCAATCACCTTCTCATTCTGCATTAGTACACAACCCAGTCCCACACGGGACGCATCACAAAAGACTGTGAAATCCTCATTGCTAGCTGGCAAAGCTAACACTGGTGCCGACGTTAACCTCTTCTTGAGCTCTTCAAAACTCTCTTCGCACTGGTCGGTCCACACGAACTTCTGATTCTTCCTGGTTAACCTGGTCAGAGGAGCTGCAATTTTTGAGAAGTCCTGTAGTAACCTGCCAAACCCAAGAAAATCCTGATCTCTGTCACTGAAGTGGGTCTAGGCCAGTTAGCCACAGCTTCTACCTTCTTGGGGTCCACCTCTATCCCATTTTCTGTCACAACATGCCCCAAGAATGAAATGCTCCTCAGCCAGAACTCACACTTAGAGAACTTGGCATACAAGCCATGTTCCCTCAAGGTCTGTAGAACCAACCTCAGATGATGGGCATGCTCCTCTGCATTCCTGGAATACACTAAGATATCATCTATAAAGACAATAACAAAGTGATCCAGGTATTGACTAAACACTCTATTCATGAGATCCATGAATGCTGCAGGGGCGTTGGTTAACCCGAACGGCATCACAAGGAACTCAAAATGCCCATATCTGGTCCTGAAAGCTGTCTTTGGCACATCTTCTTCTCTGATCCTCAGCTGATGGTACCCCGATCTCAGATCTATTTTGGAGAAACAACCCGCTCCTGCTAGCTGGTCGAATAGATCATCGATCCTTGGCAAAAGGTACCTGTTCTTGGTAGTGACTTTGTTCAACTGCCTGTAGTCGATACAAAGTCTGAGGGATCCATCCTTCTTTCTTACAAACAAAACTGGAGCACCCCAGGGTGAGGTACTCGGTCGGATGAAGCCCTTGTCTACCAGCTCCTGTAACTGCTCTTTCAACTCTTTCAATTCTGTTGGTGCCATCCTGTAAGGAGGGATAGAGATCGGTCGAGTTCCAGGCATCAGTTCTATCTCGAACTCTATCTCCCTAGCAGGTGGTAAACCTGGCAGCTCGTCTGGAAACACATCCAAAAACTCTCTGACCACCGGCACCGAGGCGGGCTCTCTAACCTGACAGCTAAGCTCTCTCACATGAGCCAAATACCCCTGACATCCCCTCCTAAGCAACCTACGAGCCTGAAGAGCTGATATCAGACCTCTAGGTGTACCCCTCCTGTCTCCCCTGAAGACGACCTCTGACCCATCCTGACTTCTGAACCTGACTACCTTGTCCCTGCAGTCCAAGGTAGCACCATGAGTAGATAACCAGTCCATCCCTAGAATGACGTCAAAGTTTATCAAGTCTAGAACCACAAGGTCGGCGGACAAGCATCTTCCCTCAACAAACACAGGACTACACTGGCAGACTGACTCTGCGACAGATGGATCACACTTGGGTCCACTGACCCAGAAAGGGCACTCTAACCCAGAGATCATCAATCCCAACCTCTCAACGGCTCTCGGTGCAATAAAAGAATGAGATGCACCAGGGTCCATCAAGGCATACACATCTGAACAACCAATGACTAAGTTACCTGCCACCACGGTGTTAGATGCATCTGCCTCCTGCTGTGTCATTGTGAAGATCCGTGCTGGAGCTGATGGACCTTCACCTCTGAAACCCACTGAAGAAGAGGCTGCCCCTCTCCCTCTACCTCTGCCACTGGCCTGAGTCGTGGCTGGAGCTGCTGGCTGCGCTACACTGCCTGAGGCTGTCTGCTGGGACTGTGCCATTGGGACTGCTCTTGGACATTCTCGAGCCATGTGCCCCTCCTGGCCACATCTGAAACAGGCTGTCGTCCCAAACCGACATACTCCCTTGTGTGGCTTACCACACCTTGCACAAACTACATTATCCGCGCCAGAGCTTGAGCCACTCCTAAATCCCAGACTGGACTTGACTTTGCTCCAGAACTTGTTCTTCTTAGTCTTGGCTTTGCCCCATCTCTTGCTGCCTGAAGCTGCTGCACTCAGGGTAGAGGGATCTAACCTTCCCCCACCCGGAGTTTTAGGACCAGAAGACTGTGCCACTGACTGCTTAACTGTCCCCTGAATGATGGCACTGGCCTCCATTTTCCTGGCCATATCTACTATGGCATGGAAGCTCTCCCTGTCCACGGACTGAATCAAGGAGGAATACCTGGAATGAAGTTTCATAACATACCTCCTTGACTTCTTTGAATCTGTATCCAGACTCTACCCAGCAAAAGGCAACAGCTCCAAGAATCTATCGGTGTACTCCTCTACACTAATTTCATCCGTCTGCCTCAACTGCTCAAACTCTATCATCTTCAGCTCCCTTGAACTATCGGGAAAAACCCATCCTGCAAACTCGTTTGCAAACTCCTCCCAAGACATGTTGTCCACCCTCGGGTTCACATAATTCTTGAACCACTCTCGTGCCTTCTTGCACTTAAGCGTGAACCCAGCCATCTGTATGGCTCTACTGTCATCAGCTCCAATCTCTTCTGTGATCACCTTAACCCTTTCAAGATACACAAATGGGTCATCCCCTTTTTCATACTGAGGAGCACCCAGTTTCATGTAGTTAGTCATCTTGACCTTGCTCCCACTGGCTGAGCTAGGTCTAGAAGGTTGAGTAACTGGGGCTGCTGTTTCTGTAGGTGGTGGAGATGGTGCAACATTTTCTGTGGTAGGGTTTGTTGGATTTGGATAGTAGGGTGGGGTGGATACATCGGGTACTGTGAGTATGGTGGGTAGGGCATGTGTGTGGGATAAGGGGTAAAGCTAGGGTAATCCGATGTACCTCCCATCGAATACCCGGGATGTTGTGAGAAGTGTGGGTAGTAGGGTGGCTGAACAAATCCCGAGGCCTGAGTGCCTCCTTGGGACTCTCCCATACCTTCCTCTGACATGCTAACTCCCAGACTGCCATCCCTCCTCTGCTCTACATCCATATCATCCCCCATGCCCTCTGACATTCCTCCCTGAACTGTTCCCCTCACTGATCTGCTTCTTCCCAGATCCAGAGACCATCTAGGGTCTCTTACTGCCCTTTCTCTGTTAGACCTACTAGACATTGCCCTAGGCAATGTGGGAGGACGGGCGCTCATGCCCTCATCCTCAGGTGGCACTCCAGTCAATCATGCAGATCGACAAGTTCCTCTCATCCTGTTTTCTGAAAAAACAGCACATAACAAACAAACATTAGCACCAAATGGTTCATGTGGGAACACATGAACCCACATCACATACATCACATATCATAACATATCAGTAATGCACATGCATATTATCATGGCATTTCACATCATCATACAAGACAGGACTCCACATCCTATCCTAGTGGACATGACCTTTCCTATTGTGCTTGACCTTCTATAACATCTATGAGCCCAACACTCTAGGTCCGATCATATGAACCTAGGGCTCTGATACCATTCTATAACGACCCGAAAATCGAACCGCTACCGGCGCTAGGATCCAGATCGGCTTAAGGCCGCAGGGACCCATAGCAAGCCTAACATACATCCTATGAACCTGTTTAATCCCATACATGATCAACAATACACATAAAAATTTAAAACTTTTCTTTCATTCATTTTCTCATGTACCAACCTCAACCTGCGCATGCACTAAACATAAACATAACCATAACATTGACCCCTCTGTGGGATCTCATTAAAGCCCCAATGGGTTACATAACATGCGTTGAGTTGGTTCACATATACATCATAAACATCTGAGATCATGTATTAAAAAGGGATAACAACATACTATGGTCAAGCACACTTCTAACATCCTTAAACATCATTACAATACATATCTATATTGTACTTTTACATTACATCATACTACAGTTTGTCATGTCCACATTCTATCTATTACATACACAAGACTTTATTCTATCCGACTTTCTGCTCTATCCTGTACCTGCAAGCCTGGGGGTAAAAGGGAGAGGGGTGAGCTAAAAGCCCAGTGAGTAGAACCATAAAAACATATTAACAAACATGCTCTAATGAAATGCATCATAACACAGACAATTCACATAAGGGTTGGGTGAACTTGTCACCAAATAGTCCCAGCATCCTTTGTGCCAGGCCGTAGCATGGGGTCCTGGTCTTCCTGCCATATCATACATTACTTACCATTGCCCCAGGGCCTCCTCTGGGCTCCTAGTCTTCGAGTCCCATATCCGTGCCAGGCCGTAGAATGGGGTCCTGGTCTTTCATTTCCGTGCCAGGCCGTAGAATGGGGTCCTGGTCTTTCCTCAGGGACTAATTGGGTCATCCAACATTCACCCACATCAACAATAAAGAATGCAATGCAACATAGTCATGAAATCTAATGCAATCATCCTATTGCATATTCATGATGCATGAAACATGATAAACATTTAATTTCTCAATTTAAAGGATTAAGTTTAGTTCCATTCACCTCTGGCTGACTCTGACAACACCGAAGCAGCTGAACTCACTGCTGGGGTCCTCGGTTCCTCGGGTCCGAACCTACACAGGTGGACTCAAATGAGGGACCAAACATACTAGAACATGACTCTAAAATACTCCCCAAAAACCCCCTAAAACACCTTAAATCAATCATGCAAAACATGCAAAGAAAGGCTGGACAGGGCACTTTCGGCGGCAGGTTCGGCGGCCGAAAGTCCCTCCAGAGCCGAAAGTCAGGCAGGTTCGGCGGTACCTTCGGCGGCCGAAACTCCCAGACAGAGGCGAAACTCATGCATGTTCGGCGGCACTTTCGGCGGCCGAAACTCCCAGATAGAGACGAAAGTCTCCTTTCGGGGTCAAGCTTCGGCAGCCGAAGGCTGCTTCCACAAGCATGTTCAGCGGCCGAAAGCTCCTTCGGCTGCCGAACCTGGTTTCTCCCATAGTGGTAGAAACTCAGCTCCTCTATGCACATACGCCTCCCATTCCATCCAAACATACATAAACCTATTCTACAACACACATACACAAGCATACAAGCTCCTAGGGGCTTCAAACTATCTAAAACCCCATCTACAACACATCAAACATGCATTTGCAAGCCACATTGTTCAAAAACACAACATAAACTCATAAACCTAACCATAAGCTAAACATGCATTCTACCCCATAGATCTTCATAAAACTTACCTTAAACATGTAATGAGCTTAAGATCGGCTCTTACCTCTTGAAGATCGAGAGAGAGACGACCTAATCTTGGAGATGGGAGATTTTCAACTTCCTTGGGTCTCCAAGCTCAAAACTTACTCAAAACTTGAAAATCTTCAATACAAGATGAAAACTTGTGAAAATCGTGAAAGATTTGAAGGAAGAACTCAAAGATTGGTGAGGGACGGCGGAGAGCTCACCTTGGCAGAAAATGGGGAGAAAAGCTCGCCCATTTCGGCTAAGGGACCCTTTTATAGTGGCTGGCCAGGCCACGTTCGGGGGCCGAACGTGCCTCCGCATGCATGCCATGTTCGGCAGTCGAACCTGGACTTCCCTCACTTATGCCTTCGGGGGTCTAAGGGACACCCGAAATGCCTGCATGTTCGGCGGCCGAACCTGGGTTTTCCTCCAATGTTGTTTTCATGCAAAAACTCATTTCCTTTTTACTTAAAACCATAAAACACATTAAAACATTTTATGAAAACATGGTTTTACCCTTTTAGAGGTCTTCGACATCCGAGATTCCACCGGATGGTAGGAATTCCGATTCCGGAGTCTAGCCGAGTATTACAATAATCATTGTCTATATGATGATCACCAATGATAGGGGCATCATTGTAATACCCGGCTAGATTCAGACATCGGAATTCCTACCGTCTGGTGGCATTCAAGGATGTCAGAGGTTTCTAGAAGGGTAAGAGAAAGGTTTTCTAAATATTTAAGGTGTTTTAAAGGTTTAGCGTAGAAAACGAGTTGAATTTCGTGGAGAATTGGCCAAAGGAGTTTCTGTCATGTTCGGCCCCCGAAGGTTAAGTTCGGCCGCCGAAAGTGCCCAATGTTCGGCCCCCGAAGGTTAAGTTCGGCCCCCGAAAGTTGCATGGTTTTGCATGCAGTTTCGGCAGCCAAAGCTGAGGAAGTCGGCTAGTTGTGCATGCTCCTCAGTCCGTGATTTGGCCAGGTGTTCACCTCCAGATCATGACCAGAGGTTAGGCCACGTCTCCCTTGACTCATCTGCAAGCTTTTATCAGCTTAGGCAGAGGGTTTGGTTGTGTTTTCAGTAAGTTTGAACGTTTTGAGAGAAAAGAGAGAAAAGAGAGGTTTTGGTGGTTGAAGCTTGAAAAGGGGATTTGCTGTGTTCAGGTTGTTCCTCTTCTAGTTTCAGGAGGTAAGGGAAGTCTTTAAGTTTGTTTTAATGGTTATTAATAGCTTTTTAAAGAGGTTATGGGAGTTTATATAGAGTTGCATGCTTAGGTTAGTTTTGATGAGTTTATGGAGAAGTTTGATTATGTGTTATGCTTGTTGTTTTGTTGGGGTTAATAGGTAGTTTTAGACCCCTTTGGACATATACCAGAGTATATGTGAGTTGAGGAGTTGAGTATGCATGTTAGAGAGGAGGAGAGGATGAAGGCAGGAGGTTGTGCACGAAGCTGAGTTCCTGATGAACTCAGGTTCGGCCGCCGAAGGGAGGATTCGGCCGCCGAACCCCTTGCATGGTGGCTTAGGCTGCCACAGCTTGCCCTTGAGTGTTTTTGAGGTTTCGGCTGCCTAAAGTGGAGATTCGGCCGCCGAAGGTATGCCAGTTTCGGCTCTGGACAGGGCATTCGGCCGCCGAACCTGCAGCCGAATGTGTTCTGTCTAGTTTTTCTTTTGTATGCTAAATGTGATTGTTTTGAGGTATTCTAGAAGGATTTTGGGGAGATGTTTATCAGTAATATAGAGTATGTTTGGTACCTCATTTGAGTCCTTCATTGTAGGGTTGGACCCGAGGAACCGAGGTGTTTAGCAGTAGTAGCTGCTTCAGAGTTAGAGTTGGTCCAGAGCTAGTTAGTCCAGAGTTAGCCAAGCAGAGGCTACAGGTGAGTGGAACTAAACTGAATATTTTATTTTGAAAAATGACACGATTTTAGCATGATCCATGCATCATAAACTGCCATGTTATATATTAGGTTGTGTTGCATTAGAATTCACGAAGATGATGCATTGCATAAGATGTTGTTTATGTGGATGAATGTTGGATGATCCTTAGCCCTTGATAGAGCACAGAGTACAGATATAGAGTTATGGCATGAGGTAGCCATACCAGGTCGCCCCTGGATAGTCCAGGTCGCTCCTGGTACTATGAGATAGACAGTTTGACCTGACTCAGATAGAGAAGTCCAGGTGAGGCCTAATCGCCCCTGGCACAGTTGGCCTTGTGATAGAGCCAGGGAAGAGAAGTCCAGGTGAGGCCTAATCGCCCCTGGCAAGTTGGACATATTGTTATATGTATACACTGAAGGGCTATTGGTGACAAGTTCATCCTTGAGGTGATATGTTTGTGATGTGATACATTTCATGAAAGCATGTAATTAATGAACTGTTTACTGTTCCTTCTCACTGGGCTGTAGTAGCTCATCCCACTCCCTTAACCCCAGTTTTGCAGGTTCTGAGATAGCTATGGGAAGTCAAAGTCAGCAAGAGTACAGAGAACAGTGATGCCTGAATGTATATTTGTAATAGCATAGTGGACATGATGTAATTAAAAGATTAGTTGTCATGTAATGTATCGATATGTACTAGCAGTTACTGGATAGACTTGTGCTTTCTCTAGTGTCGTTGCCATAGTGTGATGTATGATTAATCCCTTTGTACATGCATCCTGTTTTACGTTTCTTGATGAGAAATGTGTGAGTTGGGCTTAACGTATGGCTTTGATGAGATACCAATGGGATGTGTTATAGATTAAAAGGGTTTCAATCCCTTGACCCACAGCAGATAGTAGTCCCTGGTATAGGCCCTGAGGGCCATTTCAGATTGACATATCTGAGTAACAGCAGTTAAGCCTACAGAGTTTTACAGGATTGTTGAGTCAGTTTGTATCATGTATGGGATTATCAGGTACACAGAGAGTATAGTTGGCTGACTACGGGTCCTGGCGGCCTTAAGCCGATCTGGATCCTAGTGCCAGTGATGGTTCGGACCGTTACTAAGGGGTACCGGTTTCCGGGTCGTTACAATCATCATGTTGCTGCTGTGGAGACGGAGTTGGAGGTGCCAAAAGAGCAAATGTCCGAGTGGATGTCCCAACACCCTGTTGTGCCATCATCATATGCATAAACACCTGCAACTCTACCACTGAGTTAGGTCGACCATTCTCTGTCTCCAGTCGATCAATTTTATTCTGCATCCTGTTTATTGCTTCAATGATAGGTGGATCGACTTGGGGTGCAAACGAGTATGAGGCAGAACAATGTGATGATGCATGAAAATAGGCAGAAGCTTGGGACTCTAATCCATAAACTCGACTTTTTTTTGGCCGCCAACTACCTCATAGTAAAGCTAGCTCTCATTTATGGGTGTTGGCTCAATGCTTCCCTCCTATTGTTGTGTTGCTGCTTTCTTTAGTTGTATAAATTTGTCCTGCATTATAAAATTTTAATAACTTATTATTAATATGATAAGATTTAAGTATATAAAAATTGTTTAAAACTAAATTTATTATCAACTTACATAAATAGCTTTTGACCTAGTATCAACAAACTCCTCTGTCCCCTTTCTCTTTTGTGTGGCCTCGAAAAGCTCATGAGGATGTGGTTCTCTTTCTAATCTTTCTCTCTGTTACTAGGCATAAGAAGGATAACAATTAGTATCCCAATAAAATATATATAACAAAACAAATATTAAAGTGATTATTAATACCATCCTCTGTTGGTGGGTACATTATGAAACTGATCCACAAGTATGCTTGGAAATGTCAGATCCTGCCCCTCCAGCCTCATTGCGCCTATTGGTATAAAACTTGTCACACTTCTCTTTATATTCAGAAGTATTTCAAGTTTCCTGCCACTTCCTCAAAACAAAATCTGGTGTAGTTAGATTCTTTGTCTTTCCTTTTCTGATTTCACACATAAAGCCCCTACATCTCTCAGCAATCTTCTTCTGCCATGTAATTTTGACCAAACTGTCAATTGCTTAGTCCTATAGGAAGTATTTCTGTAAAAAGGTTAAAATATATGAGTAGTCAATAATTTTACATTTCATATTACATTTTAATATACATTAAATTTTATGGTTTACCTTGAATTCTTGCCAATAAAACTCCTTCGCATCGTTTGGTACTATCTTCCAACAGTGCCCTTTCCCGACCAATCTCTCTTTTATTATAAGAGTGATCTTGCGACTGTACAACTCCAACGGATATAAATTACATGCAAAATAGTTAGAGTAAAGGAAATCAATGAAATTAATAGTAATTAAAAAATAATTCATTATTACATATTATTAATGAGTGAAATGGTTTGTCGGAAGGACTGTGTGTCGCCTACAGTAGTGCTCGAACCTATAGATGCTGGTGCAGATCCTGCTGCACTAGCTAATGCAGTAGCAGAAGAGGATGCAGGATGATATGACTGTGAATGTGATGCCGAAGGTCATGGAGCTGCAGTGAGACGGGGAGGAGCTGTAGTGAGACGGGGAGGAGCTGCAGTGGGATGGGGAGGAAATGCAGTGGTACAGTGTAACGACCCCAAAATGGACCGTCACCGGCGCTAGGATTCAGGTCGGCTTAAGGCCGCCAGAACCCGTAGCAAGCCTGCTATACTCTCTGTGTACCTGTAAACCTCATACATGATCATACATTTTCTGTGAAAATAAAACTCTTTTCTGAACCAAGGCTTAACCTGTGCATGCACTATCTCTGTACTCTGTACTCATGTACTCTGTACTCTGTATCCCTGACTAGAGCTTGCTCTAGATGGGTTAACTCATACCTGTTAAGCCTGGTTTTCACATACAGGAAAACATATATACATATACAGATCATGTACAAAATATACATCACTAGGTCAAGCAACAACTATTACATCTCTTTAATATTATATGTCCACTCTAGGCTATTACAGATCTCTTTACTTTTCCTGCACTCTGCTGGACTGTCCCTGTACACTGTACACTGAACCTGCAAAACTGGGGTTAAGGGAGTGGGATGAGCTCTATAGCCCAGTGAGTAGAACAGTAAAACATCTCAGTAAAATATGATCTCATGGAATGCACCATATCACAGACAAGCCACATCAAGAGTAAACCTGTCACCACATAGTCCCAGTAACTCTATGCCAGGGCGTAGAATCGAGCACCTGGTCTTCCTGTCATATATGTATATGAGTATATAACACCTCTGTACTTACCATTGCCAGGGCGTAGTCAAAGGCTCCTGGACTTTGCTATACCTGCCAGGGCGTAGTCAAAGGCTCCTGGACTTCGCTATACCTGCCAGGGCGTAGTCAAAGGCTCCTGGACTTCCTGTCTGTGACTATGGGATCATTCAGCATTTACCCACATCAACAAATAACAATGCAATGCAACACATTCGTGAATACTAATGCAATCAACCTATGGCATAAACATGATGCATGAGATATGCTTAAAGCAGTTTGTGGTTCAATTAAAAGTCATAAGTTTAGTTCCACTCACCTCTGGCTATCTGGACTGACTGACTCTGCAGGCTCTGAACCTCTGGAGCAGTACTCACTGCTGCTCTCTCTGGTTCCTCTGGTCTGTACCTATACAGATGGACTCAAATGAGGGACCAAACAAGCGTAAAAATAACTCTCTTAAACTTCCCTAAGAATCCCCTTAAACTCACTCAACTATCCATGCAAAGCATGCAAAAGAAAGCTGGACAGGACACTTTCGGCGGCAGGTTCGGCGGCCGAATGTCCTCTCCAGAGACGAAACTCAAGCACCTTCGGCGGCACCTTCGGCGGCCGAATCTCCCAAACAGAGCCGAACATTCAACACTCGCGGGGGCAAGCTGTGGCAGCCGAAGCCACCATACAAGAGGTTCGGCGGCCGAATGACCCTTCGGCTGCCGAACCTGAGTTCATCCAGAACTCAGCTTCAACGGCAAACCATCTTCTCCTTCCCTTCAACCACTCAAACCATATATACTCCAACTCCTCAACACACATATACTCACGTATATGATCACAGGGGTCCAAAACTATCTAATAACCCCAAACAACAAATCAAACATAACACAGAAACATGTATACATGCATAACTTCATCAAAACCACTACTTCTGCTCACTTAAACATGCATCTCTCTCCCTTACCTTCCATAAAACCTTCAGAAAACACATAAACATGTTCAAGAGCATTACTTACCTCCTGTAAGAAGAAGCTGAACACTCTGAACTAAGGAAAATGGACCAACTCTCCTCAAACTCTCAAACTCTCACAAACTTAGTTTTGAAGATCAAAACATTCAAACCCTTGTGAACGATCAAAACACTCTGCATGAGCTGCTCAAACTCAGCAAATAAACCAGGGGAGACGTGGCCAAGCTTCTGGCAACAAATTGGCCATAACACCTGTCCAAAATGCTGACTAAGGATGCCCAAAAGCTGGCTGGCCAACTCAGTTTCGGCTGCCCAATCGCATGCAAAACCATGCAACATTCGGGGGCCGAACTTACCTTCGGAAGCCGAACACCTTCGGCGGCCGAACTTACCTTCGGCGGCCGAACTTGGCTCAACTGCCGTAGGTTATTTCAACTCAAAACTCACTTCCATTAACCGTAAAACATCAATACAAATCATACCACTTAGTAAAACATAAATTCTACCTTTTTCTAGAATTCCGACACCCCGGAGTCCACCGGACGACAAAAATTCCGGTGCTGGACTCTAGCCGGGTATTACATACAGGGAGGAACTGGTGGACATGCTCGATCACAGTGAGATGTCTGTACTCCGAATGCAAGTGGTACCCATATCTGAAACTCTGTATCATCAAGTCCGATCGATGTCTGTGGTATATGTGGCTCATGCTCTGCTATGTCAATTGCAATCAGCTCTTCCTGACTTTTATGGTCAGGTAGTCGAACTGGTCCTCTCCACTTCTTAAACCTTCCACGTCCCCTCATCTGTGAAAAAAAAAAGTCAGGACCTAAAAATAGTATAAAATTCATTAATATTAAATATCAAACGTACAGATGTGTTAAGTTACTTACAGACAAAGTATGAAAATATACAACCCTAAACTGATTGAGTATGTAAATTTATTCATTCCGATGCATACGAATCGAACTCATTATCACCATTTATATTTACATATGAATTAGGGTCACTAGAGAAATCATCTTCATATGTCGAAACATCATCATGAATCTTAATCATTCCTCCACTTGGATCATTTAGGGAATGTTGTTCAGTTACATCATCCAGATTTACTTCTGTGTAATCAATCTCATCTTTTTGAAAAAGGTTCATCTGTCTTTGAAGATGTGTCAGCTACTTCTACAATAGGTCTACCTTTAACTTTCATCACAACCCACCAATCATTTTTGTCATGACGCTTGCTTGAGTATAAAGCATAAACAATCGGTATTGCCTAAGAGGCTAACACGAATGGTTTGTACTTAGTGAATCTTCGCTTATTGTTAACATCAACTATTTTATACTCTCTATGTATCTTGGTTCTAGTGTTTGTTGTTGGATCAAACCAATCGCGGTTGAACAGTATAGTCCGCTTAATTGGTAACCCTGGATACTCCAATCTCAATGCCTCCACCAATTATCCATGGTAGTCACTTTCTTCTGAGATGTAATTGCTTCCTTTTATACATACACCAAAATTCATTGTGTTCCTATTCGAAGTTCTTTTGATTGTGTTGAATTTACATCCATTGACCATATACCCATCAAAAGTGGTGACACTTCTCAGCTGTCCCTTTGACAGATCTTTTATAAACTGATTATCTACATTGTTCTGCAAATCATGTGCATACTTGTAAAACCATTCGATAAACTCTCTCTCCAATTTTTCATCAACAACTGCATTTGTGATATTTGGTTAAGTCGACTTTACTCGCTCTACATATATGCTATACATATAAATTTACAATTAGTGTTTTAATAGAATGTACAATTTAAGAGAATTTATATTATTACTAAAATTAACAATACGTACTTAATATATGTTTTCACTTCTGGACAATTTAAGAGAATATATGTTTGAGGAGCTCGGATTTCATCTTCAGTCATATATCTCGATTTTCCCTTTCCGAGAGTTCGACCTATGCATTTGAATATGCTTAATTTACCCGATATGTCATCATCAGAGACAACTTCAGGCAAGTTGCGTGGCACCTTTTGATGTCTTGTTATGACATGTGCTTCAAATTAATGAGCAGAAAATACAGCTGCTTCTTTCACCAAGTAAGCATTACATATTTAACCTTCTACCCTTACTTTATTTTTTTATATTATTCTTTAACTTTCTTAGGTATCTGTTGTGTGGAAATAAAATTACAAATGTCTTGTGAGTAAATCAAAATGCTTACCTATATATGTAAATAATTAGTAAGTACACCTCTCAAATGAGTACATCTACCGATATTGTACTGGTCCTGCAATTGTTGCTTCATATGCAAGGTGTACTGGTAAATGTTCCATTGAATCAAACAGACTTGGAGAAAATACTTTTTCAAACTTACAAAGGATCAAAGGATTCTGTTCACTTAACCATTGCATGTCCCAATTACTAACTGTAGTTGAAGTAAGTTCTCTAAAAAAATTGCTAAGCTCTTATTGGTTGCCAAACATTTCTCTGAGAGCTATAGGAAGAATTCATTGCATGAAAACATAACAGTCGTGGCTTTTCATACCAAACAGTCTAAGCTTCCGACTATCAACACATCTCCCTAGATTGGAAACATATCCATCAGGAAATTTTAGTGTTTTCAGCTAATCACATAGTAACATCTTTGATTCTTTGTCCAAACAATAACTTGCTTTTGGATATTTTCCACTGATTGGATCTTTCTTCAATTCTGATCTTCTATATATTTTATTTAAATCTTCCCGTGATTTTATATTATCCTTTGTCTTTCCCTTCATATTCATCACTGTATTAAAAATATTCTCAAATACATTCTTTTCAATGTGCATGACATCTAAATTGTGGCGAATCATGTTTGATGACCAATATGGCAAATCCCATAATATGCTCCGTTTACGCCAATTGGTTGTCTTTGAAATCCGACCATTTATTTCTTGACTTTCATTGTCTATTATCTGCATCGATCCAATTTCTTTAATTTCATTTAACAAGTATTCCCTAATTCTAATTGGTGGGGGTGACTTGAAGACAGTTCGGTTTCTAATAAAAGATGTCTTGTTTCGATGAAAAGGGTGGTCTTTTGGTAAGAACTTCCGATGACTATCAAACCGTATTTGTTTAGCTCCCCTATTTAATGTAAAGGCATCTGTATTTTCCATGCAGTATGGATGTGCAGTGCGTCCTGCTTTGCTCTATCCTGAGAGCATTGAATAAGCGGGAAAGTCAATAAATAGTCCAAATTAAAGCAGCACGCATGATAGAATTTTCTGCTAGAAAGCATCGTAAGTTTCCACACCAACTTTCCAAAGATCTTTCAATTCATTAACTAATGGTTGCATGTATACATCAAGTGTTTCCTTTGGATTCTTAGGACTAGGAATGATAATTGTCAGGAACATGTATTCATCTTTCATATACATCCCAGGTGGCAAGTTGTATGGAGTTAAGTGTACTGGCCATGAAGAATACTATTGTCCAGATTGACCGAATGGTTGAAAGCCATTAGTGCAAAGGCCGAGTCTAACATTTCAGACCTCTGTTGCAAAGACTGGATGAGTTTGTTTGAAATCCTTTCAAGCAGGAGCATCTGAACAATGGCACATCACCCCATCCTCATTTGTATGTGCATTATGCCAAGTCATATACTTTGTTGTAATAGACGATGTATAAAGTCTTTGCAAACGTGGTGTTATGGGAAAGTAATACATCGTTTTGTATGGTATAAGAGTCTTACCTTTCCCCATAGTGTCCTTTAGTCGTTTGAACCTTGCATGGTCACAAAATTTGCATCTAGTTAGTTCTGTATCAATTTCTTAATAAATCATACACCCATAAACACAACAATATATCTTTTCTACAGGAAGCCCCAATCCTTGCACTAGTTTCTTTGTTGAGTAAAAGTTGTTCATCGTGACATTGTCACTCGTTAACATCTCCTTGATAAGTTCACAAATCTTATCAAAACACCGATATAAGAAATGATATTCTGCCTTCTGATTTAATAAATGTGAAACTGCTAATAACTGAGAGTGACTTTCACATTCAGGCCATAGTTCTTACTTAGCTGTATTTAACATATTATACAGTTTTTGTGCAGTGGAATTTGGCATCTGACATGTCTCATTATTTATTACACGACAACCTGTTGCATCCATGACCATATCTTCCAACTGATTAAAATTTGGATGATTAACACTATCAGAACCATGAGACATGTCTAATAGTGCATTATCAGAACCGTGATGCACTTTAGTTTCACCGTGCACGTACCAAACAATGTAATTCTGCGCAAAACCATACTTCATTAAATGATATTTGACTGTATTTTCATCTTTGAAGCTACGATTTTAACACTTAAATCGATTGCAAAGAGAACAAATCTGATCACCATTTAAATAATCTGGGCAATTCTTAGCTTTCTCTATAAATTCATTTATTCCCTCTAAAAATCTGGGGTTCAGTAAACCCTCTCTGAAATGGGCATACATCCAACTTCTTTCAGTAGACATAATAACTACAATCACTATGCTGCTATGAAACCAAAATACTTATAAACCCTTTCTTTGAACAGAGCCTGAAAAGTAGCCATTAATTTATGCATTATACGCAAAATATGTAGTAATAATATCAATTTCAAACACCAAATCACATGACATATGCTCTATGTTCATAACTTAATTAATTATATATTATTATATAAATATATCATCTTGAAAATTTATACATAAAACCATGTATGGTAAAAAAAGAATATATATTTTGAGAGGAAAAATAAGGAAATAAATTTAAATATATATATATATATATATATATATATATATATATATATATATATATATATTATATGCATATATAGAGAGTTTGTGTTAGGGTTGATGTAAATTTGGTCAAATAGTTCTGCTAAGAATTTCTCTCTATCTTCCCTCCTCTCTATATCTCTGTACTTGGTATTTCAAACTTTTCATGAATCTCATGAATCTCCATAATGCTCTTAGCTTTTTAAGACAATACTGCTCTTAGCTTTTTATTCCTCTCTAGCTAGAGTTAGTGGGAGATATCACCTTAAGTAACTTATACTGTCAATAAATTACTCAATCTAAATGCTATAGATAATAGGTAAGGTTCTAAGAATAAATATTATTACCTCTAAACACCTACATGCATATGCCAACTGGGCTTAGAATGTAAACAAGCATAGGCATATCTAACTTTGTGCTAAAACTTAATTAGTAGTGGGGTGACTCTATTGCTTCAAGATTGTCTACTTTAAATATTTTATAATTGCAATCAACCAATTTTTCAAGATTGTCCACTTCAATATTTTATTTTTTTATAACTTAATTAGTGTCTGCCATTTTCAATTCCATATTGAAATATGCACCTAAACATATCTACTTGTGCAAGCCTAATGAAAACATATCTGCTCCATGTGGAAATAAGCAAGCCTAATGAAAACTCAATGCTCCAAATCCATGAACCTGGAACACTATATTCTCACCATTCTTTTCCTAATTTTCGTTTAAAGCCAAATATTGACCACATTGTTATCTTCAACAACCAATACTTGACATAAGGTCTACAACTTAAAAATAATTTCTCAAAGGGAAAAATTTTAAGAGTTCTCTAATTGGCTATTGTACCAAAATGTCTACTTCAATCCTCCAAGCTATGAAAAATACACTTTGTTTGTTGTTCTTGTAGTGCTGTCTGTGCTAAGAAGCTAGAGTAGCTATGCCCAATTACTCATATTGAGATATTATACCAACTGAAATTTTTATATTGAGAAGCAAAAATATGACTACCAAATTTTTCAATCCAAAGTGGGTCTTCACTCTTAAAAGAATAGAAAAGAGGGTGCTTTCATATTTTAATAACACAATATTATTATTGGAGACTGGAAGTAAATTAATGAGTGGCACACAACATAATCATAACATTGCTTGTAATTGGAGCAGAAAAGGTTATCATTCAAGCATTAAGTCCTCGGTACTTGATGCTTCTTTAAACCAAGGCAAGGCAATGAGATGATATCTCAGCAAGAATATTAGAAGACCTTGTACAACATCTAAGAGAGGAAAATTATATAGCCAATAGGCACAAGAGACTTGATTTTGAAAGGTTAATTTTGATTTGCACATCTTGTTTTTCCCTTGTTGTCAAAGTGTACAAGAGACCATCAACACCATAAATAGGAATTTGCACCATAACAGTTACAAGCAATATCTGAATTGACATGAAAAAAGAACTGTACACAGCAATCTAGTTGCTAAAATGTTTCATTTCTTGATTGGAAACAACAAGCCATAGGCACATAGAAAATTAGCACAAGAAAAATTCATAAAGTTCAGAAACTAAACTAGTAAGTTATGAGGAACTTCAACAACAATGACTAATTGGTAGAAGTAGCACTTTGCTACTCCTGCATAATTAGTGGGATTTGCTACTCATGCAAGGACTTATCTCCTGCAAAGTGCTACTCCTGCAAAGACTTGTCCTATTCTAAACATGAATTTGCTACTCTTATATAAACTTATCTCCATGTTATTCATCAAAACACTAGCAGTACTGTTGGATGGGAATTAATCAGAACAATTAATCTCTATTCTGATTAATCAGAATAATTAATCAGATGATTGCTCACCTGTTGATAGTGAGCACTCTGGAGATCATTGAGTTTATAATTTTGTTCATCAGGTGAGCTCACCTATCGAACAATATTAATTAGTGTTCTGATTAATTAATTTATAATCTTGTTCGAAGTTATACCAATCAAAGTAAGCACACTAGCAGTACCGTTGGATGAGAATTAATCAGAATAATAATTAATCTCCGTTCTGATTAATCAGAACAATTAATCTCCGTTCTGATTAATCAGAATAATTAATCAGATGATTGCTCACCTGTCGATGGTGAGCATTTTGGAGATCATTGAGTTTATAATCTTGTTCATTAGGTCAGCTCACCTGTCGAACAAGATTAATTAGTATTCTGATTAATCAGTTTATAATCTTGTTCGAAGTTATACCAATCAAAGTAAGCACCCTAGCAGTATTGTTGGATGGCGTAATGCATATCAATCTCCAGAATGCTCACCTATCGACGGTAATGGTGGAATGGCGTAAATGACGACGGTGATGGCGGTGGAAGCTACACTCGTTCGATGCAAAATGGAACTTCGTTCGATGTAAAAACAAAAATTAGGGATTTGATATTGGGATATTGTTTAATTGGGTCAATTCACTAATGTATTATTGGGTCCGTTAGTGAAAATAACACGATAGGAATTTATAATAAACTCACAAATGGATTTTTAACGGATTTTTAATGGACTGCATCGGTTAGTATCTCACTGACGAAAATATTAACGATTGTGTGCCTCCGTTGGTAGATAATATATTTTCTCAAATCTATTAGTACATCCATTACTATCACTAACGGATTTCAACCCATTAGTAAAATTCGTTAACGATTTGATGAATTTTTGTAGTGAATAGTATTAATTTTTCTTCTGCCTTGAGATGGCAGTATTCTCTTAGCCTCGTAGATGCCTATTTTCTAATCATTTAATTTGTTTGTCTTTTACTAAGATTATTCTCTTCTCTCTACTCTTTTCTCTCTTTTCTTATCCTCTTCCTTCTTTCTTCTGCCTTTTATTTGTTCATTGATATGTACAGATCTGATGAGGTATCACCACCTGCTCAACCTATTGAAACCCTATATGCTGATTTATCACTTAAAGATGAACAAGGTCGGGTAGAGTTGTATCCGTTCTTTTGCTCTGAAATATCATCTAAATGCGAAATTGTACTCGTTTTTAAGCAAAATTGTATCCGTTCTTTTGCAACTTATCTCCCCACTTTCTACAGGTTGTTGCCATATAGCCTACGATCGACCGATATTCGGCTTGTGCATATAGCAACTATAGATTATTGGGACCCGATAAAATATAATCACGGCGGTCACAGCGGTTGCATCTTTCCTACATATCTAATAATACAAAATAATATAGAATATCACAGTACAATCAAATGTTATACTAATACACATTTACCAACTTTATTATATTCAAAATCACTAACAATATTCAAACATTATTTTTTCACTAAAAAGATTCTATCCAAAAATCATAACAAATACTAGTAATCCAAAAATATTCTATCCAAAAATCACAACAAATATTCTATCACAACAAATATTCTATCCAAAAATCAAAACAAATTTAACACTATATAAAAAAATTTATAAAAATATTAATTGGTGGCAGTGTTAATGTAATTGGAATAAAGGCTATAAAAAAGCTAGATTTAATTAAATTATTTAATCTTTTATTTAATATTTAAAAAATTATTAAATTTTATTAACCCTTTAATTATATTTATTTTAAATAAACTAAATTTTATTAAATATTAAAAAATATTTAAATAAACTTAAACATAAACTAAAATTAATACTAATCAATTTATATATTATTATACATAAAAAATAAAATAAATAATAATTTTAAAATAATAAAAAAATTTTAAGACGGATGAAATATTTTAAAAATTTAAATTATTATATTTTTAAAAGATTATTAAATTTTATTAACTCTTTAATTATATTTATTTTAAATAAATTAAATTTTATTAAATATTAAAAAATATTTAAATAAACTTAAACATAAAATAAAATTAATACTAATCAATTTATATATTATTATAATATAAATAATAAAATAAATAATAATTTTAAAATAATAAAAACAAAATTTAAGACGGACGAAATATTTTAAAAATTTAAATTATTATATTTTTAAAAGATTATTAAATTTTATTAACTCTTTAATTATATTTATTTTAAATAAATTAAATTTTATTAAATACTAAAAAATATTTAAATAAACTTAAACATAAAATAAAATTAATACTAATCATTAAATTATTAAATTTTATTAGCTCTTTAATTATATTTATTTTAAATAAATTAAATTTTATTAAATGTTAAAAAATATTTAAATAAACTTAAACATAAAATAAAATTAATACTAATCCATTTATATATTATTATAATATTAGAATTTAAAATATTATATTTTTAAAAAAAAATTATTTTATAAACTATTGTTTTAAAAGTTTCTCCAAAAATTTGTTTATACAACTTTAAGTGTGTGGATTATGTTTATTTAACTTTATTTAATTCTATAATTATATTTTACAGATAAGTTTATATAAAAATATAATTAAATAATTTTTTTAATTATATAATTGATGGGCGATTAAAACTTTTTTAAAAAAATTAACTATTTAATCTTTTAAATAAAAATACTTATTAGTTAATTTTTAAAAATTTTAAGACTTAATTAATAAATTTTTTAAAATTATAAAAATTAAATAAAAAATATATTAACATTTTTATTTATTAACATCTAACATTATAATTTATAGTTTTATTTTTATATGTCAAACGAGTAAAATATATATACATTTAAAAATAAAAATCAGTTTATAGAAAAATCTGATAATATGAGATATTCAGAAAAATAGAAGGAGATGAAAATGGAGATCACAGTATGGTGGAGGTGGAGATTACAGTATGCTGAAGATGGAGACCGGAGGAGGGAAGTGTGGAGAAGGAGAAGAGAGAAAAGAATGTTGAGATCAAAAATGGGGAAAACCGGGGAGACGAGGGAGACTTTAGATTTAAAAGCCAAAGTCTCTCTGGATATGCAGCACCACGAACCTGCATGAAGCCTTGATGCTTATCCAGCATTTAAAGTACAGGCAAGATGCCGAACACGCCACATATGCAGGCAAGATGTCTAACAAAAAGGAGTTTAACACCATGAGTATCGAACAAGCATGTTAAGCAGTATTTCTGAAAATATTTTTGAATTTTGAATTGATAATTAATTTTTTTATTATGCATGAAATTCAAAAAAAATTCAAACAAAGGGATACACCTAAAAATGCCTAAAGGTGACTGGACATGGGTGCATTTTAGATATGAAAAAATGCCAAATTTCTGTTTCTTTTATGGGATAATTGGAATTGCGGATCGATATTGTAAAAAGCTTTTTCTTACCCCTGGTGTAACGAAGGAGCAGTTTGCTTATGGGCCATGGATGCGTGCGGAGAATCGCCGGAAAGCAAGTTAGTATCGACATAGAAAGGGCGGTGGCTGTTAGTTGTCCGATGAGTGGTGAAGGAGGGAATCCAAAAAATTCAAAAAACCCTACAAACAAGGGATTAGATACTATACAAATCCCTCTTAATTCGGCTGTTGCAGGAATTAAGGCCAAAGATAAGGGTTTGGCTTTGTTACCTAACGTGCATGGAGTTGACTCTTTAAATGAGAAAGCTAGTATGGAGGTGGACCCCATTGATGATGTGGATGAAGAAGGGTTAATTCTCACAAATCCAAAAAGGAGAAGGCATGATGATGATGGCCGGAGGGAGTTTCTAGTTCAATACGGATACCTAACGAACCAAAAAACTTGCGTGGGGCAGGACTTGGAACACAGGCCCGCCCATCATTATGAGTTCCCTATGTTGGAACTGTTGTGGGCTTGGAAACCCAGAAACAATTTCTGAATTAAAAGATTTGGTAATCTTAAAGAAGCCCAATTTGGTGTTTTTACAGGAGACTAGGTGTGGGTGGACTCGGAGCATCTTAGGAGAGTACTGGCTTATAAGGACTGATAATTGTTAATCCTAATGGCCTAAGTGGCGGTTTAGCCTTATTGTGGAAGGAACGGGGTATGTGCTCTTTGTTAGGCTATAATACTAATTATATTGATGTGAAAGTTTCTGTTCCAGGCACTCCATGTTTTCGATTTCCAGGGTTCTATGGCCTCCCTGAAAGGCATCGGAGACGTGAGTCTTGGGAGCTTCTAAGGTCCCTCAGGAATCGCTTGAACTTACCATGATGTGCAGCGGGTGATTTTAATGACAAGTTGGCTTATGGAGACAAGCTTGGAAGGGTTCAACAACCGATATGGTTAATACAGGGCTTTCAGCAGGCTGTGGAATATTATGGATTGCATGATTTAGGCTTTGTCGGTAATAAATACACATGGGAACGTGGTCGCACTATTGTTGATTGGATTCGCGAACGTTTGGATAGGGCATTGGCTAGTAATCGTTGGTGGCAGTTATTAATTAGTAATCCAACAGTATATAATCTTGAAACGGCTAAAAGTGACCACTCTGCAATTTTCGCTTCTTTGGGTTTGGCTGTGATTCAGTATGCTCCAAAGCAATTTTTCTTTGAAAATTCATGGTTGAAGGAGATTGATGATCATCGAGCTGTACAGGAGGCATGGAACGTTGGGAAAGGAAGTAATATTCAAGAACAGATTCGATGTTGTGGTGAGCACTTGGCAAGTTGGGGTCGAATGAAACGAAATCAGTTTCGAGATAAACTAAGGCAATGTAAATCTCAAATGGAGCGGTACAAACAGAGTTCGAATCCAGATCATATTCAATTATATCGCATAGCTAAAGATGCTTATGTTTAAGTGTTGCATCAACAGGAGTTGTACTGGAAGCAAAGGGATAAACAATATTGGCTTTGCGATGGTGATTCGAACACAAGGTATTTCCATGTTATGGCATCGGCTCGACCAAAAAAAAAAAAATCAATAACACAGCTTAAAGATAACATGGGTAATTGGGTGACTTGGCAGTCTGGTCTTCCAGAAGTGGTGAGCAATTATTTTGATACTTTGTTTACTTCTTCTCAGGGGCAGATGGAATCAATTCTTGAATGTTTGGTGAGAAGGTCACAGCCGAGCAGAATTTGTTATTACAGCAGCCTGTTACACGTGAAGAATTTAGGGATGAAGTGTTTAGTATGCACCCAGACAAGGCCGCTGGTCCTGATGGATTAAATCCAGGATTTTACCGATCGTTTTGGCAAGTAGTGGGTGATGATGTTTCTGCGGCGGTGATGATGTTTCTGCGGCAGTGTTGAATTGCCTGCATAATAATGGTACGGTCCCAGGTAACAATAATACCAATATTATTCTGATTCCAAAAAAAAGGAACCTGAGCATGTTTCGGATTTACGACCAATTTACTTGTGTAACGTTGTTTTGCGGATTACTTGTAAAGTATTAGCTAATCGTATGCGTGCTTGTATGGATGGTGTGATTTTTGCTTCACATAGTGCCTTCATTCCTGGCCGTTATCAGCTATGATTGCATTTGAGCTAATACATTTTTTACGAAGGAAAACACAAGGGAAAGATAAGTTTGCGGCCTTAAAGACTGACATGAGTGAGGCTACGACCGTGTTCAATGGCAAATCTTACAATCTATGATGTTGAAGCTGGGTTTTTGCATGGAATGGATTGTTAAAATAATGAAGTTGGTAACATCTGTCTCTTATCATGTTTGCCATAGCGGTCATCGTGTTGGTCCTATTTTGCCACAGCGCGGGCTTAGGCAAGGACCCGTTGTCACCTTATTTATTTTTTATTGTGGTGGAGGGATTGTCAGCATTGCTTCATTCCTTTGAAACTCGAGGCCAAATCCATGGTGTTAAGGTGAATAATAGAGCCCCTTCTATTTTACATCTGACGATGCTTTTTATTTTTTTAAAGCTACTATTTCGGAGGTTTTTTGTATCAATCATTGCTTAAGGCTGTATGAGATGGTGTCGGGCAGCAAGTTAACTTTTAGAAGTCCAAAATATTTTTTAGTAAGAATAGAGCACAGGAGGAGAAGGAGGTTGTGGCTAATTTATTGAATGTGCGTGTAGTTGATGTACCATGTAATAGATAAGGATAATACTAAACCTTCTTCGAGTGTTTTGAAATAGTTTTCTTAAGATACTCAATCACGCAGAGTGCGTATAAGTGCTACGATCCACTCACTTCGAAACTATATCTCTCTTGTCATGTGGAGTTTGTAGAAACAGAGTTCCCCTTTTGTATTCTTGCTCAAAACCTCGAACGCCCAAATTCTTCTACCACAGATACTTGGCCTTCCATCCATTTTGTTTTACCAATTGCAGGAATTGACAGTCTCAGGGAGCCAGAATCGACGGTGGCTGCTATGGCTTCCCCTTCTCCGGTTCAGTTGCAACCCACGCCAAATCTGGGAGCCACATCGGAATCCAGATCAGGAACGGATATGGGTATGGATTTTTCTGTTGGTTTAATATCTGATAATACTGAGATACTGTGGATGTCTCTCAGTTGGATTTGGTTCCTTAAGTGTAAAATCAGTCTATTCACCCGATGATTACCAGGAGTAAAAACAATATTCGAAAGCCTATTCAGAAGTTGTGTTTGGCAATGATTTCTCAATCTCCACCTATGTTATTTGTTCCTAAAACAGTGGCACAGGCACTAAAAGATCCCAAATGGAGATTGGCGATGGAGGCTGAATATAATGCGTTAATGAAGCAAAAGACTTGGAAGTTGGTTTCTCTAGATAAAGCAGCAAATGTTGTGAGTTGCAAGTGGCTATTTCGAATCAAGACTAATGCCCAAGGAAATCCGGTGAGGTACAAAGCTCGTTTAGTAGCCAGAGGGTTCACTCAACGCCCTGGTTTCGATTTTGATCAAACTTTTTCGCCAGTTGCTAAACATCCTACTGTAAGAATAGTTCTATCTCTTGTTGTTATTCATGGGTGATCTTTGAGACAAGTTGACGTTAATAATGCTTTTTCTGCATGGTGTATTGACTGAAGAGGTTTTTATGGAGCAACCCCCTGAGTTTGTCGACACTGATGCTCCTCATTATATTTGTCAATTGAAAAAGTCATTGTATGGTCTTAAGCAGGCACCAAGGGCGAGGTACTCTGAATTAACATCATTTCTTATTAGTGCTGGTTTTGAACAGTCGAAATCCGACAGTTGTTTGTTTATGTCGTTCAAGAATGGTCACTGTGTCTACATTCTTGTTTATGTCAACGATATTATCGTCACTGGCAGTAACTCTGTTTTGATTGAGCAGCTTATACAGTTACTTGGTGGGAAATTCTCTATCAAAGACTTGGGCACTTTGCATTACTTCTTAGGAGTGGAAGTTACAAGAACTGAGTCTGGTCTATTTTTGTCTCAACAGAATTATGTTAGAGAGCTTTTGGAAAAAGTAAACATGCATGAAGTAAAATCTGCTGCCACTCCATTATCCGTATCTATGGTATTAAGTAAATATGATTCAAATGCTTTGGATGATGTCTCCGAATACAGGGTGATCATTGGAAGTTTGCAATACTTGTTGTTAACTAGACCGGATGTTGCTTTTGTTGTCAATAAACTCTCTCAGTATACTCACCGGCCTACGTTCAATCACTGGACAGCAGTGAAGAGGTTACTTCGCTATTTGGTTGGAACAATTGATCATGGTTTGATCTTGCGTAAACAATCCACATTGAGTCTACATGCATTTTTCGATGCAGATTGGGCTGGTGACCTAGATGATCGAACATCAACAAGAGCTCACGTCATTTTTCTAGGGAGAAATCCCATCGCTTGGTCATCGAAGAAACAGAAATCCGTTGCTAGATTTGCAACGGAAGATGAATACAGGTCAGTAGCTACAACTACAGCTAACTTGATTTGGGTACAAAATCTGCTTCTTGAATTGAAAGTTCGAATTCCGGATAACCTAGTGATCTACTGTGATAATCTGGGGGCGACATATGTGACTGCCAACCCAGTTTTCCACTCCAAAATGAAACACATAACACTAGATTATCACTTCGTCAGACAGAAGGTTCAAGCTGGCCATCTACGAGTTACCAATGTTTCTTCTAAAGAACAAATTGCTGATTTATTAACTAAGCCATTGCCAATTACAGAGTTTACAAAGTTCAAGAACAAGATTGGTGTCGGAGCTCGACGACCATCTTCCGGGGGCATAATAGATAAGGATAATACTAAACCTTCTTCGAGTGTTTTGAAATAGTTTTCTATTGTATTTAGATATATAAAACTCTCTTATTTGTAAGATATAAACGAGTTGTATATATGTATTTAAATTCATCTGTTATTCATAATAATACACACTTTTTTCTGTTCTCTTACCAGGAAACTATTTGGGACTGCCGATTGTTGTGGGTAGTAGAAAGAAAGAAGCTTTTGGGTATATAGAAGATCGAGTGTGGAAAAGACTTCAAAGTTGGAAGCCGGTTGTGTTATCACTGGCTGGAAATGAAATTTTACTAAAAACAGTGGTGTAAGCTCTTCCGACGTATTTGATGGCTCTGTTTATGATTCCAGTAGGAATTGTTGATGCAATTGAAAAAGGAATGAACGGGTTTTGGTGGCGAAATGGTGGTGTCGAAAGAGGTTGTATTCATTGGTTATCGTGGAAGAGATTATGCCGGCGAAAGGAGCATGGAGTGATCGGCTTCAGTCTGCTTCATCAGTTTAATATTGCATCTTTGGCAAAAATGGCATGAAATCTTTTGATTAGACCTG
This sequence comes from Manihot esculenta, assembly GCF_001659605.2. Taxonomy (NCBI): domain Eukaryota; kingdom Viridiplantae; phylum Streptophyta; class Magnoliopsida; order Malpighiales; family Euphorbiaceae; genus Manihot; species Manihot esculenta. The sequence goes on from NC_035177.2 coordinate 15,667,276, forward strand.
ATGCTTTGGTTACAAAATTATAAAAGGCTCGATATTTTGCTGATACAGATTTATTGCAGGCTAAAGCAGGAGCTAATCCGAGTTACTTATGGAAATCTATCCATAATGCTCTTCCTCTTTTGCGTAGTGGCTGTGTTAGAAGGATAGGAGATGGCAATGATACTCGTGTCTTTGATGATCCTTGGCTCCCACGTCAAGAAAATCTTTTTTTACAAATTGCAGATAAGAGGATTTGCGTGTTGCTAATTTAATGCTCCCTGATCGACGTCAATGGGATTTAGAAGCTTTAACTATGATTTTTCCAGCCGAGGAAGCTTCCATTATTCAACAAATCCCATTGAGCTACCGGAGATATAAAGATGTTTGGATGTGGCAGTATGAAGCTAAGGGAGTCTATACAGTCAAGTCTAGTTACAATGTTCAGTATAATCAGGTGCAGCAAGATCATAGTTTCTTACCACAAATCTGGAAATTTATTTAGAGCTTAAATCTTCCTCCCAAGGTACTCAATTTCTTTTGGAGAGCAATGACTAACATACTCCCTGTTTGTGCTGTTTTAGTTCAATGACATGTTGAGACCTCTGCAACTTGTCCAATATGTCGCTTTGAACAGGAGACTGTCCCATTGCTCGTGATTGTTGGGAGTTGACGACGGTGGGATGGAAGCCGGCCTGATATTAATAATTTAGGGGGGTGGTTTGATGTTGTCCAAAATATTAGAGATAGGACACAGTTTCACCAAGCTATTATTATTACATGGGAGATATAGAATGCACGAAATAGACTGTTGTGGCAGCATCAAATTGTGAATCCTTATACTGTACTCTTGAAGGCGGAGCAGTTTCAACACGAATGGCAAGGAGCTAAGCTTGCTCCAGTGGGCTATAATCCTCCTGTGCATGGTTTGCATGGGAAATGGTAGCTACCTAACAAGGGTGTTAAATGGAATGTAGACGCGAGCTTTGATGCAAGTACAGGAGTTGCTGGCATTGGTATGGTGCTTCGAGATGGTGCTGGTTCTTTCCTGGAGGCAAGAAGTGTAAGTTTAGATTGTGTTAAAGGGCGGTATAAGGAAGTGCCTATTGTTCTTGAGATGGATTGTTTGTCGGTGAAGGTTGCTTTGTAGACTTGTGCGCTGCAGTTGAATTCTTATTTTGGCATTTTAATTCATGATTGTAAATCCTTAGCTACCATGTTTACTTCATTAAGTTTTTTTTGTGTTAGAAAATTAGCGGACCAAGTGGCTCATTCGTTAGTTAGAGTTACTGGTTTTATGTCTGGTTTGATAGAGTGGTTTGTTAATCCTCCTTCAGTTATTTTTGATGTACTGCTTTTTAATTCAGTTAATAATAATTAAGCAAATTATACTAAAAAAAAAAGAAGGATATTTTTACAAATTAGTTGACTTAAATGTCAATTTTTGATTATGTAAGGTAATGTTTATCTTTGATTCAAAATCATTCAATGCTTCAAATAAAATTAAATTTAGATTTCATTTGTTTCATAAAAATTCTATAGTATGAGATATTTTAAAAATTTAATCAACGAAAAATATTTTTTTATCAAAAAAAATAAAATATTTTAAGAAAAATGACTTTGTATTTAAAAAAAAAACAAAGTCATTTTTCACACCTTAAAATCTTTATTAAAATCTCTATATATAAATTTGTTAATAAAATTTATTTTAATTTTTTTGTTAAGACTTTATATATATAAATTTATTAATAAATTTTATTTTTTAAAATTAAAATTAAATAATGAAAAATAAGTTATGTAGTTAGAAAATATTTTTTTATACAAAATATTTTACATGGAAAATATTTTCTATAAAAATTAATTTTTAAATAAAAATTATTTTCTGCAGATAAATGAAAGCTAAAATTTTTTTAAAATGTAAAAGATTTGTAATAACAATACGTATTATTTGTAGAGTGGATCTCTATCAATCATATAAAAATTATCATACTTTGAGAATTTCATTATATATATATATATATACTCATTTTCTCCTCTCTCTCTCTCTTTGTAAATTCTCTCTCTTCATTCCAGAAATTCTATATTAGTTTTTAGAGTTTTAAATATAGTAAGTTTTATTTTATATTTTATATATGTTATTCATATAAGCTCGTATTGACGGCACTTTTCTCTTCTCCCTCCTCACTCTGACTTAACTCTGGGGATTTCAGGTTAAGGTTGCAGGAACCCTGACCTCTATAATAAAACTAAAACACCATAAGTATGCTCTGTGGTTGCGGCTTAAGCTGATCTTCCACATCAGAAAATTGTTTACATGTTTTAAATCATTTTATAGTAAAAATCTACTTCCTGGTATATAACCTGAAAAATCAGGTCTCTTCAATCCGGCAAATTATTGTGCCGTAGAAGAAACTTGGGTTACAACGTCACGTACCAAGTTTAATCTTTTAAATTTAAAAACTTTAAATAAATTGTGTGTTCGATCCATGTGTTTGTTGGTATCAGAGCCTAGGAATTTTTTTGCAAGGGAAGGAATCTATTATTAAAGATTTTGAAAAAGTAAGTTTTGGGTATGCCAATTGAACCCGTCCTAGCCAAAATTGTTTAGGCGCCCTAGGGTATAACAGGCAATGACCGCGACATATTTCAATATCTTTAAAAATGAATCATTTTCTATATAAATCGGCAAGTACAGTAAAATCAGATGATTCAAAGCCTTCAGAAATTAAAAGAGTAATAAATAAAAATGAATTAATATTGGAAGATTTTGTAAAAGCAATAGATGAATGGGAAATTCCTAAAGTAGATAAAGAACAGATTTATAAAATTCCAAAATTTAATGTTTTTAAAACAGATTATATAATTAAAACGGAAGAAAGAAATTTTCAATTAAGTAAACTTTTGAGAAAATAACTCTTTTATCAGGAAGAACATTAAATCATCATAGAAATAAAAAATATAAGTATATTCATATAGGATTAATATAGGTAGGAATAAAACTTTTAACTAGAGAAGGATTAAATACTAGTATACTAGCAGTAGTAAGAGATGCAAGATTTTTAAATTTTTCAGGATTCCTTGTTAGGATCTATAGAAACTAGTTTAAGTGAAAGACCCATATCTTTTGAAGTATATCCAGACATGACTATATAATTAAATGATCTAAACATTTTAGATAGCATAGTTTTGGAAATAAAAACTCATAATTATAAGATGAAACAAGGATCTATTCCAATAGCACTAATATATAAAATTCATTATAAAGCTATGAATTCAGCATTTGGAACTAAATATAAATTACAACCTAAGAAGGGAGAAACAAGGTTTTTACAAACAGATTTAACTAAAACAAATACGGTAATACCTAAAATGATATAATGGAAAGATATAACATTACCCGAAGAATGGATTTTAGAAGGTATAGTACCTCCACCAGAACAAGAAAAGGTAAAACCAAATACAAGTCTAAGTAAGATAGAACAGTTTGAAGATGGTAAAGTATCATTAAAATTCAATAGAAGTATAAGTAGTAGATATACAGAATCATCATCGTCAGTAGTAACAGAAGACATAGGAAGGGTATCAGCTATACCATCAGTAATATATGCAACCTATAGAGAAGATGAACCTAAACCTATAATTCAAACTATTGTAAAACCCAGATATTCTACATCAGATATTACAGATAGACATCTTAAAATGAAAGGAGTAGACTATAGTTCTTCAGTTCCCCAAGCAGTTTGTAATCCAGTAGAAAATTATTTAAATCAGCAGGCTGAAATAGCACCTTCTTCACCATCATCACCATCAGCATCCGCTATAACATAAAATATAAATAATATAAATAGAGAATTAAATGTTCTTACTAAAGAAAAAATTGAAAAGAAATTTTTAAAAGAAATAACTAAGACAAAAAATTTAAGAAAATTAAATAAAATTGTTAAAGAAAATAATTTTGAAAAATTAAAAGAAGAATATTTTGAATATGTTAGTAAAATAGGAAAAATAAAATTTTTTGAGTGGTTTGAATTAAGGAAGATAAAAAGTATAAATCCAATAACAGTAAGAGATAAAAAGCCAGAATGGATTGTAAATGATAAGGTAATTCAAAGTGATTTTCCACCTAAGATGATTAGTAAAATAAAACATGGAGAAAATGAAATAATTTGTGCACCATATAAAATATCTAAAGAAAATGATACAGATAAAAAAGGCATAGAGCAGAATAATTTTAGTAATGCAAGTTTAATATGTATAGGTTAACTCAGTTAAAAAAGATAGAGAAAATATTAAAAGAAAAATAAGTAGAAATAGAAGAGAAAAAAGAAATAAAACCACATATTTTTAAATAATACCAGATATCAAGTTCAAGTCAAAAGGAATTAAAAGCAAATAAAAATGAATTTTTGCAAAGTTTGAAAGAGCAATTAAGTAAAATAGAAACTTCAAAATCTAGTAAAAACATAATTCCAGAAACACCTCAGTCTAGAAATATAAATGTAATAGAGGAAGAATTAGGATCTGAAACTGAGCAAAGTCAGCCAGATTCAGAAGATATAAAACAGTTTGAAATAAATCCTATATGCTATAGAGAAATAGTAAGTAGAGCACCAGATCTAGGACTATTAGATAAACCAATTAGTACCTCTCAGTTCAAGTATAATGTCTCGACAATCTATGAATGAAATATAGATGGATTGTCTGAGTATAATATTTTAAGTTTATTACAGCAAATAACTATGGCAGCTAATGCATATAAAACCCAGCCTTTTGCTTCATATAGAGCAATAGCTAAAATAATTATAGCAGGGTTTACAGGACAATTAAAAGGTTAATGGGATTACCATCTAACAGATATAGCAGTTAGAAATTTTAAACTCAATTAGGTAAATAGTGATGGTGAACCTATATATAATGAGTTAGGAAAAACTATTCAGGATGCGGTATCAACCTTAATTCTAACAATTTCATTACATTTTATAGGAGACCCCTCTCTTCTAAAAGATAAAAATGTTGAGTTATTAAGTAATTTAAAATGTAAAAAAACTAAGTGATTTTCAGTATTATAAAACTACATTTTTAACTAGGTTAATATTAAGAGAAGATTCAAATCAAGATTTTTGGAAAGAAAAATTCCTAACAGAACTTCCTTATTTTCTAGGGGAAAAGGTTAAGAATAACATAAAACAACAATTTGGTAACCCAATACCATATAGAAAATTAACATATGGCCAGCTAGTAAGTATAATTCAAAAGGAAGGATTACAGATTTGTCAAGATCTAAAATTGCAAAGGACTTTAAAATATGAAATGCATAAAACTAAACATGAATTATGATCTTTTTGTAAACAATTTGATTATGGCATAAAGCAGAATAAAAATTGTAATGGTCAATGTTCTAAATCTAAACCAAGAAAATATTATAAAAAGGATCAGTATTATAAGAAAAAATATATAATAAAACCTAGTAAACAAGAATACTATAAAAAGAAAAATTATAAACCTTATAAAAAATATAGGAAAAAAATCCCAGTAAATAAAACCCAGAATAAAAAATCATTCAAAGATCTAACATGTTATAATTGTGGACAAAAAGGTCATACATCTAAATTTTGTAGATTCAATAAAAAACTAAATGAGTTAGATTTAGATGAAGAAATAATAAATAAAATTCAAGAATTATATATAGATTCAGAATTTTCAGAATCAGAAATAGCAGAAAGTGAAAATCAGATAGATGAATTAAACACTAGTTCGTCAGAAAAATCAATAAATGTGTTAACAAAAGAGCAAGGCTCGTTAGTGGAATTAATAAATACTATAGAAGATAATAATACTAAAGAAAAATTTCTTAAAAAATTAATTAAAAGTTTTGATGAAACAGAAGAAGTAAAATGTATCGTTCCTAAGATAGAAAAACAAACTTATGATTTAACTAAAATATTAAGTAAAAATAAAAAACCTAAAGAAACAGCATCTATAGAAGAATTGCAAAGAAAAATTAGAATAATAAAAACTGAAGTAAAGGATTTAAGGCATCATCTCCAGAAAGATTCAAAACGAATAAAAATCTTAGAAGAACAATTAATTTCTGAGTCATCCTCCTCATCTGAAGAAGCAGAAGAGGAAGGTAAAGAACATGGTAAAATAAGTCAATTAGAAAATGAAGAAGTAAATAATAATTTTATATTATTACTACAAGAAATAACTTCTAGAAAATATTTAGTAAAATTAACTATTAGATTATCAGAGGATTTCATGATAGATACTATAGCATTATTTGACACAAGAGCATATTTAAATTGCATAAAATCAAGTTTAGTACCTAAAAGATTTTAGCAAGAGACTAAAAAAAAATTATAAACAACAAATAGAACTAATTTAAATATTCTAGGAAAGACAGAAGTATTAATAGTAAATCAAGATTTAGAAATAAAAACTGTATTTTTATTATCTCAACAGATAAATCATATGGTAATATTAGGAACCCCTTTATAAACCTAATAACACCTTATTTAGTAAAAGATGACTGTATAGAAATTAAAACAAAAAATAAAAGGATTAGAATGGATTTTATAGAAAAACCTAAAACAAAAAATCTAAATTTAATAAAAGCACATTCCATTAGGACAATGGAAATCAATTCAATAATAAAATAAAAAACAGAGGATTTAAAAGATTTAAAGAATAATGTACATCTAACTAGAATTGGAAATCAATTAGGAAGTAAGTTTATAAAAATCAAGATAGAGGAATTAAAAAATTATATGGAAAAAGAATTACGTGCAGATCATCCTAATGCTTTTTGGAAAATAAAACAACACATAGTAGATTTGCCATATGAAGAAGGATTTAATAAAAAATCAATCTCAACCAAGGCTAGACCAATTCAAATGGCACCAGAATTATTAGAACATTATAAAAAAGAAATTAAAGAATTAGAAGATAAAAAATTAATTAGTAAATCAAGAAGCCCTTGGTCATGTGGAGCCTTTTATGTTAATAAAAATGCAGAAATTGAAAGAGGAACACCAAGGTTAGTTATAAATTATAAACCATTAAATACAGCATTAAAATGGATTAGGTATTCTATACAGAATAAAAAAGATCTTTTAAATAGATTATATAATGCAAATATTTTTAGTAAATTTGATATGAAGTCAGGATATTGGCAGATTCAAATCCATCCCAACGATAGGTATAAAACAACATTTACTGTTCCTTTCGGTCAATATGAGTGAAACGTAATGCCTTTTGGATTAAAAAATGCACCATCAGAATTCCAGAGAATAATGAATGACATTTTTAATCCTTATTCAAAATTCTGCATAGTTTATATAGATGATGTCTTAATATTCAACCAGAGTATAGAAAAACATTTTAAACATTTAAGGACATTTTGTATAATAATAAAAAAGAATGGATTAGCTCTAAGTAAGACTAAGATGAATCTATTTCAGACAAAAATCAGGTTCTTAGGATATTATATAGAACATGGTATAATCCAACCCATATAAAGGACACTGGTATTTGGAGAAAAGTTCCCGGATGAAATAACTAATAAAACCCAATTACAAAGGTTTCTAGGCTGTCTAAACTATATCATAGATTTTTATCCAAATTTAAATAGAATGATAAAACCATTACATGATAGATTAAGAAAAATGCTGGACCATGGACTGAAGAGCATACCAGCATTATAAGACATATGAAATCCTTAGTAAAGGAAATTCCTTACCTGTATATCCCAAATCCGAAAGCATTTAAAATTATAGAAACAAATGCTTCAGATGTAGGATATGGAGGAATTCTAAAACAGAGAATACACAATAAAGAAAGAATAATCCAGTTTACCTCAGGACACTGGAATTTAGCTCAGTTAAATTATTCTACCATTAAAAAAAGAAATTTTAAGTATTGTAATTTGCATAAATAAATTTCAGTCTGATTTGTTAAATCAAAAGTTTTTAGTCAGAATTGATTGTAAATCAGCAAATGATGTTTTGAAAAAATATGTTAAAAATCTTGCCTCTAAACAGATTTTTGCTAGATGGCAGGCAATTTTAAGTATTTTTGATTTTGATATTGAATATATTAAAGGCAGTAAAAATAATATTCCAGATTTTCTGACTCGAGAATTTTTATAGAATAATGGGAAGAAAGAAGAATAAACAAAAGGAAGTAAAATCCAGCCCAAGTCCTACTCCTAAAGCCTTATCAGAAGATTCGGAGGACCTGGATAAAATCGTAAAACCTTCGGAGGACCTGGATAAAATCGTAAAACCACAAGTAAAAAACCCAAGCCCATCAGATATAAAATCAAGCCCATCAGATTTAAAACGATGGATTGAAGAATTAAGTCAGTCACCAGAAGTGATTAAAGCTTTGCAAAATATAGCCTCCTCCTCAAGAGAATCAGGTATGGCCTCTAAAACTAAAGCGATCGCACCCGCTCATGGTACGACTAGTCTGTCTCAAACGGTAGACAGTAAAGACTTATCAAATTCGTTGAAGGCTGTGGGTTTGCCAAAAATCCAATCTACTCAGGGGTATAATATAAGTTTTCATAAATGGATTATAAAAAATGTATCTAATTTTGAAATTGTTGTTGAAAATGGTTATAACGATGTAAACCTATGGGGAGTTATTAAAAAATATTATCTTGAGAATTGGTACTTTACACCTAAAGATTTTTCAAAATCTCAGGAATACTATCATAGTATTTTGGAAGATACTGAATCAGTAAAAATAAAACATAATTTTGACAAAAATGATAAAAATATAATAGCCTACTCTTCCATACAGATAAAACGGGTTATCCATCCTAAGGATTGGCCAATCCCGAACTTGTATACTGGACTAACATTTAAAACCCTAAAAAAACATTTTACTTCATATAACTATTTTGATTATATAGATGCTTGGAAAAATGTTTTCAGTATCCAAAATCCAAGTCATACTCATTCATGGTTAATTTATTTTGACCAATCAAAAATTAAAGAAACCACCAGATTTCCAAATTGGTTTTTAAAATGGTGGCAATATAGAGGTATTTAAGAAGAAATTCTTTCACCAGAAGTATTTCAAGTATATCAGTATTTCAAAAGCAATTATAAACCCAACTTGAATGAGACCTATATACCCCCTTTAATGTATTTTTGTATAAACTTTTTTATTCCTTGGGTATACCAATGGTTTTTTGATTTTCAGTATATGGCGGGAACTTCTATTCCAGCTATAGTAAAGAAGAATAAAATCAAATGGTGGGGATCATTCAGAAACACCACCACAGAAATAGTTGTTAAGGAATGGATACTTAAAAAAGCACAGTTCCCTACTGTGTCTTATGCTGGTAAATTAACATTGCAACAAGGAGAGCCATCATTTGGAGCCCAGAAAGCCCAATGTCAGGCCTTATTAGCAGCAGCTAAAACCCCTGAAGAGTTCAAAATAATTTGTCAGCAGATGTTCAATCAGCTTACTCCAGAAGAAAAAGAAAAAGTAAAGCAATCCTGTGATAAAGAATCGTCAAAGGAATCCACTGATAAAGAATCATCAAGAAAATCTTCTAGTAAAAAAGTTTCAAAGAGGCAGTTCAGCAAAAAAATTAAAAAGCAGTCCAGTTCTGAATCGGAGTCAACAGCGTCATCCCAGACGTCATCCTCTAGTAAGAACCAGACATCTTCATATTGTGATAGTAATGAAGACGACAGTTATGGAGTTCTTCCCCCAATAAAAATTAAAAGTAAAACAGGCAAAAGAAGAGATAAACAGAAGGCAAAAGTAAAAAAGGAAAAGAAAGGTAAATTGAAGAAAGGTAAGAAAAAGGACACCTCATCATCAGAATCAGAGTAAAAAACAAAAATAGTAAAAGAAGTAGCAGACAAACTATTCATCCACAGTAAAAAGGAGCAGCCGTGGCAGACAGACTATTCATCCACAGTAGAAAGAAGCAGACATATATACTATTTATGAATAGTAAAGGCCGCATGAAGCAACAGTAAAGCTCTTGTGACTCTACAGTAAAGGCTAAGAATTTCTCTATAAAAGGGAGCCTCTCCCCTTGTGAAGGCACACACTTGTAAAACACAACTCATTTTATCCTCTCTCTCTCTCTCTCTCTCTCTCTCTCTCTCTCTCTCCCTTTATAAATTCTCTCTCTTCATTCCAGAAATTCTGTATTAGTTCTTAGAGTTTTAAATATAGTAAATTTATATCTGTTACTCATAGCGTGAAGCAACGGTAAAGCTCTTGTGACTCTACAGTAAAGGCTGAGAATTTCTCTATAAAAGGGAGCCTCTCCCCTTGTGAAGGCACACACTTGTAAAACACAACTCATTTTCTCCTCTCTCTCTCTCTCTCTCTCTCTCTCTCCCTTTGTAAATTCTCTCTCTTCATTCCAAAAATTCTGTATTAGTTCTTAGAGTTTTAAATATAGTATGTTTTATTTTATATTTTATATCTATTACTCATATAAGCCCGTGTTGACGGCACTCTTCTCTTCTCCCTCCTCACTCTGACTTAACTCTAGGGATCCTAGAATCCGAGTGCTTCGTTTAATTCACAAGAAGGATATGAGACTAACCTGTTAATCTCGTCCAAAAGATACAATGGCGGACTGATGATGCTACTTTTTCAAACGAACACCCTCTATGGTATCCACACGAACGTCTTCTATCCTTCTAGAGTGCTAGCTCTCTCAAAGATGGATAGATTATGTGCTCCACAATGTGCAATAGTTAGACTAAATTTTTCTCAAAAATTAACATCATCCTTCCACAATTCATAGAAAGAGTATTTATACGTTTCAGTCTTTTGTTTTTCCCACAACTCCTTTTCCTAAAAGGAGTTGTGTTCATAACCCACTATCACAATCTCATAGATACTCAAATATCTTATGTGATAGAGTCCTTTATCTGTAACAGTTACAGATAGACTGTAGATCTTTTAAATGTTATTATCTCATAATAATAAATAATTAATAATAATAACACTGTATTATTATTAATTAATATTATTAATAATAACACTTTATTATTATTAATTATATTAATGATTAATAATAATAACACTTTATTATTATTAATTATATTAATGATTAATAATAATAACACTTTATCATTATTAATTATATTAATGGGCTTTGGTCCATTAATATGTCATAGCACATCAACAACGTTCTTTTGTGCGTGACCCAATAGGCTCACATTAATTGGCAATAGGCCCAGTCCCACAAGGCCCATAAGTCATAAGTGGCCTCTAGCAAGACATTATGACTACCCAACTAATATGAGGATCAATAGTCCGATAAAACCTAATAAATAGAACATGTATTAATCCCTTTGTCACACGATATCTAGTTTGAACATAAGTCATTGTTAATGTCAAACTTATAATGTTCAAACTTATGATTTTTCGATCTCTAAGTAGACTGATAAATTCAACTAACACTATCAATGCATTTGAGCACGGCCATGCATTTCTCAGTCTCACTTATTGAGGGGCCTAGAAGATATCTCTCCCAGAGAGAGGGACAAATCCTATCTTGATTGTTCAATATCCTCTACGTAATTTCTATTATGCTCAATCATAACCTTTATGATTGTCCGATTAAAGACAATGTTTGGTTAAGTCAAAACATAATAGTCATCATGTTGGAAACTATGACAATCTCAAGTCAAAGGATTAAGACATAACTACTTTGAGATCCACTTATGACAATAACCCATGTAGTGATCTCAATGCGGATCCATCCAATACTTTGTTCTCTAACAAGTATCTATGATTATTGACTTATATCAACATATACATAATCATCTCATGATTATCAATCAATAATCATACTAGTTATATTTTATTATTATCAACATAATAATAAGTAACCATGGATGATAATTATTATTATGTAACATGAAAACAAATAATAATGATAAAAACCTCTTTTATTAATAACCAAACGATATATAAAAATGTCCAAGATAATGGCCTAGGGCATATATACTAACAATCTCCCACTTGCACTAAGCCTAATCATACAAGTATCTAATACCCATAGATCTAGTATGCTGATCATGCTTGACTTGTGAAAGAGGCTTGGTTTGGATCTGCAATATTGTCATTTGTGTCTATTTTGCATATTTTGATATCTCTTCTATCAATGATCTCTCGAATAAGGTGATATCATCTGAGTATGTGTTTAGATCTCTGATGAGATCTGGGCTCCTTTGCCTGTGCTATGGCACCATTGTTATCACAATAAAAGTCCATAGGATTTGCAATGCTGGGAACCACTCCCAACTCTGAGATGAATTTCTTCAACCAGACTGTCTCCTTAGCTGCATCTAATGCTGCTATATACTCAGCTTCTGTTGTAGAATCTGCTACAGTGCTCTGCTTGAAACTTTTCCAGCTAACAGCTCCACCATTTAAAGTGAATACGAATTCTGACTGCGATCTGAAGTCATCTATGTCGGTTTTGAAACTAGCATCTGTGTAACCATTTACAACTAGCTCGTCTTCCAATCCTCCATAAACTAGGAATGCATCCTTAGTCCTTCTAAGGTACTTTAGGATATTCTTAACAGCTGTCCAGTGACTTTCACCGGGATCTGCTTGATATCTGCTTGTTGTGCTCAAGGCATATGAGACGTCTGGTCTGGTACATAACATGACATATATGATAAATCCAATAGTAAAAGCATAAGGAATCTTATTCATCCGTTCTCGCTCATCAAATGTCATAGGACATTGATTCTTGCTAAGATGAATACCATGAGACATGGGCAAGAATCCTCTTTTGGAATCTTACATGCTGAACCTCTTCAACACCTTGTCAGTATAAATACTTTGACTCAGACCGATTATCCTCTTGGATCTATCCCTATAGATCTTAACACCAAGGATATAAGCAGCCTCACCTAAGTCATTCATTGAAAAAGAATTCCCTAACCAAGTCTTAACCTTTTGCAAGGTAGGGATATCATTTCCAATGAGTAATATGTTATCCACATATAAGACTAGAAACACAACTGCACTCCCACTAACCATCTTGTAAACATAAGGTTCATCTTCATTCTTGATGAATCCAAAGTCCCTTATTGTTTCATCAAAATGAAGATTCCAGCTCCGAGAAGCTTGCTTCAATCCATAAATGGATCTCTGAAGCTTGCAAATCTTTCCAGAATTCTCAAGGATTACAAAACCCTCAGGTTGCGTCATGTACACATCCTCGAGCAAGTTTCCATTAAGGAAAACTGTTTTGACATCCATTTGCCATATCTTGTAATCATAGTACGCAGCAATGACAATGAGAATTGTAACCGACTTAAGCATTGCAACTGGAGAAAAGGTCTCATCATAGTCTATACCATGAGTTTGCTTGAAACCTTTTGCGACAAGCCTTGCTTTGTAGGTATGCACATTTCCATCCATGTCAGTTTTCTTCTTGAAAATCCATTTGCAACCAATGGTCTTAACACCCTCAGGGGGATCAATTAATGATCAAACTCGATTGTCATACATGGATTGCATTTCAAATTTCATGGCAGAAAGCCATTTCTCGGAATCTGGACCTGACACAGCCTCTTGATAGGTATTAGGCTCATCTTGATCAATGAGCAAAAGTTCACGACTATCAGTTAAGAGAAATCCATATCTCTCAGGCTGATGACGTGTCCTATCAGATCTGCGTGGGACTTATGTCACCCTTTCAGTTTCCACAACTGTTTGCGGTTCTGAAAGTGGTTCTATCGGCAGTTCAATGCTCTCTTGTGGTGCTTGAGTTTCCTCAAGTTGCACTGTACTCCCATTGAATCTCTGAGAGATAAATTCCTTTTCCAAAAAGGTACCATTTCGAGAAACAAACACTTTGTTCTCTGAGGGAATATAGAAATAGTATCCTTTGGTTTCCTTACGATACCCTACAAAATTGCACTTAATAAATTTTAGAGCTAGCTTATCTGAAATTGGGCGTTTCACATAAGCCTCACAACCCAAAATCTTAAGGAAAGACAAACTGGGCATTTTGCCAGTCCATAACTCATATGGTGTCTTTTCAACCACTTTCGATGGTACTCGGTTTAGAATAAATGCAGCTGTTTCCAAGGCATAACCCCAAAATGATAAAGGGAGATTTGTTTGACTCATCATAGATCGAACCATATCTAATAAAGTTTGATTTCTCCTTTCAGAAACACCGTTCCATTGTGGAGTTCCTGAAGGAGTTAATTGTGAAATAATTCCACAGTTTCTAAGATGTTCATCAAACTCTTGGCTCAAATATTCACCACATCGATCAGATCAAAACATCTTAATAGTTCTACCAAGTTGATTTTGTACTTCACTTTGAAAAGTTCTAAGCATTTCAAAAGATTCATGCTTATGTTTCATTAGGTAGACATAGCCATGCCTACTGAAATCATCAATGAATGTAATGAAGTACTGATAACCTCCCCTGGTACTAATGCTTAGTGGGCCACATACATCTGTATGTATTAAGCCCAATAAGTCTGAAGCCCTTTGACCTTATCCAGCAAAAGGGTCTTTTGTCATCTTACCAATCAAACAAGATTCACAATTTTCAAATGATTCAAAATCAAATGAATCTAATAAACCATCTTTATGGAGCTTAGATATGCGATTCTCATTTATATGGCTAAGACGACAGTGCCATAAATATATTGGGTTTAACTCATTTGGCTTAGTTTTCTTAAAAGTTATGTTATAGATATTGTTGTCTCTAGAATCATCTAGATTAAGGACATAAAGGCCATCATAAGAATTTGAAATACAAAAAAGCAAATCTTTATTATAAATGGAGCATTTCTTATTCTTAATAAGAAATGAAAAACCTTCATCGTCCAAAACCGAAACTGAAATAATATTCCTACTCAAAGTAGGAACATAAAAGCAATTGTTCAAAACTAACAAAAGCCCATTGAGTGACACAAGTTCATATGTCCTTACAGCTAAGGCAGCAACTCTTGCTCCATTGCCTACACATAGGTCCACATCGCCCTTTTTCAGTTTTCTACTCCTTTTGAGATCCTGCACATTTATACAAATTTGAGAACCACATCCGATATCTAATACCCATGAAGTAGAAATAGATAAATTAATATCTATAACATAAATACCTGAAGTCATAGTCTCACTACTCTTCTTCTTCTTGCACTCATCCAAATAGAGTTTGCAAGTTCTTTTCTAATGCCCTGGTTCCTTGCAATGGAAGCAGATTCCTTCCTTAGGAACTATTTCCTTAGGAACTTTTGCCTTGGATTGCCATTTAGGATTGCCTCGTCCCTTAGGCTCATTACCACCTTTAGACTTGGGCTTCCCCTTATTTTTCATGGACTTACCCTTATTGACATTCAAAATTTGGGTAGGTCTTTTCTTGACATTTACCTCAGCTGTCCTTAGCATCCCATGCAGCTCAGGAATGGATTTCTCCATATTGTTCATGTTATAGTTCATGACAAACTGAGAAAAACTGCTGAGTAGAGAATGTAGGATCGGGTCCATAGAGAGTTCTAAACTCAGAGGATAGCCAAGCCTAGCAAGGTGATCAATATAGCCTTTCATCTTTAAAACATGAGCACTAACTGATTCACCTTTAGCCATTTTGCAATCATGCAATGCAATGGTGGTTTCATACCTATCCTGCCTAGCTTGCTGTTGGAAAGCTTGTTTGAGATGGACACTCATCTCATAAGCCTCAATGTGCTCCAGATCCTTCTGAAGTTCTGGGCATATAGTTGCCAACATAAGACATCCAATGTCATTAGAATCATCCATATGCTTCTTATGCTTGTTCTTAACAGCATTAGTAACATCAGCAGGAGGTGGTTCAGGAACAGCTTCATCAAGCACATAGGACTTTTTCTCTTGCTTGAGAACAATTCTCAAGTTTCTAAACCAGTCAACAAAATTAGTCCCATTTTCTTTTAGTTTATCCTTCTCAAGGATAGATCGCAGTGATAAGATGGAATTGTTATTAGCAGCCATAATTATCTACAAAATATGCAAATATAATCAATTTAGTAAATTAATATTGAGGTGATAATAATCTCCCACTAAAATATAACCCTCAAAAATAATAATATTTTAGTAGGCTAAGATCCATATTTCACCTATTTCTAAGTCAGCTTTGGCATGACGCTTAGAATTAAGTTACTTAGGTAGGTAACTCCTTACCAATTACATCTAATGTAACTATTAGATTATGAGGTGTTGACATCATATGTCAAATGCATGTTATACCCCATCTAATGCCTTAGGCCCAAAACCGTTTTGATAGCCTAATTAAGCTCAACCAAAATTAAATAAATGAGTAACTATTACTCATCCTATCTTACTAGGATAACCTAAGCACTTTGTTTTGACAAAACCTGTATTTTGGTGATCTTAATCTTGATAGGTATTTAATATATGGGTGGCATTAAAATTTAAAATTTTAGAGTGAGGGTTCAACTTACAATTTTAATTATTTTGTCTTGCATATATATATTATAGCATCCTATATGCATATATATTTAGACTATCATACATAGTATCTCATACTAATATATGACAAAATAATAAAATATAGTAATTTAAATCTGATTTAAAGACTAAAAGAAAATAATTTAAAATTTATTTTCTTATTAATATTTTTTTTATTTTTTTTAATTCCAGGGGCAGAATTATAATTAGGGCATCTTCTTCCTCAGGAAAAAGCCCTAGCCGCCGCCCCGACCGATGCGCAACCCACTGGCGCGCGAAGCGCGCCACGCTAGTGCGCGACCCACTTGGCGCGCGACCGTCCTACGCATGGCGGCCATGCCATGCAAAGCTTTACCTCTGCCATCGCGTGATGAGGATACGAGGAACCATCGCACCTCAACGGCACACACCGACCGGGTCTCACCGTCAGGCATGGCCGCTTCCCTCATCAACGAAGATGTTGGATCTTGCAGAACCATCGTTCGTGACAATCACGAAGATGCCGGAGGCAAGCACGATGGTGGACGTGGCCCTGTAATTGTGTTCTTCATCAACATGATTTGCAGAATTTTTTTTTTATCAATTTAATTTTTCTAACAAAAATTAAAATTATC
The DNA here is from genome assembly GCF_001659605.2 of Manihot esculenta. Lineage (NCBI taxonomy): Eukaryota > Viridiplantae > Streptophyta > Magnoliopsida > Malpighiales > Euphorbiaceae > Manihot > Manihot esculenta. The sequence continues at coordinate 15,684,345 of NC_035177.2, forward strand.
TAAATGATCTAATCATTCATCCATAATTATCATGCCATTCTAATAAACATATATCACATATATCATATTAATCATGGCGTAATTAATTTAAACGAAAAGCACAGTTTGGCTCTGATACCACTGTTGGGAAATCCCGAGATTATTGCAACCCAAAGGCGTAGCGAAAAAATAAAATTTCTCTGATTTCCTTTTCCTAGAATCTGAGTGCTTCGTTTAATTCACAAGAAGGATATGAGACTAACCTGTTAATCTCGTCCAAAAGATACAATGGCGGACTGATGGTTCGGCTTTTTCAAACGAACACCCTCTATGGTATCCACATGAACGTCTTCTATCCTTCTAAAGTGCTAGCTCTCTCAAAGATGGATAGATTATGTGCTCCACAATCTGCAATAGTTAGACTGAATTTTTCTCAAAAATTAACATCATCCTTCCACAATTCATAGAAGGAGTATTTCTATGTTTCAGTCTTTTGTTTTTCCCACAACTCCTTTTCCTAAAAGGAGCTGTGTTCATAACCCACTATCACAATCTCATAGATACTCAAATATCTTTTGTGATAGAGTCCTTTATCTGTAATAGTTACAGATAGACTGCAGATCTTTTAAATATTATTATCTCATAATAATAAATAATTAATAATAATAACACTTTATTATTATTAATTATATTAATGGGCTTTGTGCTTTTAGTCCATTAATATGTCATAGCACATCAATAACGTTCTTTTGTGTGTGACCCAATAGGCTCATATTAATTGGCAATTGGCCCAGTCCCACAAGGCCCATAAGTCATAAGTGGTCTCTAGCAAGACATTATGACTACCCAACTAATATGAGGATCAATAGTCCGATAAAACCTAATAAATAGAACATGTATTAATCCCTTTGTCACACTATATCTAGTTTGAATATAAGTCATGGTCAATGTCAAACTTATAATGTTCAAAATTATGATTTCTCGATCTCTAAGTAGATTGATAAATTCAAATGACACTATCAATTCATTTGAGCACGGCCATGCATTTCTCAGTCTCACTTATCGAGGGGCCTAGAAGATATCTCTCTCAGAGAGAGGAACAAATCCTATCTTGATTGTTCAATATCCTCTACATAATTTCTATTATGCTCAATCATAACCTTTATGATTGTCCAATTAAAGACAATGTTTGGTTATGTCAAAACATAATAGTCCTCATGTTGGAAACTATGACAATCTCAAGTCAAAGGATTAAGACATAACTACTTTGGGATTCACTTATGACAATAACCCATGTAGTGATCTCAATACGGGTCCATCCAATACTTTGTTCTCTAATAAGTATCTATGATTATTGACTTGTATCAACATATACATAATCATCTCATGATTATCAATCAATAATCATACTAGTTATATTTTATTATTATCAACATAATAATAAGTAACCAGGGATGATAATCATTATTATATAACATGCAAACAAATAATAATGATAAAAACCTCTTTTATTAATAACCAAACGAGATACAAAAAGGTCCAAGATAATGACCTAGGGCATATACACTAACAGATGGGCCACCAAGGAGAACTTGTGCCAGATGCCCATGTTTCTCGTGAACTCCTTAAAGGTCTTGCAGTTGAATTGCTTGCCATTGTCTGATATAAGCACCCTCGGTATCCTGAATCTGCAGATAATGTTGCCCCAGACGAAGTCTATCATTTTCCTTGCTGTTATGGTGGGGACTGCCTCAACTTCTAGCCACTTAGAAAAATATTCCACAGCTACTATTACGAACTTCTTCTGGCCCGTGGTTTTGGGGAAGGGTCCCAGGATATCTATACCCCATTGTGAGAACTGCCAGGGACTAGATATGCTAGATTGAGGGGTGGCTGGAATATTGATTGCGTTGGCATACCTCTGGCACACGTCACATCTTCTGACAAATTCTTTAGCTTCCTTCTTAACTGTGGGCCAATAGTAGCCCTGTCTGTAGATCTTATTCGCCAGCGTCCCTGCCCCTTCATGTGCCCCGCAGATTCCTTGGTGTATCTCTTCCGTCACCCTGACTGCCTCGTCCGGGCCTACACATTGGAGCTCCGGGCTGGATCTTCCTCTTCGATATAGAGTTCCCCTTACTGCTTGATAATTGGCTGCTCGAGCTGCAATTTTCTTTGCTTCGGCTTTATCTTCTGGGAGCTTTCCTTTCTCTAGATATTCCATAACGGGTGATAGAGCATAAATTAGTTCATTTTATATTAATATTATTGATGAATATTTACATGATTTCTGCTTAATTTATTGCTTATAATATTATTTTGCAGAAAATGGTGTAAAAGGACAATTTGGAGAAAACCCCCCTAAAACTGCCTTATTTGGAGCAAAAGAAGGCAAGCCTGTCGAGTCGGATTCAAGTCCAGCTAAATGAGGAAAGTATTCTGAAAATCAAATATTCAAGCAACTTAGCACGCGGAACCGCAATTGGACGGCCCATTCCCGCACAGTCACGAGCACTTGGACCAAGCCCATTCCTTCACGTGGACCAAGCCAAGCAGTTGGGCCCGCACTCACACTCCCACTTCACCCACGCACACATGGCCCGCCTTCAACATCCAAGCACAAAGAACCACGCACACTGGCCCGCCCAAGGCATGCCCCCACCTCACGCAATGGGCCCATTCCCGCCTTCACCAATCACCCGCACGCGGACCAAGTTCTTGCATATGGACCGCACATGGACAAGCTCAATCCTGCTTCCAAGCTCTTCACGTGGATCAACCTTCATGCATATGGGCCAGCTTCAAAACCCTTCACGTGGACCAAGCTTCTGCCAAACCGCTTCAACACTCACGCCTCATCAATTCATCCGCACATGGGCCCGCTTCAAACGCTCCCACTTCAATTCCAGCACATGGATCAGCACCTCAGCATCACGCACACGTATGAAGCAATTGGCAATTTAGGGCTCCTCTGCACCTATTTTAAGAGCTTTAAGCGGCTAGAAACAAGGACAATTCCAATTCAGCAATTCCGCAGCCCGGCGCAAGGAAACTCTCCGCCTCCATCCTTCGGTTTCTTTTCTCTCTTTTCCTTTTTATTTTTCAGTTTTTAATTCAGCCATGAGCGGCTGAATTACTTAATCTAGTTGGATAATTGGTTGAAACTTTAGTTGTTTAATGGGTTGTGAGACTTGATCAAATATTGTTTAACTTTTGGGTGTTTAATATTCATGCAATTTCATACTTAATTTTTATATTATTTTGTTATTGAGATCTACGTTGATTTTTAATTACAAAATAATTATTTGTTAATTTGAATGATTTAAGTCCGTAATTGCTTAGGTTATTCTTACATAAGAACACTTGGCATAAAAACCAAGGAAGTTGCATGATCTAGCGTTGTCTCCATACGTTTGGGTAGCTAGGATTGGGTCTCTCTATTTCTTAATGCAATTGACAATTGTTTTGATACCTATGGCCCAAGGATGTTCCTTGGCAATTTGTTAATTAGTAATTGATTAGAGGACGTTCCCTAATTAATTTAATAATAAGGAGAGATAATAGTGGTGAGAAGCGTCTTCCATCTCCATAACTAATCTATTGAGTCAACCCAAAAGAACAAAGTGTCTGTGATCAATCCCAACAACTAAAGTGGATCCAATACTTCAACTAGAACTTTCTCATTATTGATTACTCTTTATTTTATTATTTGCTCTCTATTATTATTCTCATTATTAGTTACTACAATCAATCTCAAACCCCTCTGTTATTTTGTTGACAGTTTTTTATCCCAATTTTCAGTTTATCTCATTTAATACCACTTTCAGTTTTTATCTCATTTTTAGTTTATTATTGTTCCAGTTTATTTTCTTGGTCATAAAAAGAGAAATAGGTGAGTTCTCAATTCCCTGTGGATTCGATCCTTTCACCACTATCTGCAGTTTTAAATTGTTGATAATTAGAAAGGTTATTTTTGACCGGTTTCGACAACCGCGAGTCAACGGGGTCATCCAACTTTGCCCTTCCTCGACCTGCATTACAGTGTCTGTTTTGTCAAAGGCATGAATGTTAATGTGTTGTATGTATACCTCATCTGGGAGCTGTTCCAACTCTTCTTTAGATAATCGGCTGAGCAGGTCTGCCTCATCGTTTTCTTCTCGAGGTATTCTTTGATACTTTACAATGATTCCCTGCTCACTGAGCTCTGCTTCAATGACTTTCACTTTCGCTAAGTATTTATGCATAGTAGGGTCCCTTGCTTGATATGCCCCTATTACTTGGTTGATCACTAGCTGTGAGTCATTATTTATTTTGAGGTCAGTTGCTCCTACTTCCGTCACTATTAGCATTCCGTTTATTAGGGCTTCATACTCTGCTACATTGTTAGTAGCATTGAACTCTAGCCGTAAGGCGTAACAGACTTTGAACCCTTATGGTTCTTTCAGCATTACTCCAGCACCGTTGCCTTCAACACTAGATGCCCCATCCACGAACAGACTCCAGCTGAACTTTCGTGAGGGTTGCTCGTTATGTTCTCTCTCCATTGCCTCTACTGGTTTTTCATTGAGCTCCATTCGTTCCTCGTTGAAGGAACATTCCGCTATGAAGTCAGCCAGGGTTGGGCTTTGATGGCCGTTCGAGGTTGGTACTCTAGGCAGTATGGACTAACTTCAACAGACCAAGCTAGCATCCGTCCTGACGTCTCTGGTCTGTGGAGGATCTTCTTCAAAGGCTAATCTGTCAGTACCACCCCTTGATGGCTTTCCAGGTATACCCTAAACTTTCTCACTGCAAGTAAGAGGGCGTATGCCAACTTTTCTATGTTTAAGTATCTAACCTCGGCGTCTTCAAGCACCTTACTGACGTAAAATACTGGTTTCTACTCCCCTTCTTCTTCCCTTACCAACACGGTGCTTATGGCTTGTTCCGATGCTACTAAGTAGATGAGGAGCTCTTCCCCCACTATGGGATTACTAAGCACGTGTGGCGAACTAAGATACTACTTAAGGTTTCTGAAAGCCTATTGGTAGTCCTCAGTCCATTCGAAGTTTGGGACTTTCCTCAGCTTTCTGAAGAATGGTAAACACCTCTCTACTGATTTTGACATGAACCGGTTAAGTGCCACCACCCTACATATGAGCCTCTACATATCTCTTACGCAGATCAGCTCAGGCATTTTCAGTATGGCTTCTACTTTCTCTAGGTTTGGTTCGATACCCTTTCTGCTAACCATGTATCCTAGGAATTTTCCTTCTCTGATGAAAAAATCACACTTAGCTGAGTTCAATCTCATCCTGTACTGCTCTAGTACACCAAAAACTTCTTTCAGATCTATTAGGTGCTGCTGGAAGGTTTGGCTCTTTACCACCATATCATCCACATATACTTCCACATTCCTTCCAATATGGATTTTAAAGATTTTGTTCATCAGTCTCTGGTATGTTGCCCCGGCATTCTTCAACCCAAAAGGCATGGCCTTGTAACAATAAGTCCCATTTTTCGTTATGAACGAGGTCTTCTCCTAATCTGACTTGTCCATTGGGATTTGGTAGTAACCAGACATTGCATTTAGGGACGACATATAATCAAAGTCGACCGTAGAATCGACCATTTTATTAATATCAGGGAGGGGGTAACAATCTTTGGGGCATGCCTGATTCAGGTCAGCAAAATCTATACACATCCTATACTTGCCATTGGCTTTTTTCACTAGTACAGGATTTGCTAACCATTGCGGGTACATTACTCCCCTGATGAACCCTGCTTCCTCTAGCTTCTGTACCTCCTCCCTGGTGGCTTGCTGCTTCTCTTTCCCCACTACTCTTTTCTTTTGCTTCACTGGTTTAGCCTCGGGAAGGATGTTCAGCTTGTGGGTCATCACCTCAGGGTCTATCCTGGGCATGTCAGATGGCTTCCAAGCGAAGCTCGAGGCGTGACCTCGGATCAGAGCCATTGCTTCTATTTTCTGTTCTTCAGTTAGGTTGGTGTTGAGACTAAAAATCTTATCTGCTTCTGCTTCTGATAAGGGGAAGGTTTCCAACTCTCCCACTAGTTCTGTCCTGCCTTCTTTCTTTTCATCTCTGACTTCCATGACCTGTGAGTTGAATCTCTCGTCAGCCGAACTCGGTTTTGCCACAGTGGCCATGTATACAGCCCTTGCCTCCGCCTGACGTCCCCAAACTACTTCGACCCCTGTCTCCGTTGGAAACTTCATGGTCAGGTACCTTGTAACAGCCCGGGAATCGATACCCCTCTGTAACGGCCCGAATCGCTACCGGCGCTAGGATTCAGATCGGCTTAAGGTCGCCTGGACCCGTAGCAAGCCTGACATACATCCTATCACCTGGTCAAATCCCATACATGATCAAAACATAAACATAAAACCTTAAACATCTGATGTAAATACCGAGCTTGACCTGTATGCAACATAACTGGAAATATAAAAACCCCCATACTAGAGCCCTCAATAAAAACTCTAGCTGGGTCACCATAACATACATCAAGCTGGGATCACATCCAAGGAACTAGAACCTAACCTGTGCATGCATCAAAACCATAAACATAAGACCTCCACTAGAGTCCTCATCAAAATACTCTAGCGTGGTAAACAACACATGCCACCAGTTTGGTTCAAACTCAACTCAACATTAAACCATTACATACATCATTTACTAAAAAGGGACTAACCAAGCCTTAGGGCCAAGCACAATACTAATACATAACACAACTATACTATACTTGCATTACATTACATTTCATTATCTTACAATCCATTATATCAATTTACATTACATGTCCACAATAAAACACTAATCTATTACATAAGCATAACCTTAACTCTTGAGACTTCCCAATCTTCCTCAGACCTGCAAACCTGGGGTTAGGGGAGAGGGGTGAGCTAAAAAGCTCAGTGACCAGAACATGGAAAAATAATAATAAATCATATGCTTTCATGGAATGCATCACAACACGAACATTTCACATAACGGATGGACATGACCACCAAAACTCCCTCTGTCTGTAACATATCATGGTGCCCGGCCCTTCGGGCTCCTCAGGACTTCATTATGGCCGGCCCTCAAAGGGGCTCCTAAGGACTTCTGTAACATAACATAGTTAGGGCTATTGGGGTCGCCTTGGTCCATCCACATCAACAGCAAATTATGCAATGCAGCATATTCGTGATTTCTAATGCAAGCAACCTACTACATATACATGGTATTCATGATGCGTGTAACATGCTTAAAACATTTGAGTTAGTTCTACTCACCTCTGGCAGACGCTGGACTGACTCTGCAATAGCTAACACTGATGGCCTCCTCGGTCCCTCGGGTCCGATCCTACACAGGTGGACTCGAATGAGGTGCCAAACACACTCTAAACAACTCGAAAACAACTCCCCAGAAACCCACTAAAACATCACCAAAGCATGCATAGAATACAACCATGAAAGGGCTGGATAGGGCACTTTTGGCGGCCGAAGGTTCCTTCCAGAGCCGAAAGTCATGCAGGTTCGGGGGCACTTTCGGCGGCCGAACCCTCTCTCCAGATCCGAAAGTCAGGCACTTTCGGCGGGCCGAACATCACCTTCGGCGGCTGAAAGTCTGCTCCAGATCCGAAACACAGCTTTCTGGGGCAAGGTTAGGCGGCCAATCCATGCATCCATAGGCAGGTTCGGCGGCTGAAACTACCTTCGGCGGCCGAACCTGAGTTCATCCATAACTCAGCCTCTTATGCATACAAGCCTCCCAAGCCTTCCAAAACCTTACCAAACACCCCAAACAAGCTCCCAACCTTTTAAAAACACGCATAAACCCTTAACCATGCACAAAGGAGCTTAAACAAGCTTAAACTCCAACAAAGAACATCATAAAGCATACATAAATAGCTTATGACCCACATAAGCCAAAACCATCAAAACTACTCAAAACCTCACTTGCTCTCTCCCAATCATGCATACACACTCCCACATGCATAAAGGAGCATAAACTAACATAAACTCCTCAACACAAACATCACATAACATACATTGGGCATAAAATCCATATAAACCTAAACATGCATATCTACCCATACTCAACCATCAAAACATCATTAAACTTACTTAAAACTTCATTAAAATGCAAGGAAAGCAAGGATCTACACTTACCTCTTGAAGATCGAGGGGTGGTGTGATCCCTAACTCGAAGGTGTGGAGGATCCAAGCTCCAAAAGTCTCCAAGCTTCCAAAACTCCTATTTAAGCTTTAAAACTTCAAAACAAGGGTAGGACTCATAAAAACTCGAGGGATGGGTAGAGAAAGCATGAAAACGACCAAAGGAGTACAAAAACTTACCTGAGCTCGAAAATGGGGAGAAAACTCGCCCATTTCCGATCTGAGGGCTCTTTATAGGTGGCCTGGTCAACGACCTTCAACAACCTAATGTGCCCCCTAAACTCATGCATGTTCGGCGGCCGAACTTGAGGTTCGGCGGCCAAACCTTGGTTCTTTCAAACAAAGCTTTCGGAGGCCAAAGGCGCTCCCGAAACCTTCCCATGTTCGGCGGCCGAACTTCACTTTCGGCGGCCGAACCTGGCAAATGCCTCCTTGGTCTTTTCTTTTCAAAACTCAATTCTTTTTCATTTAAAACCATGAAATCAGTAAAAACATTTTAGAAAACACATTTTACCCCTCTAGAAGACTCTGGCATCTTCAAAATTCCATATTCCAACGGAGATTCCGCCGGAAGTTAGGGATTTCGATGCCGGAATCTAGCCGGGTATTACATACCTGATGCTGGTCACCACCTCAAAGTCATACAACACAGGCCTTCCTAGTATGGCATTGTAGTTCAGAGGGAGTTTCACCACCAGGAACACAGTTTGAGACAGAGGTGCCTCTCCCAGGGTCAGAGCTACCTTCACTTTCCCTTCTACGAGTATTGGAATTCCTCCGATCCCCTTCACTGGGGCTTGATCCCGCACCATCTGTTCTTCTGGTATCCCCATCTGCTGGAAGACCCTGTAAGGCAGTAGGTTTACTTTGCTTCCATCATCTACCAGGATCTTTCAGACACATAAGTTATGAATAACAGCTTCAATGACGAGAGCATCATCATGAGGCGTTTGAATGCCATGAGCATCTTCTGAGGAGAAGGAAATGACCATTGGGGAGTGTTCTACCACCTGCATGACTTCATTGTTGCTTCTCTCTCTGTCTCGGCTCCTTTTCCTTCCTCTCCTGCTCATCTGACCTCCCGTTCCTCCGACAATCATATTGATGGTCCCGCTGGAGCCATCATTAACCAGTCCTACCCCCAACCTTTGGGGTTTCTCCGCTGCAAGGTTCTGTTGGGGTCTTTCTCCTTCAGGTTTCTTTATGAAGTTTTGGAGATGACCCCTCTTGATCAGCCTTTCAATTTCATTAATCATCTGGTAGCAATCATTGGTATCATGGCCGTGGGTGCGGTGATATTGATAATATTTGTCGGGATCTCTCTGGCTTGCCTCCGCTCTCATGGACTTAGGCCACTAGAGGAACTCCTTATCTTTAACTGCCACGAGCACCTCAGCTTTGGAGGCATTGAGGGGTGTGATTGCTTCTAGGACTCGAGGTAGCGGCGGTCTTTGCTCTCTCCGATCCCAAGGTTGTCGATATACCTCGGGCCCCCTATTTGGCCTTTTCTCGTGTCTGTCCGACCTCCTTTCCTTGGGAGCTTTCCCCCTATCTGTCGCTTCCTTAGCGAACCTGCTAGTTGTCAAGGCATCATCTTGCCTTATATACTTTTTTGCTCTCTTCATCAGTTCTGCCAAGGAGGTTGGTGGCTTTCTTCACAGGGAACCAAAGAACTCAGAGGAGGTGGTTTCCTTCTGCATAGCTTCCACAGCCCGGCTTTCATCCAGCTCGGGGATCTGCAGGGCCTTCGTATTGAAACCGGCTACGTATTCTCTCAGGGACTCATTCTTCCTTTGCCTGACTATCTCCAAGTAGCCAGTTTTTTTGTCAACTGGTACTCCTGCTATGAACCGGCTGATGAAAATGTTCCCATGTCACCAAAACTTCTGATACTCCCTTCCTCCAGACTGTTGAACTAAGCCCTTGCTAGGCCTGTGAGCGTCGTAGGGAATACCTTGTACGTCAAGGCATCCGATAGGGTCTGTAACTCCATAAAGGTTTTGACGCGGAACCCTATGGCACAAGCCTCAAACCCACACGCACAAGTAGATACGGAATCCAAAGATCTGATAAACCCACCTCCTATGGCACCCCAAACTTAGAGAAGCTGAAACACCAATGATCGAAGGATTTAGATGAGAATCCGACAAACGCCACAACGAATAGTTGATAAGTTAGCCAAGATTCCTGGTGTAATTGATGAAAGCAAATCCTCACTCTCACTCAAAGCAATACACGCCAAAGGCATGAGAAGAATTCTGAAATTTTGATTAAAAGCTGCCTCTTACAATTGTTTCCTATCCTTATATAGTTAGGAGAAAAACAAATAAAACCCTAAGACACTCTTCTTGGGCCTGACTTAAACACATAAGACCCAACCCTAATCACACACTAAAATAACACATAGGTATTAAAATATAGGCCCACAACATGGCCCAACACTCTAAAACTTAAAAGATAAAATATGGCCAGAATACAAGCCCAAACAAAACTAAAATAAAACAAGTGTTTAAATAATAAAACTAGCAAGCCCATCCTAACAAAGTTGAATCTTCACAAAAGCCTTACTTGATCTTCACTTTAGGCTTTCCTTTATGTAGTTTTAGCCCACAGGTTTGATTAGGCTCCCTCAGCCTATGATTGCAAGTGTTGCACCAAATCTGTCCCATATGAATTAAAGCACGCCCCAAATATATATGGATTATATGAATATGATTTTGAACTACTCTTGGATCCATTGGAATGATATAAGTTTGCTCCACACCATTGTTAGAAATTTGTCCTATTGGATCCGTATCATTCCCTCTTTCTTTAGAAAAGATTCGTCCTCGAATCTTGCTGATATTTATGTCAAGAAGGAAAGCTTTAGGCACCCATGTATCTTCAAAGACCTCCTTTTGAATAGGTGGAAATAGTATAAAACTTTCATCATGGATGTTTTCATCAACAACCTGCACATCAAGAACAAATGAACTAGACATAAAAATATTAGTCATAGAAAGATCATGTGGATGTGACCCATTCTCCTCTACAACTTCCAAAACAGTCTTATTCATCTCCTCCACCTCATCAATCATGTGCTCCCCATGTCCACCATCATTCACAACCTCTTCTATAAGCTCATTAATGGAATCTTCAAGAACAACTACATTAGATGCATGCATTACAACTTCCTCTTCAATTTGAATCTCTATGGAAGTTGACATTGGAACTTTAGCCTCTTCTTTCTCCTTTTCTTTCTCCATCTTCCCTCCTTGAACTAGTCTTGATTCTTTTCCAGCTTCGTTACCCTCAAACTCACTCTTTTCTCTCATTTTTTCCACAGAACTCAAGCTCTCACTCACCTTTGTAGCCAAGGCCGAAGCCTCCCTCTCCCTCTCCAGCATTTTTATGTGATCGGCATATACCTCTTGAGGTGATAAAGGAGCGAGTATAAGCTTCTGTCCTTCATGAGTGAAGGAGTACTTGTTATTGAGCCCATCATGTTGCACCTTTCTATCATATTGCCACGGCCTACCCAACAATATATGGCTTGCCTGCATAGGTACCACATCGCACAAGATCTCATCCTTATACCTACCAATAGAAAATGGTATAACCACCTGGCGTGTAACTCTGACCTCACCACAGTCGTTCAACCATTGCAATCTGTATGGCTTAGGGTGTTTAATAGAAGCCAAGCCCAATTTCTCCACCATATACACACTAGCCACATTTGCACAACTACCTCCATCAATAATGACAGTACACACTTTTCCATTAACCAAACACCTAGTGTGAAATATGTTTTCCCGCTGTTTCAGGCTTTCTTCCTTAACCTGCATATTCAGAGCACGCCTAGCAACAAGCATCTCACAATGTGCAGCAAGCAACACATTATTAACAAACACATCCGAATCATCACAGTCATTATTGCAATTATGAGTTCTTTGAGGTATTCTTGTAGAAGTGGACGCTGGTGAGACATTCTGATCTTTACTCATCCTACCTTTAATCAACAAAGAACAAAGAGAACTAGCAAATATTGTGTTAGAAAAGAAAGAACTCAAGTGTTTGCACACTTACCACTCTTTTGCTGATTCTTCAATTGCACTTCAGAAACTAAGGTCAACCAACTAACCACAAGGTGCGTTTAATGAAACAAAAAAAAGAAAACCTAAAGAAAGAACGAAGAGCGCAAAAACTAGAAAGAAGACACTGACAATTTGGAAAGTAACACACGAACTAGGTTTTGTGCTACTTGAAAATATCACCTAGAGTATAGACCCAAGCAAACAATACTCCAGCAATGTCAAGGAAGCAAAAGCAAGTTTAAATCAAAAAAGAAACTTTGAATTCAAATAAAAACGAACCTGGACAAAAGTTTGAAATTAATTCACTTCAAAGCAAATTAAATATGGATCTAATTAAATCTACCCAAAAAGGAAAGTATCAAAACACTGCAAATAGAATCAGAAAAAAAAAATGTAAATTTCTGTCAGAAAAAAAAAATTCCCTCAGCCTATCATATTGCCACAGAACTCAAGCTCTCACTCTCCTTTGTAGCCGAGGCCGAAGCCTCCCTCTCCCTCTCCAGCATTTTTATGTGATCGGCATATACCTCTTGAGGTGATAAAGGAGCGAGTATAAGCTTCTGTCCTTCATGAGTGAAGGAGTACTTGTTATTGAGCCCATCATGTTGCACCTTTCTATCATATTGCCACGGCCTACCCAACAATATATGGCTTGCCTGCATAGGTACCACATCGCACAAGATCTCATCCTTATACCTACCAATAGAAAATGGTATAACCACCTGGCGTGTAACTCTGACCTCACCACAATCGTTCAACCATTGCAATCTGTATGGCTTAGGGTGTTTAATAGAAGCCAAGCCCAATTTCTCCACCATATACACACTAGCCACATTTGCACAACTACCTCCATCAATAATGACAGTACACACTTTTCCATTAACCAAACACCTAGTGTGAAATATGTTTTCCCGTTGTTCCAGGCTTTCTTCCTTAACCTGCATATTCAGAGCACGCCTAGCAACAAGCATCTCACAATGTGCAGCAAGCAACACATTATTAACAAACACATCCGAATCATCACAGTCATTATTGCAATTATGAGTTCTTTGAGGTATTCTTGTAGAAGTGGACGCTGGTGAGACATTCTGATCTTTACTCATCCTACCACTCTTTTGCTGATTCATCAATTGCACCAGGAATCTCGATTAACTTATCAACTATTTGTTGTGGCGTTTGTCAGATTCTCATCTAAATCCTTCAATCATTGGTGTTTCAGCTTCTCTAAGTGTGGGGTGCCATAGGAGGTGGGTTTATCAGATCTTTGGATTCCATATCTACTTGTGCGTGTGGGTTTGAGGCTTGTGCCATAGGGTTCCGCGTCAGTTGGTATCAAAGCCAAAGTGAGGTAAATTCTTATTTATCTCAGGATCTAGAGTTTTTTTTTTCTGGGTTTTCTTTTTCTTCGTTATTGATTTCTGTGAGTTTCCTTTTCTTCGTTACTGAGTTTTCCTTTTTTTCTGAGTTTTTTTTTCTGAGTTTTCCTTTTCTTCGTGCATCACAAAAAAAAAAAAAAAAAAAAAAATCGCAATACAAAAAAAAAAAAACGAAAAAAAAAAAAAAATTCCCTTTGCCTTATCTTGTTCTGGCAGAAATTGTGATTGTACCTATATTTCCGTACCTATCTCAATTGATTGCTATAGTTTGTGGGAATCAATTTGGAAATTTGAAATTTGAATTGGGTTGAATCCAGATTAGAGACAAAAGAAATCTGCCTATTGAATTTTATTTGATTTTTTTTTTTTTTCTGTCTCTATTTGTGGGTCTTGATACTTGCCTTTTTGGGTAGATTTTAATAGATCCATATTTAATTTACTTTGAAGTGAATTAAATTCAAAATTTTCCAGATTCGTTTTTATTTGAATTCTAAGTTTCCTTTTTGGTTTAAGCTTGTTTTTATTTCCTTGACATTGCTGGAGTATTATTTGCTTGTGTCTATACTCTAGGTGATATTTTCAAGTAGCACACCACCTAGTTCTGGTGTTACTTTCCAAATTGTCAGTGTCTTCTTTCTAGTTTTTGTGCGCTTCCTTCTTTCCTTAGGTTTTTTTCTTTTTTTCATTAAACGCACCTTGTGGTTAGTTGGTTGAACTTAGTTTCTGAAGTGCAATTGAAGAATCAGCAAAAGAGTGGTAGGATGAGTAAAGATCAGAATGTCTCACCAGCGTCCACTTCTACAAGAATACCTCAAAGAACTCATAATTGCAATAATGACTGTGATGATTCGGATGTGTTTGTTAATAATGTGTTGCTTGCTGCACATTGTGAGATGCTTGTTGCTAGGCGTGCTCTGAATATGCAGGTTAAGGAAGAAAGCCTGGAACAACGGGAAAACATATTTCACACTAGGTGTTTGGTTAATGGAAAAGTGTGTACTGTCATTATTGATGGAGGTAGTTGTGCAAATGTGGCTAGTGTGTATATGGTGGAGAAATTGGGCTTGGCTTCTATTAAACACCCTAAGCCATACAGATTGCAATGGTTGAACGATTGTGGTGAGGTCAGAGTTACACGCCAGGTGGTTATACCATTTTCTATTGGTAGGTATAAGGATGAGATCTTGTGCGATGTGGTACCTATGCAGGCAAGCCATATATTGTTGGGTAGGCCGTGGCAATATGATAGAAAGGTGCAACATGATGGGCTCAATAACAAGTACTCCTTCACTCATGAAGGACAGAAGCTTATACTCGCTCCTTTATCACCTCAAGAGGTATATGCCGATCACATAAAAATGCTGGAGAGGGAGAGGGAGGCTTCGGCCTCGGCTACAAAGGAGAGTGAGAGCTTGAGTTCTGTGGAAAAAATGAGAGAAAAGAGTGAGTTTGAGGGTAACGAGGCTGGAAAAGAATCAAGACTACTTCAAGGAGGGAAGATGGAGAAAGAAGAGGAGAAAGAAGAGGCTAAAGTTCCAATGTCAACTTCCATAGAGATTGAAATTGAAAATTCCATTAATGCACTTATAGAAGAGGTTGTGAATGATGGTGGACATGGGGAGCACATGATTGATGAGGTGGAGGAGGTGAATAAGACTGTTTTGGAAGTTGTAGAGGAGAATGGGTCACATCCACATGATCTTTCTATGACTAATATTTTTATGTCTAGTTCATTTGTTCTTGATGTGCAGGTTGTTGATGAAAACATCCATGATGAAAGTTTTATACTATTTCCACCTATTCAAAAGGAGGTCTTTGAAGATACATGGGTGCCTAAAGCTTTCCTTCTTGACATAAATATCAGCAAGATTCGAGGACGAATCTTTTCTAAAGAAAGAGGGAATGATACGGATCCAATAGGACAAATTTCTAACAATGGTGTGGAGCAAACTTATATCATTCCAATGGATCCAAGAGTAGTGCAAAATCATATTCATATAATCCATATATATTTAGGGCGTGCTTTAACTCATATGGGACAGATTTGGTGCAACATTTGCAATCATAGGCTGAGGGAGCCTAATCAAACCTATGGGCTAAAACTACATAAAGGAAAGCCTAAAGTGAAGATCAAGTAAGGCTTTTGTGAAGATTCAACTTTGATATGATGGGCTTGCTACATTTTTATGATTTAACACTTGTTTTATTTTAACTTTGTTTGGGCTTGTATTCTGGCCATATCTTACCTTTTAAGTTTTAGAGTGTTGGGCCATGTTTTGGGCTTATGTTTTAATACTTATGTGTTATTTTAGTATGTGATTGGGCTTGGGCCTTATGTATTTAAGTCAGGCCCAAGAAGAGTGTCCTAGGGTTTTAATTGTTTTTCTCCTTACTATATAAGGATAAGAAACAATTGTAAGAGACAGCTTTTAATCAAACTTTTCAGAATTTCTTTCATGCCTTTGGCGTGTATTGCTTTGAGTGAGAGTGAGGATTTGCTTTCATCAATTGCACCAGGAATCTTGGCTAACTTATCAACTATTCGTTGTGGCGTTTGTCGGATTCTCATCTAAATCCTTCGATCATTGGTGTTTCAGCTTCTCTAAGTGTGGGGTGCCATAGGAGGTGGGTTTATCAGATCTTTGGATTCCATATCTACTTGTGCGTGTGGGTTTGAGGCTTGTGCCATAGGGTTCCGCGTCAGTTGGTATCAGAGCCAAAGTGAGGTAAATTCTGATTTATCTTAGGATCTAGGGTTTTTGAGTTTTCCTTTTCTTCCTTGTTCTTTCCGGTGAAAGCTTGTGTATCCATGGCTGCACCTTCTTGATTATTAATCTAAAAAAAAAAAAAAAATTGAAATTCAAAAAAAAAAAAAAAAAAAAATCGCCTTTGCCTTATTTACCTTGATCTGGCCGAAATTGTGATATACTTCCTTTTTCGTCCATATTGCCTTACCTATTTCAATTGATTGCAGTAAATTATAGGAATTAATTTTGAATTTTGAATTTTGAATTGGGTTGAATCCAGATTATGAGATAAAAGAAATTCTGCCTATTGCCTAAAGTGCACATTTAAGGCAATTGCATCTACATTGATTTGATGTCAATCCCTTCTTTTAACACCAGAATTTTCGTCCATGTCTCTGATCTGACAGAAATTTACATTTTTTTTTTCTTTTTTTTTTTTTTTTTTTGGATTTCAATTTTTTTTTTTTTTAGATTAATAATCAAGAAGGTGCAGCCATGGATACAAAAGCTTTCACCGAAATCAACAAGAAAGACAAAGGAAAACTCAAAAAACCCCTAGATCCTAAGATAAATAAGAATTTACCTCACTTTGGCTCTGATACCAACTGACGCGGAACCCTATGGCACAAGCCTCAAACCCACACGCACAAGTAGATACGGAATCCAAAGATCTGATAAACCCACCTCCTATGGCACCCCAAACTTAGAGAAGCTGAAACACCAATGATCGAAGGATTTAGATGAGAATCCGACAAACGCCACAACGAATAGTTGATAAGTTAGCCAAGATTCCTGGTGCAATTGATGAAAGCAAATCCTCACTCTCACTCAAAGCAATACACGCCAAAGGCATGAGAAGAATTCTGAAATTTTGATTAAAAGCTGCCTCTTACAATTGTTTCCTATCCTTATATAGTTAGGAGAAAAACAAATAAAACCCTAAGACACTCTTCTTGGGCCTGACTTAAACACATAAGACCCAACCCTAATCACACACTAAAATAACACATAGGTATTAAAATATAGGCCCACAACATGGCCCAACACTCTAAAACTTAAAAGATAAAATATGGCCAGAATACAAGCCCAAACAAAACTAAAATAAAACAAGTGTTTAAATAATAAAACTAGCAAGCCCATCCTAACAAAGTTGAATCTTCACAAAAGCCTTACTTGATCTTCACTTTAGGCTTTCCTTTATGTAGTTTTAGCCCACAGGTTTGATTAGGCTCCCTCAGCCTATGATTGCAAGTGTTGCACCAAATCTGTCCCATATGAATTAAAGCACGCCCCAAATATATATGGATTATATGAATATGATTTTGAACTACTCTTGGATCCATTGGAATGATATAAGTTTGCTCCACACCATTGTTAGAAATTTGTCCTATTGGATCCGTATCAGGTTTTGTAGTTAAGGATGTGCTCTCTTGGGTTCCCTGCTCCATCATACATCGCCATTGGTGGCATCATGAATTTTTTAGGGATGGTCTCCTGCTGAATCCATCCCAAAAATGGTGATGATGCGGGTAAAAGGGTCTGGCCGTGGTCTTTTGCCCCCAACTCAACCAGCAGTTGTTCTTTCATCCTCTGCAACTTCTGATCTATGCCTTCCTCCTCCTGTCTAGGCCCCTTCTTCGAGCGGTTTCCTTCCCTCTATTCTTCACTTCCTGTTTTCCCGGCTGTTCCCGTGAAATAGCTCTCCACTTCGTCGTTCTCTATAAGCTCTCTCACCCTTCTTCCGTGAGCTCTGGCCATCGATTCTTCTTCCCTATCAGCTCTCCTATCTCTTTCTCCTGTCTTCCTACTACTTTGCTGAGGGATTGGTTGGTTGAAAGTTGGCTGGGGTTCATTGGCTTGGATCCCTTCGGATATGGGTAACACGCTCATGGGGTATTGAGACCCCTTTGCTGCATTATTTGCCCTAGCCATTGGGCAGCGTTTTGCAGCTAAAGGGCAATGGTTTGAAGGTCTTAGTTAGACATGGCGGCTACAGGTGCATTCCCTGTCGAGCTCGGCAAGGGATTGAACAATATTGGTGGTTGATTTGTAGGACTAGAGAAAGAGAACTGCTGCCCTTCTTGAGCAGAGTTCAGGTCATTTAGGCGTTGGTAGTATGGTTTTTGTTGTGGTTAGCCATTGTGGATCTCAGTGGGTGTAGTAAGAGTGAAAAAGTTCTCCTTCATTCCCACAGATGGCGCCAATTGATGTTCTGAGATCCAGAGAAAATAGGGTTTATAATAGTTGTGTAAGCTTGGTCTATGAGGAGGATCTCTTTCTCCTTTTATCCCTTTCTTCTTGCTTGCTAGTGACGCCTAACAACCTCTCTGCCACAGTGACACCCATCTCTGTCGGGCAGGTCCGTATGTATAGTAGTGTTAGTCTCCTTACCTATGCCAGGCGGCCATTTAATTTTCCCAAGTGTGCATGCGAATAAGGCTGCGAAAGAATTGGGCCTACTTGCTTCTCATCACGTCCTATCACTGGGCTAGCTTCCTTCTAACCGGGCTTGGGCTCATGGGCGATCCGGTCTACTATGCGTCCCGGGACCCAAGCCTAAGATGCTGGACAGGCCTGCCTAGGTATGTACTGAGCTCTAGGCTTGATCTGTTTTCGCAGGCCCTGGCTCGGTCCAGGTGGGTATGATGACCAACGGTTATCACACATGATTATGGGTTCTTATTGAATTAAAATATTTTATTTAATTATTCAAGCATGTTTAGATAGTTATCTTTGATTAATTATATCTTGCAATCTCATTATTTCTAATATGTAACATTGTTACCATTAGAAAGTAGATGAAATAACTTTCTAATGGTTTATAGTACATGTTTCTTAGATAAAAAATAAATGAGATACGATTAATCAAAATTGAATAAAATTGTTGGTTTTTTAAATTGTTAGAGAAACATTTTAATTGTATTTTTGTAACGACCCGAAAATCGGACCGCTACCGGCGCTAGGATCCAGATCGGCTTAACGCCGCCGGAACCCGTAGCAAGCCAAACAATCATCCTGAATACCTGTCTAATCCCATACATGATCACTAACATACATAAAAATTTTGAACTTTTCTTTCCATTCAATCACCAAACTCAACCTGTGCATGCACTATTCATAAACATAAACATTAACCCCACCTTGGAGTCCTCATTAATGCTCCAATGGGGCGACATAACATAAATTAAGTTTGGTTTACAATAATCATCATTAAACATTTGAGATCATGTACTAAAAAGGGATTAACAACATACTATGGTCAAGCACAGCTCTAAACTTCCATAAACATTATTACATAACATTTCAATACTTTACTTTTACATTACAACATATTAATGTTCACATCTAGCTATTACATAAAACCAGACTCTACTCTTGTTGACCTCCTAGTCTACCCTGTACCTGCAAACCTGGGGGTTAAGGGAGAGGGGTGAGCTATAAAGCCCAGTGAGCAGAATAATTAAACATTCAAATTAAATTTCATGCTTTCATGAAATGCAACATATCACAAACAATCCACATCAAGGATGAATTTGTCACCAATAGCCCATTACTCATTCCAATAGTGCCAGGGGCGTAGACTGGGCCTCACTGGTCTTTCTCTTACATTACATTCATAACATAACATTCCAATATGCCAGGGGCATAGAATGGGCCTCACTGGTCTTCCATACCGTATCACATCATATCATAATGTAGTGCGGCTAAAGGATCATCCAACATTCATCCACATCAACAACATATTATGCAATGCAACATATTCGTGAATTCTAATGCAAGCACCCTAATATATCTCATGGCATTCATGATGCGTGTATCATGCTCAGGATTTATTTATTTACTTTGAAACGAAATAAGGTATTCCACTCACCTCTGGCTGAAGCTCTAACAGACTCAGAAGCAGCTGAACTCACTGCTGGGGTCCTCGGTTCCTCGGGTCCAAACCTACACAGGTGGACTCAAATGAGGGACCTAACATACATAAACATGACTCTAAAATACTCCCCAAAAACCCCCTAAAATACCTTAAAACAATCACATAAATCATGCAAAGGAGGGCTGAATAGGGCACTTTCGGCGGCAGGTTCGGCGGCCGAAAGGCCCTCCAGAGCTGAAAGTCATGCACCTTCGGCGACACTTTCGGCGGCCGAAACTCCCTTCCAGAGCCGAAAGTCCACTTTCGGGGGCAGGGTTCGACAGCCGATACATGCTACCAAAGGCAGGTTCGGCGGCCGAAAGAACCTTCGGCTGCCGAACCTGAGTTCTTCCCAAAGGGCAGAAACTCAGCTCAACATGCATAAACGCCTCCCAATTACGCATTTTCCTATTCTACAACATGCATACTCAAGCATACAAGCTCCTAGGGGCTTCAAACTATCCTAAACCCCAACTACAACACATCAAACATGCATATCCAACATACATTGTTCATAAACGCACAGTAAACCCATAAACTCCACATAAACCTACACATGCATTTCTACCCCAAGAAACTTCATAAAACTTACTTAAAATATTAAAGGAACTATGGATCTACTCTTACCTCTTGAAGAATGAGAGGAGAGACGATCCAACTTGGAGATGGGAGAGATCTCAACTCTTTGGTCTCCAAGCTTCCAAAACTCGCTCTTTTGTTCAAATATCTTCAAATCAACATAAAGCTTGTTAAAACATGAAAGATCGAAGGAAAAACATCTAAAATGAACCATGGGAGAGCAAGAACTCACCGTGGCCGAAAATGGGGAGAAAACTCGCCCGTTTCGGCCATGGAGCTCTGATATAGGGGCTGGCAGACCACCTTTCGGCAGCCTAAAGTGCCTCCAAAACTCATGCAAGTTCGGCAGCCGAATATGAGGTTCGGCGGCCGAATATGAGGTTCGGCGGCCGAACCTTTGAAACTTTCGGAAGCCTAACTTGTCCCCCTAAACCATCCCATGTTCGGCGGCCGAACTTGAGGTTTGGCGGCCGAACCTGGAAATGTCTCCTTGGTCTTTTTCATTTAAAACTCAATCTCCTTTTTGCTTAAAACCATAAGATACATTAAAACATTTTATAAAAACATGATTTTACCCTTCTAGAGGTTTCCGACATCCGAGATTCCACCGGACGGTAGAAATTTCGATACCGGAGTCTAGCCGGGTATTACAATGTCAATCACGGTAAAAGTTTAGTAAATCCCAAACTCTAGGATAGACTAGCTTTTGATAAAATTGGACACTATAGAATGACTTGGAGCATCCAAAAATCCCCCAACAAGAAAAGATTTAGGGATAAAATGGAGTTTAGAAGATGGCATGTGGGTCTCATGTGTCTCCTTTGGTGAGTGTAACAGTCCACACCATAGGCCTAGATTGGTTAGCTTTAGTTTAGTTGAGTGCTTGGTTGGAAGCTCGCATGTGCGTGGGACATGGGCCTAGACGCATGCCTGGCTGTGTGCAGTCTTGAACCACACAAGCCTAGGCGCACCAAAAGTCCAAGTGCGTGGCATCAGGTTTTGCATAGACTCAAGCGCGCAACATCGAGCAAGGTGTAGGTCCAAGCGAGTGAGACTGAGTGCCGCAAATGCTCAGGCCCAGCCCGTGCACTGGTATGGCAGCCTAGGCCTGTTTTCTTTTATTTTTGTTAATTAAAATAAGGGAAATTATACAATTTTTTAGCTATATATATTTTTTATAAAAAAATAAATTTATGGTCCAAAATTAAATAAAAAATTAATAAATGTTTTTTGATAAATAAGATTTAAAAAAATATAAACAAAATTGGGCTTTTTTTGTAATTATTTTTTAATAATATTTAATTATTATAAAATAATTTTTAACATTTCTTTTGAAAAATGTCTAAAGAATATTTTTTTGTTGTTCTCATTATCATTTTATTATTATTATTATTGTGGTTATTTTGTTTGAACCTTTAATTTATTTTTTATATGTGTATAGAAATATGATGCCAGCTCCCAGTAGGGTACAAGTCATTCGTGTTCCTCATACGATCAGTTCTGTCGAATAAAGAATTAAGGTAGATGAGATTATTAGACAACTGATCATCTTTGAGATAAATCCTACACACTTCAGATGAAATAAACCGTCACTACAGGAAAGGGTAGATATGGGGCGTTTTTTCTGTATGTAGGAACGGTTTAAACCGCCCTACATCAGTTTGAGGCAGTTTCTAAAACTACCCCAAAATTGCCTTTTTTGACTGCATCTCTACAATATAGAGGCGGTTTTGAAAACCGCCGAGATAAACGATGATATATAGCGGCAATATGTAGAGGTGGTTAAAAGCACTCCTATACACATCATGATCCCTTCCTGAAGCAAAAGAAGGTAAATTTATAGGGGCGATCAAAATTGCTCCTATAGTGTTTACTACTAAAAGCAGTTGAGTGTAATGGCAGAATATAAGGTGTTTACCACCAAAAGCTGTTATGAATTATAGACGATTCATAAGGGTGATTTTAAACACTTTTATAAAATTTCTGCTAAAAGTGGTTGGTTAATACTATTATTTTATAATTTGACACCAAATTTATTCATAATTAATTTAGTAAAGTTTTATGCAATTTCAGAGGCGATTTTAACTATCTCTATAAATTGTGATACTAATTTTATTTATTATTTATTTTTACTATAAGTGTTATAACCAAATATAATATAAATGTCTATTTAAGGCATTCAAAACTTGAGAAAAAATGTAATCAAAATATTTACTATTAATATGTAAAAAGTTCTATAACCCAATACCAATATCAAGTAGTTTTTTTTTTTTTTTTTTTTTTTTTTTTGAAAATGAAAGAAATATTATTAACTCAAAGCGATCAAGGAAACTATATGAGGAGGAGGGACATGAACCCAAACTCCTTGACCTGACTCAGAATGAGTCGATGTTTCTAGAACATGAGCGACATCATTCGCAGACCTGTGAATAAAAGTACATCTTGCTTC
This sequence comes from Manihot esculenta, assembly GCF_001659605.2. NCBI lineage: Eukaryota > Viridiplantae > Streptophyta > Magnoliopsida > Malpighiales > Euphorbiaceae > Manihot > Manihot esculenta. The sequence continues at coordinate 15,707,619 of NC_035177.2, forward strand.
CTCATAACTGGATAGAAGCAATTTACAATCTTGAACTAAAAGAGCAAAAGGTGATAAATCATCTAATGAAGCATTGTTAATGGATACAATAAGAACCTAAGCATCCGATTCGAAAAAAACTTGATCCCATCCGCACTCTTTAATAGTTAATTGTAAGAAAGTATAATGAGAATTACAATCCCACAAAATCATATGTCAAAATGTCTTGATAGCATATAAGAAAAACTTGAAATAATTCTCAGTTTATTTTATCATTTCCCGATCTGATTCATGACATGATTGTTTGGAGAATGATGATCATCTTGACTTGCATTGTCGCTATCCTATTGGAAAAATAATAAAATTTGAAAAGTCATTACACAAACTCAAAACATAATTATATATCAATACCAATAATTTCAAAATCACATGATAAGAGTTATATATATGTAATTGAAAGTGTCAATTAGAAGTACTTTCATATATTGACTATTAAATCAACTATCTTTATCACGAATACTTACTTCTTTACAAGAATACAATGAAGCTCTAGTTGGTGTAATCTTCTCTCTAAGCTTCTGCGTACTGAAATTGGAAGCAGCTAGATTTTTCTAAAATATAATAGTATAGAGAATGGTCACAAGAGTTAGACATTGCTTTTGTAAATAGATTTCGAATCTTATATAGGTTTATTAAGACATAAAAAATCATAAGTGTGATAAAAAGTTAGTATGAATTAAACAAATACAGTAAACAATTACTTTTCTTATGAGAGAATATTAAAATTACAAAAACATGGCCCTCAACTCTAGAATAAGTTAAATAAAATTTCATGGTACCTTAGTTACCAAAATTCTGTAGTATGAGCAAATTGCTCATGCTGTTGAATGCTGCAGCACACAACAACAGCATGAGCAGATTACCCATGCTGCTGCTATTGTACTCTGCTCATGCTACAGTGTGCTCATTAGACATTAGCAAAGCAGACTGCAGCAGCATGAGCAGAGTGCTCTGCTCATGCTGTTGTGTGCTACATCAATAGGTATTCATTCCAATTTGAATATCAGTTTTTCAGTAGGCTGTACCATTTCATTCACAACAAAAGCAAGTAAAATTTTTGTTCTTTATTATCTGTATAGTTCTGAATTAATTAATTTTATAAAAAAATCTTTGCTCATTTTCTTTTAATCTTCTTATACTTGTGCTTCTGTCTTTCTCATCATAGAGCAGAGGAAAAGAAAATGGAGTACCAAAGATCTCTATCATAAGACAATGGGTATTTTATAAATATTTAGCAGAAAATAAATCAACAGCTACTATTAAAGGAAATTTTAGGTTACCAGCGGCTTCTTTCTTCTTCTTCTTCCTCTTGTTTCAGTTCTCTGGAGGAAAAGTTGTGCTGAAAGATTATTTAAAACTATATTACGTTATATTTCATATATATGGAACCCATACGAAATTTAGAAAAAAACATATAAATAGTACTCCGAACAACTATTAGTAGCACTCTAAAACCAAGAAATTAATTACATAGAAACTGCAAATATAAATTGAATCAAACAAAGCCAAATCTCTTCATTAGAAATCTAAATTATCGTAAAAATCACAAATGGATATGTAGGAAATCAATAAATAGCGTGAATGAATTCTTCATAAAGATTAATGAAAAAAATACAATTATCTAGTTATTAGTCGGTGAGAATTGATTTTTTTTTTTACTTAATTTCATTTTCTAAGCAATTGTATTAAAGTAGGGTTCTAGAAGTGGACGATAATGGCAGAAATCGGGAAACAAGAATTCAAATACTTCTCATAAAGATAAGGTTTCAACCAAACTCAAAGGCAATAGAGATCAGCAACATGAGTGGGCTGCTCATGCTGTGTGCAACAGCATACTGCAGCAGCACATTGCTCGTGTTGCTGTGTGCTGCTGCAGAATGAGTAGCACACAGCAGCATGAGCAGACTGCTCATGCTGTGTGCAACAACAGCATGATTAGCCTACTCATGCTGCAATAAGAAAATGAGAAGCAGCAAGAATTAGAAAGTCTGCAATTACCTTAGGTATTAGCTCTTGGTTTAAGATGAGTGAGGAATGTATTTCTTTTTATTTATGTTTTTTACAATAATGAGCCACATTACACAACCAGAAAAGCCTCTGCATTTCTCTTTGATTAAACCAAATCCAAAATTTCTGTTAGAGATTCTATATACTAGGAGTTTAGTTCCATCATGACTAGTCTTTGGACAAAAATGGTTATAGTAAATGAGCCCATCGCGTTTGATTCTATGCTCAGTATAGCCTTAGAAGTTTGCCCCCCTCTTGATTACCTGTTTGGAGAAAAAATGGTTACCACATCACATCTACTTGTTTGTGGTGTTTCTCTTTTCTCCTAGTAAATGAATGAAAGGAAATCTAGATTATTCTCCATCACACACACAAAAAACAAAACATCAACTTGGAAATTCACATAAAAATATATAAACTTCTTCATTAGATATTTTGTTTCCCTGTTCAAAACTAAAGCATCAACTAGCCTACCACTAGCAATCACAGAGAAGACCAAATTGAATGCTAAGAGTAGTGGGTGCACTATCACTTCACCATAAGAAGCAAGCATACAAATTAAACAAGAATCCAACATGTCTTCCCTACAAAAGAAAACGATAGTCCAACTTTTTTCTTCCCTTGCTTATGACCTATACAAACAAGGAATCACTTAAATCACCTACTAGCTATTAATAATATAATAATAATTAACCAACCTTTTTTGTGCTAATCAATATTATTTCCCTGTTCATTTTTCTCATTTTAATTATTAAGATATCTTGTCTATTTCTAAGGATTGGTGACTAAATCAAGTATTAAATAAGTTTTGGACATATTGAATCATATATAAGTTTCTCGAGAAGTGTATTCAATATGCAAGATCATTGTCCTAGCAACATAATAGATAAGAGATCAAAGAAGATGAGTGTCTTATATCTAAGCCCTCTACGTCATCATAGAGTAGAGAAAAAGAAACTGGAGTACCAAAGATCTTTGTTACAATGTAGTGGGAGTTTTACTCCATATATATGGAATCCAATTGAAATTTTGAAAAAAAAAAAACATATAAATAGTCATCTGAACAAACATACCCTTGATAGAACTCTAAACTCAAGAAATTAATTATATACTAATGGATTCTCCAAACATAAATTGATTCTAAGATGATTATGGCAATTAATTAGAAAGAAAACCCCAATTGGTCCTTATAAATCAACAGTGAAGACATCAAACTTACCGACGATGCGAAATCTCTTTATTAGAAACCCAAATTTCCATATAAATCACAAATGAATCATGCATGAGATCAACGAATTGCGTGGGTGCATTCTTCCTGAAGATAGATGAAAAAAACAACAGTTATCTAGAGTCACACAAACATGGTTTTTAAAGATGTTTTGAGAGAACATGATTTCTATTATTTCTTTGAGAATGGTTACAACAATATTTATATATACACAAGCTAGGGTTAATTAATAACCACAACTAGCAGAAGCCTAATCTATGGATAAATCATAGGAGATAATTACAAGGTTATTACAAGATAATTATAAGTTATTTACAGCTAAGGACCCGAGATTTTATCACACCCCTGCAAGATGGCGACCAATAAGAGATGCCAATCTTGGTCTTCAAATGTTCAAAGTCTTAAGTGGAGAGTGCTTTTGTTAGAAGATCTACAAGTTGCTCTTTAGACGAGACATATGCAATATGTTGCAGTAGATGACTCAAGTTGCAGAACATTTGACATGAAGTTCCTGAAGTAAGTTTCGTACCCAAGATAGCTCAGCAGATGTTGATGCAATCGAGCGGTATTTAGCCTCGATCGAGGATCTATCCACTATTTTCTGCTTCTTAGATGACCATGCAACAGGATTACGACCCAAAAATATGATGTTTGCACTAGTTGATGTCCAATCATTTGGATTGCCAGCCTAATCAATATCGAAAAAAGCATGTAGCACACAAAGGAATTTCTTTTCAAGAACAGACTTGCATCATAGGTACCATTGAGATACCAAAGGAGTCGTTTGATCGTAGACCAATGATTTATTGTTGGTCGAGAGGTAAATAGTGCAAGTTTATTGACCACAAAAGCAATGTTTGGTCTAGTTAGCAGTAAGTACTGTAGCTTATCCACTATAGTCCAAAACAAAGTAACATCATCTAAGTGAGTAGAATCATCCTGCTTTAATAGTGTTGTAGGTGATAACGGTGTTGTCACCGAATTTTCTCCCTTTATTTGTGCAAGCTCAAGAAATTCCTGAATATAGTTTTGTAGGGATAAGAAGATACTTATAGCTGTGTGATTCACTTCAACACCAAGAAAGAAGTTCAGGTTGCCTAAGTCTTTAACCGAGAATTTCAATTTGAAGAATTTGATAAACTCTTCAACACAAGCATATTGATTTTCAGTGACGATTATATCGTCAACATAGACGAGTATATAAATAAGCACCCCATTTTTGGAGTAGATGAACAAGCAATTATCATATTGCGATTGTGTGAATCCTCGTGAGGCAAGGAATTGTGGAAGTTCCTGATACCACGCTCTTGGTGCCTGTTTGAGACCATATAGTGACTTTTCCAACAGACACACGGAGGTTGAATTTTTATCATCAATATAACTCGGAGGTTTATCCATAAACACAATTTCAATAAGTTTACCATGAAGAAAGACATTATTCATATCAACCTATTATAGTGACCAATATGAAGAAACAACGATTAATAGTATAATTCGAATAGTGGCATGCTTCGCAACCGAAGAGAATGTCTGATCATAATCTAATTCGGGTCTTTAAGTAAACCCTCGAGCAACTAATCTTGCCTTATATCGAACAGGAATCCTCACATTTAATGCGAAACAACCATTTACAGCTTACCACATTAATAGCCATAGAGGAAGGAACTAGAGTCCATGTCTTATGTTTCTGTAAAGCATGATATTCCTCATCCATTATAGCCCGCCACTTAGGGTCTTTTAGTGCTTGAGCAAAAATCTTAGGAACAAACGACTTTGGTTGAGCCACTGCTTCATAGCTAGACACAAGCGATTAATAGGCTTGTAGATGTTGTTCTTGCTTCTAGTTGTCATTGGATGAGTTGACTGAATTGGTTGGCGGTCAAGAAGTTCACAAGTCTAACCTGCTTGATTCTCACACGACACAGACTGTTCACTAACATTAGGAGAATCAGAATTTGTACTTGATATAGCTGAATTAGGCTCTTCAAATCTTCCTGGTGAAGACATTGGCAGTGAGGGTACTGCAGGTGAGAGAAGTGTCCCAGAAGAAGATGTTTGTGTGACCACACAAGTACCTATAGGAGTTTGATCGAAAGGCAGAACAAAATGAAGTGATGACCATGTATTCAATATGGACCCTTGAGGACGTTTAGACTCCAATTGAAAAGAATTTTTGACAAAATCTACATGCTGAGACAAATAAAGACGAGACGAAGACATATCAAAGCACTTGTAAGGACTTTGGTTTGACGAATATCCCAAAAACACACATGGAGACAAACGCGGTTGAAGTTTATTTGTATTGTAAGGTTGAAACCATGGATAACAGAGACAGCCAAACACCTGAAGCTTAGAATAATTAGGTACATGACCATGTAGACAGACAAATGGGGAGTCATTATTTAGTACTGGTGTAGGGATACGATTAATAAGATAAGCAGCAGTGAGGAAAGCATGTAAGCAGAATTGTAAAGGTAATTTTGCTAGATGAAGCATCGTCATACCAATTTCAACAATATGGCGATGATAATGTTCAGTCGTAGAATTAGGTTCTAGTGTATATGGTGGTGCCAAGAAGTGAGAAATACCATGTTCTGCAAAAAAAGATTTAAGATGAATAAACTCGCCACTATTATTGGAATATACAAAAACAATTGACTTTTTAAAGTATTTTTCAACCACTTTCTTGAAGGATGGAAACACTGCAGACACATCTGACTTCTTTTATAATGGAGATAACCAAATATATTTTGTAAAATGATCTACTAAGATTAAATAATAATGAAAACCTTCTATAGAAGAAACAGGGGCTGTACCCTAAACATCACAATAAATTAGTTCTAATGGTGTTGCACTCTTAATTGTAGACTCAGAAAACTGAACTTTATGCATTTTAGTGCATTTACACGAATCACAGAAAAATATAGAATTAACTGACATAAAAGACTCATTAACATTCTGAAGAATCTAATGCAAAACAGGAGTGGATGGATGACCAAGACGTCAATGCCAAACAGGATGAGAGGTTCAGACCGTATAAAGGACTTGCAGAGATTTTGACTTTGAAACAGTAGGTGGCCACTCATACACTCCATTCTTAGGCTCTCCTTTCACTAGCAGTATCCCCGTGCGCAAATCCTTCACACAAAAAGAGAATGGATTACAAGCTACTTTAACATTATTAGTGTCACAAAACTGATAGACCGATATGAGGTTCTTGTTTAAAGCCGGTACACAAAGAATATTATTCAGAGTTAAATTTTGTGATGGAGTAGAGAAAGATACTGAACCAATATGAGTAATAGAGTGACTTGTTCCATTGACTAACATCACATCCTCAATATCGTCATACTCTGAATGAATGGCCAGATTTTGTATATCTTTAATAACATTCTAATTTGCTCCAGAATCCAATAACCATTTAGAATCAACAGAATGCCCAGATGAAGAGTTTGTTGCATAATTGACCTGAGGCTTAGAACCGGCTGTGGAGTTTGAATTGAATAGCCATGGGCACTTCTTCAACTTAAAACACTAATTCATCACATGTCCTGAGCGTTCAAAAAATTGACACACAACATGAGCTCAACTACCATTGTTCGATTGATTTCTAGCATATGGATGATTATTGCTTTGATTCTGAGTTATGGAATTCGATCGGAATGATCGATTGCTTGCATCAGACCTGTTTGCAACATAATTAACATTAATCTAGTTAGAGACAAGAGTTGATTCTCGAGTGAGTTGTGATTCAACATCAGAAAATTTTTCATGTAATTCTTCAAAAGAAATAGGCGTTTCTCGTGCCCTCAAAGTTGTTGCGATTTCCTTAAACTCTAGTGGAAGTCCATAAAGAATATATAAGACCAGTTCAGGCATGACAATTGAAACACCTGCAGAAGCCAACTGAAATGAGACTGATTGATGCGGAACCCCAGCCTATTAGAGACTAAAACGACACATACCCTAGTAAAAAGTACTTAGTTTAGAAAATAATTCTCCAATCTAAAGCACCCTTAATTAACATGCAATTAAGAATACTTATAACTGATTGATTTTAAGAGCAGCAAGAATAAGAATCATACAAGTTAGTATCAAACCTTATTCGTGATACAATATCAAGAACCAACATCTCTCTTAAGCTCTTAAAAAAAATCACGTAAAGCAATTGTATTGAATAATTGATAATCTGTGTACAATATGGAAAAAGAGATGCTTTATATAATATAAACAAAAACCCATGATCTTTGCCACTTCCCACTACTATGCATAGACCCATGATCTATGCCACTACCCACTACTCTGCATGGATCCATAATCTATGTCACTATCCGCTACTGGTTAACTACCCACTATTGGTTAACTACCAACTACTAAATAACTACCCACTATAGATACAAAATTCGAATTGTCAACAAGGACACATTCGGTCTAATTGACTTGGAATGGCCAAATTATTCTTCAACTTCAAAATGAACTTGCAAAGCTTCAACATATTCCTTCATGAATCCTTGAAGTGCTTCCTTCAACCTCTTGGATCTCAACCTTGTAATTGGTCCTTGAGGCAATGCTAGCTCATCATTTTTGGTGTTGTTGGTTGTACTTATATCATCCTCTCCCTCTTGAAAAGGATTTGTTCTCGAATCTGTACCAAAATCAAGAGGAGACAAATTAGAAACATTAAAGGTAACACTTACACCAAACTCATCGGGCAGATCAATTATGTATGCATTGTCATTGATCCGTTCCAACACTTGATATGGTCCATCCTGATACTAGCAAGGAAATAATACGATACTTCAAAGATTTAAAATGAAAAACTCCAAATTATGACAAATCAAGTTACAATCGCTTAATTCAAGACTTACGAGATGAGAACTATATTTGGGAAGCATGGGAGAATAAGAAAACAAGTCACACTCTCTTCAAAACATGTGGACGCACAACGCAATTTCAGATTGCATAATGAATGTATGGCCAAATTGCATTTAAACCAATTTTATTATTTTGGTATTTTAGTATTTTGTGGGATTTATTTTAAATTAATTTGGCCTATATTAGAAGCCAAATTCGTGCTGCCCATTTAGAAAGGAGATTTCTCCAAGATAATTTAGGAAAATGATCTTTAATGTAATCCGGGTTTGACTATTTGACTAGATACCCTTCCTATATTGTAATTACACCTTCCTACAATAGAATTAGGGTTTGAAGGCTATAAAAACACTCTTAAGGTGGCAGCCATAGGAAGCGAATGAATAAAGATGATTTTATGAATAATATTTTGTTCTTCTCCATTATTTAGCAATTTATCGAGGTTTAACCTTGTGACGTTCTAATATGGATCTCCTCCATGCTTAGTTAACTTATCTAGAATTTCTTGCGGTGTTCTCCAAGCTAGAATCGCTTGATTATCTATGTTTCTAATCACATTGATTGGTTAGGGGTGTGGTAGAGCAACCTTCGCTTGATTATCTATGTTTCTAATCACATTAGTTGGTTACGGGTGTAGTAGAGCAACCTTCTGGAAGATATCTTTGTCTTGTTCTTTATCAAGTTGTGTGACTAGGTTTTTGATCACATGTTGGTCTTGGGTTCCACATCATTAATGATATGAGCAAGGAAATAATACGATGCTTCAAAGATTTAAAATGGAAAACTCCAAATTATGACAAATCAAGTTATCATCGCTTAATTCAAGGCTTACGAGATGAGAACTATATTTAGGAAGCATGGGAGAATAAGGAAACAAGTCACACTCTCTTCAACATATGTGGACGCACAACGCAATTTCAGATCGCATAATGCATATATGGCCAAATTGCATTTAGACCAATTTTATTATTTTGGTATTTTAGTATTTTGTGGGATTTGTTTTAAATTAATTTGGCCTACATTAGAAGCCAAATTCGTGCAGCCCATTTAGGAAGGAGATTTCTCCAAGATAATTTAGGAAAATGATTTTTAATGTAATTCAGGTTTGACTATTTGACTAAATATCCTTCCTATATTGTAATTACACCTTCCTATAATAGAATTAGGGTTTGAATGCTATAAAAATACTCTTAAGGTGGCAGCCATAGGAAGCGAATGAATAAAGATGATTTTATGAACAATATTTTATTCTTCTCCGTTATTTGGCAACTTATCAAGGTTTAACCTTGTGGCGTTCTGATATGGATCTCCTCCATACTTTGTTAACTTATCAAGAATTTTTTGTAGCATTCTCCAAGCTGGAATCGCTTGATTATCTATGTTTCTAATCACATTGGTTGGTTAGGGGTGTGGTAGAGCAACCTTCGCTTGATTATCTATATTTCTAATCACATTGGTTGGTTAGAGGTGTGGTAGATCAATCTTCGCTTGATTATCTATGTTTCTAATCACATTGGTTGGTTAGGGGTGTAGTAGAGCAACCTTTTGAAAGATATCTTTATCTTGTTCTTTGTCAAGTTGTGTGACGGGGTTTTTGATCACATGTTGATCTTGAGTTCCGCATCACATCCCCTCATGCATTGAGTTTTGATTTCCTTTGAGCCGGAAACCTTTCCTTTCACATATGGATCCAAACCCAATCATCTTGTCTAAATACAACTTTCTTGCGACCCTTATTGGCCTGTTTCTTATACATCCTGTTACACTTCTGAATATACTCACGCGCTTTTACGTGTATTGATTTAAGCATTTTAGCCTTCGCTTTTCCATCTAAATTAGACAACTCGTTTAAAGGTAAAGGCATTAAATCTAATACAGTTAATGGATTAAAACCATACACAATCTCAAAAGGTAAATAACCAGTAGAAGAATGGACAGTGCAATTATAAGCAAATTCAACATATGGCAAACATTATTCCCAAGTTTTCAAGTTCCTACCCATAATAGCACGAAGCATAGTTCCTAAAGTCCTATTAACAACTTCAGTTTGGCCATCTGTTTGTGGATGACAAGTAGTAGAAAATAAAAGTTTAGTACCCAATTTCCCCCACAAAACACGCCAGAAATGACTAAGGAACTTTGAATCTCTATCAGAAATAATAGTCCTGGGTATACCATGCAAACAGACTACTTACCTGAAAAACAAATCAACTATGTTCGTTGCATCATCAGTTTTATGACATGGAATAAAATGTTCCATCTTACTAAAGCGGTCTACAACAACAAACACTGAATCTCTACCTCTTTTTGTCCTAGGTAAACCTATCACAAAAGCCATAGATATATCAGTCCAAGGTTCAGTAGGTACAGGCAAAGGAGTATACAACCCATGTGACAAAGACTTAAATTTAGCCTGTTTACATGCAAAGCATTGAGCACAAATTTTCTCTACATATTTTCGCTATTAGGCCAATAAAAGTGTTCGTTCAACATGTCTAAAGTCTTTTGCACACCAAAATATCTCATTAATCCTCCTGAATGTGATTCTCTAACAAGCAACTTACACACTGAACAATTGGGTATGCATATTTGTTTCCCCCTAAAAAGAAACCCATCATGCAAATAAAACTTGTTAAATGCCCTATGTTCACATGCCTTAAATGCATCAGAAAAATTAGTATCATTCTCATATATATCTTTCAAATGTTCAAATCCTAACAACTTAGAACTAAGCTTGAAAGTCAATGCATAACGTCTAGATAATGCATCAGTAACCACATTCTCTTTACCTTGCTTGTATTTAATCACATAAGAAAATATTTTGAGATACTCAACCCACTTACCATGCCGCTTGTTCAACTTACATTGTCCCTTCAAGTGTTTGAGAGACTGATGGTCGGTATGAATCACGAACTCATTAGGCAGCAAGTAGTGTTCCCAAACTTCAAGAGCCCTAATCAGTGCATAGAACTCTTTATCATAGGTGGAATAGTTTAAATGTGCGCCACCTAGCTTCTCACTGAAATATGCTATGGGTTGGCCTTCCTGCTTAAGAACAACACCAATACCAATCCCAGAAGCATCACATTTGATTTCAAAGGTTTTAGAAAAATCAGGTAACCTTAAAATAGGAGCAGCAGTAAGTTTTTCTTTGGGTAAACTGCAATTTAGTCCCTCTAGTTTAGTGAAATGCAACCTTTCGTCCTTCTGTTTTAAAAAACCTTCAATTTAGTCACTGTGATTTTTAAAAACTATGCCATTGGTCCCTCCGTTAGATTTTCAGTTAAATCACCGTTAATTTTAATTAAAAGATTAAAATACCCATAACAGCTTCTTCACTCCTGACCTCACCTGCTTCCTCCCAAATGGATCCATTTCATGCATCTCCCACTTCACTGCAGAAGCTTTTTTTGGCTTTTTGGCACTCTCTTTAATTTCTTGCTTTTAATGAGTTATCTGAGATCGTTATCGTCCTTTATTTTCAATACCCATTTGTGTTTGTAGGCTTTCAAGCTCAGTTGCTTGGTTTTGGGATCATTGGAGAATACCACTTTTCTGATTGTGCAAAGAAATTAACCCATTTTTTCTTTATTGGTGTACTGGATTTTATTTCGTTTCTCCATTTTCTTTTATTTTTTTGGTCGTTTAAAGAAAGTGAATGCATTTCCCCGTTGGCTTTTTCACCATCATCTTTCTTTCTCTCTTTTGTTAAAGAAGAAAACAAAAGTCACCACTGTTTTCTGGCTTTTCATTATACTCTTTCATGGAGAAAGAGAGACCAATGATTTCATGGGAAGTTGATGTTGAAATAGCTTGTCTTGGGTTTTCTGAGTAAAGCCTATATATAGTGTCAATTAGTATTCAAACAGACCACTTTGTCTTGCAAGCTTTGAAAAAAATTATCTCATGTATCTGCTTTGAGAAATCCCATGAATCTGCATCAAAAATTTTGACTCTCTTTATAGTACTTTACCCTAAAGCTGGCTTCCAAACTTTGGATTCCTAGCTAGCTGTGGTTTGTCTCTTGGTGGGTGATAGCTCCTTAGCAAATGAATGAGGATAAGGAAGGTCCACAAGCAGAGCTTGAAGAGGAAGAAGAGGAGATGGTGATAGTTTTCTTAGCTTGGGATTGGTGTGTGCTTGCTTGTTTTGATTGTTTAGTTTTGGGTGTACATGATATTTTACAGCTACTGTTTACATCAAAATGAAGAAACCCAATGCTGCCATCCGGGATGCCAATGCTGCTCTTGAGGTTGTTGCTTTCATTAGCTTATTTGCACAGCTGCTTGCATGAAATCAAACACAGGAGGAGGAGGAGGAGGAGGAGGAGGAGGAGGAGGAGGAGGTCGGGAAGAAGAAGATCGGGAAGAAGAAGAAGAAGAAGAAGAAGAAGAAGAAGAAGAAGAAGAAGAAGAAGAAGGAGATCGGAAAAGAGAAGAAGAAGAAGAAGAAGAAGAAGAAGGAGGAGGAGGAGGAGGAGATCGGGAAGGAGAAGAAGAAGAATAAGAAGAGGAAGGAGAGAAAATGGATATTTTAGTCTTTTTAACTAAAACTAACGGTGATTTAACTGAAAATCTAACGGGAGGGACTAATGACATAGTTTTTAAAAATTACAGTGACTAAATTGAAGGTTTTTTAAAATAGAGGAACGAAAGGTTATATTTCACTAAACCAGAGGGACTAAATTGCAGCTTATCCTTTTTCTTTTAATGTGTTAAATGCAAGTTCCTGTTCTTTACCCCATTTAAACCCAATAGCCTTTTTAATAATCTCATTTAGAGGTGCAGCAATAGTGCTGAAATCTCTAACAAGCCTCCTATAGAAGCTTGCTAATCCATGAAAGAATCTCACCTCATTAGCATTCTTAGGTGTAGGCCATTCTTGGATAGCCTTAACCTTTTCAGTATCTACCTCAACTCCACGTGAACTAATAATAAATCCTAGGAATATGACACTATCAGTACAAAATGTGCATTTCTTAATATTAGCATACAATTCATGTTCACGCAACTTCTGTAGAACAAGTTCAACATGCCTAATATGATCATCCAAGTTTCGGCTATAAATTAATATATCATCAAAATACACAACCACAAACTTACCTAGGTAATCACGCAAAACATGGTTCATCAATCTCATAAATATGCTAGGTGCATTAGTTAAGCCAAAAGGCATCACTAACCATTCATATAAACCATATTTAGTCTTAAAGGCAGTTTTCCACTCATCACCTAACTTCATCCTAATTTGATAATAATCGCTTTTCAAATCAATTTTAGTAAAGAAAACAGCATCACATAATTCTTCAAGTATATCATCTAATCTAGGAATAGGATGGCGATACTTTATAGTGATTTTATTGATCGCACGACAATCAACACACATACGCATTGTTCCATCTTTTTTTGGAACCAACATAACAGGTACTGTGCATGGACTGAGGCTCTCCCTGATATGTCCCTTAGCTAGCAACTCATCAACTTGCTTTTGCAATTCCTTCGTCTCCTCAGGATTACTCTGGTAAGCTGGACGGTTTGGAATCTAAGCTCCAGGAACAAAATCGATCTGATGTTCTATTCCCCTAATGGGTGGCAACCCAGATGGCACCTCCTCAGGAAATACATCCGCAAAATCCTGCAATAACTTAGAAAAAGAACTAGGCAATTCATTAGTAGGGTTAGTCTCAATCATAAAATTGGAACTAAAACGCAACATAATCAAAACTCTCTTCCCTAAGTATGCTTTCTTCAACTCTCTCCCTTTACAATAAAAGGAAGACTTGCTAAATTCTTCACTCTTCTCACTCAGCTCTCCTTTTACCTCCACACTCACTAACGTTTTCTCTCCTGCACGTCTCTCATTTTTATCCTTTCCTGTGCAGTCACTCTCCTTTGGGCCATTTGAAACCTTCTTTTTACTAATGGCCTTTTTTCCCTCATTCTTTTTACTTGTCTCACCTCCCTTACCCAATTTAGTAGATTGTTGTAATTTCACTTGATCTGCATATACATCTTTAGGAGATAATGGTACAAGTATATGTTTTACACCAAGGAACGTAAAGAAAAACCTATTACTATACCCATCATGAATGACATGCCTATCAAATTGCCATAGTCTACCTAGCAAAATATGTCCAGCCTACATGGGTACAATATTACAAGTAACCTCATCTATATACTTGCCAATAGAAAATGACACTTTACATTGCTTGGTTACCTTTGCCTCGCCACTATCATTCAACCACTGAAGTCTGTAAGGATTAAAGTATTTAATAGTTTCTAGTCCTAATTTATCAACTAAAACAGTACTAGCACAATTAACTTGACTACCCGAATCTATTATCATGCAACAGACTTTACCACCTATCAAACAACGAGTGTGAAAGATGTTTTCACGCTGTTCAAGTCCCTCTTCTTTAATAGAAACATTTAAAGTACGTAATATCACTAAGGACTCTCCCTGAACAGGATACTCTTCTATCTCTACATCAGAATAATCTTCTAAAGGTGGTATTTCATCAGAATCAGAATCAATTTCGGAGACTATCTCATCTCCCCTCACTATCATGGCACGTTTATTAACACACTCATTGGCATAATGCCCATGCCCTTTACATTTAAAGCACTGAATATCTCTGATATATTAGATTTAGGGGCTGATTCATTTTTACCATGAGAGTTGGATGTTTCTTTTGAAGGTAACATGCCTTTTTGAGTTGAAGACTTATCAAACCTTTTAGGATCAGTCTTGGTGTTCCATTTGGAACCCCATTTGCTGTTGGAGTTTTGAGCAGCCCTGTTACTCCCCCATCTATTTTGGTCCCTTTGTCTTTCCACCTTAATGGCAATGTTCACCAAGTCTTTCAAATCAACGTATGGTTGCAAATCAACCACATCAGCAATCTCCTTGTTTAGACCACCCAAGAAACGAGCCATAGTCTGGTCTTCCTCCTCCACTATGTTTGCTTTGATTAGGAGCAACTCCATCTCCTTATGATACTCATTAATAGATTTTGATTCTTGGGTTAATCTTTGCAACTGATGATGGAGATCTCTATGGTAATAAGTAGGCACATATTTCTTCCTCATAATTCGCTTCATCTCTTCCCAACTAGCAATGGGTAACTCTCCATTCCTTCTCCTAGATTTCACAAGCTCATCCCATCATATTAGTGTATAGTCTGAAAACTAAAGGGCAGCAAGTTTTACCTTCTTATCGTCAGAATAGCTTTGACAGTTAAAAACTATCTCCACTTTACGCTCCCACTCTAAATAGGCATCAACATCGGCCTTACCATTGAAGTTTGGAATCTTCATCTTGATGGAGTTCATATTGTTATCTACATAGGGTACACGATCATTGAACCTTCTGGCTCGGAAAGGGGCTGATTGTGCCACATTTTCCTCTTCATAAGATGGATCATGTGTATCATCATCCTTCTGATTGGACTTGCCCTTTGAAGATCTAAGGTTGTTCTCAAGATTATCCATTCTCAAATTTAGCTTCTGAAAGCTATCCATGAAAGCTTTATACATATCTTTAAGATCAAACGTAAAGTCAGACGTATCACCAGTATTATGCCCAGATATTATAGAAAAATCCACAATTCTCTCAACTCATGTGTTTAACTTTCAAGCACTCACTTTGTATCTCAAAATTGCACTTCAGAGTAAACACTCAATAAGCCAAACTTGTATGATTCAAATAATAAGGAAAGCAAGGAAAAACCTAACAAGAAAAGATAGGAAACAACACGGATTGATTTAGCACACAAAAGTGAAATTTCGTGTACTAAGTGTAATTAGATATTCAACAATATGTAATTTGTCAAACTAAGTGTAAGGAACCAACAGACAGAAAGACACTAAATTGATAAACTAAGAATCAAAAATTAACAAGACGGATGTGCTTAACACGAAGTTTTCCCTAAGCATGCGATCTTAGATTAACTGATATTAATATTAACTCAACAAAAACGATTCAAAGCAAGCAAACAAAATAGACACTTAAAACAACAAGTATTAAGTACAACTGTTTTGTGAAAATACTACCCAAATTGGCCCTAAACCTATCCCAAACATGTATTTCAAATCTCAAGCCCAGAAATATGTTCAAGATATATGAAATATGATTTATATCAGTAGGTATCAATATCAGAACGAAGTTTCAACAATTGACCCAAAGTTGCAGAAATTCTTTTTCTTTTTTTTTCTTCTTTTTGGTATTTTTTTTATATGGACTAAAGTAAAATACTGGAAATACTATTCTAAGAGTGTTAGAATAGGAGCATATGAATTAGGGCAGAAAGCACAAACCAAACCACTGAAGGTAGTAATTCCGCCTAAACAAGAATTTAGGGTAAAATTAGATTTGAACATCAACTAAATAATGTATTAGACTCTAATAGGTATCCCAAACGGAAAGATCATGAAAAATTGAAGAAAAGACACAAATGATAGTTAAGAAATTATTACTAAGCCTGGCTCTGATACCAACTAATGTGGAACCCCAGCCTATTAGAGACTGAAACGACACATACTCTAGTAAAAAGAACTTAGTTCATAAAATAATTCCCCAATCTAAAGCACCCTTAATTAACATGCAAATAAGAACACTTATAACTGATTGATTTTAAGAGCAGCAAGAATAAGAATCATACAAGTTAGTATCAAATCTTATTCGTGATGTAATGTCAAGAACCAAGATCTCTCTTAAGCTCTCAAAGAAAAATCGCGTAAAGCAATTGTATTGAATAATTGATAATCTGTGTACAATATGAAAAAAGAGATGCTTTATATAACATAAATAAAGACCCATGATCTTTGCCACTTTCCACTACTATGCATGGACCCATGATCTATGCCACTATCCACTACTCTGCATGGACCCATGATCTATGCCACTATCGACTACTAGATAACTACCCAATACTGGTTAACTACCAACTACTAAATAACTATCCACTATAAATACAAAATTTGAATTATCAATAAGGACACATTCGCCCTAATTGACTTGGAATGGCCAGATTGTTCTTCAACTTCAAAATGACTTGCAAAACTTCAACATATGGCTTCAACATATTCCTTCATGAATCCTTGAAGTGCTTCCTTCAACCTCTTGGATCTCAACCTTGTAATTGGTCCTTGAGGCAATGCTAGCTCATCGTTTTTGGTGTTGTTGGTTGTGCTTACATCATTGATCGTGCCTTTTGAAGAAATTCGGTGACAGTAAGAGCACCCTTCTTTAATGTGATCAATTGTTCATGAAGACTCATAATTCTGCCCTAAGGGAGTTTAGCGTACATAGACGCCAATGATTGCGATACATCATGAGATGTCTTAGCACCAATCACAAAGTTCACCACATTGAGTGACAAGGAAGCAAGTAACGCATTTTGAAGGAGTTGATCTTGCCGAAAATGAAAATTATTTCTAGACATACCATATTGAAGTGGTTGTTCAACAAAATCGAGGAGATTGTATCCTATTAATAGTGAATACCACTATGTATGCCAGGTTTGATAATTGGTAGAGATCAATTTGATTAGGACTTGAGTAGGAGCATTGATAAAAAGCAATTGGTTTGAGGAGTTTATGATAATGTTGGCCATCGAGCTTGTATAGATTATAGGAGTATTTGTAGAATCTGTAGATTCGCTCATTTTGGAAGAATAAAAATCGAAAAGGAAGAAGAGGTTTAGGATCGAAAAAATTAGGGTTAGGTTATTGCTCTGGTACCATAAAAATGTTTTGAGAGAATAGGTTTCTATTATTTTTTTAAGAATGGTTACAACAATATTTATATATACACAAGTTAGGGTTAATTAATAACTACAAGCAGCACAAGCCTAATCTATGGCTAAATCATAGGAGATAATTACAAGGTAATTATAAGTTATTTATAGCTAAGGACTCGAGATTTTATCTCTCTATAGTTTTTGAGTGCGCATGGAATAAAAGATTTGATGAGGCTGAGGTGGTTATTGATCTCCTTTTCTTCACGTTGCTTTAGAACCGCCCCTGAAATCTGCCTTCAAAACAAGTAAGTTCAGCTTCTTGAGGCAATTAACAATAGTGCCCCTATGCAACCACCGGGAAAAATCATTAATTTTGTAGTGCATCTAGTAACTTATCATCGAAATAAATGACAAGATGCAACTGATTATTTAAAAAGATAGTCTTTTGCAAGAGAAACGAATAATGTGACTTTAAAGACTATGTTGCCTAATTTCAACCTAAAAGGATTGATTCCACTTGGGAGAATGTCAACGAGTCTTACAGATGACTTGTATTAGAATTCATTATTGAATATACCAAATGAGTTGCAAATAAAACGGCATGTCTTTTGATAGGATTATCAAGTTTTAATAATAGGTCTATAGTTAAACCAAAACTTTCTAGAGTTAAGTATGATCTGGATTGACTAGAAGAAGATCTATACATGTTTCTTGAAGCATATATACTTGTGACTCATATCTATATTAGACATGAATAGTTTTTCACTTTTTTATTATCCTTATAGATTTGTTTATACTTCTGTGGATATTTTATTTGATGAATAATGTCTTTAATTGTTGATTTCACGAATTTAAATATTATATTATTTTTATTTTATTTATTATAATTTTTTTATTTTTAAATATCATATGATGATATATTGTATATGAGTTGATGTTTTTGAATGTCAAGCATAAAATATTAAAATTTTTAAATAATAAGTATTTTAAGACATAAACATAAACATAATTAATTGTGATCAATTTTTATAATATATTAGAATTTTAGACGATAATTAGTGAACTTTCAACTCTAAACTTAATGTAGAATAATTATTAACATAATTAATTATTATTAAAGTTGGTGTATATACAAACTAAAATATTAACTTATGTGTATAAATTTCTCTATTTTAGATTAAGAGTAATATCTGCTTTCAAAACTTTATAGCTTATTTTAATAAAGGTGAGAAACTAATTAAGGATAACTATGAAATTTAAGTAAAAAAAATCTAATATGTGCTCGAGTAACTAGAAACTCTAGAAGCTGTTTAACCTAGTTTTAAAAAGGAAGATTTACTATTTAGTCTATTGGTATTATCATTATTAATAAGTCAGTCTCTGTACTTTTAAAAACCTATTAAAACGTTTTTATCTTTTCTCTCCATCAATAAAATTGTCCTTCTGTCCTATTTTCCGTTAAAAATAAATGAAGGATGAAAGAAAAAAATTTTAAAATCCAATTTTGGCCTCAAATAAAACCTCTTATTTAGTTCTTAAGTATTACCATTATTAACAAGTCAGTTTCTATATTTTTAGAAATTTATTAAAATGTTCTTATCTTTTTCCAAATCTATTAAAACGTCCTTATCTTTTTATCAGATGTATTAAAACGTTTTTATCGTTTCTCCTTGTCAATAAAATAGTCTTCCCTCCTCCTCCTCCTCAGAAAAGAAGAAGAAGAAAAGGAAGATAATGATGAAGAAGAAGAAGAAAAGGAAGACAATGATGAAGAAGAAGAAGAAAAAGAAGAAAAAGAAGAAAAAAGAAGATGATGATGAAGAAGAATCGAAGAAGAAGAAGAAGGAGGAGGAGGAGGAGGAGGAGGAGGAGGAGGAGGAGGAGGAGGAGGAGGAGGGTAATTTCGTCTTTTGCTATATTTTTTAACACCAGAAATAGACGGAAGGACCATTTCATTGACGAAGAGAAAAGATAATAACGTTATAATAGATTTCTGAAAATGCAGAGACTAATTTATTAATAATGGTAATATCCAAAAACTAAATTGTAAATTTTCCTTTTAAAAATATAGAACTGGACAATACGGCCCAACATAGGCGAACCGTGAGGCATATGATGCTTGGAAAAAAATAATTGAACTACTCACATAACTTTGGTGATTAGTATGTATGATATTGTAGTGCTTGAGTTTAGAAAATATGATTTAACTATAAACATATGGTTTGTACCGAAAAAGAGATTTGAATGAATCTCACTTATAAATCTTATATTTCACCCTATAAAATTAGACCCTTATAAGAAGAGTTTCGGTCATAATATAAGAAAACATCTTAAAGTTCATAAGTAACATAGTAGATGAATTAAAAGCTGCTTGTCATATTTTAATTGAAAAACAATAAGTTCAAGCTATCGTATGCTATTTGCCTAAACACTTAGGAACACATGAAAAATATTATTTATCCACATCATTTATATTAAGTATATGAAAAATACTACGGACTCTTTAGAGCTAGAGCAAGAACGTCTACATTTAAATCTAATAAAGTTCTAACTCCCTAGGAAAAAAGGGGAAGTAGCACAAATATCAAGGTGAGAATTAGTAAGAAATAAAAAAACTTAAGTCTAATAAGAAATAATAATAAAAAAAAGGGTAAAAGTCATTTTGAATCGAAAAAGATAAACATTACTAAGGTCAAATATTTTAAGTGTATAGAACAAGACCATAATACTTTCGTGGAATCTTAATGACTTCTTCAATAGGCAAAATGGATATTCATTGAGAAATAATTTTGAAGTGGAGTTAAAGGATTTAAGCACCCACAAGCTTTCTATGTATAGAAAGTAGATTTTACTCCTAAATAATATCCGATTCACTCCATAAATTTATTGGAATTAAATTTTTGTATTGTTTCTCACTATTAATTTTTCATGAATATATATATATATATATATATACCTTTTTATGTTTCATTTTAATAAAATCACGTTGTACTTTACGTGTGTATATATATACATACATGAAGAAGAGGCCATCTACTTTGATGACTTATAAATAACTATACATGGAATTGTTCACAACAATTGCATGTTTTTATTTTTTTTAATTTATTTATCAAATAAATTATGAAATAATATGAATCTGGATTAATCATGCGATTCGAAATCAAATTTCTTGAGAAATAAAAAATTTTCACCAAAATTTAATTTAATTTATTTTTTTCTATTAAATTTCATATTTGAAACGTAAGAATTCATCTCTTTTTTAACTTACAAGTTTTCATTTTTAAAGAAAAGATCGTTTAGTTAAAAAGACTCAATATTTACGTCATTTTGTATATTAATCCAAACGTTTATATTTTAGATGAATTGACCAAATTTTATATTTGAATGTAATTTTTATCAATTTTTAAAATAAAAAATTAAAGATAAACAATTCTATGTAGTTATACCTTCAATAATAATAAATTTTATTTTATAATAATAATTATGAATATTTAATAATAAATATATTATTTAATTGAAAATAGCAACATATACAAAATAATCAATAATAATTTATCTAATATAAAATTTTTATAATAGTTGTTGCAAAAAATATATATATCTATTAAAGAGTGAGCATTTGGTTGATTCGCTTATGAACTGAATCAAATTTCAAAATTTTTAAAAATTGAAAAATTAATTTTTTTAAAATTTAAGATCGAATCAAACAGATATTATATAAATAACTGAATCAAATTGGAATCGATTTGGTTCAGATAAAATCGAAATTCCAATCCAACAAATTTGAATTTGCCTAATCTCAAATCTGTTCCCAATCTGAGTGTTTCTTAATGAGATTTATCAATTATCAAATTAAACTAAAAATAAATTTGTGAAGATTAATCTCAATTTGTGCCTAATTGCAAGAAATTTCAAATTCCATTTGCAACATCTCAACCAATTTCAATTTTCACAATCTCCGCAACTAAATCCAATTTGACTAATTTCAAGAATGCAAAAAAAAAAAAAATCAAACAAAACCATATACAATTTTAAACAATCAAGAATCCAACCTTCAGTAAATCCCATATTAACAATCAACCCAATCAATATTTTTCTTATCCAATTTCTTCCTATTCACAATTGTCTCATCTCGATCGCGAAGATTCTCAAAAAATATATGTATAGTTCAGATAAATCCAAGGGAAAAAGCATAAACATGTTACATATAAATCCAATTTTTTAACAATTGATAACTGAAAATTAACTCACAAGAAATTATTTGAAAAAAAGAAAACAAAGCATTAACCCAGAATGCATGGAGAGATTCGTGAAAAGCTCTGGATGGTGAATCTTCTTCCCATTCAACCGAAACAAAAGGAAGGCTATGTATGTCTAAAAATGCATGTCACGCCATTGCACAGAAGATGGAGCAAGAAGGATCGAAACAAGAGGAAGGATGTACAAATTGAAGAAGAAGAACAATATGAGGAAGAAGTTCACTCGCTAGAAACAAAATCAAGAAGAAGAAGAAGACCAAATTAAAGAGAGCAAATGGTGGAGGTGAAGAGTGTCCAAAATGAGAATTGAGGGGGAGAGAGGTCTGAGGAAAATGGTAGGCAGCTAAGAAATACATATACGTATATTTTGACCATTTGGTTTTTCTATTGATTTTGATAAATTAACCAAATAAAATTGAAATTAATAAAAATTAATAAATGAATTAAATTAAATGAGCTATTTAATCCAATTGAATTGGTAAGTTTAGTTTTTCAATTTTGATCGAAAATTGCTCAATAGAGCTAAAATTATAAACTCCATATTTAACAGTTATATTATTATTTTTAAAATTAAATATATTAAATAATTATAATTAAATATGAATTAATATTAGTTTTATATGTAAAATTAATTTATATTTAAAAATTAATCAAATATTACATGTGATATACTATTTGAACTTTCATATTTTAATTTTTGCAAATTGATCAAAATTGCTATTAAATATAAACATTAAGTTAATTCATCCAAAATTTAAACGTTTAAATTAAAATATATAAAATAACATAAATGCTGGATCCTTTTAATTGATTAATTTTAAAAAAAAATTATAAATAATTTTATAAGAATTTATTTGAATTCTAAAAAATAATTCATCTCAATGTTCATTTCCCCAAGTGTGACAACCAGAGAGTTTTACACATAGTTATTAACCTTATTTTTCTTAAGAGAATAAAGCATTATAAAATTGGCTGTCATATTACCAAAGACTACTTGCAAAAAGGTTTATCGTTTCTTAACATATTCCATCTCATCTTTAGGCTCTATTTGTTTCATGTAAAATATTATTTAGAAAAATAACTTTTATATTTTCGGCGTCTACAACACTCAAAATTTTTAGTTAAATGAAAAATATTTTTTTAATAAAAAAAATTATTTTAGAGAAAATAATTTTTTTCTTTTGAAAAAGAAAAATAATTCTTCATTTATTAAAATTTTTATTAAGATTTCTATATATAAATTTATTAATAAATTTTATTTTTTAAAATAAAAATTAAATAATAAAAAATAAATTAATTCAATAGAAAATATTTTTCATAAAAAATATTTTTCACAGAAATTATTTTTTATAAAAAAAATATTTTTTAAATATAAATTATTTTCTTCAAATAAAAGCTTAGTTAACAAATATTTTCATGAATCCTATACCTGTGCATCTTCACCGGTAATTAGTACCTAAGTTGAATTTGGTGTTTTTGCTTCAGAATGCTTTTGAGTGTTTTCAATATTTATTGAAAAAAATTATTAGTTAATCTTTTAATTCTAAAAATTTATTAAAATATTTTTGATATTTTAAAAAATTTACTTATTAGTCCCTGTTAATTTCACTGTTAAGTATTTTACTATTTAATTTTTATAGTTTTAAAAATTTTTTAGTTGGTTTATTAGATTTTTAAAAAATTTACTAATTAATTTTTTTATATTATGAATATTTTAGACTTTTTTATAATATTTAATTGTTAAAATTAGTGAAAAAATTAACTAATAGATTTATACATTTTAATATATTTTTCAAAAATTAAGAAATAAACTAATGAGTTTCTCTATATTATAGAGATTAAGTAATAATTTTTCTATATTTAATTATTAAATTAACTATTTTGACTTTATCAAATTATTTTAATCACAATAATTTTTTAGACTCAATTTACTATGGATCAAAACACCTCTAAAACATAAAATAAGTAGATTTTTTTAATGAAAAAATACATATAAAATTGACTTTAATGTCTAGTGAATTAGGTTCACCTAATAATTTTTTTATTTTGATAACACTTGCTTGGGCATATAAGCTACTTTAGATCTCTTCTCCACAGAACTTTTCTCAAATCACAATTTTTTCAAGATGGAATTAAAGGTTTGACTAATAAAAATTAAATAAAATTTCAATAATTTTAAAAATTTTAATTAATCATGTCAAAATTTAATTTTATTCTCAATTTTTATAACGCAATCAATTTATAATATATATAAATATGCATAACGCGTAAAAATAAGATATGCACGTCTAAGAGAAACTAGCATTGATAAAAGAAAGGAAATAGAGAGAAGGAAACACAATAAAAGTTAACAAGACAAAACTACCTTAAAAACAGCCAAAATTATTCTAAAAAAGAAAAGAGTACTAATAAAGTGCACAGCACAGGGCACGAGGACACTTAGTGCATTTTCTCTTTTCTTTTTTTTTTTGTTTTTTTTTTCCCCAAGATAACGGATGCATTAATAATAAGGCTTGAGGCCAATCACATCAAGTTTAGAAATACAAATTAACAAACAGAAAGCCCATGTTCTACCAGAAGACCAGCTAAACAAAGGCCGGATAGGCCCAACCCAAAACAAACCCTAACCCTAGCCAGAAAACTGCAAGGAGAATCCGCCGGCTTCAACCAATGTTGCCCATATATTTCCAATTTGTTTTTCCAACATATATTTCCTAGTTGAAACAAAAGAAAAGGTGTTCCCATCAGTTAAAAAAAATCATAATACACCCAAGAATAACAACACAGAGGCGATGGCCATGGATAGACAACTTAAAAAAAAAAATGCATCAACCAAGGTTCTGGGTGTTGAGTAGCTGTTGGATGGAGATCCAAAAGACAGAGTTAAGAAAACTACGCAAGCAGGATGTACAAAGCTCCAGAGATGGCAATTCGATCGTATTAGGGTCTACATGTATTTGACAAGATCACAATTACATATCCATATCAACATAACATGATTAATGAATCGTTTAAAAATTCAAATATTAATACAAAATTTTTAATATATATATTATACGATATAACACAATAAATTATGAATAAATCTATTAATATGATTTGACAAAATAAATCTATAAACATGATTTGATAATATTAGTACATTTAACACGTTTTAATAAGATTCAATATTACTTATTTGAATGATTTTGATACAAAATCAATATTTTAAATATTTATAAAATAGTATGTTATATAAAATTTATACATTTATTTTTAATATTCATAAATTTAGTAATATATTTAATTATTTACATATTTATGTAGTTTTAATATTCTAAAACAGTTAGATTTTGAGTTTAATTTTTTTAAAAACAGGCTGATTTATTTGAGTTTTGATATATTGGTAAGATAAATAAGGATTAAAGGATGATAAGAGAATAATCGTATTTGAATTCTACATTCTGAAATTAAAAAAATCGTGGGCATAACTAATTTCATAAGAGAATAATGAAGCAGAGTTATACTTGAACTCTAACTCTCATACGTATTTGACGAGAAAAATCAGAGTCTAGTTCTAAATCTAATACTCAATTAGAAAATCCTAATCTGCTAATACATATCAAACTCGACTCTTTAGGGAGAACCTTCCTTTTTTTTTTTGGTTACTGATATTTAAATTGAACTAGGATTTTTAGTACGGTATAAAAATGATATTTTGATGTACAACACCATCTTTTGTTTTGAATTAATTTGAGAAAGCCAAAAACTTTTTTTTTTCTTGTTGTGTTTCAGCTTTTAACAAGTATGGCTAAAATATTATTTTCAGCCGATGGATAATTAAAGTTTCAGTTTAATCCGTTGTGAGATTTAATTTATTTATTATTTCTTTATTATCTTTAATATTTATATTATTTCTGTGATTAATATTTATTATTATTCTATCGATTGTTACAACAAAGATTTATTGTATAATTGTTAGAATAATATATTGCTATTCAGATTGATTAAATAATCCGTAATTATTTAGTTTAATATGAAATAAGTGGTGAATTAGGTTGCGTAAGTTCTTTCTAATAAACAATGTAATCTAACTTAAATGAACAGAACGTCTCGCATTTATTAATTAAAATCAGACCATTTTAATTTTTAATGCGATAATTGAATTAAATTTTAAGAGCGTTTTCTACAATTGTGCAAAAAGTAGAGTTAGTTAATGAGTATCTCTTAACTAATTTGATATTTCTGGCTAGTTTAATAACTAAGGAAAGATTATAATCGGATATCTGAAGCAATTTAGCTAGCTAACGAGCGTTTTTTAGCTAATTTGATGCTTCTAGCTAGTTTAATAACTAAGAAAGGATTAGAATTGTATATCTGAAATATTTTCAATATCTATAACTTATTTATCGATAAATAGTTTAAAATTATCTTTGTGTATATCATCGACTAATGAACCTGATATTAAGATTGATATTTTAACTGAATTCATCTTATATTAATTTTTTTCTTAAATTTAATTATTTTTTTATTAATTTAATTTATTTTCTCATTAAATTAATTTTTATATTCCGTAGCATTTAAAATCTTCTATTTTTATTTTTTATTTTATTCATTCAATAAGATTACTTTCCTCCTAATTCATGTGGAATCGATTCTACTCACTATTATTGAAATTGGATTAATGAGTCGATCCATAACACGATTTAATTATTAGCATGTTATAATCGGATCAACACAAATTTAAATAAACTCAACTCTAATTTTTAATTTTTTCATATCAATTTTATTCTTATTCTATTTAAAAGTCACCCGTACTGAGTTCAAATTGACCATACCTAACAGGCTACTAAGACCAACTTTCTGGATCTAGAACAAAGTAGGCTCAGACTATATTGGATCCAAAAAATCAAAGGCATGAAGGTTAAAGAGGATGGTATCTGTGAAGCTCAGGTTAAAGAATCTTCCTATGTTTCACGTTCTCTGTTAAAACCTGTAAGAACCAAAGTACCAAATGAATAAAAAACATAACCAACTAAAGAAAGCAGCCAAACAAAACCCTCAACAATTAAGCATCAGTTGCAACAACAATAAACAATAATAGTATTCTTAATCCCAACTTGGCAATGAGAGTGAAACTCGAAACCGTGTCAGGAGAGAGATGATCTCTAATCTCAGGCCAGAAAGAGCTGATGGTGCGAGAAGCAAAGGGTAAGGAATTTTAGGAGAAAGAGAAACAAGAAAAAGAAAAAAAGAAAGAGGAGTGAATAACACTTTGTTCACTTATTAAAAAACAAAACAATTGAAACAAAATTTTAAAAAGATTTTATAAGAAAACTCGAAAATAGAATTTTGTATTTACATGAGTTAGTTTTCAAATAAAGGATTGAACAACTGGATCTCTAATTTTCTAACATTTAACTAAAGTTTGAATTCAAAAAAAAAAAAAAAAAAAAAAAAACTAGAGTTTGAAAAACAATTTAAAGATATTTTACACTATTTTCCTTGGTAATAGAAATTTATTTCCTAATTTGGAAACAAATAGCTCTTTTATTATAAAAAAAATATCTTGTAATATTTTTTATAACTAAAATTAAATAATTATTTTGAAAATATTTAAAATTATATTATTATAAAATAAATTATTACTACATAATAAAAAATTTTAAATGTAAAATAATTAAGGTTTAAATAAATTTTTAAGGCCTAATTAAGTATAAAAAATAAGCTAAAGATTTTTATGTTTTGGTGATTTAATCAAATATTTGAATGTAGGCATAATTTGTTAAATTTTCAAAATTCGTAAAAGCTTTATCTAAATTTTTCGAAATGTTATTATAAATCTATCCAAATTTTTTAGCACATTCTTTCACTTCACTTATTAATTGATCCAACCAGATTATATATTATCAATTTTAACTATCTCTAAACTCTATTTGATTCCTATGATGCATCTATTCTTTTAACTATTTAGTCAAATTGGGTTGTTCTGTCCACAAAGTCTCTTCATAAATCCTATATAAATCTCATTATCATTCAATACTCATTAATTATGAAAATAAAATTATAAAAGAGTTAATGAATATGTTAAAGTTAAACTTTCGATGGCAGATGTACACAAATTTGAAAAATTAAGTTTAACATTTCATTGATGAAAATTGTATAAAATTTTAACAACTTTTAAAAATTTGGCTAATTATGTTTAATTTTAAACTTTTCAATTAGAATGCAAAAATTTGAAAAGATTTAGTGTTTTTACATCAAAATTTAGAGATATACAGAGATATGCACCCCCACACCTAACTCATGCATTGTCCTCAATGTATTAGAAATATTAAAATTCAAAAAAAAACTGAGTACTTCCCTGGTGTGGTTGTTTGCCCAATCTGTTTGGGCAAACAGCTGGGTCAAACTAGTTGTTTCTGCGTGCAGGTGGCAGTAGGTGCTGCACCAGCAATTCCAACATGCTTTCTATATGGGCCATTCTGGCCTCAATTCCATCCAGGCGATCTGCTTCTGCTTGTTGAGTTGTTGGAGGTTGTTGTGCTGGTGGTGGAGCTTGTTGTGGGTCTGCTTGCTGAGCTGGAGGTGGGTCTGCTGGCTACCTCCACGTGCTGTGCTGTCGCTCAGGCACCCTATCATGCCTCGGAATGGCTTGTTTCTTCTCTGTCTTGCTTGTTTGCCCAGCTTGTGTGGGCAAACAGCTTGGTCGAACAATGTCATGCAGTGCATTTGGTGTGTTGCGGGCAGCTTTCTTGTGTAGGGGCCTGTGGTCGGTTGGGCAGACAGCTGGTCAAACAGGTTATGGGCGTTTTCTTGGATGCTGGCCATCAGTCTACTGTGACTTCCTCCTGTTGCTCGAGCTGTCTCCGCTGTTTGCTCAGTTTGTTTGGGAAAACAGTTCGACCAAATAGCTTTCCACCTGCAAAGACAATTAAAACCTGGAAGTGGGTTATGGTATCAGTTTCTGCTCATCTGGTTTGCCCTGCTCGTTTGGGCAAACAAACGCATATCTCTATTTTTTTTTGTTACAATAAGCTCAGCTCCTATGAATGAGGTTTTAGTGGAACTTCTTCCACTACTTGTACTGTAAACTCCTCATAGAACGGTTTTAGACGATGCCCTTTTACTTTGAAGACTTTTCCAGTTTCTAGACTGCGGATATCTACGGCTCCATGGGGATAAGTATGCTCCACAATGAATGACCCAATCCACCTAGACCGTAGCTTACCTGGGAATAACTTCAAACGAGAATCAAAGAGTAGGGCTTTATCACCGACCTTGAATTGTTTTCTCAAAATATGATGGTCATGGAAGGCTTTGGTCTTGGCTTTGTAGTTCCAAGAAGTCTCGTAAGCATCTCATCTTATCTCCTCTAGTTCTTAGAGTTGCAACTTCCGATGGGCTCTAGCCTCCTTGAGATCCATGTTGCAATTCTTGATAGCCCAATAAGCCTTATGTTCAAGCTCGACTGGAGGATGACAGGCTTTACCATAGATCATTCTGTAGGGAGACATCCCTATAGGCATTTTGTAGGCTGTCCTGTATACCCACAAGACATCTTCCAGCTGTACACTCCAATCTTTTCTGTTGGGGCACACTGTCTTTTCTAAGATGGCCTTGATTTCTCTATTAGATACTTCAGCTTGCCCATTCGTTTGAGGGTGGTAGGCTGTGGATGTTTTGTGTAGGACATGGTGCTTTTTGAGAAGATTTTTCACTACCTTGTTACAAAAGTGAGTCCCTTTATCACTAATAATTGCCTTGGACACCCCATGCCTAGCAAAGATGTTAGTCTTCACAAAATCCACTATCGCCTTTACATCATCGATTCTTGTTGCTCTGGCCTCTATCCATTTGGATACATAATCCACTGCCAGGATTATATAGGTATATCCGAAGGATGGCGGAAATGGCCCCATGAAGTCTATACCCCATACATCGAATATCTCGCAAACCATGATAGGATTTTGAGGCATTTGATTTTTATTGCTTAGATTTCCAGTTTGCTGGCATCGTGCACATGATCTGCAAAACAAATAGGCATCTCGGAAAATGTTAGGCCGAAATAGTCCACTTTCAAAGATTTTATGGGCTGTCTTTCATGGTCCAAAGTGTCCGCCACAACTGTATGCATGGCAGAATTTAAGGCCTGAGACTATCTCCTGATCTGGTATGCACTTCCTTATTACTTGGTCAGAAGAATGTTTCCAAAGGTATGGTTCATCCCAAACGTAGTACCTTGCACTCTTCTTTATTTTGTCTTTTGTGTGCTTGGGCATATCAGAAGGTAAGATACCTGTGAGGTAATTCACAATATCTGCGCACTATGGTTCATCAACTTGGGCATATAATGAATGTTCATGGAGGTGATTTTCATTTTTTGCATATTCCAAAAGTTGTTGTGTTGAGATCTGCTTTTCGGGCAAACAATATTCTGCCTCATTTTGCTGTTTGGGTAGACAGCTTGCTGATTGTTTCGTCTACTTGGCTTGTTTGGGCAAACAAGCGTATGTTTGCTTTTCCTCCACTGGGTGCTTGGTCGAACAGCAACTCACCTGTGCTAACAATCTGGTCGTGCTGGATTTTGCCCTCTCTGGCTGTTTGGGCAAACAGCAATCTTCTTCACGCTTCCTTGCTGGTTGTCCATGTAAACAGTATTCTGACTTTCCAGGTGACTCTGCTGCGTGCTCAACTAATTTGGGCATGCTGTTTTCTGCTTTCTGGGGTGGTATGGACGGGTTGGGTGCTGTCTGAGTTGGGTGCTGGGCCTGTTTGGACAAACAGAAGCTTGCCTGTTCTGCCTTTGCTGTCTGTTTGGGCAAACAACAGTCTATCTGCTGTATGCAGCAGACTGTTGCTGCCCGTTTCAGCTCTCCTTGGCTAGCCTCCCTGCAAAAATCATTATTTAGTATATCATTTTGATTCATATCAAAAATTTCTTGGCTCATACAATTAATGATATCTAAACCATAAACAGGGGACATGTCATGGGGGTATTTCATGGCATTATAAACATTGAATTTTATCACTTCCCCTTCAAATTCCATGGTCAATGTACCATTATGCACATCAATCTTAGTCCTGGCCGTGCTCAAGAAGGGTCGTCCAAGCAATATATACGAGATGGTGTTGCTATAGTCTTCCTCCATATCAATCACATAGAAATCTGTTGGAAAGACAAGTTGATCTACTTGGACTAGAACTGTAACGACCCGAAAATCGGATCGCTATCGGTGCTAGGATCCAGGTCGACTTAAGGTCGCCGGGACCCGTAGCAAGCCTGCTATACTCTCTGTGTACCTGTAAAATCCCATACATGATCAGACATTTTCTGTAAAAATATAAAACTTTGCTTTGTACCAAGGCTCAACCTGTGCATGCACTATCTCTGTACTACAAAACCCCTTACTAGAGCTTGCTCTAGACGGGTTAAACTCATACAATGTTAAGCCTGGTGATCATACTCATAAAACATTTCAATCACATATGTACATAAACAGACCATGTATACAAAAGGGTTTTACAACACAAATGGGTCAAGCACAAAACTAATACATCTCTTTTCAATATGACATGTCCACACTAAGCTTATTACACAATTCTTTACTCTTCCTGTACTCTGCTGAACTTCCTCCTAACTCTGATCCTGCAAGACTGGGGTTAAAGGATAGGGATGAGCTATACTAGCCCAGTGAGTAGAACAATAAAAAACATGTTAATAAACATGCTCACATGGAATGTATCACATCACAAGTAAATCACCCATCTCAGACGGACTGATTCAAAACTCCCTCTGTACTGTGCCCGGCCCGCGAAGGAGCTCCTCAGGACTTTATTCCGCAACCTAGGGTGCTCTGTGCCCAGCCCTCTCAGGGCTCCTCAGGACTTTACTCGGAGGGCTAATGAATCTAAACTATGTCCGATCCGTACAAGCATAGAATAATGCAATGCGTCACATTAGTGTATTCTAGTGCATTCAACCTATTACATATCATAATGCATGAAACATGCTAAAAGCATTTGAGTCCTGAATTTAAAACATTTAGTTTAGTTCCACTCACCTCTGGCTGACTCTGAAGCAGTGCTGACTGCTGTTCTCTTCGGTTCCTCTGGTCCGTTCCTACACAGATGGACTCAAAATGAGGGACCAAACTAACTCTAGAACATCTCTATACAACTCCCCAAAACCCCCTGAAAACATCCTAAAACATTCAAGTAAAACATGCAAAAGAAGGCTGGACAGGGCACTTTCGGCGGCAGGTTCGGCGGCCGAAAGTCCCTTCTAGAGCCAAAACTCAAGCACTTTTGGCGGCCGAAAGTCCTCTTCAAAGGCGAAAGTCCCTAACCTTCGGCGGCCGAAACCCCCCTCCAGAGCTGAAAGTCTAAACTTTCGGGGGCAAGCTTAGGCAGCCGAAACCACCTCCTTAGCATGTTCGGCGGCCGAACCTTCCTTCGGCGGCCGAAACTGGGTTTGTCAGGAAGGCAGAAACTTGTTCTGCTTCATGCAAATCTTGCCCAACCTCCCTCAAACATGCAAACCACAATTTCACAACCTGCATATATTCAAGTATAGGCACAAAGGGGTCCAAAACTAACTTAAAACCCCAACAATCAACACATCTCAATACATAAGCATGCTTTGACCACAAATCAACCAAAAAATCAACTTACCCTAAACATGCATCTCTACCCATAAACTCCATAAAACCTTCATAAAACATAAAAAGAAGTTCAGGATCTTCACTTACCTCTTACAAACAAGAAGATAAACGATCCCAACGTGGAGATATGAAGAAACTCTCCCTCAAAGTCTCCAACTTTAAAACTTTGGTTTTTAGCTCAAAACCTTCAAACAATCAAGAAAACTCATCAAAACTTTGAAAGATTTAGAGAAAACATGAAGATCACCCAAGGAAGATCATGGTCTCACCTCTGTCTGTAGATGGAAAGAAAATCTTATCCATTCACCGACCTAGGGCCTTTTATAGGTGGCTGGCCAGACCACCTTCGGCGGCCTATCGTGATTCCAAACTCATGCATGTTCGGCGGCCGAACTTCACCTTCGGCGGCCGAACCTTGCATTTCTTCCTTGGCTCTTTTCTTTCAACAACTCATTTCCTTTTATACTTAAAACATTAAAACATACTCAAAGACTTTAGAAAAACATATCTACTACACTTCTAGAGGGTTCCGACATCCTGAAGTCCACCGGACAGTAGAATTCTGATGCCAGACTCTAGCCGGGTATTACAAGAACATCTTCTAGGACGCCTTTTGGGTATACCATAGATCTATCAGCCAATTGAATGACCACTATAGTGTCTTTAAGTGCACATGCATTCAAAGAGTTATAAATAGAAAGAGGCATAACATTAATTGATGCACCTAAGTCACACATGGCCTTCTTGATGCCCACATTGCCAATTTTGTAAGAAACGGCAAATATCCCTCGATCTTTGCACTTGGCTGGTAGTTTTCTCTTTATGACAGCAGTAACAATCTCACCTACACTTACCTTTTCCTTCTCAGCAAGCTTTCTTCGGTTTGTGCATAATTCTTTCAAGAACTTTGCATACCTTGGTATTTGTTTCATAACATCTAGCAAAGGTATGTTGATTTCCACTTTCCTAAAGATTTCAAGATCTCTCTTTCTTCTTTTTCTTTTTGTGATTTTTCAAACCTTTTTGGAAAGGGAGGTGGAATCTTGAAGCTTACTTGTTGGTTTGTATTCTGCTGGTGTACTGGTTCTGTTTGTCCAGTCTGTTTGGGCAAACAGTGTTCTGGCTGCTTGGGCAAATTGTCCTTGTCCTACTGTGTATGCTGTCTGCTTGTTTGCCCAGTCTGTTTGGGCAAACAGCAGTCTGTCTCAGTTTCTGATAGATTTTCTTCAGCGGCTCGTTTTTGCAATTATGAACCTCCATCATCAGCCTTGACATCTTGAAGTTCTCTTCCACTTCTCAACATGATAGCACTTACATTTTGATTGGAATTTGCCTCAGTTTGGGAAGGTAATTTCCCTTGAGATTTAAGTTTGCTCACAGAGGTGGCTATTTGACCCATTTGCTATTGGAGACTTTGCATAGTATTTGCTAATGACTTCATCATCTCCTCAAGGTGTGTGTTGGAGTTTTGAGGTACTACTTGGACTGGATTTCTTTGATAATTTTGATAGTTGTTTGCCCTAGCATAGCTGAAATTTGGATGGTCTCTCTGACCTGGATTGTAAGTGTTAGAGTATGGATTATGTCTTAGCTGTCCATTGAATCCTCCAATTGCGTTTACTTGCTGGTCATCCTCTTGAAGTGTAGGACATTGATCAGTTGGATGTCCCACTTGTGCACATATCCCACATGGCCTAATTTGCTGAAGTTGTTGAGCTTGTTGGGATTGATCTATAACAAGACTTCTCACAGCAGAGGTTAGTTCAGAAATTTGAGATGTAAGAGCAGATGTACTTACCTCATTGACTCTCCTTGGCAGCTGCCTTTCATCTCCATATTGTCTAGATGCAGCTGCAAGTGTTGAAATCAAATCTCTAATTGCTTGGGGTGTTTTATCTTCAATTGAACCTCCACATGCTACATCAATGAATTTCCTTTCAGATGGTAGCAATCCTCCATAGAAGTATTCTATGAGTGATTTATCTGAGATGTCATGTTGAGGGCAGCTTGTGCATAATCTCTTGAATCTTTTCCAATACTCATACAAATCTTCAGTTTCTTTTTGTTTGATACCACTTATCTCTCTCTTTATGCCTATGACTTTAGAAGTTAGGAAATATTTGTTTAGAAAAGCTCTTACCATACCATCCCAAGAAGTGATTGATCTGGGTGGTAGGTAGAATAGCCAATCTTTGGTATAATCGTCAAGTGAGAATGGGAATGCTCTTAATTTCATATGTTCTTCAGATATGCCTTGTGGCCTCATGGTAGAACATACTATGTGAAATTTCTTCAAGTGTTTATGAGGACCTTCATTCTCCAAACCTCTCAATTTAGGTAGGAGGTGTATCAAACATATTTTTAGCTCAAATGGGGCTGTTAAGGGTGGATAGGTGATGCAAAGAGGTGCTTGATCACCTATAGGGGCTGCCAACTCTCTTAGTGTTCTTTCTCTTGGAATTGGTGCCCTTATTGCTTGATTTTCTAGTTCAATTGCAGCAAAGACAGCAGGTTCAACTGGTCTTCGGATTGGTGCAGCAGGTTGCACATGAAATTCAGTCATCTTAGCGGCTGTTTGGGCAAACTACAGCAGTGTTATGCTCTATTTCAGTAGGGTGCTGTTCTGTTTCTGCAGTAGGCATTGCTGGTTCTGCTGGTTCAGTAAATTTTGGTTCAGCAGTGTGTGTTTTAGCAAGCGCTGATTTTTGGACAGCAGCAAGGGATGCAGGCTGTGCTGTTTCTACAGTAGTGGCTTCGACAGGTGCTGTCTCTCGGACAGCAGCAATTTCAGCAGTTGCTGTCTCTATTTTCAGCAGCTTGGACAACAGCAAATTCCAGATTTTTGACAGTAGTTTTAGTATGTGCTGTCTCTTGGATAGCAGCAGCTTCAATAGGTGCTGTTTGGACAACAGTTGTTAATGAGGATGGTTTTGAGGTTTGGTTCCTCGGATTGGCTTGCTTCCTCGGATTGGCTTGCTTCCTTAATTGTTTTGCTATTCGCTCAATTTCTGATCGTAGAGTAGAGTATCTTTGCGTCCAGCCTCGATCATGAAAGAAAAATAAATTAGTTAAATCAATTCCTTGGCAACGACACCAATTTTTGACTGTGCGGTTGTCGAAGCCGGTCAAAAATAACATTTTTAATTATCCATAATTTTACAATTGTAGATAGTGGTAAAAGAATCGAATCCATAGGGAATTGATACTTAACTATTTTTCTTATCAAGACCAAGTAATTAAACTGAAAATAAAATAAAAAGGGGGGAGGGGTTTGAGATTGATGAACTAAACCAAAATTAAAAATAATAAAGTAAAGCAAGCAATGAAATAAAGAGAATTCAATAATGAGAAAAGACTAGTTGAAGAGTTGGATCCAATTTAGTTGTTGGGATTGATCATTGACACTTATATTCTTTTATTTGACTCAATAAATTAGTTATGGAGGTGGAAGACGCTTCTCACCTCCATATCTCTCCTTAATCATAGATTAACTAGAGAACGTCCTCTAAGTAATCACTAATCAACAAGTTGCCAAGGAATGTCCTTGGGGCTTGTAGCATCTAACAACTGTTAATTGCATTAAGAAATAGAGAGACCTAATTCTTGCTACCCAAACGTGTGGTGATATTGCTAGATCATGCAATCTCCTTGGTTTTTATGCCAAGAGTTACTTATGTTTGAGTAATTCAAGCAATTACGGACTTATAATCACCCAAACTAATAATTTATCACTTTCCAATCAAGAATCAACAAAGCAATAATAGAATTAAGCATGAAATTGCATAAATATTGATAAATAAAAGATAAACATCATAGGTTCAGGTCTCCCAATCCATAAACAACTTGAAGTTTCACCTAATCTTCAACTAGAAAAAGGGGTTTCAGCCACTCATGGCTGAAACTAACAAGAAAATAAAGAAATAAAACAAGAAAAAGGATGGAGAAGGGCTGGTTGGTGTGCGCGTGGCTTCTGGTCTGATTTTCTGAAGATGGAGTGATGATCCAAAGATGATTTGGTTGCTGGTTTGCTGACCTTTTATAGCTGAAGAGGTTGCCCTAAGTTTCCTTGTTGAGATGGAGTTCTCTTCCCCAATTGGATTTGAATTCTTAGAAGGCAATTGTATCTTGATGAGATTTGGCTTCCTACATATGTGGGATTGAGTGCTGAGGTGTCTTGAAGATTTGCTGAGCTGTCCTCACGCGTTTGGGAGGGAAAAATCTTCTTGAATGTTTGAAATTTGAATTTTCCGCAATCTGCTGTTTGCTGTTGCAAGTGCTATTTGCCCGGGTTGTTTGGACAAACAGCTCGGGCAAACAGTCTGTCTTTCCTGCTGTCTGCGCACTGCTTCTGTCCTGCAGGTCTGTTTGCCCAGTCTGTTTGGGCAAACAGTCTAGTCAAATAGCAAATCATTCTTCTCCCATTTCAACTTCAACTTGGATTTGGGCAAACGACTTGGGCAAACCAGGCTTTTTCTCTTTTGCTCTCTTTTGGACAGTTTTAAGGCCATTTTTACCAAATTACCCTTTTACACCATTTTTTGCAAAATAAGATTAAAACCACAAAATTACGTAGCAAATGTGTAATTTAACATAAATAACAACATGAAAAATGGGTCTAAATTTATCTTGATCAAATACCCCCACACCTAGCCCTTTGCTTGTCCTCAAGCAAATAAACTTAGTCAAACATGCTTTCTTTGCTACTTGATCCTTTATTTCCACTTAAGTTCTTACCCTAGACCCCTACTTTGAAGCATTGCAGTGAAGAGTGTATGCACCAATGTTGCTTTCCTTTCTCATCGTTTCCCTTTACCTACCATGGTTAGTAATTGTTTTCCTCATTAGAGAGACTATACATGCACATATTCTTGTTTAGTTTAGACTTTTCCTAGCTCTTGGAGTGATTTGCCCTTACTTGAAGTACTTTATTCAGCTTTTTGCACTTTTATCCTTGCCTGAAAAAGTCACCAACCTTTTGATGCGAGGGTACATATTTATGATACCCACCACGGTTACTTAGTTGGTCACTTGTCTAAGTGGCTACTAGCTCTGTAAAGACCCAAAAATCGGACCGCTACCGGCGCTAGGATCCAGATCGGCTTAAGGCCGCCGGGACCCGTAGCAAGCCTGACATAAAACCTGTAAACCTGTATAATCCCATACATGATCAACAACATGCATAAAAATTAAAACTTTTCTATTCATATACATCAACCAAACTCAACCTGCATAAACATTAACATAACGTTGATCCCTCTGTGGGATCTCCTCAGTGCCCCCAATGGGTGACATAACATATGCTGAGTTGGTTTACATAAACATCATGAAAATCTCTAAGATCATGTATTAAAAGGGATACAACAATCTATGGTCAAGCACATCTCTAACATCCATAAACATCATTACATAACTATACTGTACTTTTACATTACATCAAAATCATTTATCGTGTCCACACTAACTAATACATAACTCAAACTTCATTACTCTATCCGGACTCCTGCTCTATCCTGTACCTGCAAGCCTGGGGGTAAAGGGAGAGGGGTGAGCTAAAAGCCCAGTGAGTTGAACTATAAAACATATTAACACTATGCTTCAATGAAATGCATCATAACACAGACAATTCACATAAGGGTTGGGTGAACTTGTCACCAATTAGTCCAAGCTAACTCTGTGCCAGGCCGTAGCATGGGGTCCTGGTCTTCCTGTCATACATACATTACTTACCATTATCCCAGGGCCTCCTCTGGGCTCCTGGTCTTCGAGTCCCATTACCGTGCCAGGCCGTAGAATGGGGTCCTGGTCTTTCCTTACTCTGTGCCAGGCCGTAGAATGGGGTCCTGGTCTTCCTGTCATGGACTAATTGGGTCATCCAACATTCACCCACATCAACAACAATCGATGCAATGCGGCATATTCGTGAAACTAATGCAATCATCCTATTGCATAATCATGATGCATGAAACATGATAAAACATTTAATTTAAAAGATTAAGTTTAGTTCCACTCACCTCTGGCTGACTCTGACAACACCGAAGCAGCTGAACTCACTGCTGGGGTCCTCGGTTCCTCGGGTCCGAACCTACACAGGTGGACTCAAATGAGGGACCAAACACACTTGAACATAACTATAAACTACTCCCCAAAAACCCCCTAAAACATCATGAAACAACCATACAAAATCATGCAAAGGAGGCCTGGACAGGGCACTTTCGGCGGCAGGTTCGGCGGCCGAAAGTCCCTCAAGAGCCGAAAGTCAGGCAGGTTCGGCGGCACCTTCGGCGGCCGAAACTCCCAGACAGAGACGAAACTCATGCATGTTCGGCGGCACCTTCGGCGGCCGAAACTGCCAGACAGAGACGAAAGTCTCCTTTCGGGGGCAAGCTTCGGCAGCCGAAAGGCTGCCTCCCCAGCCATGTTCGGCGGCCGAAAGTCTTTCGGCTGCCGAACCTGGTTTCTGCCAAAGGGCAGAAACTTGGCTCCCTATGCACATTTCGCCTCCAAACCTTTCCAACATGCATCAAACCTATTCTACAACACACAAACACAAGCATACATGTTCCTAGGGGCCTCAAACCATCATAAACCTCATCTACAACACATCAAGCATCCACATTGCTCAAGAACATACATTTATACCCATAAACATAACCATAACCTAAACATGCATTCTAACCCATAGATCTTGCATAAAACTTATTTAAAACATAAAACGAGCTTAAGATCGGCTCTTACCTTTTGAAGATCGAGAGAGACGACCAAAAACTCGGAGTTGGGAGAGATTTGGTTCTTGAACCTCCAAGCTCTAAAACTTTGCTCAAAAGCTTAAATCTTCAAAACCAAGTGAAAACAAGTGAAAATCTTGAAAGATTTAGGGGAAGAACATCAAAAATGGGTGAGGGGGCGGCGGAGACTTACCTTGGCCAAAAATGGGAAAAAGCTCGCCCGTTTTCGGCTAAGGGACCCTTTTATAGTGGCTGGCCAGACCACGTTCGGGGGCCGAATGTGCCTCCGCATGCATACCATGTTCGGCGGCCGAACATGAGGTTCGGCGGCCGAACCTAGACTTCCCTCACTCATACTTTCGGGGGCCTAAAGCACACCCGCAACGCATGCATGTTCGGCGGCCGAACTTGAGGTTCGGCGGCCGAACCTGAGTTTTCCTCCAATGCTATTTTCATGCAAAAACTCATTTTCTTTCATGCTTAAAACATAAAACACATTAAAACATTTTATGAAAACATAGTTTTACCCTTCTAGAGGCTTCCGACATCCGAGATTCCACCGAACGGTAGGAATTTCGATACCGGAGTCTAGCCGGGTATTACAAGCTCTGTCCATAGTCTTTGACCATTGAAACAATTTTTATTTTGTGCTTTTGAGGTCTTTGCCTTTGCTGAATTTTTCTTTTTCTTTTTCTCAATGATTTGGGCAAATCAACACCAATTGCTAAAATAAGTCATATTTAGTTTTTCACACATCTTTATTATTCTCTCTAACGAGTAATGTCATATATTTTTCACCATTAGCAAGCTCAAAGATTCAATTCAAAAG
This sequence comes from Manihot esculenta, assembly GCF_001659605.2. Taxonomy (NCBI): domain Eukaryota; kingdom Viridiplantae; phylum Streptophyta; class Magnoliopsida; order Malpighiales; family Euphorbiaceae; genus Manihot; species Manihot esculenta. The sequence goes on from NC_035177.2 coordinate 15,747,963, forward strand.
GAAATTGAATGTTCCTCAACTAGCACATGCAAGGCATACAACATAACATACACATAAAACACATGGAACATATAAGAAACTAACCTTAGAAAAGATAAGGGTACTGCTGGAGCATGGACTCCCGTGTCTCCCAGGTGCATTCTTCCATATTGTGGTGGTTCCAAAGGACTTTCACCATCGGGATTTCCTTGTTTCTTAACTTCCTAATCTGGGTGTCTATGATCCGCACTGGCTGCTCAACATAGGTGAGATCCTCTTGGATCTCCACATCAGGCTCACTAAGAACCTTGCCCGGATCTGACACAAACTTCCTCAACATTGAAACATGGAAAACCGGATGGATTCTTCCCATTGAAGCAGGCAAATCTAGCTTGTACGACACATTCCCAATCTTTTGCAAGACTTCAAAGGGTCCGATGTATCGTGGGGCTAGCTTACCCTTCTTCCCGAACCGAACCACTCCTTTCATTGGAGACACCTTGAACAATACCAGATCCCCCTCCTGGAACTCTACTAGTCTTCTGCGGATGTCTGCATAACTCTTCTGTCTGCTTGCAGCCGTCTTGATTCTTTCTCTGATTAAGGGCACCACCCTGCTGGTGATCTCTACTAGCTCAGGCCCTGCCAAGGCCTTTTCCCCAACTTCTTCCCAACAAACAGGTGACCTGCACTTCCTTCCATATAAAGCTTCATATGGAGCCATCCCGATGCTAGCATGATAGCTGTTATTGTAGGCAAACTCCACCAAAGGTAGATGCTGCCTCCAAGAACTGCCAAAGTCCAGCTCACACATTCTTAGCATATCTTCTATGGTCTGGATGGTCCTCTCTGACTGTCCGTCTGTCTGTGGATGGAAGGCAGTGCTAAAATCCAACCTGGTACCCATGGCATCCTGCAGACTCCGCCAAAACCTGGAGGTGAACTGGGGTCCTCTATATGACACTATAGAAACAGGAACCCCATGCAGTCTGACTATCTCATCAACATACACCTGCGCCAACTTGTCCACAGAATAGCCACTCCTGACAGGGATGAAGTGAGCAGATTTGGTGAGTCTGTCCACAATCACCCATATGGAGTCCAATCTGTTGAACGCTGCCGGTAACCCGACTACGAAGTCCATAGCTATATTCTCCCATTTCCACTCTGGAATAGGTAGCGGGTTAAGCATTCCAGCCGGCTTCTGATGTTCCAGCTTCACCCTCTGACATACTTCGCAGGCTGACACAAACTGTGCCACTTCTTTCTTCATAGCTGGCCACCAATAAACCTTCTTCAGATCCTGATACATCTTGGTGGCCCCGGGGTGAATGCTGTATCTTGCATTATGAGCCTCTCTCATAATGTCTCCTTTTAGCCCTATGTCATCTGGTACACACAATCGACTCCCATAGCGGAGGATCCCCTTACTGTTAAATCTAAACTCGCTGTCCTTGCCTGACTGAACAGTCCTGGCAATCTTTACTAACTCTGGGTCCTCATGCTGTTTCTGAGCCACCTGCTCCAGAAACACGGGTGTCACTTTCATCTGAGCAACCAAGGCACCTGTACCAGACAACTCCAACTGTAGACCTTCATCAATGAGCTTGTAAAATTCCTTCACCACTGGTCTCCTCTCTGCCGTGATGTGGGATAGACTGCCTAGTGACTTCCGGCTTAGGGCGTCTGCCACGACATTCGTCTTACCCGGATGATACTGAATCTTGCAATCATAGTCACTCAGCAGCTCCACCCATCTCCTCTGTCTCAAGTTCAAATCTCTTTGACTCAGGATGTACTGCAGGCTTTTATGATCTGTGAAGATCTCACATTTTACCCCATAGAGGTAGTGCCTCCACATCTTGAGTGCAAAGATTACTGCTGCCATCTCAAGGTCATGTGTGGGGTAATTCAACTCATGCTTCTTTAGCTGCCTCGAAGCATAAGCAATCACCCTCTCATTTTGCATCAGTACACAACCCAGTCCCACACGGGATGCATCACAAAAGACTGTAAAGTCCTCATCACTAGATGGCAGAGCTAAAACTGGTGCTGAAGTCAACCTCTTCTTAAGCTCTTCAAAACTCTCTTCGCACTGGTCAGTCCACAGAAACTTCTGATTCTTCCTGGTCAGCCTGGTCAGAGGAGCTGCTATTTTCGAGAAGTCCTGAACGAACCTCCTGTAGTAACCCTCCAAACCCAAGAAACTCCTGATCTCTGTCACTGAAGTGGGTCTAGGCCAGTTAGCCACAATTTCTGTCTTCTTGGGGTCCACCTCTATCCCATTCTCTGACACTACATGCCCCAAGAACGAAATGCTCCTCAGCCAGAACTCACACTTAGAGAATTTAGCATACAAGCCATGTTCCCTCAAGGTCTGTAGAACCAACCTCAGATGATGGGCATGCTCCTCTGCATTCCTGGAATACACTAGGATATCATCTATGAAAACAATAACGAAGTGATCCAGGTACTGGCTAAACACTCTATTTATGAGATCCATGAATGCTGCAGGGGCGTTGGTTAACCCGAACGGCATTACAAGGAACTCAAAATGCCCATATCTGGTCCTGAAAGCCGTCTTTGGCACATCCTCATCTCTGATCCTCAGCTGGTGGTACCCAGATCTCAGATCTATTTTGGAGAAACAACCCGCTCCTGCTAGCCGGTCGAATAGATCGTCGATCCTTGGCAAAGGGTACTTGTTCTTGGTAGTGACTTTGTTCAACTGCCTATAGTCGATACAAAGTCTAAGGGATCCATCCTTCTTTCTCACAAACAAAACTGGAGCACCCCAGGGTGAGGTACTCGGTCGGATGAAGCCCTTATCTACCAGCTCCTGTAACTGCTCCTTCAACTCTTTCAATTTTGCTGGCGCCATCCTGTAGGGAGGGATAGAGATCGGTCGGGTTCCAGGCATCAGTTCTATCTCGAACTCTATCTCCCTAGCAAGTGGTAAACCTAGCAGCTCGTCTGGGAACACATCTAAGAACTCTCTAACCACTAGCACCGAGGCGGGCTCTCTAACCTGACTGCTAAGCTCTCTCACATGAGCCAAATACCCCTGACATCCCCTCCTGAGCAACATACAAGCCTGAAGAGCTAATATCAGACCTCTAGGCGTACCCCTCCTGTCTCCTCTGAAGACGACCTCAGACCCATCCTGACCTCTGAACCTGACTACCTTGTCCCTGCAGTCCAAGGTAGCACCATGGGTAGATAACCAGTCCATCCCTAGAATGACGTCAAAATCTGTCAAATCTAGAACCACTAGGTCGGCGGACAAGCATCTTCCCTCAACAAACACAGGACTACACTGGCAGACTGACTCTGCCACAGATGGATCACACTTGGGTCCACTGACCCAGAGAGGACACTCTAACCTAGAAGTCATCAGACCTAACCTCTCCACGGCTCTCGGAGCAATAAAAGAATGAGATGCACCAAGGTCCATCAAGGCATACACATCTGAACAACCAATGATTAAGTTACCTGCCACCACGGTGTTAGATGCATCTGCCTCCTGCTGTGTCATTGTGAAGATCCGTGCTGGAGCTGATGGACCTTCACCTCTGAAACCCGCTGAAGAAGAGGCTGCCCCTCTCCCTCTGCCTCTGCCACTGGCCTGAGTCATGGCTGGAGCTGCTGGCTGCGCTACACTGCTTGAGGCTGTCTGCTGGGACTGAGCCATCGGGACTGTTCTTGGACATTCTCGAGCCATATGTCCCTCCTAACCACATCTGAAACAGGCGTTCGTCCCAAACCGACATACTCCCCTGTGTGTCCTACCACACTTCGTACAAACTGCATTATCCGCACCAGAGCTTGAGCCACTCCCAAATCCCATACTAGACTTAATCTTGTTCCAGAACTTGTTCTTTTTACCCTTGGGCTTACCCCATCTCTTACTGCCTGAAGCTGCTGCACTCAGGGTAGAGGGATCTAATCTTCCCCCACCCGGAGTTTTAGAACCGGAAGACTGTGCCACTGACTACTTAACTGTCCCCTGAACGATGGCACTGGCCTCCATTTTCCTAGCCATATCTACTATGGCATGGAAGCTCTCCCTGTCCACTGACTGGATTAAGGAGGAATACCTGGAATGCAGTTTCATGACATACCTCCTTGACCTCTTCGAATCTGTATCCAGACTCTGCCCAGCAAAAGGCAACAGCTCCAAGAATCTGTCGGTGTACTCCTCAATACTCATATCCTCTGTCTGCCTCAACTGTTCAAACTCTATCATCTTCAGCTCCCTTGAACTATCGGGAAAAGCCCATCCTGCAAACTCGTTCGCGAACTCTTCCCAAGACATGCTGTCTACTCTCGGGTTCACATAATTCTTGAACCACTCTCGTGCCTTCTTGCACTTAAGCGTGAATCCGGCCATCTAAATGGCTCTACTGTCATCAGCCCCAATCTCCTCAGTGATCACTTTAACCCTTTCAAGATATACAAATGGGTCATCCCCTTTTTCATACTGGGGAGCACCCAATTTCATGTAGTCAGTCATCTTAACCTTGCTCCCACTGGCTGAGCTAGGTCTAGATGGCTGAGCAACTGGGGCTGCTGGTTCTGTAGGTGGTGGAGATGGTGCAACATTTTCTGAGGTAGGGTTTGCTGGATTGGGATAGTAAGGTAGGGGTGGATACATTGGGTATTGTGAATATGGTGGGTAGTATGGTGGGTATGGCATCTGTGTGGGATAAGGGGTGAAGCTAGGGTAATCCGATGTACCTCCCATCGAATACCCGGGATTTTGCGAGAAGTGTGGGTAGTGGGGTGGCTGAACAAATCCCGAGGCCTGAGTGCCTCCTTGGGACTCTCCCATACCTTCTTCCGACATGCTAACTCCCAAACTGCCATCCCTCCTCTGCTCTACATCCATCTGGTCCCCCACTTCCTCTAACATTCCGCCCTGAACTGTTCCTCTAACTGATCTGCTCCTACCCAGATCCAAAGACCTTCTAGGGTCTCTTACTGCTCTGTCTCTGCTAGACCTACTAGACATTGCCCTAGGCAATGCTGGAGGACGGGCGCTCGTGCCCTCATCCTCAGGTGGCACTCCAGTCAATCTTGCTGATCGATGAGTTCCCCTCATCCTGTTTTCTGAAAAACAGCACACATAGCACAAACATTAGCACCATATGGTTCATGTGGGCACACATGAACCCGCATCACATACATCACATATCATAGCATATCATTAATGCACATGCATATTATCATGGCATTTCACATCATCATGTAAGACAGGACTCCACATCCTATCCTAGTGGACATGATCTTTCCTATTGTGCTTGACCTTCTATAACCTCTATGAGCCCGACACTCTAGGTCCGACCATATGAACCTAGGGCTCTGATACCATTTTGTAACGACCCAAAAATTGGACCGCTACCGGCGCTAGGATCCAGATCGGCTTAAGGCCGCCGGGACCCGTAGCAAGCCTGACATAAAACCTGTAAACCTGTATAATCCCATACATGATCAACAACATGCATAAAAATTAAAACTTTTCTATTCATATACATCAACCAAACTCAACCTGCATAAACATTAACATAACGTTGATCCCTCTGTGGGATCTCCTCAGTGCCCCCAATGGGTGACATAACATATGCTGAGTTGGTTTACATAAACATCATGAAAATCTCTAAGATCATGTATTAAAAGGGATACAACAATCTATGGTCAAGCACATCTCTAACATCCATAAACATCATTACATAACTATACTGTACTTTTACATTACATCAAAATCATTTATCGTGTCCACACTAACTAATACATAACTCAAACTTCATTACTCTATCCGGACTCCTGCTCTATCCTGTACCTGCAAGCCTGGGGGTAAAGGGAGAGGGGTGAGCTAAAAGCCCAGTGAGTTGAACTATAAAACATATTAACACTATGCTTCAATGAAATGCATCATAACACAGACAATTCACATAAGGGTTGGGTGAACTTGTCACCAATTAGTCCAAGCTAACTCTGTGCCAGGCCGTAGCATGGGGTCCTGGTCTTCCTGTCATACATACATTACTTACCATTATCCCAGGGCCTCCTCTGGGCTCCTGGTCTTCGAGTCCCATTACCGTGCCAGGCCGTAGAATGGGGTCCTGGTCTTTCCTTACTCTGTGCCAGGCCGTAGAATGGGGTCCTGGTCTTCCTGTCATGGACTAATTGGGTCATCCAACATTCACCCACATCAACAACAATCGATGCAATGCGGCATATTCGTGAAACTAATGCAATCATCCTATTGCATAATCATGATGCATGAAACATGATAAAACATTTAATTTAAAAGATTAAGTTTAGTTCCACTCACCTCTGGCTGACTCTGACAACACCGAAGCAGCTGAACTCACTGCTGGGGTCCTCGGTTCCTCGGGTCCGAACCTACACAGGTGGACTCAAATGAGGGACCAAACACACTTGAACATAACTATAAACTACTCCCCAAAAGCCCCCTAAAACATCATGAAACAACCATACAAAATCATGCAAAGGAGGCCTGGACAGGGCACTTTCGGCGGCAGGTTCGGCGGCCGAAAGTCCCTCAAGAGCCGAAAGTCAGGCAGGTTCGGCGGCACCTTCGGCGGCCGAAACTCCCAGACAGAGACGAAACTCATGCATGTTCAGCGGCACCTTCGGCGGCCGAAACTGCCAGACAGAGACGAAAGTCTCCTTTCGGGGGCAAGCTTCGGCAGCCGAAAGGCTGCCTCCCCAGCCATGTTCGGCGGCCGAAAGTCTTTCGGCTGCCGAACCTGGTTTCTGCCAAAGGGCAGAAACTTGGCTCCCTATGCACATTTCGCCTCCAAACCTTTCCAACATGCATCAAACCTATTCTACAACACACAAACACAAGCATACATGTTCCTAGGGGCCTCAAACCATCATAAACCCCATCTACAACACATCAAGCATCCACATTGCTCAAGAACATACATTTATACCCATAAACATAACTGTAATACCCGGCTAGATTCAGACATCGGAATTCCTACCGTCCGGGGGAGTTCGAGGATGTCAGAGGTCTCTGGAAGGGTAAGAGAAAGTTTTCTAAAATATGTGCAAGTGTTTTAAAGGTTTAGCGTAGAAAAGGATTGAGTTTTGAAGAGATATGGCCAAGGAGGCATTTTGCCATGTTCGGCCCCCTAAGGTTAAGTTCGGCCGCCTAAAGTGCCCAATGTTCGGCCCCCGAAGGTTATGTTCGGCCCCCGAAAGTTGCATAGTTTTGCATGCGATTCGGCAGCCGAACCTGAGGCGGTTGCTCATCTATAAGTGCACCGAGTGGCAGAAAAAGGAGGAGGTTTCTTCTCTCCTTCTGACCTAGGTGAGGTCTTGATCTCCTTAAAGTATTTTCATGGTTTTTCTTCAAATCTTTCATGGTTTTTATGAGTTTTACCCTTGTTTTGAAGAGTTGTGAGCTTGAAACAAGGTTTTGGAGTTTGAAGCTTTTGAAGCTTGGTTTCTCCATATCTTTGAGTTTGGATCATCTCAGCCTTTGTTCTTCAAGAGGTAAGTGTTGATCCATGGTTCTTCTGATGTTTTTATGAGTGTTGTAAAGGGAAAAGGGAGCTAGGCATGAGTTTGCATGAGATGTGCATCATAAGGTTTATGAATCCTTTATGTTTGATGTGTGTCTTGTGAGCTTGTTTGTTGGAGTTTAAAGTTATTTGAAGCTCCCTTAGGCTTGTTGAAGTGTTTATGCATGTTTTAGAAGGGTTAAATGCATGTGTTGAGGTCTGAACAGGTGATGGAGGGACTGGCAGGCGTCCTTGTGCACGAAACTGAGTTCTGGCTAAACTCAGGTTCGGCCCCCGAAAGTCCAAGTTAGGCCGCCGAACATGCCTGACTTTCGTCTCTGGAGGAGACATTCGGCCGCCGAAGGTGCTGCCGAAGGTGCCCTGTCCAGCCTTCCTTTGCTTGTTTTGCATGCATGTTTTGTGATGTTTTAGAGGGTTTTTGGAGAGATGTTCCTAGTTATGTTAGAGTATGTTTGGTACCTCATTTATGTCCATCTGTGTAGGATTGGACCGAGGAACCGAGGAGGCTCCAGAGTTAGAGTTGGCCCAGAGTTAGCCAGCATTGGCTAGAGGTGAGTGGAACTAAACTGAATATTTTATTTTGAGAAATGACACGATTCTAGTATGATCCATGCATCATAAAATGCCATGTTATGTAATAGGTTGTATTGCATTAGACTCCACGAAATTGATGCATTGCATAAGTTGTTGTTGTGGTGTGGATGAACGTTGGATGATCCTTAGCCCTTGACATGAGATAAGATACTACTACAGAGATATGGCATGAGATAGCCATTCCAGGTCGCTCCTGGATAGTCCAGGTCGCTCCTGGTACTCAGTTACAGATAGACATACAGCATAAGAGAAGACTGGGTGATGGCTCCGCCTCCCTAGCATTATTGGATTTGTTGTGATATGATACAGTACAGAGAAGACTGGGTGATGGTTCTACCTCCCTAGCACAGTTGGGTATAGAAGTCTAGGTGATGGCTCTGCCTCCCTAGCAAGTAGGGTATTTGTTTATAGTAGGGGGCTATAGGTGACAAGTTCATCCGTTTGATGATTTGTTTGTGATGTGACGCATTTCATGATAACATGTAATTAATGAACTGTTTTACTGTTCCTCCTCACTGGGCTATAGAGCTCATCCCACTCCCTTAACCCCAGTTTTGCAGGTTCTGAGATAGCTATGGGAAGTCAAAGTCAGCAAGAGTACAGAGGAAAGTTGTGCTTGAATGTATGTTGTAATAGCGTAGTGGACATGATGTAATTAAAAGAGTAGTTGTAATGTAATGTAATGTATAGATATGTACTGTCGTATACTGGATAGACTTGTGCTTTTCCTAGTATCATTGCTATAGTGTGATGTATGATTAATCCCTTGTACATGAATCCTGTTTTACATTTCTTGATGAGAAATGTGTGAGTTAGGCTTAATGTATGGCTTTGATGTGATACCAGTGGATTGTGTTACAGAGTAAAAGGGTTTCAATCCCTTGATCCACAGCAGATAGTAGTCCCTGGTATAGGCCCTGAGGGCCATTTCAGATTGATATATCTGAGTAGCAGTAGTTAAGCCTACAGAGTTTTACAGGATTGTTGAGTATCTTTGTATCATGTATGGGATTTATCAGGTACACAGAGAGTATAGTCGGCTTGCTACGGGTCCCGGCGGCCTTAAGCCGATCTGGATCCTAGTGCCAGTGATCGTTCGGGCCGTTACAGAGGGGTACCGGTTTCCGGGTCGTTACAATAACCATAACCTAAACATGCATTCTAACCCATAGATCTTGCATAAAACTTATTTAAAACATAAAATGAGCTTAAGATCGGCTCTTACCTTTTGAAGATCGAGAGAGACGACCAAAAACTCGGAGTTGGGAGAGATTTGGTTCTTGAACCTCCAAGCTCTAAAACTTTGCTTAAAAGCTTAAATCTTCAAAACCAAGTGAAAACAAGTGAAAATCTTGAAAGATTTAGGGGAAGAACATCAAAAATGGGTGAGGGGGCGGCGGAGACTCACCTTGGCCAAAAATGGGAAAAAGCTCGCCCGTTTTCGGCTAAGGGACCCTTTTATAGTGGCTGGCCAGACCACGTTCGGGGGCCGAATGTGCCTCCGCATGCATACCATGTTCGGCGGCCGAACATGAGGTTCGGCGGCCGAACCTAGACTTCCCTCACTCATACTTTCGGGGGCCTAAAGCACACCCGCAACGCATTCATGTTCGGCGGCCGAACTTGAGGTTCGGCGGCCGAACCTGAGTTTTCCTCCAATGCTATTTTAATGCAAAAACTCATTTTCTTTCATGCTTAAAACATAAAACACATTAAAACATTTTATGAAAACATAGTTTTACCCTTCTAGAGGCTTCCGACATCCGAGATTCCACCGGACGGTAGGAATTCCGATACCGGAGTCTAGCCGGGTATTACAAGCTCTGTCCATAGTCTTTGACCATTGAAACAATTTTTATTTTGTGCTTTTGAGGTCTTTGCCTTTGCTGAATTTTTCTTTTTCTTTTTCTCAATGATTTGGGCAAATCAACACCAATTGCTAAAATAAGTCATATTTAGTTTTTCACACATCTTTATTATTCTCTCTAACGAGTAATGTCATATATTTTTCACCATTAGCAAGCTCAAAGATTCAATTCAAAAGGAAATTTTCAAAAATGAATACAACTCATTGCAATTGATTCAACTTAGGTTTAGAGGGTCATCACATCAATGGGGTCATGGAAAGAAAGCTCATTCAATATAGCCTATGTGTTTGAGTAAAGCATATCAAAACAGAAAAGAAAAGAAAACTGTGGCTACATGTGTGTGAAGACTGTGGCTATGTGAATGTGTGTGAATTGAAAACAAAAAATAACAAAAATGAAAAAATTCACCTAATGTGTGCTAATTAAAAATTAAAGCTTAAAAGAAATAAAAAAAAATTCACGGAGCATCAAAATTCAGAGATATACAGAGATATGCACCTCCACACCTAACTCATGCATTGTCCTCAATATATTGGAAATATTAAAGTCCAAAAGAAAACTGAGTACTTCTCTGGTGTGGTTATTTGCCCAGTCTATTTGGGCAAACAGTTGGGTCGAACTAGTTATTTCTGCATGCAGGTGGCAGTAGGTGCTGCACCAGCAATTCCAACATGCTTTCTATGTGGGCCATTCTAGCCTCAATTCGGTCCAGGCGATCTGCTTCTGCTTGCTGAGTTGCTGGAGGTTGCTGTGTTGGTGGTGGAGCTTGTTGTGAGTTTGCTTGCTGGGCTGGAGGTGGGTCTGCTGGCTGGTAGGCCTGCTAGTTGCCTCCGCGTGCTGTGCTGTAGCTCAGGCACCCTATCATTCCTTGGAATGGCCTGTTTCTTCTCTGTCTTGCTTGTTTGCCCAACTTGCGTAGGCAAACAGCTTGATCGAACAATGTCATGCAGTGTGTCAGGGTCATAGAGTTTTCAGGGACCAAAACTGTAATTTTCCAACATTGGAATTCCCTGGAAGCAATAGTGGGATAAATTAGTAGAAATTAGTAGGAAGATAAGGGCCGAGACAATTTGTTGTAATTCCTTTCCATGTATTTATTTTGGGGGGAGGGAGTGTCATATGAGACATATTGATGTCTCCTTTTGCCACAAGCCTAGTTGTTCCTAAGGCTCTTTAGGGGGGAGTGACTAGTTGGCCACCAGCTGGGGCTGGGCCCAATTGGCAACCGTAGGCTTACGGATATCCTGAGTTTTGCCTTCACTCCTTGTAGACCGTCCCCCCTGTCTACAAGGGAGGTGAGAATTATTGTAACGATTGCGTTGATGATAATGTATAATTACTATTTTACCCCTGGAATAAAATAAGTAGCCTGTTCATGAATTTCTATGTTCAGTTCTTATCTTTTGTGCCTACTGTGAGGCTTCTGATGGAATGCTGTCTGTTGGCTTCGTTGTTCGTTTATATAACCTTGACTAATCAGGGTATTCATGTTCACAGGATATTGGGTGATTCTTAAGGCTGACTTGGCTTGAAGGTGTTTAAGTCAAGTGCCGCACGGTTCCAGGCGACTGCTAAAATCTGAAACCGTGACAATTGGTATCATAGCAAGAAATATCTGCGAGCAATATAAAGGAATGACGAAGCTTGGCATACGCACGAAGACCATTGAGAGAAGGGTGAGAATCGTGCTGCCCGGTTGGTTGTCTATGCCACTTAAGAGGGGAAAAAAATGAACGTTGTTGGCTATGATAGCCAAATTGGCGAGAGATTGAGGCTATCCAAAACCTCTTTCATGCGAATGACACCCAGTGGGGTGATCTTGAGCGTAAAGTTGTGAAAGGGGGAGGTAATGACCTCCCAATTATGAAGCTACGAGAAGTAATAATACATTGTGAGGCAAAGAAGACAAAAGTGTGAGCCTTCGGGCTAGACTGGCCATATTACCTAGAGGTGCTGCACGCTCTATAGGGACACCATTGGGAGAGAGGTAATGGCCTAGTACTGCACACTCCATTAGAAATGTCTTCTGGAGAGAGGGTAATGAATAGGTGCTACCTACTTCCTTGTAGTGGCCCTTGGAGAGAGAGTAATGACCTCAGGGTATAATGATAAGGGGGAGGATGAGCCAATAGAGCTTAAGGCCATCTGAGAATCCCGAGACCATTCCACTCAAAATTGAGGCAAGAGACCTCACGAGACAGAATTGAGGCAAGAGGCCTTTTAAGACATAATTAAGGCAAGAGGCCTCCTGAGATAGAATTGAGGCAAAAGGCCTCCTGAGACAAAAGTGAGGCAAAAGCCTTTCATGTATTTTTTTTTTTTTGCTTGCAGGAATGGTGCAAGAATATTAAATGTAACATAGGAGAGACTATGAGCAATATTTCAGAAGTGAACCAGAGGAACATTTATCAATGGCGTGCATTACGAGCTAATGCCTATGAAGTAGGCAAGGGTGGAATCCTAGAACCTCAGTCCGTGTCGTGGGATGGAGGTAAATAATTTTCTCTTTAATATGAACTTATTTATTAATATTATGGGGAATTGTGACTGTGCAGATATATAAAGAACAACATTTATGTGATCGAACTATAAAGCTAAATTTATCGAAGGATGAAAGTGTAAAGTCCTATGGATAGAAAGTGTAAAGTCCTATGGATAGAGAGCGTTCCCACTAGACATGAGAAAAGGGATATGAAATGGTAAGCTTCAATTTTACTACAAGAATGTAACATTCGTTATTCAAGAGAGTTGGTAAACTCCAACAAGGTGTTCATAAGGAAAGTACATAAAGGAACTTTTCAGTATTTGTGGCTAACACAAAAGAATGTGGATTTTTAATAGAGTAAGCGGATGGTGACAACAAATTCAAGAGACATGACTGAGCTTAAAACCTTCATGAGGAAGGTCGAAACCTGGAGGAATATGGTGTAGAGAAAAAGGTGACCAAGATTGAATTGGTTCTATTACCAATGAGTTAAAGAGATGTTCAACTCTGATGTCTGATTGATAGCCACCTAAGAAGATGGGCCAAAGCAGTAAGTGGGGGAGCGGTCTAAAATTTGGTAAATAAGATGACATAGAAGTGACGTAACTAAGCAAGATGAAGGGTTCTCTATGAAGAGAGCCATATTATTCTACAAATTGCTTGTGCAGAAATGCTTCGAAGGTCTTGAAGGACCTAGGGAGTAAGGTAGGAGGGAACATAAGTCACAGAGTTGTCAACTCTAGGTTGTTTGTGCTTTCTTGTTCCTTTCTGCCTAAGGTAGTATTGTTCGCGTGAAGGGATTAAGCATGAGAGAAAATATTTTGGAAGTATTGTATCCAATAAGGGACATGGGATGGAGGAGATCTTCAAAGCCTTCTTGAGGACTCTAAGAGGAGAAATGAGAATCAAAGCTAGTATATAACAACATATCGTTGCCCAGTATCAGGTATATCGGAGTTGATACTACAAAGCGGGCACAGATATAAGATTTTTGGACTGTTTACACAACTTTTAAACTCATGGCTAAAATTGAAGTGGGTGATATGAGTAAATAGAGATAAAATAGACAACTTGAGTGCAGGGATTAATGTGACCATGTCCTTTGAAAAACTCGCTTACTCGAGGACATCGAAAGGCAAGATGTACTTCGCAATTTCTCCTTTTTGGTTGAACCCGAGATATCAATAGATGGGGCGTCTCCCAGAATGACACAAGTTATCTCTGTTTCGACCCATACTTATTCCTTGATAAAGGAAAGGTAGTCGAGAATAGTGAAGAAGAAACTAGTGGCTATCCAGCACGAGGTGGTGCAAGAGTAAACTCAACAAAAAGTAGGCATTCGTTGAAGTATTGTCTGTCTGTGCGTAAGGAGGAAAAATATGATGATAATAACAAATGAGGTAATTATGAGAAATGAGTAAAGTAGTTATCAACCATCATGATATTCTTTTATAAATTGCTTGATTGTGATGCGTAACTAGTGAGCAAGTTATTACCTCTATAATTCTTGGTATGTTGTGCTACGTTGTTAGTGCAAAAGAAAAGTTTTGAGAGACTCGTGGGAAACACTGGGACGGATGAGAAGCGGATGGATCAAAAGTAGAATAGATGGGAGTCCAGAGGGGACAAAAAGAAAACAACAATTACAAGAGTGTGAAAACAGTGTATGATAAGTGTCAACCAACCATGGTTGCCGAACACATGTTTGTTCTCTTTGAGGTAAGTAAACGTTTTGATAGGACAACCAAGAGGAATGTAGGGTAACATTGAGCGAGAGTTGTATCGAATACCGTTGGGAGCAACAACATTATGAAAGCACATAATTCACCCATCCTACAACAAAAGGGAAGAAGGAGGATAAGGGAAATCTGACAGAAGTGAGGGCCATGGAACTAGTTAAAATGAGTGTGGTGCTCAAGGTAAATATGAGATGTTGTTCTCCTTAATGATAATTCAGTACGAGAGAAGGGAATCTAATGAGAGGGAACCCTCTCACATCAGATAAGTATAATGTTTTTGTGTTTCTTGATATCATTCTTTATCTTACTTTATTTAGTTATTCATTTTCCGAGATATTTTGTATAGTATTAAGTCAGGTTCCTCGGGATGTGGGACTTGACAAGTTGGTGCTAACAGATATTGTATCATATAATGTATAGCTTCCATAGAAGGGATTGAAAGATAATGTGTAGTATTGAAAGGACAAGTTTAGTCCTACATTTGTCATGGGGCAGGAAAGAGACCTCATGGCCAAACAAAAGCTCTCACAAGTGGACCAACGTGGAGGAGAACCGAGATAGGTCAAGAAGCACAGGTTGCTTGAGGCAAGTTGATGAGACAAGTCGATGTTAAGAGCTGTGATGAAAGCAGTATAATAAAAGGAAGTATCTTTTTTTAGTAATTTCTTAGTGTTGATTCATAATGATGGTATTAATTATTTCATGTATAGTCAATCTTAATAATTGTCTTGTTAGTGTATATGCCCTAGGCCATTATCTTGGACCTTTTTGTATGTCATTTTGGTTATTAATAAAAGAGGTTTTTATCATTATTATTTGTTTGCATGTTACATAATAATGATTATCATCCCTGGTTACTTATTATTATGTTGATAATAATAAAATATAACTGGTATGATTATTGATTGATAATCATGAGATGATTATGTATATGTTGATATAATTCAATAATCATAAATACTTGTTAGAGAACAACGTATTGGATGGACCCGCGTTGAGATCACTACATGGGTCATTGTTATAAGTGAATCTCAAAATAGTTATGTCTTAATTCTTTGACTTGAGATTGTCATAGTTTCCAACATAAGAATTGTTATGTTTTGACATAACCAAACGTTGTCTTTAATCGGACAATCATAAAGGTTATGATTGAGCATAATAGAAATTATGTAGAGGAAAATGAACAATCAAGATAGGATTTGTCCCTCTCTATGAGAGAGATATCTTCTGGGCCCCTCGATAAGTGAGACTGAGAAATGCATGGCTGTGCTCAAATGAATTGATAGTGTGATCAATATCATTTGAATTTATCAGTCTACTTAGAGATCGAGAAATTATAAGTTTGAACATTATAAGTTTGACATTGACCATGACTTATGTTCAAACTAGATATCGTGTGACAAAAGGATTAATTCATGTTCTATTTATTAGGCTTTATTGGACTATTGATCCTCATATTAGTTGGGTAGTCATAATGTCTTGCTAGAGGCCACTTATGACTTATGGGCCTTGTGGGACTGGGCCTATTGCCAATTAATATGAGCCTATTGGGTCACACATAAGAACGTTGTTGATGTGCTATATTAATGGGCTAAAAGCCTATTAGTATAATTAACAATAATAAAGTTATTATTATTAATATTAATATTAATTAATAATAATAAAATGTTATTATTATTAATTATTTATTTATTATTATGAGATAATAATATTTAAAAGATCTGCAGTCTATCTGTAACTGTTACAGATAAAGGACTCTATCACATAAAGATATTTGAGTATCTGTGAGATTGTGATAGTGGGTTCTGAACACAACTTTTTTAGGAAAAGAGTTGTGGGAAAAATACAACTCCTTTTAGGAAAAGGAGTTGTGTGAAAATAAAAGACTGAAACATATAAATACTCTATATATGAATTATGGGAGGATGATGATGCATGTGTTTTTGAGAAAACTCAGTCTAAAAGATTGCAGATTGTGGAGCACATAATCTATCCATTCTTGAGAGAGCTAACACTCTAGAATGATAGAAGACGTTCGTGTGGATACCATAGAGGGTGTTCGTTTGAAAAAGCAGCACCATCAGTCCAACATTGTTTCTTCTTGGCGAGATTAACAGGTTAGTCTCATATACATCTTATTAATTAAACGAAGCACTCGGATTCTGGAAAGGGAAATTCAAAATTTTATTTTTTTCGCTTCGCAATTGGGTTGCCATTAATCTCGGGATTTCACAACAGTGGTATCAGAGCAAACCTGTGCTTTTTGTTTAAATTAATTATGCCATGATTGATATTATATATGCGATATATATTTATTAGAATGACATAATAATTATGGATGAATGATTGGATTATTTAGATAATTTTAATTTTTGTTAGAAAAAATTAAATTAAAAATTTTCTTTTACATCTAGAATCAAAATTGTTTTGATTCGTTGTTTTAAGTTTTAATTGTTAAAATTAAAACAACAACATTTAAAAAAAAAAAAAAAGGAAAGGGAAGTTTTCTTGAAACAGTGTTCATGAATAACACTGCACCCATGGTCACCGGAGACCACCCGCGGCCACCACCTGCGTCAGCTGGTGACAGGCGCGCTTGCTCGGCGACGACCAGTGGTTGGCGCGGCTGGGACAAGCAGGCAAACCGGAGAATGTCTCCGCTGCCGACGTTGGCTCAGACATCCGGCGGATGCGCAATCGTTGCGCAATTCACCGGACGTCGAGCAGGAAACCAAGCGGTCCCGCACCCGGAGAGTCGCGCCTCTCGGAGAATCTTGCGTCCCGGAGGGCCGCGTGCCCCGGCGGATCGCGCGCCCGTGGGTCGCGCGCCCGAGGGGTCGCGCGCCCGAGGGGTCACACGGCCGGTGGGTCGCGCGTCCCGGTGGATCGCGAGCCCGGTGACGGTTGGTGGCTGGCCGATGGAAGCGCAAGAGTTGTGCAGTCGGCGTCTCGTGCTGGTGGCGGTGATCGGACTGGTCGCGGGCTGGCGTGGCGCGCCTCGCGCGCCGGCGTGTCGCGTCCCGGTGGGCCACGCACCGGTGGGTCGCGCGCCGGTGGGGGAGCGGCTAGAGGAAGAAGATTGTCCTAATTACAAATATGCCCCTGGAATAAATAAAAAAAAAATTTGAGAAAATAAATTATTTTGTTTTAGTCTTTAAATTAGATTTAAATGATTATATTTTATTATTATTTTTAGTCTTTAAATTAGATTTAAATGACTATATTTTATTATTATTTTTAGTCTTTAAATTAGATTTAAATGACTATATTTTATTAGTATGAGATACTATGCATCATTGTCTATGTATATATATATATGTATGCATATTGGATGTTATGATATATATGCAAGATAAAATAATTAAAATTAAAATTGAACCATCACTCTAAAATTTGTGCATTAGGTTATCCTAGTAAGATAGGATGAGTAATGGTTACTCATTTATTTAATTTTGGTTGAGCTTAATTAGGCTATCAAAACGGTTGTGGACCTAAGGCATTAGATGGGGTGTAACATGCATTTGACATATGATGTCAATACCTCATAATTTAAGAGTTACATTAGATGTAATTGGTAAGGGGTTACCTACCTAAATAACTTAATTCTAAGCGTCATGCCAAAGCTGACTTAGAATTAGGTGAAATATGGATCTTAGCCCACTAAAATATTATTATTATTTTGAGGGTTATATTTTAGTGGGAGATTATTATCACCTCAATATTAATTAATTATGTTTGCATATTTTTATAGATAATTATGGCTACTAATAACAATTCCACCTTATAACTGCGATCTATCCTTGAGAAGGATAAACTGAAAGAAAATGGGACTAATTTTGTTGACTGGTTTAGAAACTTGAGAATTATTCTTAAGCAAGAGAAAAAGTCCTACGTGCTTGATGAAGCTGTCCCTGAACCACCTCCTGCTGATGCTACTAATGCTGTTAAGAACAAGCATAAGAAGCATATGGATGATTCTAATGACACTGGATGTCTTATGTTGGCGACTATGTGCCCAGAACTTCAGAAGGATCTGGAGCACCTTGAGGCCTATGAGATGAGTGTTCATCTCAAACAGGCTTTCCAACAACAAGTTAGGCAGGACAGGTATGAAACCACCATCGCATTGCATGATTGCAAAATGGCTGAAGGTGATTCAGTTAGTGCTCATGTTTTAAAGATGAAAGGCTACATTGATCACCTTGCTAGGCTTGGCTATCCTCTGAGTTTAGAACTCTCCACAGATTTGATCCTACATTCTTTACCTGGCAGTTTTTCTCAGTTTGTCATGAACTATAATATGAACAATATGGAGAAATCTATTCCTGAGCTGCATGGGATGCTAAAAACAGCTGAGGTAAATATCAAGAAAAGGCCTACCCAAATTTTGAATGTCAATAAGGGTAAGCCCATGAAAAATAAGGGGAAGCCCAAGTCTAAAGGTGGTAATGAGCCTAAGGGACGAGGCAAGCCTAAATGGCAATCCAAGGTAAAAGTTCCTAAGGAAATAGTTCCTAAGGAAGGAATTTGCTTCCATTGCAAGGAACCAGGGCATTGGAAGAGAAATTGCAAACTCTATTTGGATGAGTGCAAGAAGAAGAAGAGTAGTGAGACTACGACTTCAGGTATTTATGTTATAGATATTAATTTATCTATTTCTACTTCATGGGTATTAGATACCGGATATGGTTCTCACATTTGTACAAATGTGCAGAGTCTCAAAAGGAGTAGAAAACTGAAAAAGGGCGAAGTGGACCTACGTGTAAGCAATGGAGCAAGAGTTGCTGCCATAGCTGTAGGGACATATGAACTTGTGTTGCCCAATGGGCTTTTGCTAGTTCTGAACAATTGCTTTTATGTTCCTATTTTGAGTAGGAATATTATTTCAGTTTCTGTTTTGGACGATGAAGGTTTTTCATTTCTTATTAAGAATAAGAAATGCTCCATTAATAAAGATGATTTGCTTTATTGTATTGCAAATTTATATGATGGCCTTTATGTCCTTGATCTAGATGATTCTAGAGACAATAGTATCTATAACATAACTTCTAAGAAAACTAAGCCAAATGAGTTAAACCCAACATATTTATGGCACTGTCGTCTTAGCCATATAAATGAGAATCGCATATCTAAGCTCCATAAGGATGGTGTATTAGATTCATTTGATTTTGAATCATTTGAAAATTGTGAATCTTATTTGCTTGGTAAGATGACAAAGGACCCTTTTACTGGACAAGGTTAAAGGGCTTCAGACTTATTGGGCTTAATACATACAGATGTATGTGGCCCACTAAACATTAGTGCCAGGGGAGGTTATCAATACTTCATTACATTCACTGATGATTTCAGTAGGTATGACTATGTCTATCTAATGAAACATAAGCATGAATCTTTTGAAATGTTTAGAACTTTTCAAAATGAAGTACAAAATCAACTTGGTAGAACTATTAAAATGCTTCGATCTGATCGAGGTGGTGAATATTTGAGCCAAGAGTTTGATGAACATCTTAGAAACTGTGGAATTGTTTCACAATTAACTCCTCCAGAAAGTCCACAATGGAATGGTGTTTCTGAAAGGAGAAATCGAACTTTATTAGATATGGTTCGATCTATGATGAATCAAACAAATCTCCCTTTATCGTTTTGGGGTTATGCCTTGGAAATAGCTGCATTCATTCTAAACCGAGCGGTTGAAAAGACACCATATGAGTTATGGACTGGGAAAATGCCCAGTTTGTCTTTCCTTAAGATTTGGGGTTGTGAGGCTTATGTGAAACCCCCAATTTCAGATAAGCTAGCTCCAAAATCTATCAAGTGCAATTTTGTGGAGTATCCTAAGGAAACCAAAGGATACTACTTTTATACTCCCTCAAAGAACAAAGTGTTTATTGCTCAAAATGGTACCTTTTTGGAAAAGGAATTTATCTCTCAGAGATTCAGTGGGAGTACAGTGCGACCTGAGGAAACTCAAGCACCACAAGAGAGCATTGAACCGCCGATAGAACCACTTTTAGAACCACAAATAGTTGTGGAAACTGAAAGGGTGACACAAGTCCCACGCAGATCTGATAGGACACATCATCAGCCTGAGAGATATGGATTTCTCATGACTGATAATCGTGAACTTTTGCTCATTGATGAAGATGAACCTTGTGTTTACAAGATGGTTAGTGGGAGTGCAGTTGTGTTTCTAGTCCTATATGTGGATGACATATTACTCATTGGAAATGATATCCCTACCTTGCAAAAGGTTAAGACTTGGTTTGGAAATTCTTTTTCAATGAAGGACTTAGGTGAGGCCGCATATATCCTTGGTATTAAGATCTATAGGGATAGATCCAAGAGGATAATCGGTCTGAGTCAAAGTACTTATATTGACAAGGTGCTGAAAAAGGTTCAGCATGCAAGATTCCAAGAGAGGATTCTTGCCCATGTCTCATGGTATTCATCTTAGCAAGAATCAATGTCCTATGACATCTGATGAGCGAGAACGGATGAATAAGATCCCTTATGCTTCTGCTATTGGATCTATCATGTATGCCATGTTATGTACTAGACCAGACGTCTCATATGCCTTGAGCACAACAAGCAGATATCAAGCGGATCCCGGTGAAAGTCACTGGACAGCTGTTCAGAACATCCTAAAGTACCTTAGAAGGACTAAGGATGCATTCCTAGTTTATGGAGGTGTGGAAGACGAGCTAGTTGTAAGTGGTTACACAGATGCTAGTTTCCAAACCGACATAGATAACTTCAGATCGCAGTCAGGATTCGTATTCATTTTAAATGGTGGAATTGTTAGTTGGAAGAGTTCCAAGCAGAGCACTATAGCAGATTCTACAATAGAAGCTGAGTACATAGCAGCATCAGATGCAGCTAAAAAGGCAGTCTGGTTGAAGGAATTCATCTTAGAGTTGGGAATGGTTCCCAACATTGCAAAACCTATGGACCTTTATTGTGATAATAACGGTGCTATAGCACAGCCAAAGGAGCCCAAATCTCACCAGAGATCTAAACATATACTCAGGTGATATCACCTTATTCGAGAGATCATTGATAGAGGAGATATCAAAATATGCAAAGTAGACACAAATGACAACATTGCAAATCCGTTGACCAAGCCTCTTTTACAGGTCAAGCATGATCAGTACACTAGGTCTATGGGTATTAGATACTTATATGATTAGGTCTAGTGCAAGTGGGAGATTGTTAGTGTATATGCCCTAGGCCATTATCTTGGACCTTTTTGTATGTCATTTTGGTTATTAATAAAAGAGGTTTTATCATTATTATTTGTTTGCATGTTACATAATAATGATTATCATCCCTGGTTACTTATTATTATGTTGATAATAATAAAATATAACTGGTATAATTATTGATTGATAATCATGAGATGATTATATATATGTTGATATAATTCAATAATCATAAATACTTGTTAAAGAACAAAGTATTGGATGGACCCGCGTTGAGATCACTACATGGGTCATTGTCATAAGTGAATCTCAAAGTAGTTATGTCTTAATCCTTTGACTTGAGATTGTCATAGTTTCCAACATAAGAACTGTTATGTTTTGACATAACCAAACGTTGTCTTTAATCGGACAATCATAAAGGTTATGATTGAGCATAATAGAAATTATGTAGAGGAAAATGAACAATCAAGATAAGATTTGTCCCTCTCTATGAGAGAGATATCTTCTGGGCCCCTCGATAAGTGAGACTGAGAAATGCATGGCCGTACTCAAATGAATTGATAGTGTGATCAATATCATTTGAATTTATCAGTCTACTTAGAGATCGAGAAATTATAAGTTTGAACATTATAAGTTTGACATTGACCATGACTTATGTTCAAACTAGATATCGTGTGACAAAAGGATTAATTCATGTTTTATTTATTAGGCTTTATTGGACTATTGATCCTCATATTAGTTGGGTAGTCATAATGTCTTGCTAGAGGCCACTTATGACTTATGGGCCTTGTGGGACTGGGCCTATTGCCAATTAATATGAGCCTATTGGGTCACACACAAGAATGTTGTTGATGTGCTACATTAATGGGCTAAAAGCCTATTAGTATAATTAATAATAATAAAGTTATTATTATTAATATTAATATTAATTAATAATAATAAAATGTTATTATTATTATTTATTTATTTATTATTATGAGATAATAATATTTAAAAGATCTACTGTAACGACCCCAAAATGGACCGTCACCAGCGCTAGGATTCAGATCGGCTTAAGGCCGCCAGAACCCGTAGCAAGCCTGCTATACTCTCTGAGTACCTGTAAAATCTCATACATGGTCATACATTTTCTGTGAAAATAAAAACTTTTCTCTGGACCAAGGCTTAACCAGTGCATGCACTATCTCTGTACTCTGTACTCTGTACTCTGTACCCCTGACTAGAGCTTGCTCTAGATGGGTTAAATTCATACCTGTTAAGTATGGTTTTTCACATACTCTGTAAAACAGTTATATAAACAGACCACATATACAAAAGACTTATAACACAATAATAACTAAGTCAAGCACAATGCTAACTTTATACACAACTATTACATCGCTTTAATGTTACATGTCCACTCTATTCTATTACAAAACTCTTCTCTCTTCCTGTACTCTGCTGGACTTTCCCTGTATACTGTACACTGAACTTGCAAAACTGGGGTTAAGGGAGTGGGATGAGCTCTATAGCCTAGTGAGTAGAACAATAAAACAAGTCATTAACACATGATCTTATGGAATGCATCATATCACAGACAATCCACATCAAGGGTAAACCTGTCACCACATAGTCCCGGTAACTCTGCCGTGCCAGGGCGTAGAATCGAGCACCTGGTCTTCCTATCATATATGTATATGTGTATATAACACCTCTGTACTTACCATTGCCAGGGCGTAGTCAAAGGCTCCTGGACTTTACTATATACCTGCCAGGGCGTAGTCAAAGGCTCCTGGACTTCTCTGTACCTGCCAGGGCGTAGTCAAAGGCTCCTGGACTTCTCTCAGAGACTATTGGATCATTCAGCATTCACCCACATCAACAAATAACTATGCAATGCAGCAATTTCGTGAATTCTAATGCAATCAACCTACTATATACTCATGATGCATGAATTATGCTAAAAACATTTCATTTCTCAATTTAAAAGCATTAAGTTTAGTTCCACTCACCTCTAGCTATCTGGACTGACTCTGCAGGCTCTGAAAACTCTGGAGCAGAACTCACTGCTGCTCTTTCTGGTTCCTCTGGTCTGTACCTATACAGATGGACTCAAATGAGGGACCAAACTAGCTTATGAACAACTCTAAGAAACTCCCCAAGAATCCCCTTAAACTCACTCTAATTATCCATGCAAAGCATGCAAAGGAAGGCTGGACAGGACACTTTCGGCGGCAGGTTCGGCGGCCGAAAGTCCTCTCCAGAGAGGAAACTCATGCACCTTCGGCGGCCGAATCTCTACTTTCGGCAGCCGAACCCTTTCGGGGGCAAGTTTCAGAGGCTGAAAGGCATTCCAGAGACGAAAGTCTCTAACCTTCGGCGGCACCTTCGGCGGCCGAACTCCCCTCCAGAGCCGAAAGTTCAAAAGCTCGGGGGCAAGCTTGGGCAGCCGAAGCCACCTCCTCATGGGTTCGGCGGCCGAATGTACCTTCGGCGGCCGAACCTGAGTTCATTCGCAAGGCAGAAACTTGCTCTGCCTCTCGCCAAAAGCACCAAAACTCTCTCAAACTCAAACACCTCAATTCCTCAACTTGCATATACCCAAGTATAGGCTCAAAGGGGTCAAAACCTACCTACAAACCCCAAAAAATACAAAACAAACAACACAGAAACAAGCTTTACACATAAAATCATCAAAACCTCACAACGAACCCTATTCATGCAACTCTCCCCCAAAACCACATAAAACCTTCAGAAAACATAAAAACAAGCTCAGGATCTTCACTTACCTCTTGAAACCAAGAAGATGAACGATCCTAACGTGGAGTTTTGGAGCACCTCTCCTTCAAACTCTCCAAACTTCACAACTTTGAGTTTTTAGCTTAAAACCTTCAAAATAACATAAAAACTAATCAAACCTTTGCAAGATTTGATAAAAACATGTAAAATACTCAAGAAGGACAGAGTCTCACCTCAGAAATCGAAAGGAATTGGCGTGCCTTATCCTTTCAACCGACTGAGGGCCTTTTATAGGTGGCTGGCCAGACCACCTTCGGCGGCCACACGTGAAACCGAAAGCTATGCATGTTCGGCGGCCGAACCTCAACTTCGGCGGCCGAACCTGCTTTTCTGCCTTGGTTCAATTCACTCAAAAACTCATTTCCTTAAGCTTTAAAACTGATGAACATATCAAAACAAGATAGAAAGACATAAATGTAACCCTTCTAGAGACTTTCAGCATTCTGGACTCCACCGGAAAGTAGAATTCCGATGCCGGACTCTAGCCGGGTATTACATTCTCCCCCCCTTAAGAACATTCGTCCTCGGATGTTCCTAAAACAAACAAAGAAACATATAAAAGGAGGAAAACTAACCTCAAAACAGATATGGATACTACTGGAGTATAGATTCTCGTGTCTCCCACGTACATTCTTCTAGATTATGGTGGTTCCACAGAACTTTCACCATCGGAATCTCTTTGTTCCTTAGCTGTCTGATTTGTGTGTCCAGAATCCGCACTGGCTGCTCTATATAGGTGAGATCTGTAAGAATCTCCACCTCAGGCTCACTCAGAACCTGATTCGGATCTGACACAAACTGCCGTAGCATAGAAACATGAAATACCGGGTGAATTCTCTCCATAGAAGCAGGTAAATCCAGCTTATACGACACATTTCCGATCCGCTGCAAAACCTCAAAGGGTCCAATGTACCGTGGAGCTAATTTACCCTTCTTCCCAAAACGAACCACTCCCTTCATTGGAGACACTCTCAGCAATACCCAATTACCCTCCTGGAACTCTAACTGCTTTCTGCGAACGTCTGCATAACTTTTCTGTCTGCTCTGCGCTGTTCTGATTCTCTCTCTGATCATAGGCACCACTCTACTGGTAATCTCTACTAACTCTGGCCCTGCAAGAGCCTTCTCGCCTATCTCTTCCTAGCAAATAGGGGATCTGCACTTCCTCCCATACAAAGCTTCATAAGGAGCCATCCCTATGCTAGCATGATGGCTGTTATTGTAGGCAAACTCCACCAGAGGTAGATGCTGCCTCCAAGAACCGCCAAAGTCTAACACACACAATCGAAGCATATCCTCTATGGTCTGGATGGTCCTCTCTGACTGTCCATCAGTCTGTGGGTGGAAAGCAGTGCTAAAGTCCAATCTCGTGCCCATCGCACTCTGCAGACTCCGCTAAAATTTGGAGGTAAACTGAGGTCTTCTGTCTGAGATTATAGATACTGGAACTCCATGTAATCTCACTATCTCATCCAGATATACCTGTGCCAACTTATCTACAGAATAGTTACTCCGAACTGGAAGAAAATGAGCAGATTTCGTGAGTCTGTCCACAATCACCCAAATAGAGTCTATCCTGTTGGACGCTGTCGGTAAGCCCACTACAAAATCCATGGCTATGTTCTCCCATTTCCACTCGGGAATCGGCAGTGGGTTAAGCATTCCAGCCGGCTTCTGATGCTCTAGTTTTACCCTCTGGCAAACCTCACAGGCTTCACAAACTGCGCCACTTCTTTCTTCATGGCTGGCCACCAATAGACCCTTTTCAGATCCTGGTACATCTTGGTGGCTCCTGGGTGAACACGATACCTCGCATTATAAGCTTCCCTCATAATGTCTTCCTTCACACTGCTCCTATCTGGTACACAAAGTCGACTCCCATAACGGAGGATCCCTTTACTGTCAAATCTGAACTCTGCACTGTTGCCTGACTGAATAGTCCTGGCAATTTTCATCAACTTTGGGTCCTCGTGCTATTTCTGAGCTATCTGCTCCAGAAACACAGGTGTCACTCTCATCTGTGCGATCAACGCACCTGTCCAGACAATTCTAGCTGTAACCCTTCTTCTAAGAGTGTGTAAAGCTCCATCACGACTGGTCTCCGCTCTGCTGCTATATGGGATAAACTGCCTAGTGACTTCCGGCTTAGGGCGTCTGCCACAACATTCGCCTTACCCGGATGATACTGGATCGTACAATCATAATCACTGAGCAATTCGACCCATCTTCTTTGCCTCAAATTCAGCTCTCTCTCTGACTCAAGATGTACTGTAAACTCTTATGATCGGTGAAGATCTCGCATTTAACCCCATAGAGGTGATGCCGCCACATCTTGAGTGCAAAAATAACTGCTGCCATCTCTAGGTCATGGGTGGGGTAATTCAACTCGTGCTTCTTCAACTGTCTAGAAGCATAAGCGATCACCCTATCACTCTGCATCAAAACACAGCCCAATCCCACTCGAGATGCATCACAGAACATTGTGAAATCCTCATTACTGACAGGCAGAGCTAACACTGGTGCTGTTGTCAATCTCCTCTTGAGCTCCTCAAAGCTCTCTTCACACTGGTCTGACCAGATAAACTTCTGGTTCTTCTGAGTCAGTTTGGTCATAGGAGCTGCTATCTTTGAGAAGTTCTGAACGAACCTCCTGTAGTAACCTGCCAGTCCCAGAAAGCTTTTAATCTCAGTCACTATAGTGGGTCTGGGCCAGTTAGCTACAGCCTCTATCTTCTTGGGGTCTACCTCAATCCCTTCTGCTGATACCACATGTCCCAAGAAGGAAATGCTCCTTAACCAAAACTCACACTTAGAGAACTTGGCATACAAACCATGCTCTCTCAGTGTCTGCAGAACTATCCTCAAATGCTGGGCATGCTCCTCTACATCTCTGGAATACATTAAGATATCATCAATGAAAACAATGACAAAGTGATCCAGAAACTCACTAAAAACTCTGTTCATGAGATCCATGAATGCTGCAGGGGCGTTAGTCAACCCGAACGGCATCACTAAGAACTCATAATGCCCATATCTGGTCCTGAAAGCTGTCTTTGGCACATCTGCCTCTCTGACTCTCAACTGATGATATCCGGATCTCAGATCTATTTTAGAGAAACAACCTGCTCTAGCTAGCTGGTCAAACAGATCATCAATCCTAGGTAAAGGATACCTATTCTTGGTAGTGACCTTGTTCAACTATCTGTAGTCGATACAAAGTCTGAGGGATCCATCCTTCTTTCTGACAAAGAGCACTGGAGCACCCCAAGGTGAGGTACTAGGGCGGATGAAACCCTTAGCTACCAAATCCTGCAACTGTTCTTTCAATTCCTTTAACTCTGCTGGCGCCATCCTGTAGGGAGGAATAGAGATAGGTCTGGTACCTGGCAGCAATTCTATTTCAAACTTTATCTCCCTACCAGGTGGTAGTCCTGGTAACTCGTCTGGGAACACATTTGGAAACTCTCGGACTACTGGTACTGTGGCTGGTTCCCTAACCTGTCTATCTAGCTCTCTCACATGAGCTAGAAACCCCTGACAACCCCTCCTAAGCAAACGATGAGCCTGAAGGGCTGAAATCAAACCTCTGGGTGTACCTCTCCTGTCTCCTTTGAAGACACACTCTGATCCATCCTGGTCTCTGAGGCTAACTATTTTCTCTCTACAGTCCAAAGTAGCACTATATGCAGATAGCCAATCCATCCCTAGAATGACATCAAAATCCGTCAAATCTAGAACCACAAGGTCAGCTGGAAGGCATCTACCCTCTATGAACACTGGACTGAAACGATAGACTGACACTGCCACTGATGGGTCACATTTAGGTCCACTGACCCAGAGAGGATACTCTAACTCAGAACTGATCAAACCCAATCTCTCTATGGCTCTCGAAGCAATAAAGGAATGAGAAGCACCGGGGTCCATCAAAGCATACACATCTGAACACCCAATGATGAGATTACCTGACACCACTGTGTTCGACATGTTAGCCTCCTCCTGTGTCACAGTGAAAATCCGTGCTGGGGCTACCGGATGTCCACCTCGGGAACCTGCTGCTGAAGTAGAGGCTACCCCTCTCCCTCTACCTCTACCTCTACCACTACTCTGAGGCATGACTGGAGCTGCTGGCTGTACAACTGGCTGTACCACATTGCCTGAACTCATCTGCTGGGATGGTGCAAAAGTCACCTGAGGACAATCCCGAGCAATATGCCCTTCCTGTCCACATCTAAAACAAGCTGTAGATCCCAACCGACAAGCTCCTCCATGTGGTCTTCCACATCTTCTACATACTGAAACTGTGCCAGAGCTTGAGCCACTACCTATTCCCAGACCTGACTTGACTTTACTCCAGAACTTACTCTTTGTTCCTTTTGCTCTATCCCATCTCTTGCTGCCTGAAGTGCCTGAACTGGGGGCCTTAGAACCCGAAGCCTATGCCTTTGACTGTTTCTGAATATTGGCACTAGCTTCCATTTTCCTGGCTGCGTCCACTATAGTGTGGAAACTCTCCTTCTCTGCTGGAAGAATCATGTAACGACCCGAAAATCGGACCGCTACCGGCGCTAGGATCCAGATCGGCTTAAGGCCGCCGGGACCCGTAGCAAGCCTGACATGTAACCTGTAAACCTGTTCAATCCCATACATGATCAACAATCATACATAAAAATTTAAAACTTTTCTTTTCCTCATACACCAAACTCAACCTGTGCATGCACTATACATAGCATAACTTAAACATTTAATCCCTCTGTGGGATCTCATCATTTGCCCCAATGGGCGATACATCATATGTTGAGTTGGTCAAACATAAACATCAATAGTCATCAAGATCATGTATATAACAAAAAGGGATTACAACAGACTATGGTCAAGCACACTTCTAAACCTTAATATCATCATTACATAACATGGCTAAACATAACATTAAATCATTACATAATTTGTCATGTCCACTTTCTATCTATTACAAAGCAAGGACTTCTTTACTCTTGCTGACCTCCTGGTCTACCCTGTACCTGCAAGCCTGGGGGTTAAGGGAGAGGGGTGAGCTACAAGAGCCCAGTGAGTAGAATAGTAAAACATTTAAAACATATGATAACATGAAATGCATCACATCACAGCTAATCACATCAAGGATGAATTTGTCACCAATAGTCCCCTACATGGACCAACTGTGCCAGGGGCGTAGAATGGGCCTCACTGGTCTTTCTCTTACATAACATAACATAACATGGTCCAACTGTGCCAGGGGCGTAGAATGGGCCTCACTGGTCTTTCTCTTACATAGTGCCAGGGGCGTAGAATGGGCCTCACTGGTCTTCCGTACCGTATCATCATCATCATCACAGCATAGGGGGACTAATGGATCATTCAACATCCATCCACATCATCAAACATAATATGCAATGCAACATATTCGTGAGTCTAATGCAACACCCTATTATCTCATGGCATTCATGATGCGTGAATCATGCTAAAACTGATTTATTTATTTAAAGGCATAAGAGTTATTCCACTCACCTCTGGCTGAAGCTCTACTGACTCCGAAGTGACAGACTCACTGCTGGGGTCCTCGGTTCCTCGGGTCTGAACCTACACAGGTGGACTCAAATGAGGGACCAAACATACATGAACATAACTCTAAAACATCCCCCAAAACCCCCCTAAAATACCTCAAAACAATCATGCAAAAATATGCAAAGGAAGGCTGGACAGGGCAGGTTCGGCGGCACCTTCGGCGGCCGAAAGTCCCTCCAGAGCCGAAACCCAGGCAGGTTCGGCGGCACCTTCGGCGGCCGAAAGTCCCAGACAGAGACGAAAGTCTCTTTTCGGGGGCAACTTCGGCAGCCGAAAGGCCTGCCTCCCCAGCCATGTTCGGCGGCCGAAAGTGCCTTCGGCTGCCGAACCTGGTTTCTGCCAAAGGGCAGAAACTTGGCTCCTTTATGCACATTTGCCTCCCAACTCTTCCAACATGCATAAAACTCATTCAAATCATGCAAATATACATACAATGGTTCCTAGGGGCTTCAAACTAACTTAAACCCCAACTACAACACACAACAACAACACAATCCAACCTACATTGCTCAAAACATAACATTAACTCAAAAACCTAACTATGAGCTAAACATGCATTCTACCCCAAGATCTTGCATAAAACTTACTTTAAACATAAAATGAGCTTAAGATCGGCTCTTACCTCTTGAAGATCGAGAGAGAGACGTCCTAAACTCGGAGGTGGAAGATTTTGAGTTCTTGAACCTCAAAACTCCAAAACTTGCTTTAAAACTCGAAAATCTTCGAAACAATGTAAAAGTTTGTGAAAATCTTGAAAGATTTAAAGGAAAGAACTCAAGGATGGTGAGGAGTGGCGGAAAAGCTCACCTTGGCCGAAAATGGGGAAAAGCTCGCCCGTTTTCGGCTAAGGGACCCTTTTATAGTGGCTGGCCAGGCCACGTTCGGGGGCCGAAAGTGCCTCCGCATGCATGCCATGTTCGGCGGCCGAACTTGAGGTTCGGCGGCCGAACCTGGACTTTCCTCACTTATGCCTTCGGGGGCCTAAAGCACTCCCGAAGTGCAAGCATGTTCGGCGGCCGAACTTTGAGTTTCGGCGGCCGAACCTGAGTTTTCCTCCAAGGGTGTTTTCATTCAAAAACTCATTTCCTCTTTACTTAAAATCATTAAAAACATTAAAACATTTCATGAAAACATGGTTTTACCCTTCTAGAGGTCTCCGACATCTGAAATTCCACCGGACGGTAGGAATTCCGATACCGGAGTCTAGCCGGATATTACATTCTTCCCCCCTTAAGAACATTCGTCCCCGAATGTTCCTCAACTAGCACATGCATAGTGTCATGACAACATAAACATAACACACATAAAACATACAAAAAAAAAAAAAAACTAACCTTAGAAGAGATAAGGGTATTGCTGAAGCATGGACTCCCGTGTCTCCCAGGTGCACTCTCCCATATTGTGGTGGTTCCATAGGACTTTCACCATCGGGATTTCCTTGTTTCTCAGCTTTCTGATCTGGGTGTCTATGATCCGCACTGGCTGCTCAACATAGGTGAGATCCTCTTGGATCTCCACATCAGGCTCACTAAGAACCTTGCCCGGATCTGACACAAATTTCCTCAACATTGAAACATGGAAAACCGGATGGATTCTTGCCATTGAAGCAGGCAAATCTAGTTTGTACGACACATTCCCAATCTTCTGCAAGATTTCAAAGGGTCCGATGTACCGTGGGGCTAGTTTACCTTTCTTCCCAAAGCGAACCACTCCTTTCATTGGAGACACCTTGAGCAATACCAGATCCCCCTCCTGAAACTCTACCTGTCTTCTGCGGATGTCTGCATAACTCTTCTGTCTGCTTGTAGCAGTCTTGATTCTATCTCTGATTATGGGTACCACCCTGCTGGTGATCTCTACTAGCTCGGGCCCTGCCAAGGCCTTTTCTCCAACTTCCGCCCAGCCAACAGGTGACCTGCACTTCCTCCCATATAAAGCTTCATATGGAGCCATCCCGATGCTAGCATGATGGCTGTTATTGTAGGCAAACTCTACTAAAGGTAGATGCTACCTCCAAGAACCGCCAATGTCCAGCACACACATTCTGAGCATATCCTCGATAGTCTGGATGGTCCTTTCTGACTGTCCGTCAGTCTGGGGGTGGAAGGCAGTACTGAAATCCAGCCTAGTACCCATGGCATTCTGCAGACTCCGCCAAAACCTGGAGGTGAACTGGGGCCCTCTATCTGACACTATCAAAACAGGAACCCCATGCAGCCTGACGATCTCATCTACATACACCTGCGCCAACTTGTCCACAGAATAGCCACTCCTTACAGGAATGAAGTGAGCAGATTTGGTGAGTCTGTCCACAATCACCCATATGGAGTCCACTCTGTTGGACGCCGCCGGTAACCCCACTACGAAGTCCATAGCTATATTCTCCCATTTCCACTCTGGAATAGGTAGCGGGTTAAGCATTCCAGCCGGCTTCTGATGTTCCAGCTTCACCCTCTGACATACTTCGCAGGCGGACACAAACTGTGCCACTTCTTTCTTCATCGCTGGCCACCAATAAACCTTCTTCAGATCTTGATACATCTTGGTGGCTCCGGGGTGGACGCTGTATCTTGCATTATGAACCTCCCTCATAATGTCTCCTTTTAGCCCTATGTCATCTGGTACACATAATCGACTCCCATAGCGGAGGATCCCCTTACTGTCAAATCTGAACTCACTGTCTTTGCCTGACTGAACAGTCCTGGCAATCTTCACTAACTCTGGGTCCTCATGCTATTTCTGAGCCACCTGCTCCAGAAACACGGGTGTCACTTTTATCTGGGCAACCAAGGCACCGGTACCAGACAACTCCAACTGTAGACCTTCATCAATAAGCTTGTAAAACTCCTTCACCACTGGTCTCCTCTCTGCCGTGATGTGGGATAGACTGCCTAGTGACTTCCGGCTTAGGGCGTCTGCCACGACATTCGCCTTACTCGAATGATACTGAATCTTGCAATCATAGTCACTCAGCAGCTCTACCCATCTCCTCTGCCTCAGATTCAGATCCCTCTGACTCAAGATGTACTGCAGGCTTTTATGATCTGTGAAGATCTCACATTTCACCCCATAGAGGTAATGCCTCCACATCTTGAGTGCAAAGATTACTGCTGCCATCTCAAGGTCAAGTGTGGGGTAATTCAACTCATGCTTCTTCAGCTGCCTAGAAGCATAAGTAATCACCCTCTCATTCTGCATCAGTACACAACCCAGTCCCACACGGAACGCATCACAAAAGACTGTAAAGTCCTCATCACTAGACGGCTGACAGTCGGTTGTCGAGGCCGGTCAAAAATAACCCTTTTGGTTACCAACAACTTAATAACTTGTAGATAGTGGTAAAGGGATCGTATCCACAGGGAATCAATACTATTTATTCTCCTTATCAAGACCAAGTAAACAAAGAAACAATAAAGAAACAATAAAAGTAAAATTGGGGGTTTTAAAGATTTGATTCAACTAATATCTATTAAAAGTAATTGAACAGCAAGTAATCTAAAATAAGAGGGAAATCAATATGAGAAAAGTCTAGTTGAAGATATGGATCCACTTTGGTTGTTTGGGTTGATCATTGAAACAAGGTTATCTTGATTGATTCAATAGGTTGGTTATGGAGGTGGAAGACGCTTCTCACCACCATGTCTTTCCTTATGAACAAATTGATTAGGGAACGTCCTCTAACCAATTACTAATCAACAAATTGCCAAGGAACGTCCTTGGGCCAAAGGCATCAAAACAATTGCCAATTGCATGAAGAACAAGAAAGACCCAAACCCTAACTACTCAAACGTATGAGATGATGTTAGATCATGCAATTTCTTGGTTTTTACACCAAGTGTTCTTAGATCAGAATATTTTCAGCAATTACGGACTAACAAATATCCTAATCAACAGTCAATTATCTTTGCAATTAAGAGTCAAGTGGCCAATTTGATCAAAACAACAAAGCAATCTTAGAATTAAGCACAATTGCATGAATATTGAATAAAATCAAAGACAAAACTTTCTGTTCAGATCTCACAACCCTTTGAACAACCTTAGTTTCACCAAACTTCAACTAGATTAAAGGGTTTCAGCCACTCATGGCTGAAACTAACATAAAAGTAAGGAAAGAAAACAAGAAATAAAGAAAACAAGGGCTGGCGCAAGGGCGCAGCTGCTGTGGTGATTCTGCCGAAGGTTTCTTGATCCAAGGATAGTCCCCCGAATTCCAGGATGTCTTCTTTGCTGGTTTGCATGCCTTTTTATAGGTGAAGAGGCTGCCCTAATTTTCCTTTTTAGTTTGGGACTCTTTTTCCTATTTAGTCTTGAATTCTTGGAGGGCATTCTTGTCTTTTTATTTCTTGGCTTCCTGAATATGTAGGAGAGTGTGCTGAGGTGTAAATAGGTGTTTCTGAGCTGTCCCACGTGTTTGGAGTGCGTGGGGATTCGTGTTGACTTGGTCAGCAAGTTTGACAGATTCTGCTGGTTTTTTGCCTGCTGGTGCTGTTTGCCCGTCGTTGTTTGGGCAAACAGGCTGTCTGGGATCACTGTTGGCTGCATATGCTCTGTTTCTGACTTTCTTTGTTGTTTGCCTAGTGCTGTTTGGGCAAACAGTCTGGACAGCATACTTTATCACTTTTTCCTCTTTATCTCAGCTTCTCCTTGGCTTGGGCAATCAAGTTGGGCAAACCATGCTTATTCTCTTTTGCTGTCTTTTGGGCAGAATTAAGGCCATTTTAGCCAAATTACCATTTTGCTCCATTTCCTACAAAATAAGACAAAAACCACAAAGTTAGGTAGAAAATGTGTAAATTGACATAAATATAAACATAGAAAATGGGTCTAATTTTGGCTCTATCAACGGCAGAGCTAAAACTGGTGCTGAAGTCAACCTCTTCTTAAGCTCTTCGAAACTCTCTTCGCACTGGTCGGTCCACAGAAACTTCTGGTTCTTCCTGGTTAGCCTGGTCAGAGGAGCTGCTATTTTCGAGAAGTCCTGAACGAACCTCCTGTAGTAACCTACCAAACCCAAGAAACTCCTGATCTCTGTCACTGAAGTGGGTCTAGGCCAGTTAGCCACAGTTTCTGTCTTCTTGGGGTCCACCTCAATCCCATTCTCTGACACTACATGCCCCAAGAACGAAATGCTCCTTAGCCAGAACTCACACTTAGAGAACTTGGCATACAAGCCATGTTCCCTCAAAGTCTGCAGAACCAACCTCAGATGATGGGCATGCTCCTCTGCGTTCCTAGAATACACTAAGATATCATCTATGAAGACAATAACAAAGTGATCCAGGTATTGGCTAAATACTCTGTTCATGAGATCCATGAATGCTGCAGGGGCGTTGGTTAACCCGAACGGCATTACAAGGAACTCAAAATGCCCATATCTGGTCCTGAAAGCTGTCTTTGGCACATCTTCTTCTCTGATCCTCAGCTGATGGTACCCCGATCTCAGATCTATTTTGGAGAAACAACCCGCTCCTGCTAGCTGGTCGAATAGATCATCGATCCTTGGCAGAGGGTACCTATTCTTGGTAGTGACTTTGTTCAACTGCCTGTAGTCGATACAAAGTCTAAGGGATCCATCCTTCTTCCTTACAAACAAGACCGGAGCACCCCAAGGTGAGGTACTCTGTCGGATGAAGCCCTTCTCTACCAGCTCTTGCAACTGTTCTTTCAACTCCTTCAACTCGGCTGGGGCCATCCTGTAGGGAGGGATAGAGATCGGTCTAGTTCCAGGCATCAATTCTATCTCGAACTCTATCTCCCTAGCAGGTGGTAAACCTGGTAGCTCGTCTGGGAAAATGTCTAGAAACTCTCTAACCACTGGCACCGAGGCGGACTCTCTAACCTGACCGCTAAGCTCTCTCACATGAGCTAAATACCCCTGACATCCCTTTCTAAGCATCCTACGAGCCTGAAGAGCTGATATCAGACCTCTAGGTGTACCCCTCCTGTCTCCCCTGAAGACAACCTCTGACCCATCCTGACCTCTGAACCTGACTACCTTGTCCCTGCAGTCCAAGGTAGCACCATGGGTAGATAACCAATCCATCCCTAGAATGACGTCAAAATCTGTCAAGTCTAGAACCACAAGGTCGGTGGAAAGGCATCTTCCCTCAACAAAGACTGGACTGCACTGGCAGACTGACTCTGCCACTGATGGGTCACACTTGGGTCCACTGACCCAGAGAGGACACTCTAACTCAGAGATCATCAACCCCAACCTCTGTACGGCTCTCGGAGCAATAAAAGAATGAGATGCACCAGGGTCCATCAAGGCATACACATCTGAACAACCAATGACTAAATTACCTGCCACCACGGTGTTAGATGCATCTGCCTCCTGTTGAGTCATCGTGAAGATCCGTGCTGGAGCTGATGGACCTTCACCTCTGAAACCCGCTGAAGAAGAGGTTGCCCCTCTCCCTCTGCCTCTGCCACTGGCCTGAGTCATGGCTGGAGCTACTAGCTGAGCCACACTACCAGAAGCTGCCTGCTGAGACTGTGCCCCAAAAGCTGCCCTAGGACACTCCCGAGCCAGGTGTCCCTCTTGCCCGCATCTGAAGCAGGCTGCTGTCCCAGCCCGACAAACTCCCCTGTGTAGCCTACTACACTTTGCACAAACTGCATTATCAGCACCAGAGCTTGAGCCACTCCCTAGTCCCAGACTGGACTTAACCTTGTTCCAAAACTTGTTCTTCTTTGGCTTCTTGGTGGTACTGCTCCACCTCTTGCTGCCTGAAGCTGCTGCACTAAAAGAAGAAGAGCCTGGGGTCTTAGAACCAGAAGGCTGTGCCACTGACTGTTTAACTGTTCCCTGAACGATGGCACTGGCCTCCATTTTCCGGGCCATATCCACTATGGCATGGAAGCTCTCCCTATCTGCTGACTGGATCAAGAAGGAATATCTGGAGTGGAGTTTCATGATATACCTCCTTGACTTTTTCTGATCCGTGTCAAGGCTTTGCCCTGAAAAAGGCAACAGCTCCAAAAATCTGTCTGTGAACTCCTCTACACCCATCTCATCAGTTTGCCTCAACTGCTCAAACTCAATCATTTTTAGCTCCCTCGAGCTATCGGGGAAAGCCCATCCCGCAAACTCGTTTGCAAACTCTTCCCAAGACATGCTGTCCACTCTCGGGTTCACATAATTCTTAAACCACTCACGGGCCTTCTTGCATTTGAGTGTGAACCCAGCCATCTGAATGGCTCTACTGTCATCTGCCCCAATCTCATCTGTGATCACCTTCACCCTCTCGAGGTACACAAACGGGTCATCCCCTTTTTCATACTGGGGAGCACCCAACTTCATATAGTCAGTCATCTTGACCTTGCTCCCACTGGCTGAGCTAGGTCTAGAAGGTTGAGTAACTGGGGCTGCTGGTTCTGTGGGTGGTGGAGGTGGGGCAACATTTTCTGAGGTAGGGTTTGGATAGTAAGGTGGGGGTGGATACATTGGGTATTGTGAATATGGTGGGTAGTAGGGTGGGTACGGCATTTGTGTGGGATAAGGGGTGAAGCTAGGGTAATCCGATGTACCTCCCATCGAATACTCGAGATTTTGTGAGAAGTGTGGGTAGTGGGGTGGCTGAACAAATCCCGAGGCCTGAGTGCCTCCTTGGGACTCTCCCATTCCCTCTTCTGACATACTAACTCCCAAACTGCCATCCCTCCTCTGCTCCACATCCATGTCATCCCCCATGTCTTCTGACGCTCCTCCCTGAACTGTCCCTCTGACTGATATGCTCCTACCCATATCCAGAGACCTTCTAGGGTCTCTTACTGCTCTTTCTCTGTTGGACCTACTGGACATTGCCCTAGGCAATGTAGGAGGACGGGCACTCATGCCCTCATCCTCAGGTGGCACTCCAGTCAATCGTGCAGATCGACGAGTTCCTCTCATCCTGTTTTTGAAAACAGCACACATCAAGCAAGCATTAGCACCATATGGTTCATGTGGGCACACATGAACCCTCATCACATATACATCATTCATATCATAGCATCAATGCACATGTTGTAATACCCGGCTAATTCAGACATCGGAAATTCTACCGTCCGGTGGAATTCGGGGATGTCCGAGATTTCTTGAAGGGTATGAGAAAGATTTTCTAAATATTTTAAAGTGTTTTAAAGGTTTGATTAAGAACATAGTGGAATTTTAAAGAAAAAGGCCAAGGAGACAAAGGCCAGGTTCGGCCGCCGAAGATAAGTTCGGCCGCCGAAAGTGCCCAATGTTCGGCCCCCGAAGGTAAGGTTCGGCCCCCGAACGTTGCATGGTTTTGCATGCAGTTTCGGCAGCCGAAACTGGAGTGGTCGGCTAAGTTGTGCATGCTCCTCAGTCCGTGGTTTGGCCAGGTGTTCACCTCCAGATCATGACCAGAGGTTAGGCCACGTCTCCCTTGACTCATCTGCAAGCTTTTAATCAGCTCATGCAGAGGGTTGCTCGTTTGCAAGAGGTTGTGAAGGTTTTGAGAGAAAAGAGAGGTTTTGGTGGTTTGAAGCTTGTGAAGGGGATTTGTTGCGTTCCAGTTGTTCCTCTGCTAGTTTTAGGAGGTAAGCGAGGTCTTAATACTTGTTTTATGGTTTTAACAGCGTTTAAAGAGGTTAAGGGTAGAGTTGCATGTTTAGGTTTTAGAGTTTCGTTTTGATGTATTTCATGGTTTATGCATGATTATGTGTTATGTGTGCTGTTTGTTGGGGTTAATAGGTAGTTTTGGACCCCTTGGTGCATATACCAAAGTATGTGCAAGTGGAGGAGTTGAGTTATGCATGTGGAGAGGAGTTGTTGGTTGGCAGAAGATGGTTGTGCACGAAGCTGAGTTCTGGATGAACTCAGGTTCGGCCGCCGAAGGGAGGATTCGGCCGCCGAACCCCTTGCATGGTGGCTTAGGCTGCCACAGCTTGCTCTTGAGTGTTTTTGAGGTTTCGGCCGCCTAAAGTGAAGATTCGGCCGCCGAAGGTAAGCCAGTTTCGGCTCTGGACAGGGCATTCGGCCGCCGAACCTGCAGCCGAATGTGTTCTGTCTAGTTTTTCTTTTGTCTGCTAAATGTGATTGTTTTGAGGTGTTCTAGAGGGATTTTGGGGAGATGTTATAGAGTATGTTTGGTACCTCATTTGAGTCCTTCATTGTAGGGTTGGACCCGAGGAACCGAGGTGTTTAGCAGTAGTAGCTGCTTCAGAGTTAGAGTTGGTCCAGAGCTAGTTAGCCCAGAGTTAGCCAAGCAGAGGCTACAGGTGAGTGGAACGAAACTGAATATTTTATTTTGAAAAACGACACGATTCTAGCATGATCCATGCATCATAAACTGCCATGTTATGTATTAGGTTGTATTGCATTAGAACTCACGAATATGCTGCATTGCATAAGATGATATTTGTGCGGATGAATGTTGGATGATCCTTAGCCCTTGATAGAGCACAGAGTACAGATATAGAATTATGGCATGAGGTAGCCATACCAGGTCGCCCCTGGATAGTCCAGGTCGCTCCTGGTACTATGAGATAGACAGTTTGACCTGACTCAGATAGAGAAGTCCAGGTGAGGCCTAATCGCCCCTGGCACAGTTGGCCTTGTGATAAGAGCCAGGGAAGAGAAGTCCAGGTGAGGCCTAATCGCCCCTGGCAAGTTGGACATATTATTATATGTATACACTGAAGGGCTATTGGTGACAAGTTCATCCTTTTGATGATATGTTGTGATGTGATGCATTTCATGAGAACATGTAATTAATGAACTGTTTTGCCTGTTCCTTCTCACTGGGCTGTAGTAGCTCATCCCACTCCCTTAACCCTAGTTTTGCAGGTTCTGAGATAGCTATGGGAAGTCAAAATCAGCAAGAGTACAGAGAACAGTGATGCCTGAATGTATGTTTGTAATAGCATAGTGGACATGATGTAATTAAAAGATTAGTTGTCATGTAATGTATCGATATGTACTATCAGTTACTGGATAGACTTGTGCTTTCTCTAGTGTCGTTGTCATAGTGTGATGTATGATTAATCCCTTTGTATATGCATCCTGTTTACGTTTCTTGATGAGAAATGTGTGAGTTGGGCTTAACGTATGGCTTTGATGAGATACCAATGGGATGTGTTATAGATTACAAGGGTTTCAATCCCTTGACCCACAGCAGATAGTAGTCCCTGGTATAGGCCCTGAGGGCCATTTCAGATTGACATATCTGAGTAGCAACAGTTAAGCCTACAGAGTTTTACAGGATTGTTGAGTCAGTTTGTATCATGTATGGGATTATCAGGTACACAGAGAGTATAGTTGGCTGACTACGGGTCCCGGCGGCCTTAAGCCGATCTGGATCCTAGTGCCAGTGATGGTTCGGACCGTTACTAAGGGGTACCGGTTTCCGGGTCGTTACAGATTGGTATCAGAGCATAGGGCCTCAAGACTACGGTGTGCTGAGCAACTTTGTTCAAGGATTAGAGATATCCCACATCGGAAAGAGGTGTTGTCTGTTATAGGAAGGGAAGCACAATAGGTAAAATCATGTCCACTAGGATAAGAGGTGTAGTCCTGTTTTGCATGCTGATGTGAAATGCCATGATAAGATGCATGTGCATTATTGATATGTTAGCTATATGTGTTGAGGATTCATGTGTTCTCACATGGATCATTTGATGTTTTGTGTGATGTTGTGCTTTTTAGAAACAGGATGAGAGGAACTAGTCGATCTGCTAGATTGACAGGAGCTCCGCCAGAGAGTGAGAGCATGGATGCTCATCTCCCTGTTCTGCAAAGGGCAATGTCAGATAGTTTAAGCAGAGAAGGTACATCAAGGGACCCTAGAAGGTCTGTTGATGAGAGTAGAAGGGGAGTTGTGCAGAGTGGTATGTTAGGGTTTAGGAGAGTCCTAGAGGAGGATGTGCAGAGCAGAGATGGTAGCTTTGGCAGGAGCAGGTTAGGAGGAGATATGGGTGAGTCTCAAGGAGGCACTCAGGCCTCGAGATTTGTTCCACCTCAGTATCCACCCTACCAGTGGGGGGCAGAGTACCCGATGAGAGGTACATCAGAGTTTCCTAGTTATCACCCATATCCCACCTTTATGTCCTATCCTTCCTTTTATCCGCCATATCCACCGCCACATCCACAGTATCCCATGTTTCCACCCTTCTTTGGTTATCCAAGTTTAGCAAACCCTACCTCAGGGAATGTTGCACCTCCTCCACCACCAATAGAACCAGTAGCCCCAGTTGTCCAAATACCTAAGCCTAGTTCACCTGGAGGAAGTGAGGTAAAGATGATAGATTATTTGAGGTTAGATGGCCCTAAGTTTGAGACTGGTGATGACCCTGTTGAGTATCTTAGAATGGTTAAGCGAATAACTGATGAGTTGGGAGCCAGTGAGCGTAGAGCCATTCAGATGGCAGGGGTCACATTGAAATGTAAAAAGGCAAGGGAATGGTTCAACCAGTATGTGAACCCGAGGGTAGAAAGCTTATCTTGGGAGCAGTTTGCAACAGAGTTTGCCGAAGGGGCTTTTCCAGATAGCGCAAGGAAGAGGTTCCATGATATAGTAGATATGGCACAGAAGAGAGAAGCTAGTGCCAAACTTGCAGGGACAAGTGATGTGAATCTCTCCCCTCTGCACGAGGCTGGTATAGAAAGGAAGAAGGGGGGTAGAGGCCTCAGACGATCAAAGAAGAACAAGTTCTGGAAGCAGATCAAGTCTGGTCTGGGAATAGGTGAGGGATCGAGCTCTGGTTTGAACAACTCCAAATGTCCGAGGTGCGGTAGACCGCACAAGGGAGTCTGTCTAGTAGGGACAACAGCATGTTTCAGGTGCGGACAGGAGGGGCACATAGCACGTGAGTGTTCCACCGCGACATTGATAACACAGTCCCAGCAGACAGCCTCAAACAGAGTGACGCAATCAGGAGCTCTAGCTATGACTTTGGGCAGAAGCAGAGGGAGCGAAATCACTCCTTCTTTCCCAAGTTCCCCAGATGAAGGTCCATCAGTACCAGCACGGATCTTCGCTTTGGCACAGCAAGAGGCCCGCACATCAGACATGGCGGTGACAGGTACTTTTCACTTCCACATGTTTTGATGTGTCTGCTTTTAGAGACTCTGATATTTTGTTTTCCTTAGTGCGTTGAGAGCTATAGAGAGTAGGGGTTTGATAACTTCTGGGATTAGAATGTCCTCTTTGAGTCACTAGACCCAAGTGTGATCCATCAGTGGCAGAGTTAGTCTGCCAATAAAGTTGAGTACGAGTTTTGAGTAGGTGCCTTCCAACTGACCTAGTGGTTCTAGAGTGACTGTTTGATGTCATTCTAGGGGTGGATGGGCTAGCTACTCATAGTACTGCTTTCGATAGGCAGAGTAGTCAGGCTTAGAGAGCAGGATGGATCCCAGGTAGTTTGTTGAGGGGACAGTATAGAGAAGCCTGGAATTTGATATCAGCCCTATAGACTCTGAAACTGTTCAGGAGAGGTTATCAGAGGTTTCTTGCTTGTGTCAGAGAGCATAGCAGTTAATTAGATTAGGAGGGGAACCAATTTTAGTGCCCGCAGTTAAAGAAAAGTTTTTGGATTTTGACCCAGACAAGTCATCAAGTTTACCACCTGCTAAGAGAGTTCAATGAGAGATAGGAATGGTGTTTATACCCATCATTTCTAGTCTTCTCTGTAGGATGGTATCAGTAGCATAAGTGAGATGGTAAAAGCCAAATGAGTAATAGTTAGTGGTTAGTGAGCTAGGAAAGATACTCGAGAGTGTTGCTATGAGATGCTATGGCCTTGGATTTGATCCAGGTATAGGGAGAGTGATCTCTCATCTCCGAGTGCAGCCCGCAAGGAGAAGAAATAAGTCAGAAAAGAGAGTAAGAAATAGAAGAGCAAGAAAAGAATAAAAGGTAAGTGAAAGTGGGCAGATTAAGGAAGAGAGAAGAGTAAGTAAACTAAAATAGAATAGAGAAAGAAAAGAGTAAGATTAAGAGTAAGTTCAGGAGGAGATTTCAGTTTAGTATGGGATTAGGTGGTAGTTGAGGCAGAGGAAAGGGTTAGCCTTTCCATTAGTAAATTCCCGAGAGAAGTTCCGTTAGCTTTAGCTCGGATCTTCATCCTGAGTCAGTACGAAGCTATCACATCGAACACAGTGACATCAGGTATGTTCACTTGTAGATGTTCGGATGTGTATGCTGTTTATTTTGAACCCGCGTGTTTCCATTTCCTTGTGGTTTAGTGAGCCATTAACAGAGTGGGTTTGATGACTTCTAGGCTTAGAGTGTTTTCTCTGGGTTAATGGACCCGGGTATGATTCATCTGAAGCAGAGTCAGTTAGTCAGATCAGTTTAGAGTTGTAGTGAGTAGAAGCTATCCAGCTGACCTTATGGTTCTAGAGTTGACTATTTGATGTCATTCTAGGGCGGATTGGCTACTTACTCATTGTACTACCTGTGTCTGTAGAGACAAGGTAGGAGAGTTCAGAGGCTAGGATGGATCAGAAATAGTCCTTGGAAGGGACAGAGTATAGGTGCCTAGAGGTTTGAGGTCAGCCCAGCAGGCTCATAGGTACACAGGAAAGGTTATCAGAGGGTTCTAGCTCGTGTGAGTAAGTTTAGTAGTCAGATCGGGGAACTAGCCTCAATACCCGTAGTTAGTAAGTTCTAGATGGTTTCCCAGATGAGCTGTCAGGTTTACCATCTGTCAGGGAGTCAGAGTATGGAATAGAAGTGGTGTCTGGACGCGGAACCATTTCTTTCCTTCTACCCTACAGGATGGCACCTACAGAGAGAGAGAGAGAGCATGATCAGAGTATGATAGGAAAGCTTGGTAGAGAAAGGTTACATTCGACTTAGTACCTCACTCTGGAATGTTCCAGTGTCGGTGTGAGAAACGAAGGATGAAACTTTGAGATTTTGTAACGACTGTGAGCAGTTGAACAAAATCACTACCAAGGACAGGTGTTCCCACACAGGATTGATGCTCTGTGGAGACAACGAGGAGGAGCTGTGTATCCTCCACGATAGATCTTAGAGTTGGGAACTAGATATTGAGAGTTAGAAAGAGAGTTAAAGAAAACAAAAAAAAAAAAAACAGTATAGGAAAGAAGAAGAAAGGCGGGCAAGGATCAGAGTACTCAGCAATAGTGTAGAATAGTTCAGAAAAAACAGAGAAGCATGCCCATTATCTACTAAATGGTGTAGAGTCTAAGAGAACACGGCATAGAGGCCAAGTGCTGTAATATAAGTTCAGTTTCGGGGCATGTCCGTATGATTATGAGATGTCATAAGACGTTTTTGTTTTAAAGTCAGTAGAGCATTGAAGCTATAGGCAAGGCATCTAGTTTTTCCTTAGAGGTATGGCTCCTCTGACTGGGTTGAGAAAAGCGAAGTAACGGTTGAGAAGAGTCAAAGAAAGAGAAAAGTCAGTAAGTAGATGAAAGAACCAAGTCAGTTGGGTACTGGAACCAGTGAGACGCAATCAGTGTAGAGTATAGACACAGATTCAGCAGTTAAGCGTCAGCAGAGTCCGGAATTGTAAATAACCCAGGAGTGTGACTCCAGTAATATCTGTGTCTCTTCGCAGAGGAAAGTGTTAGACTTTCCTTAATTGCTTATTTGCATCTGTATTTGTTTTTAACATTCGAGGACGAATGTTTTAAAGGGGGGAAGATTGTAATACCCGGCTAATTCAGACATCGGAAATTCTACCGTCCGGTGGAATTCGAGGATGTCCGAGATTTCTAGAAGGGTATGAGAAAGATTTTCTAAATATTTTAAAGTGTTTTAAAGGTTTGATTAAGAACATAGTGGAATTTTAAAGAAAAAGGCCAAGGAGACAAAGGCCAGGTTCGGCCGCCGAAGATAAGTTCGG
Organism: Manihot esculenta; assembly: GCF_001659605.2. Lineage (NCBI taxonomy): Eukaryota > Viridiplantae > Streptophyta > Magnoliopsida > Malpighiales > Euphorbiaceae > Manihot > Manihot esculenta. The sequence goes on from NC_035177.2 coordinate 15,792,567, forward strand.
CCGCCGAAAGTGCCCAATGTTCGGCCCCCGAAGGTAAGGTTCGGCCCCCGAACGTTGCATGGTTTTGCATGCAGTTTCGGCAGCTGAAACTGGAGTGGTCGGCTAAGTTGTGCATGCTCCTCAGTCCGTGGTTTGGCCAGGTGTTCACCTCCAGATCATGACCAGAGGTTAGGCCACGTCTCCCTTGACTCATCTGCAAGCTTTTAATCAGCTCATGCAGAGGGTTGCTCGTTTGCAAGAGGTTGTGAAGGTTTTGAGAGAAAAGAGAGGTTTTGGTGGTTTGAAGCTTGTGAAGGGGATTTGTTGCGTTCCAGTTGTTCCTCTGCTAGTTTTAGGAGGTAAGCGAGGTCTTAATACTTGTTTTATGGTTTTAACAGCGTTTAAAGAGGTTAAGGGTAGAGTTGCATGTTTAGGTTTTAGAGTTTCGTTTTGATGTATTTCATGGTTTATGCATGATTATGTGTTATGTGTGCTGTTTGTTGGGGTTAATAGGTAGTTTTGGACCCCTTGGTGCATATACCAAAGTATGTGCAAGTGGAGGAGTTGAGTTATGCATGTGGAGAGGAGTTGTTGGTTGGCAGAAGATGGTTGTGCACGAAGCTGAGTTCTGGATGAACTCAGGTTCGGCCGCCGAAGGGAGGATTCGGCCGCCGAACCCCTTGCATGGTGGCTTAGGCTGCCACAGCTTGCTCTTGAGTGTTTTTGAGGTTTCGGCCGCCTAAAGTGAAGATTCGGCCGCCGAAGGTAAGCCAGTTTCGGCTCTGGACAGGGCATTCGGCCGCCGAACCTGCAGCCGAATGTGTTCTGTCTAGTTTTTCTTTTGTCTGCTAAATGTGATTGTTTTGAGGTGTTCTAGAGGGATTTTGGGGAGATGTTATAGAGTATGTTTGGTACCTCATTTGAGTCCTTCATTGTAGGGTTGGACCCGAGGAACCGAGGTGTTTAGCAGTAGTAGCTGCTTCAGAGTTAGAGTTGGTCCAGAGCTAGTTAGCCCAGAGTTAGCCAAGCAGAGGCTACAGGTGAGTGGAACGAAACTGAATATTTTATTTTGAAAAACGACACAATTCTAGCATGATCCATGCATCATAAACTGCCATGTTATGTATTAGGTTGTATTGCATTAGAACTCACGAATATGCTGCATTGCATAAGATGATATTTGTGCAGATGAATGTTGGATGATCCTTAGCCCTTGATAGAGCACAGAGTACAGATATAGAATTATGGCATGAGGTAGCCATACCAGGTCGCCCCTGGATAGTCCAGGTCGCTCCTGGTACTATGAGATAGACAGTTTGACCTGACTCAGATAGAGAAGTCCAGGTGAGGCCTAATCGCCCCTGGCACAGTTGGCCTTGTGATAAGAGCCAGGGAAGAGAAGTCCAGGTGAGGCCTAATCGCCCCTGGCAAGTTGGACATATTATTATATGTATACACTGAAGGGCTATTGGTGACAAGTTCATCCTTTTGATGATATGTTGTGATGTGATGCATTTCATGAGAACATGTAATTAATGAACTGTTTTGCCTGTTCCTTCTCACTGGGCTGTAGTAGCTCATCCCACTCCCTTAACCCTAGTTTTGCAGGTTCTGAGATAGCTATGGGAAGTCAAAATCAGCAAGAGTACAGAGAACAGTGATGCCTGAATGTATGTTTGTAATAGCATAGTGGACATGATGTAATTAAAAGATTAGTTGTCATGTAATGTATCGATATGTACTATCAGTTACTGGATAGACTTGTGCTTTCTCTAGTGTCGTTGTCATAGTGTGATGTATGATTAATCCCTTTGTATATGCATCCTGTTTACGTTTCTTGATGAGAAATGTGTGAGTTGGGCTTAACGTATGGCTTTGATGAGATACCAATGGGATGTGTTATAGATTACAAGGGTTTCAATCCCTTGACCCACAGCAGATAGTAGTCCCTGGTATAGGCCCTGAGGGCCATTTCAGATTGACATATCTGAGTAGCAGCAGTTAAGCCTACAGAGTTTTACAGGATTGTTGAGTCAGTTTGTATCATGTATGGGATTATCAGGTACACAGAGAGTATAGTTGGCTGACTACGGGTCCCGGCGGCCTTAAGCCGATCTGGATCCTAGTGCCAGTGATGGTTCGGACCGTTACTAAGGGGTACCGGTTTCCGGGTCGTTACACATGTATATAATCATGGCATTTCACATCATCATGTAAGATAGGACTCTACATCCTATCCTAGTGGACATGACCTTTCCTATTGTGCTTGACCTTCTATAACATCTATGAGCCTGACACTCTAGGTCCGACCATATGAACCTAGGGCTCTGATACCGTTCTGTAACGACCCAAAAATTGGACCGCTACCGGCGCTAGGATCCAGATCGGCTTAAGGCCGCCGGGACCCGTAGCAAGCCTGACATGTAACCTGTAAACCTGTTCAATCCCATACATGATCAACAATCATACATAAAAATTTAAAACTTTTCTTTTCCTCATACACCAAACTCAACCTGTGCATGCACTATACATAGCATAACTTAAACATTTAATCCCTCTGTGGGATCTCATCATTTGCCCCAATGGGCGATACATCATATGTTGAGTTGGTCAAACATAAACATCAATAGTCATCAAGATCATGTATATAACAAAAAGGGATTACAACAGACTATGGTCAAGCACACTTCTAAACCTTAATATCATCATTACATAACATGGCTAAACATAACATTAAATCATTACATAATTTGTCATGTCCACTTTCTATCTATTACAAAGCAAGGACTTCTTTACTCTTGCTGACCTCCTGGTCTACCCTGTACCTGCAAGCCTGGGGATTAAGGGAGAGGGGTGAGCTACAAGAGCCCAGTGAGCAGAATAGTAAAACATTTAAAACATATGATACATGAAATGCATCACATCACAGCTAATCACATCAAGGATGAATTTGTCACCAATAGTCCCCTACATGGACCAACTGTGCCAGGGGCGTAGAATGGGCCTCACTGGTCTTTCTCTTACATAACATAACATAACATGGTCCAACTGTGCCAGGGGCGTAGAATGGGCCTCACTGGTCTTTCTCTTACATAGTGCCAGGGGCGTAGAATGGGCCTCACTGGTCTTCCGTACCGTATCATCATCATCATCACAGCATAGGGGGACTAATGGATCATTCAACATCCATCCACATCATCAAACATAATATGCAATACAACATATTCGTGAGTCTAATGCAACACCCTATTATCTCATGGCATTCATGATGCGTGAATCATGCTAAAACTAATTTATTTATTTAAAGGCATAAGAGTTATTCCACTCACCTCTGGCTGAAGCTCTACTGACTCCGAAGTGACAGACTCACTGCTGGGGTCCTCGGTTCCTCGGGTCCGAACCTACACAGGTGGACTCAAATGAGGGACCAAACATACATGAACATAACTCTAAAACATCCCCCAAAAACCCCCTAAAATACCTCAAAACAATCATGCAAAAACATGCAAAGGAAGGCTGGACAGGGCAGGTTCGGCGGCACCTTCGGCGGCCGAAAGTCCCTCCAGAGCCGAAACCCAGGCAGGTTCGGCGGCACCTTCGGCGGCCGAAAGTCCCAGACAGAGACGAAAGTCTCTTTTCGGGGGCAACTTCGGCAGCCGAAAGGCCTGCCTCCCCAGCCATGTTCGGCGGCCGAAAGTGCCTTCGGCTGCCGAACCTGGTTTCTGCCAAAGGGCAGAAACTTGGCTCCTTTATGCACATTTGCCTCCCAACTCTTCCAACATGCATAAAACTCATTCAAATCATGCAAATATACATACAATGGTTCCTAGGGGCTTCAAACTAACTTAAACCCCAACTACAACACACAACAACAACACAATCCAACCTACATTGCTCAAAACATAACATTAACTCAAAAACCTAACTATGAGCTAAACATGCATTCTACCCCAAGATCTTGCATAAAACTTACTTTAAACATAAAATGAGCTTAAGATCGGCTCTTACCTCTTGAAGATCGAGAGAGAGACATCCTAAACTCGGAGGTGGAAGATTTTGAGTTCTTGAACCTCAAAACTCCAAAACTTGCTTTAAAACTCGGAAATCTTCAAAACAATGTAAAAGTTTGTGAAAATCTTGAAAGATTTAAAGGAAAGAACTCAAGGATGGTGAGGAGCGGCGGAAAAGCTCACCTTGGCCGAAAATGGGGAAAAGCTCGCCCGTTTTCGGCTAAGGGACCCTTTTATAGTGGCTGGCCAGGCCACGTTCGGGGGCCGAAAGTGCCTCCGCATGCATGCCATGTTCGGCGGCCGAACTTGAGGTTCGGCGGCCGAACCTGGACTTTCCTCACTTATGCCTTCGGGGGCCTAAAGCACTCCCGAAGTGCAAGCATGTTCGGCGGCCGAACTTTGAGTTTCGGCGGCCGAACCTGAGTTTTCCTCCAAGGGTGTTTTCATTCAAAAACTCATTTCCTCTTTACTTAAAATCATTAAAAACATTAAAACATTTCATGAAAACATGGTTTTACCCTTCTAGAGGTCTCCGACATCCGAAATTCCACCGGACGGTAGGAATTCCGATATCGGAGTCTAGCCGGGTATTACAAATCAAGAACGAATACCTGGGATGTAGTCTCATAGTATATCTCCTTGCCTTCTTCTGATCAGTATCATAGGCTTGACCCACATACTGAAGCAAATCCAGGAACTTATCTGTGAATTCATCAACACTCATCTCATCTGTCTGTCTCAACTGTTCGAACTCTATTACTTTCATCTCCCTGGAACTATCAGGAAAAGCCCACCCTGTAAACTCATTGGCGAACTCTCCCCATGACATGTTGTCGATCCTGGGTTCAACATAATTCTTGAACCATTCTCTGGCCTTCTTGCATTTGAGTGTAAACCCTGCCATCTCAATGGCTCTACTATCATCTGCTCCCAATTCACTGGTTATCATCCTAACTGATCTGAGGTATTCAAATGGATCATCTCCCGTGTTGTATTTAGGAGCATCCAATTTCAAGTACTCTGTCATTTGCACTTTACCTCCAGATGAGCTAGGTTGATGTATTTGAACTACGGGAGCTACTGGTTCTGGTGGTGGTGGTACTGGGTTATTTGGCTCTAGGTGTGCTGCACTTGGATGGGTAGGGGAAGGTGGATACATAGGATATGGTGGGTAATAATGAGGATAAGGCATATATGGCATGTAAGTAGGATATGGGACAAAACTAGAGTACTCCGACATACCTCCCATCGGATACTCTGGGTCCTACAGAAAGGCTGAATAGCCAAAACCTGAGGCCTGAGCACCTCACTGCGAGTCTCCCATACCTTCCTCAAATCTGCCTACACCCATGCTGTCATCTCTAGACTGGTCAATCTCCATAGCCTCCCTCATTTCCTCTGATCTTGCTCCCCTAGCTGTTCCCCTTCTGCTCTCGTCGACAGACTTTCTAGGGTCTATTGACGCACCTTCCCTGCTAGATCTCTGCGACCTTGCCCTTGGCAATGCAGGAGGACGAGCAGCTGTTCTCTCACTCTCTGGTGGGACTCCGGTCAATCGAGCTGATCGACGAGTTCCTCTCATCTTTACTCTGGAAAACAACACATAAGCATCACATATCAATAATGCACATGCAAAAATCATGGCATGTCCCAGTATTAATCAGATAGGACTCAACACCCTATCCTAGTGGACATGATTTCCTATTGTGCTTGACCACGTCTACCCTCTATGAGCCCAACACTTTCTCTATAGGTCCGATCATGTGAACCTAGGGCTCTGATACCAATCTGTAACGACCCCAAAATGGACTGTCACCGGCGCTAGGATTCAGATCGGCTTAAAGCCGCCAGAACCCGTAGCAAGCATGCTATACTCTCTGAGTACCTGTAAAATCTCATACATGGTCATACATTTTCTGTGAAAATAAAAACTTTTCTCCGGACCAAGACTTAACCAGTGCATGCACTATCTCTGTACTCTGTACCCCTGACTAGAGCTTGCTCTAGATGGGTTAAATTCATACCTGTTAAGCCTGGTTTTTCACATACTCTGTAAAACAGTTATATAAACAGACCACATATACAAAAGACTTATAACACAATAATAACTAAATCAAGCACAATGCTAACTTTATACACAACTATTACATCGCTTTAATGTTACATGTCCACTCTATTCTATTACAAAACTCTTCTCTCTTCCTGTACTCTGCTGGACTTTCCCTGTACACTGTACACTGAACCTGCAAAACTGGGGTTAAGGGAGTGGGATGAGCTCTATAGCCCAGTGAGTAGAACAATAAAACAAGTCATTAACACATGATCTTATGGAATGCATCATATCACAGATAATCCACATCAAGGGTAAACCTATCACCACATAGTCTCGGTAACTCTGCCGTGCCAGGGCGTAGAATCGAGCACCTGGTCTTCCTGTCATATATGTATATGTGTATATAACACCTCTGTACTTACCATTGCCAGGGCGTAGTCAAAGGCTCCTGGACTTTAGTATATACCTGCCAGGGCGTAGTCAAAGGCTCCTGGACTTCTCTGTACCTGCCAGGGCGTAGTCAAAGGCTCCTGGACTTCTCTCAGAGACTATTGGATCATTCAGCATTCACCCACATCAACAAATAACTATACAATGCAGCATTTTCGTGAATTCTAATGCAATCAACCTACTATATACTCATGATGCATGAATTATGCTAAAAACATTTCATTTCTCAATTTAAAAGCATTAAGTTTAGTTCCACTCACCTCTAGCTATCTGGACTGACTCTGCAGGCTCTGAAAACTCTGGAGCAGAACTCACTGCTGCTCTTTCTGGTTCCTCTGGTCTGTAACTATACAGATGGACTCAAATGAGGGACCAAACTAGCTTATGAACAACTCTAAGAAACTCCCCAAGAATCCCCTTAAACTCATTCTAATTATCCATGCAAAGCATGCAAAGGAAGGCTGGACAGGACACTTTCGGCGGCAGGTTCGGCGGCCGAAAGTCCTCTCCAGAGACAAAACTCATGCACCTTCGGCGGCCGAATCTCTACTTTCGGCAGCCGAACCCTTTCGGGGGCAAGTTTTGGAGGCTGAAAGGCACTCCAGAGACGAAAGTCTCTAACCTTCGGCGGCCGAACTCCCCTCCAGAGCCGAAAGTCCAAAAGCTCGGGGGCAAGCTTGGGCAGCTGAAGCCACCTCCTCATGTGTTCGGTGGCCGAATGTACCTTCGGCGGCCGAACCTGAGTTCATCCGCAAGGCAGAAACTTGCTCTGCCTCTCGCCAAAAGCACCAAAACTCTCTCAAACTCAAACACCTCAATTCCTCGACTTGAATATACCCAAGTATATGCTCAAAGGGGTCAAAACCTACCTACAAACCCCAAAAATACAAAACAAACAACACAGAAACAAGCTCTACGCATAAAATCATCAAAACCTCACAACGAACCCTATTCATGCAACTCTCCCCCAAAACCACATAAAACCTTCAGAAAACATAAAAACAAGCTCAGGATCTTCACTTACCTCTTGAAACCAAGAAGATGAATGATCCTAACATGGAATTTTGGAGAACCTCTCCTTCAAACTCTCCAAACTTCACAACTTTGAGTTTTTAGCTTAAAACCTTCAAAATAACATAAAAACTAATCAAACCTTTGCAAGATTTGATAAAAACATGTAAAATACTCAAGAAGGACAGAGTCTCACCTCAGAAATTGAAAGGAATCGGCGTGCCTTATCCTTTCAACTGACTGAGGGCCTTTTATAGGTGGCTGGCCAGACCACCTTCGGCGGCCACACGTGAAACCGAAAGCCATGCATGTTCGGCGGCCGAACCTCAACTTCGGCGGCCAAACCTGGCTTTTCTGCCTTGGTTCAATTCACTCAAAAACTCATTTCCTTAAGCTTTAAAACTGATGAACATATCAAAACAAGATAGAAAAACATAAATGTAACCCTTCTAGAGACTTTCGGCATTCTGGACTCCACCGGAAAGTAGAATTCCGATGCCGGACTCTAGCCGGGTATTACATCTGCAGTCTATCTGTAACTGTTACAGATAAAGGACTCTATCACATAAAGATATTTGAATATCTGTGAGATTGTGATAGTGGGTTCTGAACACAACTCTTTTAGGAAAAGAGTTGTACAATTCTTTTAGGAAAAGAATTGTGGGAAAAATACAACTCCTTTTAAGAAAAAGAGTTGTGTGAAAATAAAAGACTGAAACATATAAATACTCCATATATGAATTATGGGGGGATGATGATGCATGTGTTTTTGAGAAAACTCAGTCTAAAAGATTGCAGATTGTGGAGCACATAATCTATCCATCCTTGAGAGAGCTAGCACTCTAGAAGGATAGAAGACGTTCGTGTGGATACCATAGAGGGTGTTCGTTTGAAAAAGCAGCACCATCAGTCCAACATTGTTTCTTCTTGGCGAGATTAACAGGTTAGTCTCATATCCATCTTATTAATTAAACGAAGCACTCGGATTCTGGAAAGGGAAATCCAAAATTTTATTTTTTCGCTGCGCAATTGGGTTGCCATTAATCTCGGGATTTCCCAACATGTCTTAAGTAGATTTCTATTGTTCGTAGGTTTCAACAAGAAAATGCCACTTTTAATCGTCATGGATATTTTGTGTGTAATGTGCATCTTTTGTATGCATTTGAGTGAACTACATTCTTAAGTAGAGAAAAGGAGGGAAAGTGTGCAGAATGCCAGAGTTCATGAAGGGGAGAACCATAAGACGTATAAAAAGAGGAAGAAAGTGCAAAGTGAACTCTTTTGAAGGCGAGGACACCGATATCATAGCAGGATTCGCTGGGCGTTGCTACAAGTGGAAGAAGGTTGTGTTGTGTCAAGGAGATGGGTTGATCATGATGCTGGGAGGGCATGAGTGTATGCAGGTTCGTTGATTTGCTGTATGATAGGGTCATGCTTCTTGAGGCAAGGAGTAAGGTCAACAGTTAAAGTCAAGTAATGGCGAGACAGGTTAAGGGTAGAAGAACCGATGATCAATGAGTTCAAGTAAAAAGTTTGTGCGGAGGAGTGAAATAACAACTTGTCGCAACATTTGCAATAGACCAAGGAATCAAGAGCAGAACATTTGACTAACCAAAGATAGAGCTTTCGTTATTTCATCATCAATAAGAGCTAGCAGCTCATAGAGATCAATTGGGGGGCGGGAGATACCAAGAACTAAATGATCTCATACCAAAGATTAAGATTATCCAACATTTTTAATCAAGCAAAACTAAGATCGAATCACATGGCGAGCAAGCCTAAAAGCATTGAACGCGAAGATTGAAGAATCCCAACAAGCCCAGTCAACGAGGACGTCGACCGTTGAAGTGGGGGAGTGTCATGGTCATAGAGTTTTCAGGGACCAAAACTGTAATTTTCCAACATTGGAATTCCCTGGAAGCAATAGTGGGATAAATTAGTAGAAATTAGTAGAAAGATAAGGGCCGAGACAATTTGTTGTAATTCCTTTCCATGTATTTATTTTGGGGGGTGTCATATGAGACATGTTGATGTCTCCTCCTGCCACAAGCCTAGTTGTTCCTAAGGCTCTTTAGGGGGGAGTGACTAGTTGGCCACCAGCTGGGGCTGGGCCCAGTTGGCTACCGTAAGCCTACGGATATCCTGAGTTGTGCCTTCACTCCTTGTAGACCGTCCCTCCTGTCTACAAGGGAGGTGAGAATTATTGTAACGATTGCGTTGATGATAATGTATAATTACTATTTTACCCCTGGAGTAAAATAAGTAGCTTGTTCATGAATTTCCATGTTCAGTTCTTATCTTTTGTGCCTACTGTGAGGCTTCTGATGGAATGCTGTCTGTTGGCTTCGTTGTTCATTTATATAACCTTGACTAATCAGGGTATTCATGTTCACAGGATATTGGGTGATTCTTAAGGCTGACTTGGCTGGAAGGTGTTCAAGTCAAGTGCCGCACGGTTCCAAGCGATTGCTAAAATCTGAAACCATGACATAGTGCATTTGGTGTGTTGCGGGCAGCTTTCTTGCGTACAGGCCTGTGGTTGATTGGGCAGACAGCTGGTCGAACAGGTTTTGGGCGTTTTCTGGATGCCGACCATCAGTCTGCTATGACTTCCACCTGTTGCTCGAGCTGTCTCCGCTGTTTGCCCAGTTTGTTTGGGCAAACAGTTTGACCAAACAGTTTTCCACCTGCAAAGACAATTAAAACCTGGAAGTGGGTTATGGCATCAGTTTCTGCTCATCTGGTTTGCCCTGCTCGTTTGGACAAACAAACTCATATCTCTGTTTTTTTGTTACAATAAGCTCAGCTCTTATGGAGGAGGTTTTAGTGGAACTTCTTCCACTACTTGTATTGTAAACTCCTCATAGAACGGTTTCAGACGATGCCTATTTACTTTAAAGACTTTTTCGGTTTCCAGACTGCGGATATCTACGGCTCCATAGGATAAGTATGCTCCACAATGAATGGCCCAATCCACTTAGACCGTAGCTTACCTGGGAATAACTTCAAACGGGAATCAAAGAGTAGGATTTTATCACCGACCTTGAATTATTTTCTCGAAATATGATGGTCATGGAAGGCTTTGGTCCTGGCTTTGTAGTTCCAAGAAGTCTCATAAGCATCTCGTCATATCTCCTCTAATTCTTGGAGTTGCAACTTCCGATGGGCTCCTGACTCGCGGTTGTTGAAGCCGGTCAAAAATAACCTTTCCGGTTATCAACAATTTTATAACTGCAGATAGTGGTAAAGGATCGAATCCACAGAGAATTGAAAACTTATCTATTTTTCTTAACAAGACCAAGAGATTAAACTGAATGAGAAATTGAAAGCAAGTAACTGAAAGCGGAATAAAAGTAAAGTGCAATAAAAGTAAAAAGGGGGATTTTAAGATTGATTTGATTAGCAAACTACTGAAAGCAATTAAATGAGCAAGTAATTAAAAATAAAGGGAAATCTGATATGAGAAAGGTCTAGTTGAAGAGATGGATCCACCTTGGTTGTTTGGATTGATCATTGAAACTTATGTTCTCTTGATTGATTCAATAGATTAGTTATGGAGATGGAAAACGTTTCTCACCACCATGTCTCTCCTTATGATTAAATCAATTAGGGAACGTCCTCTAATCAATTACTAATTAACAAATTGCCAAGGAACGTCCTTGGACCTTAGGCATCAAAACAATTGTCAATTGCATGAAGAAATAGAGAGATCCAATCCTAGCTGCCCAAACGCATGGAGATGTTACTAGATCATACAATTCCGTAGTTGTTATACCAAGTGTTCTTATGTTTGAATAATTCCAGCAATTACGGACTAAAAATTATCCAAACTAACAATCAATTACCTTGCAATCAAGAATCAAGTGGCCAATTTGATCAAAACAACAAAGTAATAATGGATTCAAGCACTAAATTGTATGAATATTGAACAAACCAAAGACAAAGAGTTTATGTTCAGATCTCACAACCCATAAAACAACTTTAGTTTCAACCAATATTTAACTAGAATAAAGGTTTCAGCCACTCATGGCTGAAACAAAACAGAAAATAAAAGGGAAGAATAAAGAAAGATGAACCGAATGGTGGAGAAGACTTTCTCCTTGTCTTAGCCGAATGGGAGAGATGGATGGGGATGGTGTCCTCCTTGCCACGGCTGGCCTCTTTGAAGTATTTAAATATGTTTTAAGATGCTGGTCTAGGGTTTCTTGGCTGTCCATAAGTCTTTAAGAGGCTGCCCAAAATGGCCTTGGTCTTTGCTTGCATTTTACCTTGCCGCCCATGCACATGTGTGAAGGAGTCGGCGTGTGGCATGAGTGGCTTGTGCAAGAGTGGGTCTTTTGGTCTTTGCTTGCTGCCCTAGTGTAACAGCCCGGAAACCGGTACCCTTCCGTAACGGTTCCAAACTGTTCGGCACTAGGATCCAGATCGGCTTAAGGCCGCCTAGACCCGTAGTAAGCCTGACATTCCTTCTATACATCTGGTCTAATCCTTTACATGATCACTCTTTTCATAAAACTTTATACCTTTAAATGCCCCAGGCTTACCCCGAGGGACTGTGATTAAAAACTCTTCTTTCACTTTTTCCAAGCTCAACGCATGCATGCTCTTATTTATTAAGCTTGGCCATAAAATCCTCTGTAAGACATTTCATTCTTCCTTAAAACATCTTTTCTCTTTAAACTTACTCGTTCTTGAAAACATTTCATACATCATGAAAACATATCCTTTCTTAAAACTCATTGATCATGTACCCCTTATAGGATTAGCCAACCATAGACATAATATCACTCTACACATTAGGCATAGCACATCTCTAAACCATATTTCATATACTCTTCATAGCTTTACTTTATCTCTTTACATTCATACATCTCATGTCCATACATTCTCATGTCCACAACTATACTATACATGCATACATTTATAACATATCATCACTTACATTACCCTTACATAACCATCTATTCCATTACATCTCAAACATAACTCTTCATTACTTTAGTCTCTACCATCTTTAACTTCTCATAGCTCCTTCCTATTATCCATCACTATAACTGGCCCTGCAAAAATGGGAATAGGGGAGAGGGATGAGCTTCTAAAGCCCAATGAGCGGAAACCATGAAAACAGTTCATAAAAACATATGCTCTCATGCTATGCATCACATCACAACAATACACATCAAGGAAGAAGTTGTCACCTATAGCCCTCCACATATTTGACTCATGTATCACTTAACTTTTCTCCTGAAAACGTTTTGTCAGGGCGATTAGGCCTCCTGACTAATTTCTGAAAACATTTTGTCAGGGCGATTAGGCCTCCTGACTGATTCCTGAAAACATTTTGTCAGGGCGATTAGGCCTCCTGACTATACTGACTCAATAACAGGGGCGGTTAGGCCTCCCTGTTCATACTCATCATACTTGACTCTTTACTTCTTTTCATGTCATGTCATAACATACCATTTTGAGGGCTACAGGATCACTCAACAGTCATCCACATACTCAACAAATTATGTAATGCAACACCTTCGTGAATTCTAATGCAAGCAACCTAGTATCTCATGGCATTCATGATGCGTGTCTCATGCTCATATCATTATAATCTTTAAACAACATTTTTAAAAAGATGCATAGTTAGTTCCACTCACCTGAAGCCTCTGCTCTACTACTTGGGCCAACTTTGTACTGTAGCTAAACACCTCTTCTCTGCTCAAATCCTACACACAAGGACTCTTATGAGGTGTTAAACATCTCTAGCATAACTCTAAAACACCTTCCCAAAACCCTTCTAAAGCCTCATAAACATGCATGACAATTCATGCAAAGGAAGGCAAAACAGAGCACCTTCGGCGACACTTTCGGCGGCCGAAAGTCTCCTCCAGAGACGAAACTCACATACTTTCGGCGGCACCTTCGGCGGCCGAATGTGCATGACAGATCCGAAAGTCCACCTTCCGGAAGCAGCCTTCGGCAGCCAAAGCCACCTCCACAAGGCATTCGGCGGCCGAAACTCACTTCAGCGGCCGAACCTGAGTTCTTCCAGAACCCAGTTCATGCACCAACACCTCTCCTCAACCCTTCCTCACATACCCAACATGCATAAAACCTCCTCAAGACATGTATAGACCTCTAAACATACCCAAAGAGGCCTAAAACACTCTTAAACTCTAACAACAATAACATATAAACACATAGTGCACAAAGGGTCCCTAAAACCATCCCATGCACACCCATGCTCATCTAACCCTTTCTTCCCATAAAACTCCTAAAACTATCCATAAAACATGCTTAAAACACTATAAAACATAGAGATCAACCCTTACCTCTTGAGTTGGTGTGACCTCAACTTCAAAACGTGGAGAAAACACTTCCAAAAGCTTCAAACTCCTCAACTAGCTCTTTTTACTCAAAACCTTCAAAATCAAGTTAAAAGCTTACTACAACTTTGAAAGATCTTGGAAAAACTAGGAAATCATGCCAAGGAGGACATGAGCTCACCTTGGATGGGAAGAGGGAGAAAACTTTCCTCTTCCACCGCCCGAAGTGGCTTTTATAGAGGAGCTGGTCAACCACGTTCGGCGGCCAAACATGCAGGCGAACCATGCAATGTTCGGAAGCCGAACTTTTCTTTCGGAAGCCGAACCTCAAGCACTTTCGGCGGCCGAACATCACCTTCGGCGGCCGAAACTGCATTTTGTCTCCTTCGCCGTTTTCTCTTCAAAACTCAAAATCCTTTTTGCTAAACCTTTTGAAAACCTTTGCTTAAACCCTTACTGGCAACTCCAACATCCGAAATTCCACCGGACTACAGGAATTTCGATGCCTGAGTAAGCCGGGTATTACATTCTACCCCCCTTAAAAAAAACATTTGTCCTCAAATGTTAACACAACATATAACATATAGGTAAAGCAATCATGCAAAACGTAAAACTTCAAACTTGTTTTTGAACTTCATGGCATTCTGCTGCGCTACTCTGATCTTTCTTTTCCTTCTCCTTCTTTGCTTTTACCTTTTTCCTTTCTGCCTTTTCTGCTCTTAAATTACTTATTCTTTTCTTCTTTTCTTTTTTTTTTTTTTCTACTCTTTCTTTCTTTCTCTATTCTTACTCTTTCTTTGTACTTATCGAAGCTCTGCTCTAACCTTTTACTTACCTGAACCTGAATCCCTGGTCTATCCTGCTTTTCCCACACATCACTGGAACATTCCAGGGTGAGGTACTAGGTCAGATAAACCATCGTCTACTAGCTGCCTTACAGCACTACTCATCCACTTCTCTTATACCTCTTACCTCTCAAAAACTCTTAGAACTTATACCAACACATCAAAGTTCACAACATATGAGTGTATCCAAGAGTGAACATACCTAACCCCATTAGGTTTGATGTGTCAGTCTCCTGTTGAGTCCAGGTGAAGATCCGTATCGGAGTTGACGGATTCGCTCCAGGAAAACCTACCAAAGAAGAAGGTACGCCTCTCTCTCCACCTAGATTACTACCTTGATCCACAGCCGGAACTGCTGGCTGAGCTGCTTCTCCTGAAACTGTTCGTGGTGACCGTGCTCTGTTAAGCTTCGTAGGACACTCACGTGCGAAGTGCCCCTCTTGGTTAAACCGGTAGCAAGCGGTTGTCCCTGCTAGACACGTTCCTCCGTGCGATCTTCCACATCTCGTACATCTTATAGGGCCTGAATCAGAGGCATCTAGACTAACCTTCAGCCTCTGCCAAAACTTACCCTTCTTTGACCTTCTCCGACCTCTGGTCTTCTTCTTTCCTCTTGTGGCTGCTGTGCTCAGAGTGGAGGGATCAACTTCTCCTGTGCTTGAGTTCTTGGACTCCTCGGTCCAAGCATCAGCTTCGGACTTTTCCTTCCTTTCTTCATCTATACTTACTTGCAGACCTACATCCCTCCTCTGTACCATTTCTTCCCTGTTAACCTCATAAGACCTTTCTCGGTCTCTTGCTATCTCCTCTCTACTTGCTCTTGCCTCTGGCAATTCTGGGGAAAAGGTATCCATACCGTCCCATTCAGATGGATCTGACTCCACCGATTGACCATCACCTTGCATCTCAGCTCTTTCTGAAACACGTAGGCCCACATGCAATCAAACAGAGCATCACGTAATCTCTTCTATAAACATATGTATTATGAATGCATCTGTCACCAATACTCCTCAACCTAGCATACATGCCATGACCAACTGTGCCAAAAGCCATTTCTGGTCTCTCAACTCATCTCATATCATAACATAGCATATTGAGGAATCAGGGATCAGTTAACATTCATAATACATCTAAAATGCACATGCATCAAACATGGCATTACTACCAACTGTAACAGCCCGGAAACCGGTACCCTTCCGTAACGGTTCCAAACTGTTCGGCACTAGGATCCAGATCGGCTTAAGGCCGCCTAGACCCGTAGTAAGCCTGACATTCCTTCTATACATCTGGTCTAATCCTTTACATGATCACTCTTTTCATAAAACTTTATACCTTTAAATGCCCCAGGCTTACCCCGAGGGACTGTGATTAAAAACTCTTCTTTCACTTTTTCCAAGCTCAACGCATGCATGCTCTTATTTATTAAGCTTGGCCATAAAATCCTCTGTAAGACATTTCATTCTTCCTTAAAACATCTTTTCTCTTTAAACTTACTCGTTCTTGAAAACATTTCATACATCATGAAAACATATCCTTTCTTAAAACTCATTGATCATGTACCCCTTATAGGATTAGCCAACCATAGACATAATATCACTCTACACATTAGGCATAGCACATCTCTAAACCATATTTCATATACTCTTCATAGCTTTACTTTATCTCTTTACATTCATACATCTCATGTCCATACATTCTCATGTCCACAACTATACTATACATGCATACATTTATAACATATCATCACTTACATTACCCTTACATAACCATCTATTCCATTACATCTCAAACATAACTCTTCATTACTTTAGTCTCTACCATCTTTAACTTCTCATAGCTCCTTCCTATTATCCATCACTATAACTGGCCCTGCAAAAATGGGAATAGGGGAGAGGGATGAGCTTCTAAAGCCCAATGAGCGGAAACCATGAAAACAGTTCATAAAAACATATGCTCTCATGCTATGCATCACATCACAACAATACACATCAAGGAAGAAGTTGTCACCTATAGCCCTCCACATATTTGACTCATGTATCACTTAACTTTTCTCCTGAAAACGTTTTGTCAGGGCGATTAGGCCTCCTGACTAATTCCTGAAAACATTTTGTCAGGGCGATTAGGCCTCCTGACTGATTCCTGAAAACATTTTGTCAGGGCGATTAGGCCTCCTGACTATACTGACTCAATAACAGGGGCGGTTAGGCCTCCCTGTTCATACTCATCATACTTGACTCTTTACTTCTTTTCATGTCATGTCATAACATACCATTTTGAGGGCTACAGGATCACTCAACAGTCATCCACATACTCAACAAATTATGTAATGCAACACCTTCGTGAATTCTAATGCAAGCAACCTAGTATCTCATGGCATTCATGATGCGTGTCTCATGCTCATATCATTATAATCTTTAAACAACATTTTTAAAAAGATGCATAGTTAGTTCCACTCACCTGAAGCCTCTGCTCTACTACTTGGGCCAACTTTGTACTGTAGCTAAACACCTCTTCTCTGCTCAAATCCTACACACAAGGACTCTTATGAGGTGTTAAACATCTCTAGCATAACTCTAAAACACCTTCCCAAAACCCTTCTAAAGCCTCATAAACATGCATGACAATTCATGCAAAGGAAGGCAAAACAGAGCACCTTCGGCGACACTTTCGGCGGCCGAAAGTCTCCTCCAGAGACGAAACTCACATACTTTCGGCGGCACCTTCGGCGGCCGAATGTGCATGACAGATCCGAAAGTCCACCTTCCGGAAGCAGCCTTCGGCAGCCAAAGCCACCTCCACAAGGCATTCGGCGGCCGAAACTCACTTCAGCGGCCGAACCTGAGTTCTTCCAGAACCCAGTTCATGCACCAACACCTCTCCTCAACCCTTCCTCACATACCCAACATGCATAAAACCTCCTCAAGACATGTATAGACCTCTAAACATACCCAAAGAGGCCTAAAACACTCTTAAACTCTAACAACAATAACATATAAACACATAGTGCACAAAGGGTCCCTAAAACCATCCCATGCACACCCATGCTCATCTAACCCTTTCTTCCCATAAAACTCCTAAAACTATCCATAAAACATGCTTAAAACACTATAAAACATAGAGATCAACCCTTACCTCTTGAGTTGGTGTGACCTCAACTTCAAAACGTGGAGAAAACACTTCCAAAAGCTTCAAACTCCTCAACTAGCTCTTTTTACTCAAAACCTTCAAAATCAAGTTAAAAGCTTACTACAACTTTGAAAGATCTTGGAAAAACTAGGAAATCATGCCAAGGAGGACATGAGCTCACCTTGGATGGGAAGAGGGAGAAAACTTTCCTCTTCCACCGCCCGAAGTGGCTTTTATAGAGGAGCTGGTCAACCACGTTCGGCGGCCAAACATGCAGGCGAACCATGCAATGTTCGGAAGCCGAACTTTTCTTTCGGAAGCCGAACCTCAAGCACTTTCGGCGGCCGAACATCACCTTCGGCGGCCGAAACTGCATTTTGTCTCCTTCGCCGTTTTCTCTTCAAAACTCAAAATCCTTTTTGCTAAACCTTTTGAAAACCTTTGCTTAAACCCTTACTGGCAACTCCAACATCCGAAATTCCACCGGACTACAGGAATTTCGATGCCTGAGTAAGCCGGGTATTACACCTAGTGTCTTCAAGATGCTGCCCAAGGTACCCAAGACTTGCCTTCACACCATCCTTGCCGCCCATGCACTAATAGGGAAGGTGGAGCCTCCTTTTGCAATTTGAATTTTGAATGTGCAAGGCATGAGGTGGCAAGCATGTGATCTTTGGATTTGGCTTCCTTGATAAGCTGGATTTTGAATTTCAAAATTTGAATATGAATCTTGAAGATTTGAAATTCAAAATACTTTCCTTACTTGGCTTTTCATATATGGCAACTTGAGATTTGGCTTCTTGAACAAGGAAGTGGCTACTTGGAGATTTGAAATTTGAATTTCAAATTGCTTTGGCTGAATGTTCTTTCCTTCTTTGCCACTTTCCTTATTTAGAATTTTCCTTATTTAGCTTCACTTGATTCCAACTTGGCAGGCTTGCTCTCCTTTGCTCCATTTAAGGCAGTTTTAAGGGTATGTTCTCCAAAATGTCCTTTTTCACCATTTTCTGCAAAATAATGTCAAGAGCACTAAATTAAGCAGAAATCATGTAAATAATCATCAATAATATCAAGATAAAATGGACTAAAATATGTTCTATCAAATACCCCCACACCTAGCCTTTTGCTTGTCCTCAAGCAAATAAACATAGTCAAATAAGCTTTCTTTGCTACTTGATCCTTATTTCCACTTAAGCTCTTACTCTAGACACCTATTTTGAATCATTGCAGTGAAGAATATATGCATGAAGATTACTCACCTTCTTTCCTTGTTTTCCTTTACTTATCATGGCTAGGATTTGTTTTTCTCAAGAGAGAGATTACACATGCACATATTATTTGTTCAGATAAGACTCTTTTTAGCTTTCGGATTGACTTGCCCTTACCTTGAAGTACTTTATTCAGTCTTTTGCACTTAGATCTTGCTTGAAAAAGTCACCAACCTTTTGACGTGAAGGTACATATTGGTGATACCCACCCCCAGTTACTCAGTTGGTCACTTGTCCAAGTGGCTGCTAGCTCTGTTCATAGTCTTTCAACCATTGGAACAGTTTTGAATTTGTGCTCATGAGGTCTTTGCCTTAGCTGAATTTTCTTTCTCTCAATGATTTGGACAAATCAACACCAATTACTAAAACAAGTCATGTTAAGTTTATTCACACAATTTCAATTTATTCTCTCTAATGAGTGTCATCAATATATTTTTCACCATGGCAAACTCAAAAATTCAATTCAAAAGGCAATTCTCAAACATGAATATAACTCACTGCAATTGATTCAACATAAGTTTAAAGAGTCATCACATTAATGGGGTCATGGAAAGAAAAGCTCATCCAACATAGTTCATCAGTTTGAGTAGAGCAAATCAAAAAGAAGAAGAAGGTTGTGGTTGTGTGTGTGCTATTGAAAGCATAAATGAAAACAAACTAAAGGGAAAACTGAAAGCAAAAAATCGCATGAACTGAAATAAAATAAAGCAAAAATCGCAAATTTGAAAGGAAAATGAAAAAATTTTCGCAGACTGAGGGCCATGTAAATTCGCAGAACTGAAAGAAAAAGAAGAAGAGGAGGAGAAGAAGGGGAGAAGAAGAAGAGAAAGAGAGATTTGCACCCCCACACCTAAATCATGCATTATCCTTAATGTATAAAAAACATAAAAGAACAAAGGAAACTGAGTACTCCCCTAGGGTGTGGTGTGCTTGGCATGATCACTTAGGCTGACTGAGATGGTTGATGTAGTGGAATTTCTTTCACTACTTGCACTGTAAATCCTTCATAGAAAGGTTTTAGACGATGGCCATTCACCTTGAAGATTTTTCCTGTCTCTATACTGTGAATGTCTACAGCTCCATGTGAGTAAGCATGCTCTACAATGAATGGTCCAATCCATCTAGACCGTAGCTTTCCTAGAAACAATTTCAAATGAGAGTCAAAGAGTAAGACTTTATCACCAACCTCAAATTTTTTTCTTGAAAGCTGACTGTCATGGGAGGCTTTGGTTTTTGCTTTGTAGTTCCAAGAAGTCTCATAAGCATCTCGTCTTATTTCCTCTAGCTCTTGCAGTTGCAACTTGCGATGTTGTCCAGCTTCTTTGAGGTCCACGTTGCAATTCTTTACAGCCCAATAGGCCTTGTGTTCAAGCTCAACTGGAAGGTGACAAGCTTTCCCATAGACCAATCTGTAAGGGGACATACCTATGGGGGTCTTGTAAGCTGTCCTGTAGGCCCATAGAGCATCTTCCAGACGTGTACTCCAGTCCTTTCAGTTGGGAGATACTATCTTTTCAAGGATGGCCTTGATTTCTCTGTTGGATACTTCAGGTTGCCCATTTGTCTGAGGGTGGTAGGCTGTGTATGTCCTATGTATGACATTGTGCTTTCTAAGAAGGCTTTCCACTACCTTATTGCAAAAATGGGTCCCTCTGTCACTGATAATTGCCTTTGGTACTCCATGTCTGGCAAAGATGTTGGTCTTCACAAAGTCTACTACTGCCTTGGCATCATCAGTCTTTGTTGCTCTAGCTTCCACCCACTTGGAGACATAATCCACTGCAAGGATGATGTAAGTGTATCCAAAGGATGGTGGGAATGGGCCTATGAAGTCTATGCCCCACACATCAAATACCTCACAGACTATGATGGGGTTCTATGGCATTTGATTTATGTTGCTCAGATTTCCAGTTTGTTGACACCTAGCACATGATCTACAAAACAGAAAAGCATCTCAAAAAATAATGGGCCAAAACAGGCCACTTTCAAGTATTTTATGAGCAGTCTTTCTTGGGCCAAAGTGTCCACCACAATTATATGAATGACAAAAAGTAAGCACATAAGCTATTTCTTGGTCTGGAATACATCTCCTTATCATTTGGTCAGCATAATGTTTCCACAGATATGGCTCATCCCAAACATAGTATTTGGCATCTTTCTTTATCTTATCCTTGGTGTGCTTTGGCATGTCAGAAGGTAATTTACCTGTGGCTAAGTAGTTCACCATGTCTGCGTACCATGGCTCATCAGATTGGGCAAGGAAGATTTGTTCAAGTAGGCCATTCTTACATTCTTCAGTTTCTGAAAGGTGTTGCAAAGATGTCTGCACAGAAATGGTTTCAGAAGTCTCCTTCTGCGCAAGATCTGACTGCAAAGGCGGACTGGAAGGACTTGCCTGGGATGGAGGCTGAAGA
Source organism: Manihot esculenta (assembly GCF_001659605.2). NCBI lineage: Eukaryota > Viridiplantae > Streptophyta > Magnoliopsida > Malpighiales > Euphorbiaceae > Manihot > Manihot esculenta. The sequence continues at coordinate 15,814,040 of NC_035177.2, forward strand.
GCTGCACTGAAGATGGTTTCAGTCTGCGATGGAGGCTGAGGTGAAAGGTTCGGAGGCTGAAAGGTGGTGGAGTTCAACGGCCGAAAGGTCATGGCTTCAGTCTGCGTAAGTCCTTTCTGAAGTGGTGCAACTGAGATCTCTTCAATCTGTGCTTGACTGCAATTTACCTGTTGGATGCTACAAACAGTCTCTTTCAGTTTTGATTCCTTCTGGCTCTCATTCTTACAAAGATCATCATTCAGAATACAATCTTGATTCTCATCAAATATTTCCTGGCTTAAGCAGTCAATAATATCAAGACCATAAACAGGGGACATATCATGTGGATATTTCATAGCATCATAGACATTGAATTTAATGACTTCCCCTTCAAACTCCATAGTCAAAGTGCCATCATGCACATCAATCTTAGTCCTAGCAGTACTCAAGAAAGGACGTCCAAGAAGGATGTCAGAACTAGTATTACAACTATCTTCCTTAGTATCAATCACATAAAAGTCAGCAGGAAAGACAAGTTCATCTACTTGAACTAACACATCTTCTAGAACACCTATGGGATATACCACAGATCTATCAGCTAATTGAATCACAACTTTTATGTCTTTCAGTGCACATGCATTCAAAGATTTATAGATGGAAAGAGGCATAATATTAATGGATGCACCAAGATCACACATAGCTTTCTTAATTCCAACATTTCCTATCTTGCAAGAAATAGCAAACATGCCTTTATCTTTGCATTTAGTAGGGAGTTCTCTTTTAATCACAGTAGTAACAACTTCACCTACACTTACTTTCTCTCTCTCCGCAAGCTTTCTTCTATTGGTGCAAAGTTCTTTCAGAAATTTTGCGTACCTGGGAATCTGCTTAACAGCATCTAGCAGAGGTATGTTGATTTCTACCTTTCTGAAAGTCTCAAGAATCTCCTTTTTCTCTTTTTCTTTTTGTGTTCTTTCAAATCTCTTTGGAAAAGGTGGTGGAATGTGAAAGCTTACCTTTTGATCAGTCTTATGCACAGGAGGTGTTTCAGATGGAGCTCGGCTGGCTAGCTCATGGAGATGGGGTTGCGCAGATGTTTCAGTTTGCGCAGGGGTGGTCTCAGATTGTGTAGGCTTTTGTGCAACTTACTTTTCTTCTTCATATCTGGCATCTTGAAGCTCCTTTCCACTTCTCAAAGTAATGGCACTAACATTCTGTCTGGGGTTAGTTTCAGTTTGAGAAGGAAGCTTACCTTGGGATTCAACTTTGCTCATAAACGCGGTTACTTGTCCCATCTGTTGTTGGAGAGTCTGCACAGAGTTTGCAAGTGTCTCCATCATCTTTTCGAGGTGCGGACTTGAACTTGAAGGTGCTGGTTGGGCTTGATTCCTGTAGTAGTTCTGATAGTTTTGATTATTGTTGGCCCTTCCGTAGCTGAAATTGGGATGGTCTCTCCAGCCTGGATTGTATGTGTTGGAATATGGATCATGTCTAGGCTGGTTGTTATATCCTCCAATGGCATTAACTTGCTGATTGTCTTCTTGCAGTATAGGACATCGATTAGTTGGGTGTCCTACATATGCACAAATACCACATGGCCTCGGTGGCTGGGCTGCTTGAACCTGTTGAACTAGTCCTATGGCAAAATCTTTCATAAAAGATGTCAGTTCAGAAATATGAGAAGAAGTGGCAGGTGAACTTACCTCATTTACTCCTCCCTACAGTTGCTTTTCTTCTCCATATTGCCTAGATGAGGCTGCAAGTGTAGAGATCAATTCTCTCATCTCTCTAGGTGTCTTGTCTGCAATGGATCCTCCACAAGCTACATCAATGAACTTCCTTTCTGATGAGAGCAATACTCCATAGAAGAACTCTATGAGGGACTTATCTGACATATCATGTTGTGGACAACCTGTACACAGTCTTTCAAACCTTTTCCAATAATCATATAAATCCTCAGTTGGTTTCTGTCTTATGCTAGTGATTTCTCTTATTATGCCAATGACTTTAGATATTGGGAAATATTTGTTCAGAAAAGTTATAACCATATCATCCCAAGAAGTGATAGATCCAGATGGCAAATAAAATAACCAATCCTTAGCATAGTCATCTAATGAAAAAGGAAAAGCTCTTAACTTAACATGATCTTCAAAAATACCTTGAGGTCTCATAGATGAACAGACAATATTGAACTCTTTCAAGTGCTTGTATGGATTTTCATTTTGCAAACCTCTAAATTTAGGGCGAAGATGGATCAAACCTGTTTTCAGTTCAAAGGGAACTGTCAGAGGTGGATAGGTGATGCAAAGTGGTGCTTGATCGCCTACAGGTGTTGTCAATTCTCTCATGGTTCTTTCTCTTAGCATTGGAGCTCTATTTGCTGGATTTTCTTGAATTATTTGATCATGGACAGCATGTCCATTATAGGCAGCAGGTTCAGCCATTGGTGCGAAGTTCGGCGGCTGGAGAAGGGAAGGTTCGGCAGCCGAATGTTGATGAAGTTCGACGGCCGAATGTGTTGCAGAAGGTTCTGCGCAAGGTAGCTCTTCAGCTGCGTTGGGAGCTCCTTTAGGTGGAACTGCTTGCTTTCCTAGTCTTCTGAGAGTGCGTTCAATCTCCGGATCGTAAGGTAGATTGTCCCTACGTTCAGATCTGGTCATGAAAGAAAAATAAACAAGTTAGAACAATTCCCCGGCGACGACGCCAATTTTTAACTCGCGGTTGTCGAAGCCGGTCAAAATAACCTTTTCAGTTATCAACAATTTTACAACTGCATATAGTGGTAAATGATCGAATCCACAGAGAATTGAAAACTTATCTATTTTTCTTAACAAGACCAAGAGATTAAACTGAATGAGAAACTGAAAGCAAGTAACTGAAAGCGGAACAAAAGTAAAGTGCAATAAAAGTAAAGAGGGGGGTTTTGAGATTGATTTGATTAGCAAACTACTGAAAGCAATTAAATGAGCAAGTAATTAAAATAAAAGGGAAATTTGATATGAGAAAGGTCTAGTTGAAGAGATGGATCCACCTTGATTGTTTGGATTGATCATTGAAACTTATGTTCTCTTGATTAATTCAATAGATTAGTTATGGAGATGGAAAATGCTTCTCACCACCATGTCTCTCCTTATGATTAAATCAAATAGGGAATGTCCTCTAATCAATTACTAATTAACAAATTGCCAAGGAACGTCCTTGGGCCTTAGGCATCAAAACAATTGTCAATTGCATGAAGAAATAGAGAGATCCAATCCTATCTACCCAAACGCATGGAGATGTTACTAGATCATATAATTCCTTAGTTGTTACACCAAGTGTTCTTATGTTTGAATAATTTCAGCAATTATGGACTAAAAATTATCCAAACTAACAATCAATTACCTTGCAATCAAGAATCAAGTGGCCAATTTGATCAAAACAACAAAGTAATAATGGATTCAAGCACCAAATTGTATGAATATTGAACAAACCAAAGACAAATAGTTTATGTTCAGATCTCACAATCCATAAAACAACCTTAGTTTTAACCAATCTTCAACTAGAATAAAGGTTTCAGCCACTCATGGCTGAAACAAAACAGAAAATAAAAGGGAAGAACAAAGGAAGATGAACCGAATGGTGGAGAAGACTTGCTCCTTGTCTTGGCCGAATGGGAGAGATGGATGGGGATGGTGTCCTCCTTGCCGTGGCTGGCCTCTTTGAAGTCTTTAAATATGTTTTAAGATGCTGGCCTAGGGTTTCTTGGCTGTCCATTAGTCTTTAAGAGGCCGTCCAAAATGGCCTTGGTCTATGCTTGCATTTTACCTTGCCGCCCATGCACATGTGTGAAGGAGTTGGCGTGTGGCATGTGTGGCTTGTGCAAGAGTGGGTCTTTTGGTCTTTGCTTGCTGCCCTAGTATCTTCAAGATGCTGCCCAAGGTGCCCAAGACTTGTCTTCACACCATCCTTGCCGCCCATGTACTAATAGGGAAGGTGGAGCCTCCTTTTGCAATTTGAATTTTGAATGTGCAAGGCATGAGGTGGCAAGCATGTGATCTTTGGATTTGGCTTCCTTGATAAGCTGGATTTAAATTTCAAAATTTGAATATGAATCTTGAAGATTTGAAATTCAAAATACTTTCCTTATTTGGCTCTTCATTTATGGCAACTTGAGATTTGGCTTCTTGAATAAGGAAGTGGCTACTTGGAGATTTGAAATTTGAATTTCAAATTGCTTTGGCTGAATGTTCTTTCCTTCTTTGCCACTTTCCTTATTTAGAACTTTCCTTATTTAGCTTCACTTGATTCCAACTTGGCAGGCTTGCTCTCCTTTGCTCCATTTAAGGTAGTTTTAAGGGTATTTTCTCCAAAATATCATTTTTCACCATTTTTTGCAAAATAATGTCAAGAGCACTAAATTAAGCAGAAATCATGTAAATAATCATCAATAATATCAAGATAAAATGGACTAAAATATGTTCTATCAGCTCCAGCATCCTTGAGATCCATGCTGCAATTCTTGACAGCCCAATAAGTCTTATGTTCAAGCTCGATTGGAAGATGACAAACTTTATGACTGTGCGGTTGTCGAAACCGGTTAAAAATAACCTTTTTGATTATCCATAATTTTACAATTGTAGATAGGGGCAAAAGGATCGAATATACAGGGAATTAATACTCTCTTATTTTCCTTATCAGGGCCAAGTAATTAAACTGAAAATAAAATAAAAGGGAGGGTTTTGAGATTGATGAACTAAAACCAGAATTAAAAATAATAAAGTAAAGCAGGTAATAAAGTAAAGAGAATTCAATAATGAGAAAAGCTCTAGTTGAAGAATTGGATCCACTTCAGTTGTTGGGATTGATCATTGACACAAAGATTCCTTTATTTGATTCAATAAATTAGTTATGGAGGTGGAAGACGCTTCTCACCACCATATCCCTCCTTAATCATATATTAACTAAGGAACATCCTCTAAGTAATCACTAATCAACAAGTGCCAAGGAACGTCCTTGGGGCTTGTAGCATCTAATAACTGTTAATTGCATTATGAAATAGAGAGAACTGATTCTAGCTACCCAAACGTATGGTGATATTGCTAGATCATGCAATCTCCTTAGTTTTTATGCCAAGAGTTACTTATGTTTGAGTAATTCAAGCAATTACGGACTTATAACCAACCAAACTAACAATTTTTCACTTTGCAATCAAGAATCAACAAAGCAATAATAGAATTAAGCATGAAATTGCATAAATATTGATAAATAAAAGATAAACATCATAGGTTGAGGTCTCCCAATCTATAAATAACTTGAAGTTTCACCTAATCTTTAACTAGAAAAAGGGGTTTCAGCCACTCATGGCTAAAACTAACAAGAAAATAGAGAAATAAAATAAGAAAAAGGATGGAGAAGGGTCGGCTGATGTGCGCGCGACTTCTGGTCTGATTTTCCGAAGATGGAGTGATGCTCCAAAGATATTTGGTTGCTGGTTTGCTGTCCTTTTATAGCTGAAGAGGTTGCCCTAAGTTTCCTTGTTGAGATGGAGTTCTCTTTCCTAATTGGATTTGAATTCTTGGAAGGCAATTGTATCTTGATGAGATTTGGCTTCCTAAATATGTGGGATTGAGTGCTGAGGTGTCTTGAAGATTTACTAAGCTATCCTCACGCGTTTGGGAGGGAAAAATCTTCTTGAATGTTTGAAATTTGAATTTTTCACAATCTGCTGTCTGCTGTTGCAAGTGCTGTTTGCCCGGGTTGTTTGGGCAAACAGCTCGCGCAAACAATCTGTCTTTCCTACTGTTTGCGCATTGCTTCTGTCTTGCGGGTCTATTTGCCTAGTCTGTTTGGGCAAACAGTCTGGTCAAATAGCAAATCATTCTTTTCCCATTTCAGCTTCAACTTGGATTTGGACAAACGACTTGGGCAAATCAGGCTTGTTCTCTTTTGCTCTCTTTTGGACAGTTTTAAGGCCATTTTTACCAAATTACCCTTTTACATCATTTTCTGCAAAATAAGATCAAAATCTCAAAATTAGATATAAAATGTGTAATTTAACATAAATAACAACATGAAAAATGGGTCTAAATTTGGCTTGATCAATGGGTCACATCCACAGGATCTTTCTATGACTAATATTTTAATGCCTAGTTCATTTGTTCCTTGATATGCAGGTTATTGATGAAAACATCTATGACGAAAGTTTTATGTTATTTCCTATTGATAGCGGTTGTCGAAGCCGTAAAAAATAAACATATTAACAATCAACAAAATAATTTGTAGATAGTGGCAATAGGGTCGAATCACAGGGATTTGACACTACGGATCTTCTTAATAATGCCTTAGACAAATAAATAACAAAAATAAAAAGAGGGGGGTTTGTTTGAGATGGTAGTAGACTAGAATTAAAACTGAATAAAAGAAAGCAATAATTAAAAAGATGAGTAAATCAATGGGAGAAGGGCTCTAGTTGAAGTATGGATCTATTTCAGTTATTTAGAATTGATCATTGATTCTTTGATACTCTTATTTATTACAATAAATTAGTTTAGGTTGTAGAAGACGCTCCTCACAACCAAATTCCTCCTTATTTTTAGTTTGACTAAGAAACATTCGCTAATCAAATACTAGTTAACAAGTTGCCAATGAACGTCCTTGGGGTTTTTTACTTTTCAACTGTTAACTGCATTAAGATTTAGAGAAACCTAATTCTAGCCTTGCCAATCGCATGGTCAAGTTTAGATTATGCAACCAAGTGTGCTTGTGTTCAAATAATCTAAACAATTACGGACCTAAATTATTTAAACTAACAATTTATCACTTATACAATTAAAAGCAACATGCCTTAATTGATTCTAATAACAAAGCAATAATAGCATGAAGAACAAGTTGCATAAATATTGAAAAATAGAAGCTTAACAATGGAGTTTTAAGATGTTTCTCAATTCATCACAAAATTGAAATTTCCCAACTTCAACTAGAAAATAAGATGTTTAGCCACTCATGGTGGACAAAAATATACAAAAAGAAAGAAGAAAAGTAAAGGAAGAGGGTTGCCGAAATTCTGGAGGGAATCTGAAGATTTTTTCTGTTGGTTCGTTGCTGTCCCTCTTTATAGGTGAGGAGTCCTAATCCAATTAGGATTTGGAATCCTAATTTGACTTGGTCTTTTGTAGTCTTTTATTCATTCTTTGCCTTTGTATTTAATTATGAATGAATCTTCTTTTGAAGAGAGTCTTCCTTTGGAGTGGCTCTTGGAGATGTCATAGGATTGGCCTTGTGATGTTTGAAGTAGGGTAGGACTCTTGTATTTTTAGAATTATGAAATTTTTTCTCTTCCCGCGCTGCTGGGTTTTGCCAGCGTCAGTTTGATTTGGGCAGTTGATTTGCCCAAATTGCTTGCCCAGATCGTCTCTGTGAGTTACTTTCGGGAATTTGCTTCAGCTTTCTGCAAGTGATTTGGCCAAATCACTTCGGCCAAATCGATTTTCCAGCTTTTTCTGTAAATTTTCTCCAAGTTTCCATTTTTCTCCTTTTCTGCAAAAACATCATAAAAACATAAATTAAACTAGAAAAATACATATTTAAACAATAATAAAAATGATAAAAATATGGCTAATTTATGTTTGATCACCTATTCAAGAGGAGGTCTTTGAAGATGCATTGGTTCCTAAAGCTTCCTTTCTTGACATAAATATCAGCAAGATTCGAGGACAAATCTTTTCTAAAGGAGGAAATGATACGGATCCAATAGGGCAAATTTCTAACAATGGTGTGGAGCAAACTTATATCATTCAAATCGATCTAAAGGAGTTTAAAATTATATTCATATGATCCATATACATTTAGGGCGTGCTTCAACTCATATGGGGGGCGGATTTGGTGCAACACTTGCAATAATAGGTTTAGGGAGCCTAATCAAACCTATAGGCCAAAACTACACAAAAGAAAGTCTAAAATGAAGATCAAGAAAGGCTTTTGTGAAGATTCAGCTTTGTCATTATGGGCTTGATATATTTTATTATTTAAACACTTGCTTTATTTCGGCTTTTTTTTTTTGCTTGTATTATGGTCATATTTTATCTTTTAAGTTTTAGAGTGTTGGGCCATATCTTGAGCTTATGTTTTAATACTTATGAGTTTAATATATTATTTTAGTGTGTGATTGGCCTTGGACCTTATGTGTGGTTCGGCCAGACCTAAGAAGAGTGTCTTAGGGTTTTATTTGTTTTCTCCTTACTATATAAGGATAAGAAACACTTGTAAGAGGCAACTTTGAATCAAAATTTTCAGAATTCTTTTTCATGCCTTTGGCGTGTATTACTTTGAGTGAGAATAATGATTTGCTTTCATCAATTGCACCAAGAATCTTAGCTACTTATCGACTATTCGTTGTGGCATTTGTCAGATTCTCATCTAAATCCTTCAATCATTGGCGTTTTAACTTCTCTAAGTGTGGGGTGCTATAGGAGGTGGGATTATCAAATCTTTGAATTTCATATCTACTTGTGCGTGTGGGTTTGAGGTTTGTGCCATAGGGTTCCACGTCACAATACATTAGGAGGTCGCAGGTCACTTTCGAGCAATACAAAGCTCAGGAGGAGGTGTCATTCACGGCTCTCAAGGGAAGGGAAGAAGCCTCCATAGATACCCCAAGAAATCGAACAGAGACAGTCCAGACGCGGTCCAAAGAGAAGGCCAAGTTCGAAGAAGAAGAGTCACCAGACGAGGCTCCGAAAGACATCGACTGGAAGCTGGTATGGGTTGTTCAGAGATGGCAGAAGGAGCAGGGAGAGGACTTCAATCTGGACGGTGCCTCGAGCCCCTATCTGAAAAAATCTTAATAGAAACTTTCCCAACCAAGTTCAAGTTGCCAAGCTTGGGTAAATATGACGGAACATAACACCCTAGGAGTCACCTAGCGATCTTTCGGACGACTATGCAACTTTAAGGTGTCAACGACTATGTGTTGTGCTAAGTGTTCTCGTCAACACTTACAAGTTAGGCTAAAAAATAGTACCAACATCTGAGCCCATATTTAATTCAAAACTTTACACAATTCACTATGTTATTTAAGTCTAGCTTTATTATGTGTATACCTTTTAAAAAACTCTTCTCTAACTTGCGGAAGATCCGCCAGAGAGAGGGTGAGTCTTTAAGGAGTTTTATCTCGCAATTTAATGCAGAAACAATACAAGTGGAGGAATTAAATCATGCAATAGCATGTGAAACATTAAAAAAAGGGAACACATGTAACGACCTGAAAATCGGACCGCTACCGGTGCTAGGGTTCAGATCGACTTAAGGTCGCCGGAGTCCGTAGCAAGCCTAATATACATTCTGCGTACCTGATAAAATCCCATACATCATCACAAGATATAACAAAAACATGAACATCCCATGAACTAAGGCTCGACCTGTGCATGCATCAAAACTGAAAACATAAACCCATACTAGAGCCCTCATCAAATGCTCCAGTATGGTAAACATCACATGCCTTAAGCTTGATTCAATCATAAACTTATACATAAAACCTTTACATATGGATCATGAAAACAGGGATTACAAGGTCAAAAACTAGGGCAAAACACGATTCTAATCCATTAAACAATATATGTCCATAACTATACTATTACATTAGACTATACCAGCAACTATGCCGACTTTCCCGAGCTATCTTTGACCCTGCAAACATGGGGTTAGGGAAAAGGGATAAGCTATAAGAGTCTAGTGAGCAAAACATATAATCGAATGAAATGTGTCACAACACAAACAATACACATCAAGATGGACTTGTCACCAATAACCCTCTACATTTTCCAATAATGCCCGGCCCTCAACGGGAGCTCCTCAGGACTTCCTCTTAAACATAACATAACATATCCATAATGCCAGGGGCATAGAATGGGTAGCCCTGGTCTTTCCCTTACATAGTGCCAGGGGCGTAGAATGGGCAGCCTTGGTCTTTCCCTTACATAGTGCCAGGGGCGTAGAATGGGCAGTCCTAGTCTTTCCATATCTGTCATAACATATTATACTCGAGGGTTAGTGGGTCATCCAACATCCATCCATATCAACAGTAAATTATGCAATGCATCATATTCGTGAATTCTAATGCAAACAACCTAATACATATACATGGCATTCGTGATGCATGAGTATGCTTAAACAATTTGATTTCCTTTTAAAAATAATAGATCAGTTCAGTTCTACTCACCTCTGGTTGACGCTAGCGTAAAACTGGCGCAGTTATCTCACTGCAGGCCTCTACAGTCTCCCAGGTCTGATCCGACACAGATGGACTCAAATGAGGGACCAAACATAACTATACTCTAAACAACTACCCAAAAACCCCCTAAAACATACCAAAACATGCATACAAAACAAGTAGAAGAAGGCTGGGCAAGGGACTTTCGGTGGCAGGTTCGGCGGCTGAAGGTCTCTCACAGATCCGAAAGTCAAGGACTTTCGGGGGCAGATTCGGCAGCCTAAACTCCTTCACAAATCCGAAAGTCCATGACTTTCGGAGGCAGGTTTGGCAGCCTAAACCCCACACAGATTCGAAGGTTGGAACCTTCGGAGGCGGGTTAGGCGGCCAAAAGGCTGCCTCCACAAGCAGGTTCGACGGCCGAACCTGGGTTCTCCAGCAAGGCAGAACCCGATTCTGCCCAATGCACAAAGCGACTAAACACTCCGATCCTCACACCCAACTACTCATAAACATCCATACCCACCCAAACATGCATAAGGGACATAAAAACTAGCCTAATCCCTAACAAGCAACAACAAAACAACACAAGAGAAAACTTTCATTATTAACCTAACTCAAACCCTAAAACTTTAGATCTAACCATTTCATGCATTAACAACCCTTAACCCCTTCTTAAAACTTATTTAAAACATAGGAAAAATAAAGATCTAAACTTAACTCTTGGAGATTTAAAGGTAGCAGCAACCCAAACTTAGAGATGAGAGAAAATCAATCTCTAGAGGTCTCCAAGGTTTAAAACTTAGATCCAACCTCAAATCTTCAAAATCAAAAGAAAACTCATGAATTTTTCTGAAAAATTTGAAGAAATTTTAACAAAAGCATGAAAGGGAGGGCATAGACCTACCTCTGCCCGAAAATGGAGAGAAAACTCTCTCATTTTCGGGCTGCAGGCCTCTTATAGGTGGCTGGACAAACCACCTTCGGCGGCCGAACAAGAAGGTCCAGCGGCGGCATGGAGGAACCACCTTCGGCAGCCGAACTTGAAGGTTCGGCAGCCGAACCTGGGGTTTGCTCGAAAAACTTTCCTTTTTCTTTTCTCAAGATTAAAATAAAAACTCAAATTCATTTTATGAAAACCTTAATTTTTACCCTTCTAAGATATTTCAGCTTCGAGATTTTGGATTCCAACGGGGATTCCGTCGGAAGATTGGAAATTTCAATGCCGAAATTTAGCCGTGTATTACATTCTTTCCCCTCAAAAACATTCGTCCTCGAATGTTCAACAAGTAACAAGCAAACATAAACATCAAGAAAACACATGAAAACATATAACACGTACTTTAAAAGAGATAGGAGTACTGCTTAAGCATGGACTCCCGGGTCTCCCCAGTGCACTCTTCCATGTTGTGGTGATTCCAAAGAACTTTCACCATCGCGATTTCCTTGTTCCTCAGCTTTTTGATTTGCGTGTCTATGATCCGCACTGGCTGCTCAACATAGGTGAGATCTCCTAGGATCTCTACATTAGGTTCATTAAGAACCTTACCCAGATCTGACACGAATTTTCGTAACATGGAAACATGAAAAACCGGATGGATCCTCTCCATTGAAGCAGGTAAATCTAACTTGTAAGATACATTCTCGATCTTTTGTAAAATTTTGAAGGGTCCGATATACCTTGGAGCTAGTTTACCCTTTTTCCCAAAACAAATCACCCCCTTCATAGGAGACACCTTAAGCAACACCTTATCTCCTTCTTGGAAAACAAAATGCTTTATGCGGATGTCTGTATAGCTCTTTTGTCTGCTCACCGCCGTTCTGATCCTCTCTCTAATGATAGGCACTACCCTGCTGGTGATCTCTACTAATTTTGTCCCTACTAAAGCCCTTTCTCCTATTTCTTCTCAGTAGACAGGTGACCTGCACTTCTTCCCATATAGAGCTTCATAAGGAGCCATCCCAATGCTAGCATGGTAACTGTTATTGTAAACAAACTCCACCAATGGTAGATGTTGCCTCCAAGAACCACCAAAGTCTAGCACACACATCCTTAGCATGTCTTCTAAAGTTTGAATGGTCCTCTCCGACTGTCCATCAGTCTGTGGATGGAAGGCAGTGCTAAAGTCCAACCTTGTGCCCATAGCATTTTGCAGACTCCGGCAAAACCTGGAGGTAAACTGGGGTCCCCTATCTGACACTATCGAAACTGAAGCTCCATGCAGCCTGACAATCTCTTCCACATATACCTGCACCAACTTATCCACAAAGTAACCACTCTTGACAAGAATAAAGTGAGCAGATTGGGTTAATCTGTCTACTATTACCCATATAGAGTCTAGTCTGTTGGACGTTGCTGATAATCCCACCACGAAATCCATCGCCACGTGTTCCCATTTCCACTTTGGAATCGGTAGCGGGTTGAGCATCCTAGCTGGCTTCTGATGTTCTAACTTCACCCTCTGACATATCTCACAAGCGGACACAAATTGAGCCACTTCCCTCTTCATAGCTGGCCACTAGTAAACTCTCTTCAGATCCTGATATATTTTGGTGGCCCCAGGGTGAACACTGAATCTGGCATTATGAGCCTCTCTCATAATGTCTCCTTTCAAGCTTACGTCATCTGGTACACACAATCTATTTTCATAATGGAGGATCCCTTTATTGTCGAATCTAAAATCACCATTCTCGCCTGTCTGTACAGCTCTCGCTATTTTCACCAACTCAGGATTCTCGTGCTGATTCTGTGCCACTTGCTCTAGAAACACAGGTGTCACGTTCATCTGTGCTATCAATGCATCTGTACCAGATAACTCCAACTGCAAGTCTTCGCTAACAAGCTTGTAAAATTCTTTCAATACTGGTCTTCTTTCCACTGCAATGTGGGATAGACTGCTAAGTGATTTCCAGCTAAGAGCATCTGCCACTACATTTGCTTTACCCGGATGATACTGAATTTTGCAATTATAATCGATAAGCAGTTCTACCCATCTCCTCTGCCTCAAGTTTAACTCTTTTTGACTCAAGATGTATTGCAAACTCTTATGATCTATAAAGATCTCACATTTTACCCCATACAGGTAATGCCTCCACATCTTGAGTGCGAAGATCACAGCTGCCATCTCTAGATCATGTGTAGGATAATTTAACTCGTGCTTCTTCAACTGTCTAGAAGTGACTGTGCGGTTGTCGAAGCCGGTCAAAAATAACCTTTTTGGTTATCCACAATTTTACAATTGTAGATAGTGGTAAAAGGATCGAATCCACAGGGAATTGATACTAACCTATTTTCCTTATCAAGATCAAGCAAATAAATAGCCAATAAAAGTAAAATGGGGGGTTTTGATATTGATGAACTAAACTAGAATTAAAAGCAATAAAGTAAAGCAAATAATAAAGTAAAGAAGATTCAAATATGAGAAAAGCTCTAGTTGAAGAATTGGATCCACTTCAGTTGTTGGGATTGATCATTGACACTTAGGTTCCTTTATTTGATTCAATAAATTAGTTATGGAGGTGGAAGACGCTTCTCACCACCATATCCCTCCTTAAGCATAGATTAACCGGAAACATTCTTTAATTAATCACTAATCAACAAGTTGCCAAGGAACATCCTTGGGGCTTTTAGCATCAATCAACCATTAATTGCATTAAGAAATAGAGAGACCTAATTTTAGCTACCCAAACGTATGGTGATATTGCTAGATCATGCAATCTCCTTGATTTTTACACCAAGAGTTACTTGTGTTTGAATAATCCAAGCAATTACGAGCTTAAAACTATCCAAACTAACAAATTATTACTTTGCAATCAAGAATCAATGGGCCCTATTGATCTAAACAACAAAGCAACAATGGAATTAAGCATGAAATTTCATAAATATTGATAAATAAAAGATAAACATAATTTGTTTAGATCTTCCAATCCATAAAACAACTAAAGTTTCACTTAATCTTCAACTAGAAAAAGAGATTTTGGCCACTCATGGCTAAAACAAAACACAAAGAATAAAAGAAAGAGAAGAGGAAGAGGAACCAGTCGGCGGCTTGGAGAGGGAGGCGTGCGGCTCTTCAATCCGAAAGTGGTCCAAGCCTTCTCTTGTTTGATTGTGATCCTTTTATAGCTGAAAGTGTTGCCCTAGGTTTCCTTGTTGAGATGGCTTTTGAATTTGAAATTTTGAATTTTGAATTCTTGAAAGGCAAGTGTATCTTCTTGAGATTTGGCTTCCTAAATAGGCAGAATTGAGTGCTGAGGTGTCTTCACATTTTTAATAAGGGAAAGACTTCTTGAAGATTTGAAATTTGAATTTCCTAGTACTCTGTTGTCTGTACTTTCCTTATTTATCTTCACTTCAGCTGCAACTTGGCTTGGGCAAACAATGCTTGTTCTCCTTTATTATCTTTTAGGCAGTTTTAAGAGCATTTTCACCAAATTACCTCTTTATACCATTTTCTGTAAAATAAGATCAAAACCACAGAATTAGGCAAAAAATGTGTAAATTAACATTAATAACAACATGATAAATGGGTCTAAATTTGATCTGATCAAATACCCCCACACCTAACCTTTTGCTTGTCCTTAAGCAAATAAACTTATTCAAACAAGCTCTCTTTGCTACTTGATCCTTTATTTCTACTTAAACTCTTACTCTAGACCTCTACTTTGAAGCATTGCAGTGCATAGTGTATACACCAAGGTTACTCTCCTTCTTTCCTTGTCTCCCTTTACCTACTATGGCTACTAATCATTTTCCTCATTAGAAAGATTATACATGCACATATTCTTGTTCAGTTTAGACTTTTCCTAGCTCTCGGAGTGATTTGCCTTTACTTGAAACACTTTTATTCAGCTTTTTGCACTTTATTCTTGCTTGAAAAAGTCACCAACCTTTTGACGCGAAGGTACATATTTGTGATACCCATCCCCGGTTACTTAGTTGGTCACCTGTCCAAGTGGCTACTAGCTCTGTTCATAGTCTTTGACCATTGGAACAGTTTTTAATTTGTACTTTTGAGATCTTTGCCTTTGCTGAATTTTCTTTTTCTCAGTGAATTGGGCAAATCAACACCAATTGCTAAAATAAGTCATATTTCTTTATTCACACATCTTTCATTTTATTATTCTCTCTAATGAGTATTGACATATATTTTTCACCATAGCAAGCTCAAAGATTCAATTGAAAAGGAAATTCCCAAAAATGAATACAACTCACTGCAATTGATTCAACTTAGATTTAAAGAGTCATCACATCAATGGGGTCATGGAAAGGAAGCTCATTCAACATAGCCTATGTGTTTGAGTAAAGCATATTAAAACAGAAAAAAGAAAAAATTGTGGCTACATGTGTGTGAAGACTGTGACTATGTGGATATGTGTGTGGATTGAAAACAAAAATAACAAAATGAAAAAAATTCACCTAATGTGTACTAATTAAAAATTAAAGCTTAAAAGAAATTAAAAAAAACACAAGCATCAAAATTTAGAGATATGCACCCCCACACCTAACTTATGCATTGTCCTCAATGTATTGGAAATATTAAAGATCAAAAGAAAACTGAGTACTTCCCTGGTGTGGTTGTTTGTCCAGTCTGTTTGGGCAAACAGCTGGCCAAACTAGGTGCCTCTATGGTCAGCTGGCAGTAGGTATTGCACCAGCAGTTGCAGCATGCTCTCCATCTCCGCTGGGTTGCCTCCTAGTAGCGCCCTGGTTTAAAGTCACAGGCTGGACTTTCTTGACTTGATTAAGGTTCAAGTAATTCGGGGAGGGAGAAGGGTCCCAACCGAATTAAGTAAGAAGTGCAACATGCCTTTCATTTTGGTCATCACCCATCCTATTTCTTTCATGTACTCCTGAAGTAACATGATTAGTTTCTCCTCTTTCAAGTGAGGTGTGCCTCTAGCCCTTATGTTTGAATTTTTGAGGTGTTTGGGTAGCACTTCGAACTCCAATTCATATTTCTCCATAAAAGGTGGCTGCAATTTGGTATTGATTGTCGAATTCTGCCTTATCCTCTGCTACTGGTTTGGGCAAACCATTGTCTGGCTGTTTTTCCTCTGTTGTTTGTTTGGGCAAGTAGCTTCTGTTTGTGTTACCTACATAACCTGTAAATAGCATTCTGTCTTTTGAACTGAGTCTGTCTGTCCAGTCTGTTTGGGCAAACAGATTTCTGGATCACTTTTTGGCAAATTTTCTTCAGCAAACTGTTTTTGCAATTGTGTAGCCCTATCATCAGCCCTATCATTCTGAATCCCAGTTCTTAACATGATGGCACTAACATTTTGCTTTAGATTAATCTCTGTTTGGGAAGGTGATTTCCCTTGAGATTCTAGCTTACTCACGAAGGTAGCCATTTGACTCATTTGCTTTTGAAGGTTTTGCACCGTATTTGCCAAAGATTTTACGATCTCTTCAAGGGGCACATTAGATTCCTGAGGTGCTGCTTGGACTGAATTTTGATATTAATTTGCCCTAGCATAACCGAAGTTCAGGTGCTCCCTCCAATCTAAATTGTAGGTGTCAGAGGAAGGATTGTATCTCTACTGTCCATTAAATCCTTCATTGGCCTTGACTTGCTATTCTTGATGAATTTGTTGAGCTTGTCCTACAACCAAACTACAGACAACAGAAGTTAAATAAGAAATTTGTGAGGCTAAAGAAGATGTACTTATCTCATTAACTCTCCTTGGCAGTTCTCTTTGATCTCCATATTGCTTGGATGCGGCTGCCATTGTTGAAATTAACTCTTTAATTGCTTGAAGTGCTTTATCTTCAATTGAACCTCCACATGCTGCATTAATGAATTTTCTTTCAGATGGTAGCAAACCTCCATAAAAATGTTCAATAAGGGATTTATGAGAGATGTCATGTTGAGGGCAGCTTGTGTACAATTGATTGAATCTTTCCCAATATTCATATAGCCCTTCATAATCTTTTTGTTTGATGCAATGGATCTCTCTTCTAATGCCAATAACTTTTAAGGTTGGGAAGTATTTGCTCAAGAAGGCTCTCACCATCCCTTCCCATGAAGTGATGGATCCGAGTGGTAAATAGAACAACCAATCTTTGGCAAAATCATCAAGAGAAAAGGAAAAGACTCTTAATTTAACATGCTCTTCAGAAATACCTTGAGGCCTCATGGTTGAGCACACAATGTGAAATTCTTTAAGATGCTTGTATAGATCTTCATTCTTCAAAATTCATGAGTTTTGAGTTGTGGCTGCCCCTCTTGGCATACACATCAGAACACCCAATGACGAGATTACCTGACACCACGGTGTTGGATGTGTTAGCCTCCTGCTGAGTCATGGTGAAGATCCTGGCTGGAGCTGATGGACCTTCACCTCGAGAACCAGAAGAAGAGGCTGCCCCTCTCCCTCTACCTCTGCCACTGCCCTGAGTTGTGGCTGGAGCTGCTGGCTGTGCCACACTACCAGAAGCTGTCTGCTGGGGCTGGCCCATAAAAGGTGCTCTAGGACACTCCCGAGCTATGTGTCCCTCCTGTCCACATCTGAAACATGTATTGGTCCCAGCTCGACACACTCCCCTGTGCGGCCTTCCACATCTCTTGCATTCTGTACCATCTGAGCCTGAGCTCGAGCCACCGCCAAATCCCAGACCGGATTTCAACTTATTCCAAAACTTATTCTTCTTTGGCTTCTTGGTGGCGTTGTCCCACCTCTTCTTACTTGAGCTCTGAGAAGAGAGACCTGGCCCTCCTCTGCCTGGGGTCTTAACCCCTGAAGACTGGGTCACTGACTGCTTCACTGACCCCTCAACTATAGCACTCGCCTCCATCCTTCGAGCCATATCCACCACAGTGTGGAAACTTTCCCTCTCAACTGACTGAATCAGCGAGGAGTACCTAGAATGCAGCTTCATAACATATCTCTTGGCTTTCTTCGTATCTGTATCTAGAGCTTGCCCTGAAAAAGGCAATAGCTCCAAGAATTTATATGTGAACTCCTCTACACTCATGTGCTCTGTCTGCCTCAGTTGCTCAAACTCAATCATCTTCAGTTCTCTGAAACTGTCTGGAAAAGCCCATCCAGCGAACTCATTCGCAAATTCCTCCCATGTCATGCCGTCTAGTCTCGGGTCCACATAACACTTGAACCATTCCCGTGCCTTCTTGCACTTTAAGGTGAACCCTGCCATCTGAATGGCCCTACTATCATCCGCTCCTAGCTCATCAGTTATTGTCTTCACTACTCTCAGATACTCAAAGGGGTCATCCCCTGACTTGTATTTGGGAGCATCCAGCTTAAGGTAATCTGTCATCTTTACTTTGCTCCCATCAGCTGAGCTAGGTCTGGGAGTTTGAGTAACTGGGGTTGCTGGTTCTGTAGGTGGTGGAGGTGGGGGTGCAGCATTCCCCGAGGTGGGGTTTGCCGGGTTTGGATAGAAGGATGAGGGTGGATAAGCTGGGTACTGTGTGTAAGGTGGATAAGGCATGTAGGTAGGGTAGGGGTTAAAGCTGGAGTAATCCGATGTACCTCCCATCGGATACCCTGAACCCTGTGGAAAGGGTGGATAGTGGGGTGGAAAACCATACCCCGAGGCCTGAACGCCTCCCTGAGACTCCCCTGTCCCTTCTTCCTCCATGCTCACATCCAGGTTCCCATCCCTCCTCTGATCCTCTTCTGTAACCTCCCTCACATCTGAAGAACTTCCTCCTCTATCTGTCCCCCTTCTGCTAGCATCAAAAGACCTTCTAGGGTCCCTTGACACTCTTTCTCTGTTTACTCTGCAAGACATTGCCCTAGGCAACGTAGGAGGACGGGCGCTCGTGCCCTCATCCTCAGGTGGCACTCCAGTCAATCGTGCAGATCGACGAGTTCCTCTCATCCTGTTTTTTGAAAAACAGTACACATCATACAAACATTAGCATCATATGGTTCATGTGGGCACACATGAACCCTCATCACATATACATCATTCATATCATAGCATCAATGCACATGTATATAATCATGGCATTTCACATCATCATACAAGACAGGACTCCACATCCTATCCTAGTGGACATGATCTTCCTATTGTGCTTGACCTTCTAGAACATCTATGAGCCCGACACTCTAGGTCCGATCCTATGAACCTAGGGCTCTGATACCATTCTGTAACGACCCGAAAATCGGACCGCTACCGGCGCTAGGATCCAGATCGGCTTAAGGCCGCTGGGACCCGTAGCAAGCCTGACATATAACCTATAAACCTGTATAATCCCATACATGATCAACAACATACATAAAAATTTAAAACTTTTCCTTCAAACATCCAACTCAACCTAAACATACATGTACATAGTCATGATCATAATCGTGATCCCTCTGTGGGATCTCATCAATGCCCCAACGGGCGATACAACATGAGATGAGTTGGCTTTCATGAACATTATAAAACATTTCTGATCATGTAATAAAAAGGATACCTCATATACAATGTCAAGCACAATATCTAATCCTCAATATCATTACATGACTGAAACTGTACTTTTACATAACATTAATACATTTATCATGTCCACACTATCTATTACATAAACCAGACTTCATTACTCTTGTAAACCTCCTGGTCTACCCTGTACCTGCAATCCTGGGGAAATTGGGAGAGGGGTGAGCTACTAGAGCCCAGTGAGCAGAATAATAAAAACATTGAAATCATATGGATCATGGAATGCATCACAGCACAGCTAATCACATCAAGGATGAACTTGTCACCAATAGCCCTCTACATGGTCCAACTGTGCCAGAACGTAGAATGGGTCCTGGTCTTTCCCTTACATATCATAACATAACAGTGTCCAACTGTGCCAGAACGTAGAATGGGTCCTGGTCTTTCCCTTACATAGTGCCAGCGAACGTAGAATGGGTCCCACTGGTCTTACATTCCGTACCGTACATATCACATCGTCATATCATAGATCGAGGGCTATGGATCATCCAACATTCATCCACATCAACATAAAAATATGCAATGCAACATATTCGTGAATTCTAATGCAAGCAACCTAATTTATCACATGGCATTCATGATGCGTGAAACATGCTGAAAAGTTCATTCTTTGCTTTAAAACATAATAAGTTATTCCACTCACCTCTGGATAGCTCTGACCAGACACTGGGGCAACAGACTCACTGCTGGGGTCCTCGGTTCCTCGGGTCCGAACCTACACAGGTGGACTCAAATGAGGGACCAAACATACATGAACATAACTCTAAACTATTCCCCAAAAACCCCCTAAAACATCATGGAATAATCATAGAAAAACATGCAAGAAAGGGCTGGACAGGGCACTTTCGGCGGCAGGTTCGGCGGTCAAAAGTCCCTCCAGAGCCGAAAGTCAGGCAGGTTCGGCGGCACCTTCGGCGGCCGAAACTCCCAGACAGAGGCGAAACTCATGCATGTTCGGCGGCACTTTCGGCGGTCGAAGGTCCCAGACAGAGACGAAAGTCTCCTTTCGGGGGCAAGCTTCGGCAGCCGAAGGCTGCCTCCACAAGCACGTTCGGCGGCCCAAAGTTCCTTCGGCTGCCGAACCTGGTTTCTCCCAGAATGACAGAAACTCAGCTCCCCTATGCATTTATGCCTCCAATCTCATCCAAACATGCGTAAACCTATTTTACAACACTCAAACACAAGCATACAAGTTCCTAGGGGCACCAACTAACTAAAACCCCATCTATAACACATCTAACATACATTTGCAAGCCACATTGTTCAAAATCACATCAAAAACCCATAAGCGCAACATAAGCTACACATGCATTTTCTACCCCATGAACTTGCATAAACTTGCTTAAAACATAAAGTAAGCTAGAGATCGACTCTTACCTCTTGAAGATCGAGGGCGGAGGTGATCTAACTTGGAGTTGGAAGAGATTTGAGTTCTTGAACCTCAAAGCTCCAAAACTTGCTCAAAACTCGGAAATCTTCAAAACAAGATGAAAACTAGTGAAAAACTTGAAAGATCTGAACGAAAAGACTCAAGATCGGTGAGGGGTGGCAGAGAACTCACCTTGGCCGGAAATAGGGAAAAAGCTCGCCCGTTTTCGGCTAAGGGGACCCTTTTATAGTGGCTGGCCAGGCCACGTTCGGGGGCCGAACGTGCCTCCGCATGCATGCCATGTTCGGCGGCCGAACTTGAGGTTCGGCGGCCGAACTTGAGGTTCGGCGGCCGAACTTGAGGTTCGGCGGCCGAACCTGGACTTTCCTCACTTATGCTTTCGGGGGCATAAAGGCGCTCCCGAAGGCATGCATGTTCGGCGGCCGAACTTGAGGTTCGGCGGCCGAACTTGAGGTTCGGCGGCCGAACCTGAGTTTTCCTTCAAGGTTGTTTTTATGCAAAAACTCATTTCCATTTTACTTAAAACCATGAAATACCTTAAAACATTTTATGAAAACATGCTTCTACCATACTAGAGGCTTCCGACATCCGAGATTCCACCGGACGGTAGGAATTCCGATACCGGAGTCTAGCCGGGTATTACATCTTCAACTAGAGCTTTTTCATTATTGAATTCCCTTTATTTTTATTATTCGCTTTACTTTTACTGCTTTCAGAATTAGAACAATTAAATCAATCTTAAACCCCCCCCCATTTTACTTTCAGTTTATTTGCTTTCAGTTTATCTCGTTTCAGTTTATTTCTCTTTCAGTTTATTTCTGTTTCAGTCAATTCTCTTGGTCTTGTCAAGAAAAATAGAAAAGTTTTCAATTCTCTATGGATTCGATCCTTTACCACTATCTGCAGTAGTAATATTGTTGATAACCAGAAAGGTTATTTTTGACCGGCTTCGACAACCACGAGTCATGGTAATACTAGGTTTAGTAGGTTGGGTGAAAACTGGAAAGGATTATTTAGGAGCTTGAAGATTATTCGCCCAGGGTCTTATAAACTAGCCAAGCTAGATGGCCGAGTCATTCTCCACTCCTGAATATTTATAATCTGAGAAAATTTTACCAATAATAGTTAATGATATATTTTTTATGTTGTGTTATTCAGTAACAAGAAATGACGGGGTTGCCTTCCTCAAAAAGATTAAATAGCATTAATTAAAGGCCACAAGTCGGATTCCACCAAGCCGTTTGAGCATCGATCCCACTAAAGAAGACATCTTATGCCAGGCCACAAGGCAGGTTCCGCTAGGCCATCCAGGCATCGGTCCTACTAAAGAAGGCATCTTATGCCAGACCACAAGGCGGGTTCCAGTAGGCCATTTAGGCGTCAGTCCCACTAAAGAAGGTATCTCATGCCACGTTAGTCGGGTGTCGGTTCACTAAAGAAGACATCTCATTCCAGGCCACAAGGTAGGTTTCGGACATCAGTCCCACTAAAAAAGGCATCTCATGTCAGGCCACAAGTCGGGTTCCCCTAGGGCATTCGGGTGTTAGTCCCACTAAAGCAGGCATCTTATGCTACGCCACAAGGAGAGTCTCGCTAGTCCATCCGGGTGTTAGTCCCACCAAAGAAGGCGTCTCATGCCAGCCACAAGGTGGGTTTCGCTAGGCCATCTAGAGGTTAGTCCCATATAAGAGTTTCTAAGGCATTTGATGCCTAAGCCACAAGGCAGGTATCCCCCAGGCTCAACGACCGAGTGCTAGTCCCAACTAAGAAAGGCATCTTATGCCAGGCGATAAAGGCGAGTATCCATAAGGCTCAACAACCAGGTGTTAGTCCCATATAAAAGTTTATAAGGCATTTGATGTCCAAGCAACAAGGCGGGTATTTGCTAGGCTCAACGACTAGGTGTTAGTCCCATATAAAATTTTCTGAGGTATTTGATGCCCAATCCATAAGGCGGGTATCTATTAGACTCAACGATTGGGTGTTAGTCTCATATAAAATTTTCTAAGGCATTTGATGCCCAAACCATAAGGCAGGTATTTGTCAGGCTCAACGACTGGGTGTTAGACCCATATAGAAATTTTTCTAAGCCATTTCATACCCAGGCTGTAAGACAGGTATCTGCTGGGCTCAATGATTGAGTGTTAGTCCTATATAAAAGTTTCTAAGGCATTTGATGTTAAGAAATCCAGAGATTATTGCAATCCAAATTGCACAGTGGAAAAATAAAAATCTCTTATTTCCTTCCCAGAATCCAAGTGTTTCATTTATTTCAAAGGAAGGATATGAGACTAACCTATTAATCTCGCCAAGAAGATACAATGCCAGACTGATGGTGCTGCTTTTTCAAACGAACACCCTCAATTGTATCCACACGAACGTCTATTATCCTTCTAGAGTGCTACCTCTATTGAGATGGATAATCTATGTGCTCCCAATCTACAACTAGAAAAGATTTCTCTAAAAAAAACAAAAAAACCCTTTTTCTTCCACTTCACATAAGAGGTTTTATATATTTTTTAGTCTTTTATTTTTCCACAGTTCTTTTCGTAAAAGAGTTGTGTTCAGAACCCACTATCACGATCTCGCAAATACTCAAATATCTTATGTGATAGAGTCCTTTATCTGTAACAATTACAGATAGACTATAGATCCTTTTAAATATTATTATCTCATAATAATAACATCTTTATTATTAATTATACTAATGGGCTTTTAGTCCATTAATATGATATAGCACATCAACAACGTTCTTTTGTGTGTGACCCAATAGGCTCACATTAATTAGCAATAGGCCCAGTCCCACAGGGCCCATAAATCATAAGTAGCCTCTAGCAGGACATTATGACTACCCAATTAATATGAGGATTGATAGTCCGATAAAGCCTATTAAATAGAACATGTATTAATCCTTTTGTCACACGATATCTAGTTTGAACATAAGTCATGGTCAATGTCAAACTTATAATGTTCAAACTTATTATTTATCGATCTCTAAGTAGACTGATAAAATCAAATAAAATTGATCACACTATCAATTCATTTGAGCACGACCATGCATTTCTCAGTCTCACTTATCGAGGGGCACAAAAGATATCTCTCTCAAAGAGAGGGACAAATTCTATCTTGATTGTTCAATATCCTCTACATAATTTCTATCATGCTCAATCATAACCTTCATGATTGTTCGATTAAAGACAATGTTTGGTTATGTCAAAACATAACAGTCCTTATGTTGGAAACTATGACAATCTCAAGTCAAAGGATTAAGACATAACTAATTTGAGATTCACTTATGACAATAACCCATGTAGTGATCTCAATGCGGGTCCATCCAATACTTTTGTTCTCTAACTAGTATTTATGATTATTGAATTATATCAACATATACATAATCATCTCATGATTATCAAACAATAATCATACTAACTATATTTTATTATTATCAACATAATAATAAGTAACTAGGGATGTGAATCATTATTATGTAACATGCAAACAAATAATAATGATAATAAAAACCTCTTTTATTAATAACCAAAACGACATACAAATAGGTCCAAGATAATGGCCTAGGGCAAATACACTAACAATCTCCCACTTGCACAAGGCCTAATCATACAAGTATCTAATACCCATAGACCTAGTGTGCTGATCATGCTTGACTTGTGAGAGAGGCTTGGTTAGTGGATCTGCAATATTGTCATTTGTGTCTACTTTGCATATTTTGATATATCCCCTATCAATGATCTCTCGAATAAGGTGATATCGCCTGAGTATATGTTTAGATCTCTAATGAGATCTGGGCTCCTTTGTCTGTGCTATGGCACCGTTGTTATCACAATAAAGGTCCATAGGATTTGCAATGCTGGGAACCACTCCCAACTCTGAGATGAATTTCTTCAACCAAACTGCCTCCTTAGCTGCATCTGATGCTGCTATATACTCAGCTTCGGTTGTAGAATCTGCTGCAGTGCTCTGCTTGGAACTTTTCCAGCTAATAGCTCCATTATTTAAAGTGAATACAAATCCTGACTGCGATCTGAAGTCATCTATATCGGTTTGGAAACTAGCATCTGTGTAACCATTTACAACTAGCTCGTCTTCCAAACCTCCATAAACTAGAAATGCATCCTTAGTCCTTCTAAGATACTTTAGAATATTCTTAACAGCTGTCCAGTGACTTTCACCGGGATCTGCCTGATATCTGCTTGTTGTGCTCAAGGCATATGAGACGTCTGGTCTAGTACATAACATGGCATACATGACAGATCCAATAGCAGAAGCATAAGGAATCTTATTCATTCGTTCTCGCTCATCATATGTCATAGGACATTGATTCTTGCTGAGATGAATACCATAAGATATGGGCAAGAATCCTCTTTTGGAGTCTTGCATGCTGAACCTTTTCAGCACTTTGTCAATATAAGTACTTTGACTCAGACCGATTATCCTCTTGGATCTATCCCTATAGATCTTAACACCAAGGATATATGCAGTCTCACCTAAGTCATTCATTGAAAAAGAATTCCCTAACCAAGTCTTAACCTTTTGCAAGGTAGGGATATCATTTCCAATGAGTAATATATCATCCACATATAGGACTAGAAACACAACCGTACTCCCACTAACCATCTTGTAAACGTTCAACTTCATTCTTGATGAATCCAAAGTCCCTGACTGTCTCATCAAAACGAAGATTCCAGCTTCAAAAAGCTTGCTTCAATCCATAAATGGATCTTTGAAGCTTGCAAATCTTTCCAGAATTCTCAGGGATTACAAAACCCTCAGGTTGTGTCATGTACACATCCTCGAGCAAGTTTCCATTTAGGAAAGCTATTTTGACAACCATTTGGTATATCTCGTAATCATAGTATGCAGCGATGGCAATGAGAATTGTAACCGACTTAAGCATTGCAACTGGTGAAAAGGTCTCATCATAGTCTATACCATGAGTTTGCTTGAAATCTTTTGCGACAAGTCTTGCTTTGTAGGTATGTATATTTCCATCCATGTCAGTTTTCTTCTTGAAAACCCATTTGCAACCAATGGTCTTAACACCCTTAGGGGGATCAATTACTGACCAAACTCGATTGTTATACATGGATTGCATTTCAAATTTCATGGCAGAAAGCCATTTCTCAGAGTCTGGACCTGACACAGCTTCTTGATAGGTAGTAGGCTCATCTTGATCAATGAGCAAAAGTTCATGACTGTCAGTCATGAGAAATCCATATCTCTCAGGCTGATGATGTGTCCTATCAAATATGCATGGGACTTGTGTCACCCTTTTAGTGTCCACAACTATTTGTGGTTCTACCGGCGATTCAATGCTCTCTTGTGGTGCTTGAGTTTCCTCAAGTCGCACTGTACTCCCACTAAATCTCCGAGAGATAAATTTATTTTTTAAAAAGGTACCATTTCAAGCAACAAACACTTTGTTCTCTGAGGGAATATAAAAATAGTATCCTTTGGTTTCCTTAGGATACCCCACAAAATTGTACTTGATAGATTTGGGAGCTAGTTTATCTGAAATTGGGCATTTCACATAAGCCTCACAACCCCAAATCTTAAGGAAAGACAAACTGGGCATTTTGCCAATCCATAACTCATATGGTGTCTTTTCAACCGCTTTCGATTGTACTCGGTTTAAATTGAATGCAGTTGTTTCCAAGGCATAACCCCAAAACGATGAAGGGAGATTTGTTTGACTCATCATAGATCGAACCGTATCTAATAAAGTTCGATTTCTCCTTTTAGAAACACCATTCCATTGTGGAGTTCCTGGAGGAGTTAATTGTGAAACAATTCCACAATTTCTAAGATGTTCATCAAATTCTTGGCTCAAATATTCACTACCTCGATCAGATCGAAGCATTTTGATAGTTCTACCAAGTTGATTTTGTACTTCATTTTGAAAAGTTCTAAACATTTCAAATGATTCATGTTTATGTTTCATTAGGTAGACATAGCCATACCTACTGAAATCATCAGTGAATGTAATGAAGTACTGATAACCTCCCCTGGCACTAATGCTAAGTGGGCCACATACATCTGTATGTACTAAGCCCAATAAGTCTGAAGCCCTTTGACTTTGTCTAGTAAAAGAGTCCTTTCTCATCTTACCAAGCAAACAAGATTCACAATTTTCAAATGATTCAAAATGAAATGAATCTAATAAACCATCCTTATGGAGCTTAGATATGCGATTCTCATTTATATAGCTAAGACGACAGTGCCATAAATATGTTGGGTTTAACTCATTTGGCTTAGTTTTCTTAGAAGTTATGTTACAGAGATTGTTGTCTATAGAATCATCTTGATTAAGGACATAAAGGCCATCATAAGAATTTGCAATACAATAAAGCAAATCTTTATTATAAATGGAGCATTTCTTATTCTTAATGAGAAATGAAAAACCTTCATCATCCAAAACAGAAACTGAAATGATATTTCTATTCAAAGTAGGAACATAAAAGCAATTGTTCAAAATTAACAAAAGCCCATTGGGCAAAATGAGTTCATAAGTCCCTACGGCTAAAGCAGCAACTCTTGCTCCATTGCCTACACATAGGTCCACATCGCCCTTTTTCCAGTTTTCTACTCCTTTTGAGACCTGCACATTTGTACAAATGTGAGAACCACATCCGGTATCTAATACCCATGAAGTAGAAATAGATAAATTAATATCTATAACATAAATACCTGAAGTCGTAGTCTCATTACTCTTCTTCTTCTTGCACTCATCCAAATAGAGTTTGCAATTTCTCTTCCAATGCCCCGGTTCCTTGCAATGGAAGCAGATTCCTTGCTTAGGAACTATTTCCTTAGAAGTTTTTGCCTTGGCTTGCGGATTAGGCTTGCCTCGTCCCTTAGGCCCATTACCACCTTTAGACTTGGGCTTCCCCTTATTTTTCATGGGCTTACCCTTGTTGACATTCAAAATTTGGGTAGGCCTTTTCTTGATATTTACCTCAGCTGTCTTTAACATCCCATGCAACTCAAGAATGGATTTCTCCATGTTGTTCATGTTATAGTTCATGAAAAACTGAGAAAAATTGCCAAATAAAGAATGTAGGATCAAATCCGTGGAGAGTTCTAAACTCAGAAGATAGCCAAGCCTAGCAAGGTGATCAATGTAGCCTTTCATCTTCAAAACATGAGCACTAACTGATTCACCTTCAGCCATTTTGCAATCATGCAATGCAATGGTGGTTTCATACCTATCCTGCCTAGCTTGCTGTTGGAAAGCTTGTTTGAGATGGACACTCATCTCATAGGCCTCAAGGTGCTCCAGATCCTTCTGAAGTTCTGGGCATATAGTTGCCAACATAAGACATCCAATTTCATTAGAATCATCCATATGCTTCTTATGCTTGTTCTTAACAGCATTAGTAGCATCAGCAGGAGTTGGCTCTGGGATAGCTTCATCAAGCACATATGACTTTTTCTCTTGCTTGAGAACAATTCTCAAATTTCTAAACCAGTCAACAAAATTAGTCTCATTTTCTTTCACTTTATCCTTCTCAAGGATGGATCGCAGTGATAAAGTGAAATTGTTATTTTGCAGCCATAATGATCTACAAAATATGCAAATATAATCAATTTAGTAAATTAATATTGAGGTGATAATAATCTCCCACTGAAATACAACCCTCAAAAAGAATTATTACAATAATAATATTTTAGAGGGCTAAGATCCATATTTCACCTAACTCCAAGTCAGCTTTGACATGACGCTTAGAATTAAGTTATTTAGGTAGGTAACTCCTTAGCAATTACATCTAATGTAACTCTTAGATTATGAGGTGTTGACATCATATGTCAAATGCAAGTTATACCCCATCTAATGCCTTAGGACCAAAACCGTTTTGATAGCCTAATTAAGCCCAACCAAAATTAAATAAATGAGTAACTATTACTCATCCAATCTTACTAAGATAACCTAAGCACTTTGCTTTGGTAAAACCTGCATTTTGGTGATCTTATTCTTGATAGGTATTTAATATATGGGTGGCATTAAAACTTAAAATTTATATTGAGGGTTCAATTTTCAATTTTAATTATATCGTCTTGCATATATATATGTTATAGCATCCTATATGCATACATATATATAGGCTATAGTGCATAATATCTCATACTAATATATGACAAAATAATAAAACTATTTTACATAGTCATTTAAATCTGATTTAAAGACTAAAAGAAAATAATTTTAAAATTTATTTTCTCATTTATTTTTTTTTAAATGTTCAGGGGCAGAATTGTAATTAGAGCCTCATCTTCTTCCTTAGGAAGAAACCCTAGTTGCTGCCCAAGGATCCAACAGCCCGCCGGATGCTTCAGCTGCCATCACGAAGGGAGCTACAATCTCCCGCAACATACCCAGCATCTAGTCCAACCACCGGAGGCACGTAAAACATTTGTGCCCCACCGATGTCCCATACAGACTGATGCCGACGAACTCGGAATCGCCGGTTCTCATGAAGGCAAGCTTTGTACTCTCCCTCGACCACCACCCGACCATGGGTGGCATTTCTCTTCATCGTCGATGGGAATCGAATTCATCTCAATTTCTTTCGCCATTGATGAGGACGATCTCTATTGTCCGTACAGCCGCTTCGCTCGCTGTCTGAGCTTCGCCGATGATAGGCACGCGACGGTAGCTCGAGCAGTCCGGACGGTGATTTAAGGGAGATTTGTGTTCCAGCTTCTGTGCAATGTCGAGGATGCCGCACGACAATCTTAGCAGCCACAGATGCTGCAGTGCATCACTGTGACGCCAGTCATCGGACTGTCGAGCTGTCGCCGGGCGTTCTCGAAAGAGCCGGAACTAATGAGACAGCCATGCACTCCTCGCATCTACCATCTGCAGTGATGCCCCAATTTCTAGGTTCACGATGACTGTTCATCGTGAATCCAGTTGCAGATTCACCTTTTTTTATTATTAGTAATTTAATTTTTCTAACAAAAATTACCTAAATGATCCGATCATTCATCCATAAAATTTTCCATAAT
This sequence comes from Manihot esculenta, assembly GCF_001659605.2. Classification (NCBI taxonomy): domain Eukaryota; kingdom Viridiplantae; phylum Streptophyta; class Magnoliopsida; order Malpighiales; family Euphorbiaceae; genus Manihot; species Manihot esculenta. The sequence goes on from NC_035177.2 coordinate 15,844,073, forward strand.
TATTTATCAGTCCAAATTTAGACCATTCTATCATGATGTTATTGATGTTAATTTACACTTTTTCTGTCTAATTTTGTGATTTTGATCTTATTTTGCAGAAAATTATGTAAAGATGTAATTTGGAGAAAATCCCCTTAAAACTGCCTAAAATGGAACAAAGGAAAGCAAGCATGCCAAGTTGCATCTGAAGAGGAGATAAACAAGGAAAGTAATTTGAAATTCAAATTTCAAATCTCCAAAAGCATTTAAAATTCAAAATTTAAGATTCAGCTAATTAAGGAAAGTGCCAAATAAGGAAAGTCGCAAACAAGGAAAGTGCAAAGCAATTTGAAATTCAAATTCAGCTTGTCAAGGAAGCCAAAAAAGACACACTTGCCCCTCAAGTCTTGCACATTCAAAATTCAAAATTCAAAAGAGAGGCTCCACCTCATCAATACAAGGATATGGGCGGCAAGGAGAGAGATTAGGGCAACAACTTGGGCAGCAACTTGGGCAACACTCAAAGGCTATATAAGCCTCTCTTCAAAGGCGCCGGACCTCTCTAGACACTCTTCCCTCCTTCTCTTCACTTTCGGCCAGTGCACCTTCATCTTCTCCAAAGGCTTCGGCCTCTTCTCTCCTTCTACCTTTCTTCTTAATTTTTGGTTTTGTTTTAGCCATGAGTGGCTGAAACCTTTATTTCTAGTTGAAGATTAGGTGATACTTTGGTTGTTTTATGGATTGGGAGATCTGAACACACATTATTTAACTTTTGTTTATTCAATATTTATGCAATTTCATGCTTGATTCTATTATTGCTTTGTTATTTTGATCAATGTGGCCAGTTGATTCTTGATTGCAAGGTGATATATTGTTAGTTTGAATAGTTTTAAGTCCATAATTGCTTGGATTGTTCAAACACAAGAACACTTGGTGTAAAAACTAAGGAAATTGCATGATCTAGTGATATCTCCATACATTTGGGTAGCTAGAATTAGATTTCTCTATTTCTTAATGCAATTGACAGTTGTTTTGATGCTTAAGACCTAAGGACGTTCCTTGGCAACTTGTTGAATAGTGATTGGTTAGAGGACGTTCCCTAATTAATTTATGCTTAAGGAGAGACATGGTGGTGAGAAGCGTTTTTCATCTCCATAACTAATTTATTGAATCAAACAAAATAACCTAAGTATCAATGATCAATCCTGTAATACTCGGCTTGAGTCCGGCATCAGAATTTATGTCGTCCGGTGGAATCCAGGATGTCGGAATTCTCTAGACGGGTAGGATTTATGTTTTTTTCACGTCATGTAGTATGTTTTCATGTTTTAAAGGTAAATGGAACTAAGTGTGTGAAAGAAAAGAACCAAGGCAGAAAAGCCAGGTTCGGTCGCCGAAGGTGACATTCGGCCGCCGAACATGCATGGCTTTCGGTTTCACGTGTGGCCGCCGAAGGTGGTCTGGCCAGCCACCTATAAAACGGCCCTCAGTCGGTTGAAAGGATAAGAATGAGCTTATCTTTTCATTTCCAGAGGTGAGACCCTGTCTTTCTTCAGTATCTTTCATGTTTTCATTAATCATGCAAAAGTTTGATTGATTTTTATGTTCTTTTGACGGTTTTGACCTAAACACTTGAGATTTTGAAGTTTGGAGAGTTTGAAGGAGAGTTGCTCTAAAACTCCACGTTAGGATCGTTCATCTTCTTGGTTTCAAGAGGTAAGTGAAGATCCTGAGCTTAGTTTCATGATTTATGGATGATTTTTGAGGTTTTGGGGGAGAGTTGCATGAATAGGGTAAAAAGAGAGTTTTTGATGATTTTGTGAGAAAAGCTTGTATATGTGTTATATGTTTTGTGTTGTTGGGGTTTTTAGGTAGTTTTTGACCCCTTTGAGCATATACTTGGGTGTATGCATGTTGAGGAATTGAGGTGGTTGAGTTTGAGGAAAATTGGTGCATTTTGGCGAGAGGCAGAGCAAGTTTCTGCCTTGCTGTGTATAAAGTTAGAAATGTGCTTGACTTAGTTATTTTGTGTTGTACATCTTTTGTATACATGGTCTGTTTATATAACTGTTTTAGAGTATGTGAAAAACCAGGCTTAACAGGTATGAATGAACCCATCTAGAGCAAGCTCTAGTCAGGGGTACAGAGTACAGAGATAGTGCATGCACAGGTTAAGTCTTGGTCCAGAGAAAAGTTTTTATTTTCACAGAAAATGTATGACCATGTATAAGATTTTACAGGTACACAGAGAGTATAGCAGGTTTGCTACGGGTTCTGGCGGCCTTAAGCCGATCTGAATCCTAGCGCCGGTGAGGGTCCATTTTGGGGTCGTGACAAATCCCAAGAACTGAAGTGGATCCAATTCTTCAACTAGAGCTTTCTTATTATTGATTTTTCTTTACTTTTATTATTCACTTACTTTATTGCTTTCTTTATTAGTTTAACTGAATCAATCTCAAAACCCCCCTTTTTACTTTTATTGTCAGTTTATTTTACTTTCAATTTATTTCGCTTTCAGTTTATTCGCTTTCAGTTTATTCTCTTGGTCTTGATAAGGAAGATAGGTAAGTTTTCAATTCCCTGTGGATTCGATCCTTTCACCACTATCTGCAGTAGTAATATTGTTGATAACTGAAAAGATTATTTTTGACCGGCTTCGACAACCGCACTGTCAAAAAATTGGCACCGTTGCCGGTGAGTTGATTTAACTTATTTGTTTTTCTTTCATGACCAGATCTAGACACAAGGAGACTCTGCCTTACGATCCAAAAATTGAGCGCACAACTAGGAGATTAGGGAAGCAAGCAACTTGGCTTTGGGAGACAACTGAAGTCGAATCGCCCACTGAAGAGCCACCCATCGCAGAGCCCACTTCTAAAGCCTCAGAATCGCACCAACCAGTCGTGGAGATGGCTAAAAACAATGCACAACCTGCTGTCCATAATGAACATGTTGTCCATTATCATTTTGAACAAGAAAATCCAGCAATTAGGCCACCAGTGCCAATAGAAAGAACAATGAGAGAGTTGGCAGCCCCTATAGGTGATCAAGCACCTCTTTGCATCACTTATCTACCTCTGACAGTTCCTTTTGAACTCAAAATAGGTTTGATTCATCTACTCTCTAAATTTAGAGGTTTAGAGAATGAAAATCCACACAAGCACTTAAAAGGATTTAACATTGTCTGTTCATCCATGAGGCCGCAAGGCATAACTAAAGAACATATTAAATTGAGAGCTTTTCCTTTTTCACTTGATGATTATGCTAAGGATTGGTTATTTTACTTACCACCTGGATCTATCACTTCATGGGATGATATGGTAATAGCCTTTCTGAACAAATACTTCCCAACTTCTAAAGCCATTGGCATAAGAAGAGAGATTAGTAGAATTAGGCAAAAACAATATGAGGATTTATATGACTATTGGGAAAGGTTTAAAAGATTGTGTACAGGTTGTCCTCAACATGATATTTTAGACAAGTCACTCATAGAATTCTTTTATGGAGGTTTGCTATCATCCGAAAGGATATTCATTGATGTAGCATGTGGAGGTTCCATTGCAGATAAAACACCTAGGGAGATGAGAGAGTTGATCTCAACACTTGCAGCCTCATCTAGGCAATATGGAGAAGAAAAGCAACTGCAGAGAGGACCCAATGAGGTAAGTACATCTACTCTTTCCTCTTAGATTTCTGAATTGACCTCTGTTATGAAAAATTTTGTCATAGGCCAAGCTCAGCCACCTCGGCCATGTGGGATTTGTGCATATGTAGGACACCCAACTGATCAATGTCCTACACTTCAAGAGGATAGCCAGCAAGTGAACACACTTAGAGGATTCAACAACCAACCTAGACATGATCCATATTCTAACACCTACAATCCAGATTGAAGGGACCACCCAAATTTCAGCTATTCAAGGGCTAACAATTACCAGAACTATCAAAGAAATCAAGCCCAACCAGCACCTCCAAGTTCCAATACTAGTCTTGATGAGGTAGTGAAGACTTTGCAAAGTCTCCAACAGCAGATGGGACAAATGGCCACTTCCATAAGCAAGCTTGAATCCCGAGGTAAGTTACCTTCTCAAACTGAAGATAATCCTAGACAGAATATAAATGCTATCATGTTGAGAAGTGGAAAAGAGCTCCAGGATGCCAAAACTGATGAAAGAAATTCACAAGAGCAAAGACAGGCCGCTGCAGAGAAGCAGCCGGAACACCTTCCGTCCAACTCGATTGTGTTGGGAAATCCTGAGATTATTGCAACCCAGTTGCGCAGTGGAAAAATAAAATCTCTGTTGATTTCCTTTCCCAGAATCTGAGTGCTTCGTTTAATTCAAAAGATGGATATGAGACTAACCTGTTAATCTCGTCAAGAAGATACAATGCCGGACTGATGGTGCTACCTTTTCAAACGAACACCCTCAATGGTATCCACACGAACGTCTTCTATCCTTCTAGAGTGCTAGCTCTCTCAAGGATGGATAGATTATGTGCTCCACAATCTGCAGCGGTTAGACTGAATTTTCTAAAAACTGTCATCAACACTCTCTTCGTAGAAAGAGTATTTATATGTTTCAGTCTTTTCGTTTTCCCACAACTCTTTTCCTAAAAGAGTTGTACTACTCTTTTCCCAAAAGAGTTGTGTTCAGAACCCACTATCACAATCTTGCAGATACTCAAATATCTTTATGTGATAGAGTCCTTTATCTGTAAAAGTTATAGATAGACTGCAGATCTTTTAAATATTATTATCTTATAATAATAAATAATTAATAATAATAACACTTTATTATTATTAATTAATATTAATAATAATAACACTTTATTATTAATAATTATACTAATGGGCTTTTAGCCCATTAATATAGCACATCAACAACGTTCTTATGTGTGACCCAATAGGCTCACATTAATTGGCAATAGGCCCTGTCCAATAAGGCCTATAAGTCATAAGTCGCCTCTAGCAAGACATTATGACTACCCAACTAATATGAGGATCAATAGTCCGATAAAGCCTATTAAATAGAACATGAATTAATCCGTTTGTCACACGATATCTAGTTTGAACATAAGTCATGGTCAATGTCAAACTTATAATGTTCAAACTTATGATTTCTCGATCTCTAAGTAGACTGATAAATTCAAATGATATTGATCACACTATAATTTCATTTGAGCACGGTCATGCATTTCTCAGTCTCACTTATCGAGGGGCCCAGAAGATATCTCTCTCATAGAGAGAGACAAATCCTATCTTGATTGTTCATTATCCTCTACATAATTTCTATTATGCTCAATCATAACCTTTATGATTGTCCGATTAAAGACAATGTTTGGTTATGTCAAGACACGATAGTCCTCATGTTGGAAACTATGACAATCTCAAGTCAAAGGATTAAGACATAACTACTTTGAGATTCACTTATGACAATGACCCATGTAGTGATCTCAATGCGGGTCCATCCAATACTTTGTTCTCTAACAAGTATCTATGATTATTGAATTATATCAACATATACATAATTATCTCATGATTATCAATCAATAATCATACTAGTTATATTTTATTATTATCAACATAATAATAAGTAAACATGGATGATAATCATTATTATGTAACATGCAAACAAATAATAATGATAAAAACCTCTTTTATTAATAACCAAAATGACATACAAAAAGGTCCAAGATAATGGCCTAGGACATATACACTAACAATCTCCCACTTGCACTAGGCCTAATCATACAAGTATCTAATACCCATAGACCTAGTGTGCTGATCATGCTTGATCTGTGAAACAGGCTTGGTCAGTGTATCTGCATTGTTTTCATTTGTGTCTACTTTGCATATTTTGATATCTCCTCTATCAATGATCTATCGAATAAGGTGATATTGCCTGAGTATATGTTTAAATCTCTGATGAGATCTGGGCTCCTTTGCCTGTGCTATGGCACCATTATTATCACAATAAAGGTCCATAGGATTTGCAATGTTGGAAACCACTCCCAACTCTGTGATGAATTTCTTCAACCAAACTGCCTCTTTAGCTGCATCTGATGCTGCTATATACTCAGCTTCTGTTTTAGAATTTGCTACAGTGCTCTGCTTGGAACTTTTCCAGCTAACAACTCCACCATTTAAAGTGAATACGAATTCTGACTGCGATCTGAAGTCATCTATATCAGTTTGGAAACTAGCATCTGTGTAACCTTTTACAACTAGCTCATCTTCCAAACCTCCATAAACTAGGAATGCATCCTTAGTCCTTCTAAGGTACTTTAGGATATTCTTAACAGCTGTCCAGTGACTTTCACCGGGATCTGCCTGATATCTGCTTGTTGTGGTCAAGGCATATGAGACGTCTGGTCTAGTACATAACATGGCATACATGATAGATCCAATAGCAGAAGCATAAGGAATCTTATTCATCTGTTCTCGCTCATCAGATGTCATAGGACATTGATTCTTGCTGAGATGAATACCATGAGACATGGGCAAGAATCCTCTTTTGGAATCTTGCATGCTGAACCTTTTCAGCACCCTGTCAATATAAGTACTTTGACTCAGACCGATTATCCTCTTGGATCTATCCCTATAGATCTTAATACCAAGGATATATGCAGCCTCACCTAAGTCCTTTATTGAAAAAGAATATCCTAACCAAGTCTTAACCTTTTGCAAGGTAGGGATATCATTTCCAATGAGTAATACATCATCCACATATAGGACTAGAAACATAACTACACTCCCACTAACCATCTTGTAAACACAAGGTTCATCTTCATTATTGATGAATTCAAAGTCCCTGACTGTCTCATCAAAATGAAGATTCCAGCTCCGAGAAGCTTGCTTCAATCCATAAATGGATCTCTGAAGATTGCAAATCTTTCCAGAACTCTCAGGGATTACAAAACCCTTAGGTTGTGTCATGTACACATCGTCGAGCAAGTTTCCATTAAGGAAAGCTGTTTTGACATCCATTTGCTATATCTCGTACTCATAGTACGCAGCAATGGCAATGAGAATTCTAACCGACTTAAGCATTGTTACTGGCAAAAAAGTCTTATCATAGTCTATACCATGAGTTTGCTTGAAACCTTTTGCAACAAGCCTTGCTTTGTAGGTATGCACATTTCCATCCATGTCAATTTTCTTCTTGAAAATCCATTTGCAACCAATGGTCTTAACACCCTCAGGGGGATCAATTAATGATCGAACTCGATTGTCATACATGGATTGCATTTCAGATTTCATGGCACAAAGCCATTTCTCGGAATCTGAACCTGACACAGCCTCTTGATAGGTAGTAGGCTCATCTTGATCAATGAGAAAAAGTTCACGACTATCAGTCATGAGAAATCCATATCTCTCAAGCTGATGACATGTCCTATCAGATCTGCGTGGGTCTTGTGTCACCCTTTCAGCTTCCACAACTATTTGTGATTCTGGAAGTGGTTCTACCGGCGGTTCAATGCTCTCTTGTGCTGCTTGAGTTTTCTCAAGTCGCACTGTACTCCCACTGAATCTCTTAGAGATAAATTCCTTTTCTAAAAAGGTACCATTTCGAGCAGCAAACACTTTGTTCTCTGAGGGAATATAGAAATAGTATCCTTTGGTTTCCTTAGGATACCCCACAAAATTGAACTTAATAGATTTTGGAGCTAGCTTATCTGAAATTGTGTGTTTCACATAAGCCTCACAACTCCAAATCTTAAAGAAAGACAAACTGGGCATCTTGCCAGTCCATAACTCATATGGTATCTTTTCAACCGATTTCGATTGTACTCGGTTTAAAATGAATGCAGCTATTTCCAAGGCATAACCCCAAAATGATAAAGAGAGATTTGTTTGACTCATCATAGATCGAACCATATCTAATAAAGTTCGATTTCTCCTTTCAGAAACACCATTCCATTGTGGAGTTCCTCGAGGAGTCAATTGTTAAACAATTCCATAGTTTCTAAGATGTTCATCAAACTCTTGGCTCAAATATTCACCACCTCAATCAGATCGAAGCATCTTAATAGTTCTACCAAGTTGATTTTGTACTTCATTTTAAGAAGTTCTAAACATTTCAAAAGATTCATGCTTATGTTTTATTAGGTAGACATAGCCATACCTACTGAAATCATCAGTGAATGTAATGAAGTAATGATAACCTCCCCTGGCACTAATGCTTAGTGGGCCACATACATCTGTATATATTAAGCCCAATAAGTCTGAAGCCCTTTGACCTTGTCCAGTAAAAGGGCCCTTTGTCATCTTACCAAGCAAATAAGATTCACAATTTTCAAATGATTCAAAATCAAATGAATCTAATAAACCATCTTTATGTAGCTTAGATATGTGATTCTCATTTATATGGCTAAGACGACAGTGCCATAAATATGTTGGGTTTAACTCATTTGGCTTAGTTTTCTTAGAAGCTATGTTATAGATATTGTTGTCTCTAGAATCATCTAGATCAAGGACATAAAGGCCATCATATGAATTTGCAATACAATAAAGCAAATCATCTTTATTAATGGAGCATTTCTTATTCTTAATAAGAAATGAAAAACCTTCATCGTCCAAAACAGAAACTGAAATAATATTCCTACTTAAAGTAGGAACATAAAAGCAATTGTTCAGAACTAACAAAAGCCCATTGGGCAACACAAGTTCATATGTCCCTACAGCTATGGCAGCAACTCTTGCTCCATTGCCTACATGTAGGTCCACATCGCCCTTTTTCAGTTTTCTACTCCTTTTGAGACCCTTCACATTTCTACAAATGTGAGAGCCACATCCAGTATCTAATACCCATGAAGTAGAAATAGATAAATTAATATCTATAACATAAATACTTAGAGTCGTAGTCTCACTACTCTTCTTCTTCTTGCACTCATCCAAATAGAGTTTGCAATTTCTCTTCCAATGCCCTGGTTCCTTGCAATGGAAGTAGATTCCTTCCTAAGGAACTATTTCCTTAGGAACTTTTGCCTTGGATTGCCATTTAGGCTTGCCTCATCCCTTAGGCCCATTATCTTTCAGTTTATCCTTCTCAAGGATGGATTGCAGTAATAAGGTGGAATTGTTATTAGCAGCCATAATTGTCTACAAAATATACAAATATAATCAATTTAGTAAATTAATACTGAAGTGATAATAATCTCCCACTAAAATATAACCCTCAAAAAGAATTATTACAATAATAATATTTTAGTGGGCTAAGATCAATATTTCATTTAATTCTAAGTCAGCTTTGGCATGACGCTTAGAATTAAGTTATTTAGGTAGGTAACTCCTTACCAATTGCATCTAATGTAACTCTTAGATTATGAGGTGTTGACATTATATGTCAAATTGCATGTTATACCCCATCTAATACCTTAGGCCCAAAACCATTTTGATAGCCCAATTAAGCCCAATAAAAATTAAATAAATGAGTAACTATTACTCATCCTATCTTACTAGGATAACCTAAGCACTTTGCTTTGGCAAAACCTGCATTTTGGTGATCTTAGTCTTGATAGGTATTTAATATATGGGTGGCATTAAAACTTAAAATTTTAGAGTGAGGGTTCAACTTTTAATTTTAATTATTTTGTCTTGCATATATATATTATAGCATCCTATATGCATACATATATATGTAGACAATAATGCATAGTATCTCATACTAATTGTAATACCCGGCTAGATCAGGCATCGGAATTCTTACCGTCCGGTGGAATTCGAGGATGTCGGAGGTTTCTAGAAGGGTAGAGTGAAGGTTTTCTAAAAGATTTTTAAGTAGTTTAATGATTTTTAAATAAAAGAATTGAGTTTTGTGGAGAATTGGCCAAAGGAGTTTCTGTCATGTTCGGCCCCCGAAGGTTAAAGTTCGGCCGCCGAAAGTGCCCAATGTTCGGCCCCCCAAAGGTGATGTTCGGCCCCCGAAAGTTGCATGGTTTTGCATGCAGTTTCGGCAGCCGAAGCTGAGGTGGTCGGTTAGTTGTGCATGCTCCTCAGTCCGTGGTTTGGCCAGGTGTTCACCTCCAGATCATGACCAGAGGTTAGGCCACGTCTCCCATGACTCATCTGCAAGCTTTTATCAGCTTAGGCAGAAGGTTGGTCGTGATTTGAGTGAGTTGAATGTTTTTGAGAGAAAAGAAGAGTTGTGAGGGTTTGAAGCTTTGGAGGAGGAGTTGCTGCGTTTGCTTGTTCCTCTTCTGATTTCAGGAGGTAAGGGACGTCTTTAAGTTTGTTTTAATGAGTTTTAACGGCTTTTTAACGAGGTTATGGAAGTGTATGCATGAGTTGCATGCTTAGGTTAGTTTTGATGTTTTAATGGTCAAAGCATGATTATATGTTGTGTTAGTTGTTTTGTTGGAGTTTAAGTTGTTTTAAGCTCCTTTATGCTTGTTAAAGTGTTTATGCATGTTTTAGAGGGGTTAAATGCATGTATTGAGGGTTGAGCAGGTGATGGAGGGACTGGCAGGCGTCCTTGTGCACGAAACTGAGTTCTGGATGAACTCAGGTTCGGCCGCCGAAAGTCCAAGTTAGGCCGCCGAACATGCCTGACTTTCGTCTCTGGAGGAGACATTCGGCCGCCGAAGGTGCTGCCGAAGGTGCCCTGTCCAGCTTTCCTTTGTTTGTTTTGCATGCATGTTTTGAGGTGTTTTAGAGGGGTTTTGGGAAGGTGTCTAAGAGATGTTTATCTATTGTATAGAGTATGTTTGGTACCTCATTTAAGTCCTCCATTGTAGGAGTGGACCCGAGAAAACGAGGTGTTTAGCAGTAATAGCTGCTTCAGAGTTAGAATTGGTCCAGAGCTAGTTAGCCCAGAGTTAGCCAAGCAGAGGCTACAGGTGAGTGGAACTAAACTGAAGATTTTACATTGAGAAATGACACACTTCTAGCATATTTCATGCATTATAAAATACCATGTTATGTATTAGGTTGTGTTGCATTAGAATCCACGAATATGCTGCATTACATAAGATGATATTTGTGTGGATGAATGTTGAATGATCCATAGCCCTTGATATCAGTTGAGACACCATGAGAGCATATGAGATATGGCATGAGATAGCCATACCAGGTCGCTCCTGGATAGTCCAGGTCGCTCCTGGTACTATGAGTTAGACAGCCGGGCTGTCAGATCAGAGAAAAGAGAAGTCCAGGTGATGGCCTAATCGCCCCTGGCACAGTGGGACATGTTATGATATGAGTCAGTTAAGAGAAGTCCAGGTGTGGCCTAATCGCCCCTGGCACAGTCGGACATACTATTATGTATGTAGCGGGCTATTGGTGACAAGTTCATCCTTTTGATGATATGTTTGTGATGTGATGCATTCCATGAGAGCATATAATGAATGAATTGTTTTATTGTTCCTCCTCACTGGGCTGTAGTAGCTCATCCCACTCCCTTAACCCCAGTTTTGCAGGTTCTGAGTTAGCTATGGGAAGACAGAGTCAGCAAGAGTAAAGAGGAAGGATATGCATGAATGTATGTTTGTAATAGAATAGTGGACATGATGTAATTATAAGACTAGTTGTAATATATTGATATGTACAGTCATATACTGGATAGACTAGTGTTTTCCCTAGTGTCATTGCTGTAGTGTGATGTATGATTAATCCCTTTGTACATGCATCCTGTTTTACGTTTCTTGATGAGAAATGTGTGAGTTGGGCTTAACGTATGGCTTTGATGAGATACCAATGGGATGTGTTATAGATTAAAAGGGTTTCACTCCCTTGCCCACAGCAGATAGTAGTCCCTGGTATAGGCCCTGAGGGCCATTTCAGATTGACATATCTGAGTAGCAGCAGTTAAGCCTACAGAGTTTTACAGGATTGTTGAGTCAGTTTGTATCATGTATGGGATTATCAGGTACACAGAGAGTATAGTTGGCTGACTACGGGTCCTGGCGGCCTTAAGCCAATCTGGATCCTAGTGCCAGTGATGGTTCGGACCGTTACTAAGGGGTACCGGTTTCCGGGTCATTACACTAATATATGAGAAAATAATAAAATATAGTCATTTAAATCTAATTTAAAGACTAAAAGAAAATAATTTTAAAATTTATTTTCTTATTTAAAAAAAATTCTTTTTTTCAATGGCAGAATTGTAATTGAGGGCATCTTCTTCCCCGGAAGAAGCCCTAGCTCCTGCCCGAAGATCCAGCAGCCTGCCGGACGCTCCGGCCGTCGATGCCAGCCTTCCCAAACCGTCGCGCGACCCACCGGCGCGCGAAGCGCGACCCACCAGGCGCACGACCCACGGGCATGCGATCCACTGGTCGCGCGACCCACTGGTTGCACGACCCACTGGGTGCGCGACCCCTTGGGTCTCGCGATCTGCAGCTATGCACGGCACGCGTGTGTTGCTGGTCACATGGACACGACACCTGTAGTCAAACCATCGGGCTGTCGCCGGGCGTTCCAGCAGCTGCAGATCGTTTTCCAGGATTTCCATAAATTTTATTTTAATTAATTAATTAATTAATTTTTTTATTATTGTTGTTTTAATTTAACAATTAAAACTTAAAACAACGAATCAAAACAATTTTGATTCTAGATCCAAAATTTTTAATTTAATTTTTCTAACAAAAATTACCTAAATGATATGATCTTTCATCCATAATTATCATGCCATTCTAATAAACATATATCGCATATATAATATCAATAATGACATTAATTAATTTAAACGAAAAGCACAGGTAGGCTCTAATACCACTGTTGGAAAATCCTGATATTATTGCAACCCAGTTGCGCAACGGAAAAATAAAATATATGTTGATTTCCTTTCTCAGAATCCGAGTGCTACGTTTAATTCAAAAGATGGATATGAGACTAACCTGTTAATCTCGTCAAGAAGATACAATGCTGGACTGATGGTGCTGCCTTTTCAAACGAACACCCTCAATGGTATCCACACGAACTGTTAGTGTATATGCCCTAGGCCATTATCTTGGACCTTTTTGTATGTCATTTTCGTTATTAATAAAAGAAGTTTTTATCATTATTATTTGTTTGCATGTTACATAATAATGATTATCATCCCTGGTTACTTATTATTATGTTGATAATAATAAAATATAACTGATATGATTATTGATTGATAATCATGAGATGATTATGTATATGTTGATATAATTCAATAATCATAAATACTTGTTAGAGAACAAAGTATTGGATGGACCCGCATTGAGATCACTACATGGGTCATTGTCATAAGTGAATCTCAAAGTAGTTATGTCTTAATCCTTTGACTTGAGATTGTCATAGTTTCCAACATAAGGACTATTATGTTTTGACATAACCAAATGTTGTCTTTAATCGGATAATCATAAAGGTTATGATTGAGCATGATAGAAATTATGTAGAGGATAATGAACAATCAATATAGGATTTGTCGCTCTCTCTGAGAGAGATATCTTCTGGGCCCCTCGATAAGTGAGACTGAGAAATGCATGGCCGTGCTCAAATGAATTGATAGTGTGATCAATATCATTTGAATTTATCAGTCTACTTAGAGATCGAGAAATCATAAGTTTGAACATTATAAGTTTGACATTGACCATGACTTATGTTCAAACTAGATATCGTGTGACAAAGGGATTAATTCATGTTCTATTTATTAGGCTTTATTGGACTATTGATCCTCAATTAGTTGAGTAGTCATAATGTCTTGCTAGAGGCCACTTATGACTTATGGGCCTTGTGGGACTGGGCCTATTGCCAATTAATGTGAGCCTATTGGGTCACACACAAAAGAACGTTGTTGATGTGCAATGTCATATTAATGGGCTAAAAGCCCAAAGCCCATTAATATAATTAATAATAATAAAGTGTTATTATTATTAATCATTAATATAATTAATAATAATAATAAAGTGTTATTATTATTATTAATATTAATTATCAATATAGTTAATAATAATTAAGTGTTATTATTATTAATTATTTATTATTATGAGATAATAATATTTAAAAGATCTACAGTCTATCTGTAAGTGTTACAGATAAAGGACTCTATCACATAAAATATTTGAGTATCTGCGAGATTGTGGTAGTGGGTTCTGAGCACAACTCTTTTAGAAAAAAGAGTTGGTGGAAAACAAAAGACTGAAATATATAAATACTCCTACTACGAATTATGGGGGTGGACGACGTTTTGAGAAAACTCAGTCTAATAGCTGCAGATTATGGAGCACATAATCTATCCATCTTTAGAGAGCTAGCACTCTAGAAGGATAGAAGACGTTTGTGTCGATACCATAAAGGGTGTTCATTTGAAAAAGCAGCACCATCAGTCGAACATTGTATCTTCTCAAAGAGATTAACAGGTTAGTCTCATATTCTTCTTGTAAATTAAACGAAGCACTTGGATTCTGGGAAAGGAAATCAACAGAGATTTTATTTTTCCGCTGCGCAACTGGGTTGCAATAATCTCGGGATTTCCCAACAGTGGTATCAGAGCCAACCTATGCTTTTCGTTTAAATTAATTATGCCATGATTGATATTATATATGCGATATATGTTTATTAGAATGGAATGGATAAATGATTCGATCATTTAGATAATTTTAATTTTTGTTAGAAAAACTAAATTAATATAAAAAAAAGGAGGAAATCAATTTCTGGAAAAATCGTGCTCATGAGGAACGTGGCCATGGTCAATCTGAGGACACCCAATGATGGGCGTCGCACGCCTGTCATCGGCGTTGCACAGACGGAGGGGTAGAGCGCCCTGGAGGGTCGCGCACCCAGTGGGTCGCGCACCCGGTGGGTCGCGCGACCAGTGGATCGCGCACTCGAGGGGTCACGCGACGGTGGGTTGCGCACTGGCATGGCTCGCTTCATGCGCCGGTATGTCGCGTGCCGGTATGTCACGCGCCGGTGGGCTACGCGCCGGTGGGTCGCGCGCCGGTGGGTTGCGCGACAGTGGGGGCGGTGGCTAGGGTTTCTCCTTAGGAAGAAGATGCCCTAATTACAATTTTGCCCCTGGAATAAAAAAAAATAATTATAAGAAAATAAATTTTAAATTATTTTCTTTTAGTCTTTAAATCAAATTTAAATAACTATATTTTATTATTATGTCATATATTAGTATGAGATTGTAACGACCCGAAAATCGGACCGCTACCGGCGCTAGAATCCAGATCGGCATAAGGCCGCCGGGACCCATAGCAAGCCTGACATACATCCTGTAAACCTGTTAAATCCCATACATGATCAACACATACATAAAAATTTTGAACTTTATTTTTCATTCATTCACCAAACTCAACCTGTGCATGCACTATTCATAAACATTAACCCCTATTTGGAGTTCTCATCAATGCTCCAATGGGGTGACAACATATATTAAGTTTGGTTTACATAAACATCATAAAACATTTCATTAAAAGATCATGTAACCGAAAAGGGATTAACAACATACTAGGGTCAAGCACAATTCTATTCTCATTAAGATCATTACATTACATTACTGAATTATACTTTTCATTACATCATTTTCATGTCCACTTCTAACTATTACATAGACATGACTTTACTATAGCTGACCTCCTAGTTTATCCCGTACCTGCAAACCTGGGGAAATTAGGGAGTGGGGTGAGCTACTAGAGCCCAGTGAGCAGAATAATAAAACATTGTATTTAAAACATGTGATATCATGAAATGCATCACCGCACAAACAATTCACATCACGGATGAACTTGTCACCATTTAGCCCTCCATACAGTCTAATCATGCCAGGGGCGTAGAGCAGGCACGCCTGGACTTCCATACCATAACATACATATTCAATCATGCCGGAGGCGTAGAGTAGGCACGCCCGGACTTTCTCTTACATAGTGCCAGGGGCGTAGAGTAGGCACGCCTGGACTTCCATATCATATCATCATGTCATAACATATGAGAGCTAATGGATCATTCAACATTCATCCACATCAACAAGATAATATGCAATGCAACATATTCGTGAATTCTAATGCAAGCATCCTAACATATATCATGGCATTCATGATGCGTGAATCATGCTAAAACTTTCATTATTTGCTTTGAACATAAAGAGTTATTCCACTCACCTCTGGTTGAAGCTCTACTGACTCTGAAGCAGCTGACTCACTGCTGGGGTCCTCGGTTCCTCGGGTCCGAACCTACAGAGGTGGACTCAAATGAGGGACCAAACATACATAAACATGACTCTAAAATACTCCCCAAAAACCCCCTAAAATATCTTAAAACAATCATAGAAATCATGCAAAGGAGGGCTGAACAGGGCACTTTCGGCGGCAGGTTCGGTGGCCGAAAGTCCCTCCAGAGCCGAAAGTCATGCACCTTCGGCGGCACTTTCGGCGGCCGAAGGTTCCCTCCAGAGACGAAACTCATGCATGTTCGGCAGCACCTTCGGCGGCCGAAAGTCCCTTTCAGAGCAGAAAGTCCACTTTCGGGGGCAGGGTTCGACAGCCAAAAGTTGGCCTCCACAGGCAGGTTCGGCGGCCGAAAGAGCCTTCGGCTGCCGAACCTGGGTCCTCCCAAAGTGGCAGAACCCAGACTTTCTCATGCATAAACGCCTCCCAACTCATCCAATCATGCATTTTCCTATTCTACAACATGCATACTCAAGCATATAAGCTCCTAGGGGCTTCAAACTATCTTAAACCCCAACTACATCACATCAAACATGTATTTTCTACATACATTGTTCATAACACACATTTAACAAAAACTCATCATAAACCTACACATGCATTTCTACCCCAAGGAACTTCATAAAACTTGCTTAAAACATGAAGTGAGCTATGGATATACTCTTACCTCTAGAAGAACGAGGGGAGAGACGATCCTAGCTCGGAGATGGGGAGAAATCAACTCTTTGGTCTCCAAGCTTCAAAACTTGCTCTTTTTGTTCAAATATCTTCAAATCAACATAAAGCATGTTAAAACATGAAAGATCAACCATGGGAGAGCAGGAACTCACTGTGGCCGAAAATGGGGAGAAAACTCGCCCGTTTCGGCCATGGAGCCCTTTTATAGGGGCTGCCAGACCACCTTTCAGCAGCCTAAGGTGCCTCCAAAACTCATGCAAGTTCGGCGGCCGAACATGAGGTTCGGTGGCCGAACCTTTGAAACTTTCGGAAGCCTAACTTGCCCCCCTAAACTATCCATTGTTCGGCGGCCGAACTTGAGGTTCGACAGCCGAACCTGGATCTTTTTCATTCAAAACTCAATTTCTTTATTGCTTAAAACCGTAAAATACATTAAAACATTTCATAAAAATATGATTTTACCCTTCTAGAGGTTTCCGACATCCGAGATCCCACCGGACGGTAGGAATTCCGATACCGGAGTCTAGCCGGGTATTACATTCTTCCCCCCTTAAGAACATTCATCCCCGAATGTTCACCAAACAAACATAGCATGGCATAAAACATAAACATTCACATAAAACACATAACACTTACTTTAAAAGAGATGAGGATATTGCTGGAGCATGGACTCCCGTGTCTCCCAGGTACACTCCTCGATGTTGTGGTGATTCCAAAGGACTTTCACCATCAGGATTTCCTTGTTTCTTAACTTTTTGATCTGGGTGTCTAGGATCCGTACTGGCTGCTCAACATAAGTGAGATCTTCTTGGATCTCCACATCAGGTTCACTGAGAACCTTGCCCGGATCTGACACGAACTTTCTTAACATGGAAACATGGAAAACCGGATGGATTATCTCCATTGAAGCAGGTAAATCTAGCTTATACGATACATTCCTAATCTTTTGCAATATCTCAAAGGGTCCAATGTACCGTGGAGCTAGCTTATCTTTCTTCCCAAACCGAATCACCCCCTTCATCGGAGACACCTTGAGCAATACCAAATCCCCCTCCTGAAACTCTACTTGCCTTCTGCGGACATCTGCATAACTCTTTTGCCTGCTTGCAGCAGTCTTGATCCTTTCTCTGATTATGGGCACCACTCTGCTGGTGATCTCTACTAGCTTAGGCCCTGCTAAGGCCTTTTCTCCAACTTTTTCCCAACAGACAGGCGACCTGCACTTCCTTCCATATAAAGCTTCATATGGAGCCATCCCTATGCTAGCATGATGGCTGTTATTGTAGGCAAACTCCACCAGAGGTAGATGCTGCCTCCAAGAACCGCCAAAATCCAGCACACACATTCTAAGCATATCCTCTATTGTCTGGATGGTCCTCTCTGACTGTCCGTCCGTCTGTGGATGGAAAGCAGTGCTAAAATCCAACCTAGAACCCATAGCATTCTGCAGACTCCTCCAAAACCTGGAGTTGAACTGGGGCCCTCTATCAGACACTATAGAAACAGGAACCCCATGCAACCTGACAACCTCATCAACATACACCTGCGCCAACTTGTCCACATAGTAGTTACTCCTGACAGGAATGAAGTGAGCAGATTTGGTCAGTCTGTCCACAATCACCCATATGGAGTCTAGTCTGTTGGACGCCGCCGGTAGCCCCACCACGAAGTCCATAGCTATATTCTCCCATTTCCACTCTGGAATAGGTAGTGGGTTAAGCATTCCAGCTGGCTTCTGATGTTCCAGCTTCACCCTCTGACATATTTTGCAGGCTAACACAAACTGTGCCACTTCTCTTTTCATAACTGGCCACCAATACACTCTCTTCAGATCTTGATACATTTTGGTGGCCCCAGGTTGAACACTGTATCTGGCATTATGAGCTTTCCTTATAATGTCTCCTTTCAGTCCCACGTCATCTGGTACACACAATCTATTCCCATAGCGGAGGATCCCCTTGCTGTCAAACTTGAACTCTTCATTCTTGCCTGACTGAACAGTCCTGGCAATCTTCACTAACTCTAGATCCTCATGCTGTTTCTGAGCCATCTGCTCCAGAAACACAGGTGCCACTCTCATCTGGGCTATCAAAGCACCTGTACCAGACAACTCTAACTGTAGACCTTCATTAATGAGCTCGAAGAACTGCCTCACCACTGGCCTCCTCTCTGCTAAAATGTGGGACAAACTGCCAAGTGATTTCCGGCTTAAGGCGTCTGCCACAAGATTCGCCTTACCCGGATGGTACTGAATCTTGCAATCATAGTCAGTAAGCAGTTCTACCCACCTTCTCTGCCTCAAATTCAGCTCTCTCTGACTTAGGATGTACTGCAGGGTTTTATGATCTGTGAAGATCTCACATTTTATCCCATAAAGGTAATGCCTCCACATCTTGAGAGCAAAGATTACCGCTGCCATCTCTAGGTCATGTGTAGGGTAATTCAACTCGTGCTTCTTCAGCTGCCTAGAAGCATAAGCAATCACCCTTTCATTCTGCATTAGCACACAACCCAGTCCCACACGGGACGCATCACAATACACTGAGAAGTCTTCATTACTAGTTGGCAGGGCTAACACTGGTGCTGAAGTCAATCTCTTCTTAAGCTCCTCAAAGCTCTCCTCACACTGGTCGGTCCACACAAACCTCTGGTTCTTCTTAGTCAGTCTGATCATGGGAGCTGCAATTTTAGAGAAGTCTTGAATGAACCTCCTATAGTAACCTGCTAAACCCAAGAAGCTCTTGATCTCTGTCACTGTAGTGGGTCTAGACCAGTTTGCTACAGCTTCCACTTTCTTGGGATCTACCTCGATTCCATTTTCTGACACCACATGCCCCAAGAATGAAATGCTCCTCAGCCAGAGCTCACATTTGGAGAACTTGGCATACAAGCCATGTTCCCTCAAGGTCTGCAGAACTATCCTCAGATGATGGGCATGCTCCTCTGCATTCCTGGAATACACTAAGATATCATCTATGAAGACAATAACGAAGTGATCCAGGTATTGGCTAAACACTCTGTTCATGAGATCCATGAATGCTGCAGGGGCATTGGTCAACCCGAACAGCATTACAAGGAACTCATAGTGCCTATATCTGGTTCTGAACGCCGTCTTCGGCACATCCTCTTCTCTTATCCTCAGCTGATGGTACCCAGATCTCAGATCTATTTTGGAGAAACAACTTGCTCCTGATAGCTGGTCTAATAGATAGTCGATCCTTGGCAATGGGTACTTATTCTTGGTAGTGACCTTGTTCAACTACCTGTAGTCGATACAAAGTCTAAGGGATCCATCTTTCTTTCTCACAAACAGTACTGGAGCACCCCAAGAACCGGTACTCGGTCGGATGAAGCCCTTATCTACCAACTCTTGCGACTGCTCCTTAAGCTCTTTCAATTCTGCTGGTGCCATCCTGTAGGGAGGGATAGAGATCGGTCTAGTTCCAGGCATCAACTCAATTTCGAACTCTATCTCCCTAGCAGGTGGTAAACCTGGCAGCTCGTCTGGGAAAACGTCTAAGGACTCACTGACCACGGGCACTGAGGCGAGCTCTCTGACATGACTATCCAGCTCTCTCACATGAGCTAGAAAACACTGACAACCCCTGTCTCCTCTGAAGACAACCTCCGACTCATCCTTACATCTGAACTTGACTACCCTGTCTCTGCAGTCCAAGGTAGCACCATGGGTAGATAACCAATCCATCCCTAGAATGACGTCAAAATCTGTCAAATCTAGAACCACAAGGTCGGCTGAAAGGCATCTTCCCTCAACAAAAACTGGACTATACTGGCAGACTGACTCTACCACTGATGGGTCGCACTTGGGTCCACTGACCCATAGGGGACACTCTAACCCAGAGACCATCAATCCCAACCTCTAGACGGCCCTCGGAGCAATGAAAGAATGAGATGCACCAGGGTCCATTAAGGCATAAACATCTGAGCAACCAATGATGAGATTACCTGCCACCACGGTGTTCGATGCATTTGCCTCCTGCTGTGTCATTGTGAAGATCCGTGCTGGGGCTGATGGACCTTCACCTCTGAAACCCGCTGAAGAAGAGGCTGCCCCTCTCCCTCTGCCTCTGCCACTAGCCTGAGTCACGGCTGGAGCTGCTGGCTGAGCCACACTACCAGAAGCTGTCTGCTGAGACTGTGCCATAAAAGCTGCTCTAGGACACTCCCGAGCCATGTGTCCCTCCTGCCCACATCTGAAGCAGGCTGTCGTCCCAACCAGACATACTCCCTTGTGCGGCTTCCCACACTTCATGCATACTACATTATCTGCACCTGAGCTCGAGCCACTTCCTAATCCCAGACCTGACTTGATCTTGCTCCAGAACTTATTCTTCTTAGACTTCCTGTGGCCTCTGTCCTACTTCTTACTGCCTGAAGCAGCTGAACTCAAGGAAGAAGGATCCAACTTTCCCCCACCTGGGGTCTTGGAACCAGAAGACTGTGCCACTGACTGCCTAACTCTTCCCTCGATTATGGCACTAGCCTCCATCCTCCGAGCCATATCCACTATGGCATGGAAACTCTCCCTCTCTGCTGACTGGATCAAGGAGGAATACCTGGAATGAAGCTTCATGATATACCTCCTTGACTTCTTCTGATCTGTGTCAAGATTCTGCCCAGCAAACGGCAACAGCTCCAAGAACCTGTCTGTATACTCATCCACACTCATCTCATCTGACTGCCTCAACTGCTCAAATTCAATCATCTTCAATTCCCTTGAACTGTCAGGGAAAGCCCATCTTGCAAACTCATTTGCAAACTCCTCCCATGATAGGCCGTCCAACCTCGGATTCACATAATTTTTAAACCACTATCGGGCCTTCTTGCATTTTACTGTGAACCCAGCCATCTGAATGGCTCTACTGTCATCAGCTCCTATCTCATCTGTTATCACCTTGACCCTCTCAAGGTATACGAACGGGTCATCACCTGTTTCAAACTGGGGAGCACCCAGCTTCATGTAATCGGTCATCTTGACCTTGCTCCCTCCAGATGAGCTAGGCTTAGGCATTTGGGTTACTGGGACAGTAGGTTCTACTGGTGGTGGAGGAGGTGCAGCATCCCCTGGGGAAGGGTTTGCTGTACCTGGATAGAAAGATGGGTGTGGGTACATAGGGTACTGTGAGTATGGTGGGTAAAAAGGTGGGTATGGCATGTGAGAGTGATAGGGGTTAAAGCTGGGGTAATCCGATGTACCTCCCATCAAATACCAGGGATTTTGAGAAAAGGGTGGGTACTGGGGTGGCTGAACAAATCCCGAGGCCTGGGTGCCTCCTTGGGACTCTCCCATACCCTCTTCCGACATACTCACTCCGAGGCAGCCATCCCTCCTCTGGTCTACATCCATATCATCCCCCATATCCTTTGACATTCCTCCCTGAACTATTCCCCTTACTGATCTGCTTCTACCCAGATTCAAAGACCTTCTAGGGTCTCTTACCACTCTTTCCCTGCTGGACCTACTTGACATTGCCCTTGGCAATGCAGGAGGACGGGCATCTGTGCCCTCGTCCTGGGGTGGTACTCCAGTCAATCGTGCAGATCGACGAGTTCCTCTCATTTTGTTTACTGAAAAACAACACACATCACATAAACATTAGCATCAAATGGTTCATGTGCAAACACATGAACCCGCATCACATACATAGCATATCATTAATGGACATGCATATAATCATGGCATTTCACAACATCAATCAAGACAGGACTCTACATCCTATCCTAGTGGACATGATTCTCCTATTGTGCTTGACCTTCTAGAACATCTATGAGCCCGACACTCTAGGTCCGACCATATGAACCTAGGGCTCTAATATCAATCTGTAACGACCTGGAAATCGGACCGCTACCGGCGCTAGAATCCAGATCGGCATAAGGCCGCCGGGACCCGTAGCAAGCCTGACATACATCCTGTAAACCAGTTAAATCCCATACATGATCAACACATACATAAAAATTTTGAACTTTACTTTTCATTCATTCACCAAACTAAACATGTGCATGCACTATTCATAAACATTAACCCCTCTTTGGAGTTCTCATCAATGCTCCAATGGGGTGACAACATATATTAAGTTTGGTTTACATAAACATCATAGAACATTTCATTAAAAGATCATGTAACCGAAAAGGGATTAACAACATACTAGGGTCAAGCACAATTCTATCCTCATTAACATCATTACATTACATTACTGAATTATACTTTTCATTACATTATTTTCATGTCCACTTCTAACTATTACATAGACATGACTTTACTCTAGCTGACCTCCTGGTCTATTCTGTACCTGCAAACCTGGGGAAATTAGGGAGTGGGGTGAGCTACTAGAGCCCAGTGAGCAGAACAATAAAACATTGTATTTAAAACATGTGATATCATGAAATGCATCACCGCACAAACAATTCACATCACGGATGAACTTGTCACCATTTAGCCCTCCATAGAGTCTAATCATGCCAGGGGCGTAGAGCAGGCACGCTTGGACTTCCATACCATAACATACATATCCAATCATGCCGGGGGCGTAGAGCAGGCACGCCCGGACTTTCTCTTACATAGTGCCAGGGGCGTAGAGCAGGCACGCCTGGACTTCCATATCATATCATCATGTCATAACATATGAGGGCTAATGGATCATTCAACATTCATCCACATCAACAAGATAATATGCAATGCAACATATTTGTGAATTCTAATGCAAGCATCCTAACATATATCATGGCATTCATGATGCGTGAATCATGCTAAAACTTTCATTATTTGCTTTGAACATAAAGAGTTATTCCACTCACCTCTGGCTGAAGCTCTATTGACTCTGAAGCAGCTGACTCACTATTGGGGTCCTCGGTTCCTCGGGTCCGAACCTACACAGGTGGACTCAAATGAGGGACCAAACATACATAAACATGACTCTAAAATACTCCCCAAAAACCCCTAAAACATCTTAAAACAATCATAGAAATCATGCAAAGGAGGGCTGAACATGGTACTTTCGGCGGCAGGTTCGGTGGCCGAAAGTCCCTCCAGAGCCGAAAGTCATGCACCTTCGGCGACACTTTCGGCGGCTGAAGGTTCCCTCCAGAGACGAAACTCATGCATGTTCGGCAGCACCTTCGGCGGCCGAAAGTCCACTTTCGGGGGCAGGGTTCGGTAGCCAAAAGTTGGCCTCCACAGGCAGGTTCGGCGGCCGAAAGAGCCTTCGGCTGCCGAACCTGGGTCCTCCCAAAGTGGCAGAACCCATCCTTTCTCATGCATAAACGCATCCCAACTCATCCAATCATGCATTTTCCTATTCTACAACATGCATACTCAAGCATATAAGCTCCTAGGGGCTTCAAACTATCTTAAACTCCAACTACAACACATCAAACATGTATTTTCTACATACATTGTTCATAACACACATTTAACAAAAACTCATCATAAACCTACACATGCATTTCTACCCCAAGGAACTTCATAAAACTTGCTTAAAACATGAAGTGAACTATGGATCTACTCTTACCTCTAGAAGAACGAGGGGAGAGACGATGCTAGCTCGGAGATGGGGAGAAATCAACACTTTGGTCTCCAAGCTTCAAAACTTGCTCTTTTTGTTCAAATATCTTCAAATCAACATAAAGCATGTTAAAACATGAAAGATCAACCATGGGAGAGCAGGAACTCACTGTGGCCGAAAATGGGGAGAAAACTCGTCCGTTTCGGCCATGGAGCCCTTTTATAGGGGCTGCCAGACCACCTTTCGGCAGCCTAAGGTGCCTCCAAAACTCATGCAAGTTCGGCGGCCGAACATGAGGTTCGGCGGCCGAACCTTTGAAACTTTCGGAAGCCTAACTTGGCCCCCTAAACTATCAATTGTTCGGCGGTCGAACTTGAGGTTCGGTAGCCGAACCTGGAAATGCCTCCATGGTCTTTTTCATTCAAAACTCAATTTTTTCTTGCTTAAAACCGTAAAATACATTAAAACATTTCATAAAAACATGATTTTACCCTTCTAGAGGTTTCTGACATCCGAGATCCCACCGGACGGTAGGAATTCCGATATCGGAGTCTAGCCGGGTATTACATTCTTCCCCCCTTAAAAACATTCATCCCCGAATGTTCACCAAACAAACATAGCATGGCATAAAACATAAACATTCACATAAAACACATAACACTTACTTTAAAAGAGATGAGGATATTGCTGGAGCATAGACTCTCGTGTCTCCCAGGTACACTCATCGATGTTGTGGTGATTCCAAAGGACTTTCACCATCGGGATTTCCTTGTTTCTTAACTTTCTGATATGGGTGTCTAGGATCCGTACTGGCTGCTCAACATAAGTGAGATCTTCTTGGATCTCCACATCAAGTTCACTGAGAACCTTGCCCGGATCTGACATGAACTTTCTTAACATAGAAACATGGAAAATCGGATGGATTCTCTCCATTGAAGCAGGTAAATCTAGCTTATACGATACATTCCCAATCTTTTGCAAGATCTCAAAGGGTCCGATGTACCGTGGAGCTAGCTTACCTTTCTTCCCAAACCGAATCACCCCCTTCATCGGAGACACCTTAAGCAATACCAAATCCCCCTCCTAAAACTCTACTTGCCTTCTGCGGACATCTGCATAACTCTTTTGCCTGCTTGCAGAAGTCTTGATCCTTTCTCTGAATATGGGCACCACTCTGCTGGTGATCTCTACTAGCTCAGGCCCTGCTAAGGCCTTTTCTCCAACTTCTTCCCAACAGACAGGTGACCTGCACTTCCTTCCATATAAAGCTTCATATGGAGCCATCCCTATGCTAGCATGATGGCTGTTATTGTAGGCAAACTCCACCAGAGGTAGATGCTGCCTCCAAGAACCGCCAAAATCCAGCACACACATTCTGAGCATATCCTCTATTATCTGGATGGTCCTCTCTGACTGTCCATCCGTCTGTGGATGGAAAGCAGTGCTAAAATCTAACCTGGTACCCATAGCATTCTGCAGACTCCACCAAAACCTGAAGATGAACTGGGGCCCTCTATCAGACACTATAGAAATAGGAACCCCATGCAACCTGACAACCTCATCAACATACACCTGCGCCAACTTGTCCACATAGTAGTTACTCCTGACAGGAATGAAGTGAGCAGATTTGGTCAGTCTGTCCACAATCACCCATATGGAGTCTAGTCTGTTGGACGCCGCCGGTAGCCCCACCACGAAGTCCATAGCTATATTCTCCCATTTCCACTCTGGAATAGGTAGTGGGTTAATCTTTTCAGCCGGCTTTTGATGTTCCAGCTTCACCCTCTGACATATTTCGCAGGCTGACACAAACTGTGCCACTTCTCTTTTCATAGCTGGCCACCAATACACTCTCTTCATATCTTGATGCATTTTGGAGGCCCTAGGGTGAACACTGTATCTGGCATTATGAGCTTCCCTCATAATGTCTCCTTTCAGTCCCACGTCATCTAGTACACACAATCTATTCCCATAGCGGAGGATCCCCTTGCTGTCAAACCTGAACTCTTCATTCTTGCCTGACTAAACAGTCCTGGCAATCTTCACTAACTCTAGGTCCTCATGCTGCTTCTGAGCCATCTGCTCCAGAAACACAGGTGCCACTCTCATCTGGGCTATCAAAGCACCTGTACCAGACAACTCCAACTGTAGACCTTAATTAATGAGCTCGAAGAACTGCCTCACCACTGGCCTCCTCTCTGCTGAAATGTGGGACAAACTGCCAAGTGATTTCCGGCTTAAGGCGTCTGCCACAACATTCGCCTTACCCGGATGGTACTGAATCTTGCAATCATAGTCACTAAGTAGTTCTACCCACCTTCTCTGCCTCAAATTCAGCTCTCTCTGACTCAGGATGTACTGCAGGCTTTTATGATCTGTGAAGATCTCACATTTTACCCCATAAAGGTAATGCCTCCACATCTTGAGAGCAAAGATTACCGCTGCCATCTCTAGGTCATGTGTAGGGTAATTCAACTCGTGCTTCTTCAGCTGCCTAGAAGCATAAGCAATCACCCTTTCATTCTGCATTAGCACACAACCCAGTCCCACACGGGACGCATCACAATACACTGAGAAGTCTTCATTACTAGTTGGCAGAGCTAACACTAGTGCTGAAGTCAATCTCTTCTTGAGCTCCTCAAAGCTCTCCTCACACTAGTCGGTCCACACAAACCTCTGGTTCTTCTTAGTCAGTCTGGTCATAGGAGCTGCAAATTTAGAGAAGTCCTGAACGAACCTCCTGTAGTAACCTGCTAAAGCCAAGAAGCTCTTGATCTCTGTCATTATAGTGGGTCTAGGCCAGTTTGCTACAGCTTCCACTTTCTTGGAGTCTACCTCGATTCCATTTTCTGACACCACATGCCCCAAGAATGAAATGCTCCTCAGCCAGAACTCACATTTGGAGAACTTGGCATACAAGCCATGTTCCCTCAAGGTTTGCAGAACTAACCTCAGATGATGGGCATGCTCCTCTGCATTCCTGGAATACACTAAGATATCATCTATGAAGACAATAACGAAGTGATCCAGGTATTGGCTAAACACTCTGTTCATGAGATCCATGAATGCTGCAGGGGCATTGGTCAACCCGAACAGCATTACAAGGAACTCATAGTGCCCATATCTGGTTCTGAACGCCGTCTTCAGCACATCCTCTTCTCTTATCCTCAGCTGATGGTACCCAGATCTCATATCTATTTTGGAGAAACAACCTGGTCCTGATAGCTGGTCGAATAGATCGTCGATCCTCGGCAATGGGTACTTATTCTTGGTAGTGATCTTGTTCAACTGCCTGTAGTCGATACAAAGTCTAAGGGATCCATCTTTCTTTCTCACAAACAGTACTGGAGCACCCCAAGGTGAGGTACTCAGTCGGATGAAGCCCTTATCTACCAACTCTTACAACTGCTCCTTAAGCTCTTTCAATTCTGCTGGTGCCATCCTGTAGGGAGGGATAGAGATCGGTCTAGTTCCAGGCATCAACTCAATTTCGAACTCTATCTCCCTAGCAGGTGGTAAACCTGGCAGCTCGTCTGGAAAAACGTCTAAGGACTCACTAACCACGGGTACTGAGGCGGGCTCTCTGACATGACTACCCAGCTCTCTCACATGAGCTAGAAAACCCTGACAACCCCTCCTGAGCAGCCTACGAGCCAGTAGGGCTGATATCAAACCTCTAGGTGTACTCCCTCTGTCTCCTCTGAAGACAACCTCCGACCCATCCTGACATCTGAACTTGACTACCCTGTCTCTGCAGTCCAAGGTAGCACCATGGGTAGATAACCAATCCATCCCTAGAATGACGTCAAAATCTGTCAAATCTAGAACCACAAGGTCGGCTGAAAGGCATCTTCCCTCAACAAAAACTGGACTATACTGGCAGACTGACTCTGCCACTGATGGGTCGCACTTGGATCCACTGACCCATAGGGGACACTCTAACCCAGAGACCATCAATCCCAACCTCTCGATGGCCCTCGGAGCAATGAAAGAATGAGATGCACCAGGGTCCATTAAGGCATAAACATCTGAGCAACCAATGATGAGATTACCTGCCACCACGGTGTTCGATGCATTTGCCTCCTGCTGTGTCATTGTGAAGATCCGTGCTGGGGCTGATGGACCTTCACCTCTGAAACCCACTGAAGAAGAGGCTGCCCCTCTCCCTCTGCCTCTGCCACTAGCCTGAGTCACGGCTGAAGCTGCTGGCTGAGCCACACTACTAGAAGCTGTCTGCTGAGACTGTGCCATAAAAGCTGCTCTAGGACACTCCCGAGCCATGTGTCCCTCCTGCCCACATCTGAAGCAGGTTGTCGTCCCAACCAGACATACTCCCTTGTGCGGCTTCCCACACTTCATGCATACTACATTATCTGCACCTGAGCTCGAGCCACTTCCTAATCCCAGACCTGACTTGATCTTGCTCCAGAACTTGTTCTTCTTAGACTTCCTGTAGCCTCTGTCCCACTTCTTACTGCCTGAAGCTGCTGAACTCAAGGAAGAAGGATCCAACTTTCCCCCACCTGGGGTCTTGGAACCAGAAGACTGTGCCACTGACTGCCTAACTCTTCCCTCGATTATGGCACTAGCCTCTAGCCTCCATCCTCCGAGCCATATCCACTATGGCATGGAAACTCTCCCTCTCTACTGACTGGATCAAGGAGGAATACCTGGAATGAAGCTTCATGATATACCTCCTTAACTTCTTCTGATCTGTGTCAAGATTCTGCCCAGCAAACGGCAACAGCTCCAAGAACCTGTCTGTATACTCATCCACACTCATCTCATCTGACTACCTCAACTGCTCAAATTCAATCATCTTCAATTCCCTTGAACTGTCAGGGAAAGCCCATCTTGCAAACTCATTTGCAAACTCCTCCCATGATAGGCCGTCCAACCTCGGGTTCACATAATTTCTAAACCACTCTCGGGCCTTCTTGCATTTTAGTGTGAACCCAACCATCTGAATGCCTCTACTGTCATCAGCTCCTATCTCATCTGTTATCACCTTGACCCTCTCAAGGTATACGAACGGGTCATCACCTGTTTCAAACTGGGGAGCACCCAGCTTCATGTAATCGGTCATCTTGACCTTGCTCCCTCCAGATGAGCTAGGCTTAGGCATTTGGGTTACTGGGACAGTAGGTTCTGCTGGTGGTGGAAGAGGTGCAGCATCCCCTGAGGAAGGGTTTGCTGTACCTGGATAGAAAGATGGGGGTGGGTACATAGGGTACTGTGAGTATGGTGGGTAAAAAGGTGGGTATGGCATGTGAGAGTGATAGGGGTTAAAGCTGGGGTAATCCGATGTACCTCCCATCGAATACCCGGGATTTTGAGAAAAGGGTGGGTACTGGGGTGGCTGAACAAATCCCGAGGCCTGGGTGCCTCCTTGGGACTCTCCCATACCCTCTTCCGACATACTCACTCTGAGGTAGCCATCCCTCCTCTGGTCTACATCCATATCATCCCCCACATCCTCTGACATTCCTCCCTGAACTATTCCCCTTACTGATCTGCTTCTACCCAGATCCAAACACCTTTTAGGGTCTCCTACCACTCTTTCCCTGCTGGACCTACTTGACATTGCCCTTGGCAATGCAGGAGGACAGGCATCTGTGCGCTCGTCCTGGGGTGGTACTCCAGTCAATCGTGCAGATCGACGAGTTCCTCTCATCCTGTTTACTGAAAAACAGCACACATCACATAAACATTAGCATCAAATGGTTCATGTGCAAACACATGAACCCACATCACATATATAGCATATCATTAATGCACATGCATATAATCATGGCATTTCACAACATCAATCAAGACAGGTCTCTACATCCTATCCTAGTGCACATGATTCTCCTATTGTGCTTGACCTTCTAGAACATCTATGAGCCCGACACTCTAGGTCCGACCATATGAACCTAGGGCTCTGATACCAATCTGTAACGATCCGAAAATCAGACCGCTACCGGCGCTAGAATCCAGATCGGCATAAGGCCGCCGGGACCCGTAGCAAGCCTGACATACATCCTGTAAACCTGTTAAATCCCATACATGATCAACACATACATAAAAATTTTGAACTTTACTTTTCATTCATTCACCAAACTAAACCTGTGCATGCACTATTCATAAACATTAACCCCTCTTTGGAGTTTTCATCAATGCTCCAATGGGGTGACAACATATATTAAGTTTGGTTTACATAAACATCATAAAACATTTCATTAAAAGATCATGTAACCGAAAAGGGATTAACAACATACTAGGGTCAAGCACAATTCTATCCTCATTAAGATCATTACATTACATTACTGAATTATACTTTTCATTACATCATTTTCATGTCCACTTCTAACTATTACATAGACATGACTTTACTCTAGCTGACCTCCTGGTCTATCCCGTACCTGCAAACCTGGGGAAATTAGGGAGTGGGGTGAGCTACTAGAGCCCAGTGAGCAGAATAATAAAACATTGTATTTAAAACATGTGATATCATGAAATGCATCACCGCACAAACAATTCACATCACGGATGAACTTGTCACCATTTAGCCCTCCATACAGTCTAATCATGCCAGGGGCGTAGAGCAGGCACGCCTGGACTTCCATACCATAACATACATATCCAATCATGCCGGGGGCGTAGAGCAGGCACACCTGGACTTCCATATCATATCATCATGTCATAACATATGAGGGCTAATGGATCATTCAACATTCATCCACATCAACAAGATAATATGCAATGCAACATATTTGTGAATTCTAATGCAAGCATCCTAACATATATCATGGCATTCATGATGCGTGAATCATGCTAAAACTTTCATTATTTGCTTTGAACATAAAGAGTTATTCCACTCACCTCTGGCTGAAGCTCTACTGACTCTGAAGCAGCTGACTCACTGCTAGGGTCCTCAGTTCCTCGGGTCCAAACCTACACAGGTGGACTCAAATGAGGGACCAAACATACATAAACATGACTCTAAAATACTCCCCAAAAACCCCCTAAAACATCTTAAAACAATCATAGAAATCATGCAAAGGAGGGCTGAACAGGGCACTTTCGACGGCAGGTTCGGCGGCCGAAAGTCCCTCCAGAGCCGAAAGTCATGCACCTTCGGGGGCACTTTCGGCGGCCAAAGGTTCCCTCCAGAGACGAAACTCATGCATGTTCAGAGGCCGAAAGTCCCTTCCAGAGCCGAAAGTCCACTTTTGGGGGCAGGGTTCGGCAGCCAAAAGTTGGCCTCCACAGGCAGGTTCGGCGGCCGAAAGAGCCTTCGGCTGCCGAACCTGGGTCCTCCTAAAGTAGCAGAACCCAGCCTTTCTCATGCATAAACACCTCCCAACTCATCCAATCATGCATTTTCCTATTCTACAACATGCATACTCAAGCATATAAGCTCCTAGGGGCTTCAAACTATCTTAAACCCCAACAACAACACATCAAACATGTATTTTCTACATACATTGTTCATAACACACATTTAACGAAAAACTCATCATAAACCTACACATGCATTTCTACCCCAAGGAACTTCATAAAACTTGCTTAAAACATGAAGTGAACTATGGATCTACTCTTACCTCTAGAAGAACGAGGGGAGAGACGATCCTAGCTCGGAGATGGGGAGAAATCAATTATTTGGTCTCCAAGCTTCAAAACTTGCTCTTTTTGTTCAAATATCTTCAAATCAACATAAAGCTTGTTAAAACATGAAAGATCAACCATGGGAGAGCAGGAACTCACTGTGGCCGAAAATGGGGAGAAAACTCGCCCGTTTCGGCCATGGAGCCCTTTTATAGGGGCTGCCAGACCACCTTTCGGCAGCCTAAGGTGCCTCCAAAACTCATGCAAGTTCAGCGGCCGAACATGAAGTTCGGCGGCCGAACCTTTGAAACTTTCGGAAGCCTAACTTGCCCCCCTAAACTATCCAATGTTCGGCGGCCGAACCTGGAAATGCCTCCTTGGTCTTTTTCATTCAAAACTCAATTTCTTTCTTGCTTAAAACCGTAAAATACATTAAAACATTTCATAAAAACATGATTTTACCCTTCTAGAGGTTTTCGACATCCGAGATCCCACCGGACGGTAGGAATTCCGATACCGAAGTCTAGCCGGGTATTACAGAGATACTATGCATTATTGTCTCTATATATATATAATATATATATGCAATGCTATAATATATATATGTAAGACAAAATAATTATAAGAAAATAAATTTTAAATTATTTTCTTTTAGTCTTTAAATAAGATTTAAATGACTATATTTTATTATTTTGTCATATGTTAGTATGAGATACTATGCATTATTGTCTAGATATATATGTATGCATATAGGATGCTGTAATATATATATGCAAGACAAAATAATTAAAATTAAAAGATGAACCCTCACTCTAAAATTTTAAGTTTTAATGCCACCCATATATTAAACACCTATCAAGACTAAGATCACCAAAATGCAGGTTTTACCAAAGCAAAGTGCATTAGGTTATCCTGGTAAGATAGGATGAGTAATAGTTACTCATTTATTTAATTTTGGTTGAGCTTAATTAGGCTATCAAAATGGTTTTGGACCTAAAGCATTAGGTGGGGTATAACATGCATTTGACATATGATGTCAACACCTCATAATCTAAGAGTTACATTAGATGTAATTGGTAAGGGGTTACCTACCTAAATAACTTAATTCTAAGCGTCATGCCAAAGCTGACTTAGAATTAGGTGAAATATGGATCTTAGCCCACTAAATTATTATTATTATTTTGAGGGTTGTATTTTAGTGGGAGATTATTATCACCTCAATATTAATTGATTATATTTGCATATTTTGTAGATAATTATGGCTGCTAATAACAATTCCACCTTATCACTGCGATCCATCCTTGAGAAGGATAAACTGAAAGAAAATGGGACTAATTTTGTTGACTGGTTTAGAAACTTGAGAATTGTTCTCAAGCAAGAGAAAAAGTCCTATGTGCTTGATTAAGCTATCCCAGAACCACTTCCTGCTGATGCTACTAATGCTGTTAAGAACAAGCATAAGAAGCATATGGATGATTCTAATGACATTGGATGTCTTATGTTGGCAACTATGTGTCCAGAACTTCAGAAGGATCTAGAGCACCTTGAGGCCTATGAGATGAGTGTCCATCTCAAACAGACTTTCCAACAACAAGCTAGGCAGGATAGGTATGAAACCACCATTGCATTGCATGATTGCAAAATTGCTGAAGGTGAATTAGTTAGTGCTCATGTTTTGAAAATGAAAGGCTACATTGATCACCTTGCTAGGCTTGGCTACCCTTTGAGTTTAGAACTCTCCACGGATTTGATCTTACATTCTTTACTTGGCAGTTTTTCTCAATTTGTTATGAACTATAACATGAACAATATGGAGAAATCCATTCCTGAGCTGCATGGGATGCTAAAGACAGCTGAGGTAAATATCAAGAAAAGGCCTACCCAAATTTTGAATGTCAATAAGGGTAAGCCCATGAAAATAAGGGGAAGCCCAAGTCTAAAGGTGGACAAGGGCTTAAGGGACGAGGCAAGCCTAAATGGCAATCCAAGGCAAAAGTTCCTAAGGAAATAGTTTCTAAGGAAGGAATCTGCTTCCATTGCAAGGAACCAGAGCATTGGAAGAGAAACTGCAAACTCTATTTGGATGAGTGCAAGAAGAAGAAGAGTAGTGAGACTACGACTTCAGGTATTTATGTTATAGATATTAATTTATCTATTTCTACTTCATGGGCATTAGATACCGGATGTGGCTCTCACATTTATACAAATGTGAAGGGTCTCAAAAGGAGTAGAAACTGAAAAAAAGCGATGTGGACCTACGTGTAGGCAATGGAGCAAGAGTTGCTGCCATAGCTGTAGGGACATATGAACTTGTGTTGCCCAATGGGCTTTTGTTAGTTTTAAACAATTGCTTTTATGTTCCCACTTTGAGTAGGAATATTATTTCAGTTTTTGTTTTGGACGATGAAGGCTTTTCATCTCTTATTAAGAATAAGAAATGCTCCATTAATAAAGATGATTTGCTTTATTGTATTGCAAATTCATATGATGGCCTTTATGTCCTTGATCTAGATGATTCTAGAGACAACAATATCTATAACATAACTTCTAAGAAAACTAAGCCAAATGAGTTAATCCCAACATATTTATGGCACTGTCGTCTTAGCCATATAAATGAGAATCGCATATCTAAGCTCCATAAAGATGGTTTATTAAATTCATTTGATTTTGAATCATTTGAAAATTGTGAATCTTATTTGCTTGGTAAGATGACAAAGGATCCTTTTGCTGGACAAGGTCAAAAGGCTTCAGACTTATTGGGCTTAATACATACAGATGTATGTGGCCCACTAAGCATTAGTGCCAGGGGAGGTTATCAGTACTTCATTACATTCACTGATGATTTCAGTAGGTATGGCTATATCTACCTAATGAAACATAAGCATGAATCTTTGAAATGTTTAGAACTTTTCAAAATGAAGTACAAAAATCAACTTGGTAGAACTATTAAAATACTTTGATCTGATCGAGGTGGTGAATATTTGAGCCAAGAGTTTGATGAACATCTTAGAAACTGTGGAATTATTTTACAATTGACTCCTCCAGGAACTCCACAATGGAATGGTGTTTCTGAAAGGAGAAATCGAACTTTATTAGATATGGTTCGATCTATGATGAGTCAAACGAATCTCCCTTTATCGTTTTGGGGTTATGCCTTGGAAACAGCTGCATTCATTTTAAACCGAGTACCATCGAAAGCGGTTGAAAAGAAACCATATGAGTTATGGACTAGCAAAATGCCCAGTTTGTCTTTCCTTAAGATTTGGGGTTGTGAGGCTTATGTGAAACGCTCAAATAAGCTAGCTCCAAAATCTATCAAGTGCAATTTTGTGGTGTATCCTAAGGAAACCAAAGGATACTATTTCTATATTCCCTCAGAGAACAAAGTGTTTGTTGCTCGAAATGATACCTTTTTAGGAAAGGAATTTATCTCTCAGATTCAGTGGGAGTACAGTGCGACTTGAGGAAACTCAAGAACCATAAGAGAGCATTGAACCGCTGGTAGAACCACTTTCAGAACCACAAACAGCTGTGGAAACTGAAAAGGTGACACAAGTCCCATGCAGATCTGATAGGACACATCATCAGCCTGAGAGATATGGATTTCTCATGACTGACAATCGTGAACTTTTGCTCAAGGATGTGTACATGACACAACCTAAGGGTTTTGTAATCCCTGAGAATTCTGAAAAGATTTGTAAGCTTCAGAGATCCATTTATGGATTGAAGCAAGCTCCTCGGAGCTGGAATCTTCGTTTTGATGAAACAGTCAGGGACTTTGGATTCATCAAAAATGAAGATGAACCTTGTGTTTACAAGATGGTTAGTGGGAGTGCAGTTGTGTTTCTAGTCCTATATGTGGATGACATATTACTCATTGGAAATGATATCCCTACCTTGCTAAAGGTTAAGACTTGGTTAGGGAATTCTTTTTCAATGAAGGACTTAGGTGAGGCCGCATATATCCTTGGTATTAAGATTTATAGGAATAAATCTAAGAGGATAATTGGTCTGAGTCAAAGTACTTATATTGACAAAGTGCTGAAAAGGTTCAGCATGTAAGATTCCAAAAGAAGATTCTTGCCCATGTCTCATGGTATTCATCTCAGCAAGAATCAATGTCCTATGACATCTGATGAGCGAGAACGAATGAATAAGATTCCTTATGCTTCTGCTATTGGATCTATCATGTATGCCATGCTATGTACTAGACCAGACGTCTCATATGCCTTGAGCACAACAAGCAGATATCAAGCAGATCCTGGTGAAAGTCACTGGACAGCTGTTAAGAATATCCTAAAGTACCTTAGAAGGATTAAGGATGCATTCCTAGTTTATGGAGGATTGGAAGACGAGCTAGTTGTAAGTGGTTACACAGATGCTAGTTTCCAAACTGACATAGATGACTTCAGATCGCAGTTAGGATTCGTATTCACTTTAAATGGTGGAGTTGTTAGTTGGAAAAGTTCCAAGCAGAGCACTGTAGCAGATTCTACAATAGAAGTTGAGTATATAGCAGCATCAGATGCAGCTAAAGAGGCAATCTGGATGAAGAAGTTCATCACAGAGTTGGGAGTGGTTCCCAGCATTGCAAATCCTATGGACCTTTATTATGGTAATAACGGTGCCATAGCATAGGCAAAGGAGCCTAGATCTCACCGGAGATCTAAACATATACTCAGGCAATATCACCTTATTCGAGAGATCATTGATAGAGGAGATATCAAAATATGCAAAGTAGACACAAATGACAACATTGCAAATCCACTGACTAAGCCTCTTTCACAAGTCAAGCATGATCAGCACACTAGGTCTATGGGTATTAGATACTTATATGATTAGGCCTAGTGCAAGTGGGAGATTGTTAGTGTATATGCCCTAGGCCATTATCTTGGACCTTTTTGTATGTCGTTTTGGTTATTAATAAAAGAGGTTTTTATCATTATTATTTGTTTGCATGTTACATAATAATGATTATCATCCCTAGTTACTTATTATTATGTTGATAATAATAAAATATAACTAGTATGATTATTGATTGATAATCATGAGATGATTATGTATATGTTGATATAATTCAATAATCATAAATACTTGTTAGAGAACAAAGTATTGGATGGACCCGCATTGAGATCACTACATGGGTCATTGTCATAAGTGAATCTCAAAGTAGTTATGTCTTAATCCTTTGACTTAAGATTGTCATAGTTTCCAACATAAGGACTATTATGTTTTGACATAAACAAACGTTGTCTTTAATCGGACAATCATAAAGGTTATGATTGAGCATGATAGAAATTATGTAGAGGACAATGAACAATCAAGATAGGATTTGTCCCTCTTTTTGAGAGAGATATCTTCTGGGCCCCTCGATAAGTGAGACTGAGAAATGCATGGCCGTGCTCAAATGAATTGATAGTGTGATCAATATCATTTGAATTTATCAGTCTACTAAGAGATCGAGAAATCATAAATTTGAACATTATAAGTTTGACATTGACTATGACTTCTGTTCAAACTAGATATCATGTGATAAAGGGATTAATTCATGTTCTATTTATTAAGCTTTATTGGACTATTGATCCTCATATTAGTTGGGTAGTCATAATGTCTTGCTAGAGGCCACTTATGACTTATGGGCCTTGTGGGACTGGGCCTATTGCCAATTAATGTGAGCCTATTGGGTCACACACAAAAGAACGTTGTTGATGTGCTATGTCATATTAATGGGCTAAAAGCCCAAAGCCTATTAATATAATTAATAATAATAAAGTGTTATTATTATTAATCATTAATATAATTAATAATAATAATAAAGTGTTATTATTATTATTAATATTAATTATTAATATAGTTAATAATAATAAAGTGTTATTATTATTGATTATTTATTATTATGAGATAATAATATTTAAAAGATCTGCAGTCTATCTGTAAGTGTGACAGATAAAGGACTCTATCACATAAGATATTTGAATATCTTCAAGATTGTGATAGTGGGTTCTGAGCACAACTCTTTTAGAAAAAGAGTTGGTGGAAAATAAAAGACTGAAATATATAAATACTCCTACTACGAATTGTGGGGGTGGACGACGTTTTGAGAAAACTCAGTCTAATAACTGCAGATTGTGGAGCACATAATCTATCCATCTTTAGAGAGCTAACACTCTAGAAGGATAGAAGACGTTTGTGTGGATACCATAGAGGGTGTTCGTGTGAAAAAGCAGCACCATCAGTTCAACATTGTATCTTCTCAAAGAGATTAACAGGTTAGTCTCATATTCTTCTTGTGAATTAAGCGAAGCACTCGGATTCTGGGAAAGGAAATCAACAGAGATTTTATTTTTCCACTGCGCAACTGGGTTGCAATAATCTCAGGATTTCCTAACACGAACGTCTTCTATCCTTTTAGAGTGCTAGCTCTCTCAAGGATGGATAGATTATGTGCTCCACAATCTGCAGCGGTTAGACTGAATTTTCTAAAAACTATCGTCAACACTATCTTCGTAGAAAGAGTATTTATATATTTCAGTCTGTTCGTTTTCCCACAACTCTTTTCCTAAAAGAGTTGTACTACTCTTTTCCCAAAAGAGTTGCGTTCAGAACCCACTATCACAATCTCGCAGATACTCAAATATCTTTATGTGATAGAGTCCTTTATTTGTAATAGTTACAGATAGACTGCAGATCTTTTAAATATTATTATCTTATAATAATAAATAATTAATAATAATAACACTTTATTATTATTAATTAATATTAATAATAATAACACTTTATTATTATTAATTATACTAATGGACTTTTAGCCCATTAATATAGCACATCAACAACGTTCTTATATGTGACCCAATAGGCTCACATTAATTGGCAATAGGCCCAGTCCAACAAGGCCTATAAGTCATAAGTGGCCTCTAGCAAGACATTATGACTACCCAACTAATATGAGGATCAATAGTCCGATAAACCCTATTAAATAGAACATGAATTAATCCCTTTGTCACACGATATCTAGTTTTAACATAAGTCATGGTCAATGTCAAACTTATAATGTTCAAACTTATGATTTCTCGATCTCTAAGTAGACTGATAATGTAATACCCGGCTAGACTCCGGTATCGGAATCCCTACCGTTCGGTGGGACCTCGGATGTCGAAAACCTCTAGAAGGGTAAAACTATGATTTTATGAAATGTTTTCAAGTATTTCATGTTTTTAAGTAAGAAATTAAATGAGTTTTGGCATGAAAAATCTTTGGAGGAAAACCCAGGTTCGGCCGCCAAAAGTCAAGTTCGGCCGCCGAACATGCATGCGTTTTGGAGGCACGTTAGGCCCCCGAAAGCATGAGTGAGGGAAGTCAAGGTTCGGCCGCCGAACCTCATGTTCGGCCGCCGAACATTTGCATGAATGCGGAGGCACATTCGGCCCCCGAACGTGGTCTGGCCAGCCACTATAAAAGGGTCCCTTAGCCGAAAATGGGCGAGCTTTTTCTCCCCATTTCGGCCAAGGTGAGCATTCCGCCATCCTTCCCCAATCTTGAGTTTTTCCTTCCTTTTTCCCTGATCTTTACAAGTTTATAACTTTGTTTTTGAAGATCTTGGAGCTTAGAACGAGTTTTGGAGCTTGGAGACCAAAAGTTGGAACTTCTCCCATCTCCAAGTTTAGATCTCCTCAACCCTCGATCTTCAAGAGGTAAGAGCCGATCTTAAGCTCAATGTATGATTTAAACAAGTTTTATGAAGTTTTAAGGGGTAGAATGCATGTTAGGATATATGTTAAACCTATGGGTTTTTGATGACTTTTTGAACAATGTAGCTTGATTGTGTGTGATTGAAGTGTTGTAGATGGGGTATATGCATGTTTGAGGCCCCTAGGAACTTGTATGCATGCTTTGGTTGAACAATATGCATGTTTGGAAGGTTTGGAGGCGAAATGTGCTAAGGGAGCCAAGTTTCTGCCCTTTGGCAGAAACCAGGTTCGGCAGCCGAAGGTACTTTCGGCCGCCGAACATGGCTGGGGAGGCAGGCCTTTCGGCTGCCGAAGTTGCCCCCGAAAAGAGACTTTCGTCTCTGTCTGGCACTTTCGGCCGCCGAAGGTGCTGCCGAACCTACCTGAGTTTCGTCTCTGTCCAGGACTTTCGGCCGCCGAAGGTGCCGCCGAAAGTGCCCTGTTCAGCCATTTCTTGCATGTTTTCATGTGATGTTTTCAGGATGTTTTAGGGGGTCTTTGGGGAGTATTTTAGAGTCATGTTCATGTATGTTTGGTGCCTCATTTGAGTCCACCTGTGTAGGTTCGGACCCGAGGAACCGAGACCCCCGGTTGTGAGATAGTCGTTCAGAGTTCGTTGTTAAAGCTTCAGTTACCATGTGAGTGGAACAACCTCTTAAGCTTTAAAATAAATGAATAAATGAATGAATCATAAAGCATTGCCCATGCATCATTATGCCATGCAATATTAGGTTGTTGCACTAGAATTCACGAATATGTTGCATTGCATACTTTGTTGTTGATGTGGATGAATGTTGAATGATCCATTAGCCCTTGTATGTCATGATAGCCTATGTGAGTCCAGGTGTGCCTGCTACGGCTCTACGCCCCTGGCACTATGACTGATTATGGAAGTCCGGGTGTGCCTGCTTCGGCTCTACACCCCCGGCATGTATAAGTAAGAAAGATAGGGGCTAAATGGTGACAAGTTCATCCTTGTTGTGAAATGTTTGTGTTATGGCGCATACATGAAAGCATGAATAAGAAAAAGTTATATGATAATAATAATAATAAAATGAATAATAATATACCTAAAAAGGGAGGAATTAAAACAAATGTTTTTCTTAGTTTCTGCTCACTGGGCTCTAGTAGCTCACCCCACTCCCTTTATCCCCAGAGTTGCAGGTACAGGATAGATCAAGAAGTCGGCTAGAGTGAAGTCAAGTCATGTATGTTGTAATAGATAGTAGTGGACATGAACATGATGTAATGAATATTTATGACCATGTAATGTAATGAATGATTTGATGATGTATTGAGGATTATAGTAGTGCTTGACCTAGAGGTGTGTGAATCCCCATTTTGTACAGAGTGTTTAATGAGTAATGATGTTAATGACTATGATTATCCAAGCTGATATGTATGATGATGATACCCCATTGGAGTATTTGATGAGGACTCCAGTGTGGGGTTTATGTACGATTTTGTGCATGCACAGGTTTTGCTTGGATAAGAGAAAAGAAAATTTTTTGTACAGATCATGTATATGTTGTTATGTATGGGATTCCACAGGTTTATAGGAGGTATGTAGGCTTGCTACGGGTCCCGGCGGCCTTAAGCCGATCTGGATCCTAGCGCCGGTAACGGGTCGGATTTCCGGGTCGTTACAGAGTGGTATCAGAGCCCTAGGTTCATATGGTCGGACCTAAAGTGTCGGGCTCATAGATGTTCTAGAAGGTCAAGCACACTAGGAAAATCATGTCCACTAGGATAGGATGTAGAGTCCTGTCTATATGATGATATGCATGTGCATAAATGCTATGATGTGATGCTATGATGTGATGCTATGTATGTGATGAGGGTTCATGTGTGCCCACATGAACCATATGATGCTAATGATTGCTTGTGCTATGTGCTGTTTTTCAGAAAATAGAATGAGAGGAACTCGTCGATCTGCACGATTGACTAGAGTGCCACCTCAGGACGAGGGCGCTGATGCCCGTCCTTCAGCTTTGCCTAGGGCAATGTCCAGTAGGTCCAACAGAGACAGAGTAGCTAGAGACCCTAGAAGGTCTTTGGATCTGGGTAGAAGCAGATCAGTAAGGGGAACAGTGCAGGGAGGAATGTCTGAGGATATGGAAGTAGATCAGAGGAGGGATGGCAGTCTCGGTGTGAGCATGCCGGAAGAGGGCATGGGAGAATCAGAAGGAGGCACTCAGGCCTCGAGTTATGTCCAGCCACATCACTACCCACCCTATTCACACCATCCAGGGTATTCGATGGGAGGTACATCGGATTACCCCAGTTTTAGCCCTTATCCTCCGCATATGCCATACCCACCTTACTACCCACCATACTCTCAGTACCCCATGTACCCACCTCCACCTCCCTATACCAGTACAGCAAACCCTACCCCAGGGGATGTTGTACCTCCACCACCACCAGTATCTACTGTCCCGGAAACACAAGTACCCAAACCTACCTCATCTGGAGGGAGCAAGGTCAAGATGACCGATTATATGAAGCTGGGTGCTTCCCAGTTTGAAACCGGTGATGATCCGTTCGTGTATTTGGAGCGGGTCAAGGCAATTACAGATGAGATAGGGGCTGATGACAGTAGAGCCATTCAGATGGCCGGGTTCACGCTTAAGTGCAAGAAGGCACGGGAGTGGTTCAAGAATTATGTGAACCCGAGAGTGGACAGCATGAATTGGGAAGAGTTTTCAAATGAGTTTGCAGGATGGGCTTTCCCTGATAGTTCAAGGGAATTGAAGATGATAGAATTCGAGCAGTTGAGGCAAACTGATGACATGAGTATAGACGAGTACACAGACAGGTTCCTGGAGTTGTTGCCATATGCTGGGCTGAATTTGGACACAGATCAAAAGAAGTCAAGGAGATATATTATGAGGCTGCACTCCAGGTATTCCTCTTTAGTACAGTCAGCAGAGAGAGAGAGTTTCCATGCCATAGTGGATATGGCTAGGAGAATGGAGGCTAGTGCTATCGTTGAGGGGAAGGTGAAACAGTCAGTGGCACAGTCTTCTGGTTCCAAGACCCCAGGTGGGGAAAGGGTAGACTCTTCTTCTCTAAGTGCAGCAGTTGCAGGCAGTGAGAAGTGGGACAGAGGCCATAGAAAATCTAAGAAGAATAAGTTCTGGAACAAGATCAAGTCAGGTCTGGGTTTAGGCAGTGGCTCAAGCTCTGGCGCAGAGGTTACAGCATGTATGAGATGTGGGAGACCACACAAGGGAGTATGTCTGGCAGGGACAAACACATGTTTCAGATGCGGACAGGCGGGTCATTTGGCTCGAGACTGTCCTAGAGGAGCCTTTACAGCACCGTCTCAGCAGACAACCTCCGGCAGTGTGGTGCAGCCAGTAGCTCCAGCCGCAACACAGGCCAGTGGCAGGGGCAGAGAGAGAGGGTCAGCCTCTTCATCAGCAGGATACAGAGGTGAAGGTCCATCAGCTCCGGCACGGATCTTCACTATGACTCAGCAGGAGGCCAACACATCCAACACCGTGGTGGCAGGTAATCTCATCATTGGTTGTTCTGATGTGTATGCCTTAATGGACCCGGGTGCATCTCATTCTTTTATTGCTCCGAGAGTCGTGGAGAGGGTAGGATTGATGGTCTCCGGGTTAGAGTGTCCCCTATGGGTCAGTGGACCCAAGTGTGACCCGTCAGTGGCAGAGGCAGTCTGCCAATGTAGTCCAGTTTTCATAGAGGGGAGATGCCTTTCCGCCGACCTTGTGGTTTTAGATTTGACAGATTTTGACGTCATTCTAGGGATGGATTGGTTATCGACCCATGGTGCTACCTTTGACTGTAGAGACAAGGTAGTCAGATTCAGAGATCAGGATGGGTCAGAGGTCGTCTTCAGAGGAGACAAGAGGGGTACACCTAGAGGTCTGATCTCAGCTCTTCAGGCTCGTAGGTTGCTTAGGAGGGGATGTCAGGGGTTTCTAGCTCATGTGAGGGAGTTAGATAGTCATGTCAGAGAGCCCGCCTCAGTGCCTGTGGTGAGTGAGTTCTTAGATGTTTTCCCAGACGAGCTGCCAGGGTTACCACCTGCTAGGGAGATAGAGTTCGAGATTGAGTTAATGCCTGGTACCAGACCGATCTCTATCCCTCCCTACAGGATGGCACCAGCTGAATTGAAAGAACTGAAGGAACAGTTGCAAGAGCTGGTAGATAAGGGTTTCATCCGACCGAGTACTTCACCTTGGGGTGCTCCGGTTTTGTTTGTGAGGAAGAAGGATGGATCCCTCAGACTTTGTATCGACTACAGACAGTTGAACAAGGTCACTACCAAGAACAAGTACCCTTTGCCCAGGATCGACGATCTATTCGACCAGCTAGCAGGAGCAGGTTG
The DNA here is from genome assembly GCF_001659605.2 of Manihot esculenta. Classification (NCBI taxonomy): domain Eukaryota; kingdom Viridiplantae; phylum Streptophyta; class Magnoliopsida; order Malpighiales; family Euphorbiaceae; genus Manihot; species Manihot esculenta. The sequence continues at coordinate 15,888,067 of NC_035177.2, forward strand.
TTTCTCCAAAATAGATATGAGATCAGGGTACCATCAGTTGAGGATAAGGAATGAAGATGTACCGAAGACAGCTTTCAGGACCAGGTATGGGCACTATGAGTTCCTTGTGATGCCGTTTGGGCTGACCAACGCCCCTGCAGCATTCATGGACCTCATGAACAGAGTATTCAGTCAGTATCTGGATCACTTCGTTATTGTCTTCATAGATGATATCCTAGTGTATTCCAGGAATGCAGAGGAGCATGCCCATCACCTGAGGACAGTTTTGCAGACCTTGAGAGAGCATGGCTTGTATGCCAAGTTCTCCAAGTGTGAGTTTTGGCTTAGGAGCATTTCATTCTTGGGGCACATTGTGTCAGAACAGGGTATTGAAGTAGACCCCAAGAAGGTAGAGGCTGTAGCTAACTGGCCTAGACCCAACACAGTGACCGAGATCAAGAGTTTTCTGGGTTTAGCAGGTTACTACAGGAGGTTCGTACAGGACTTCTCAAAGATTGCTGCTCCTATGACCAAATTGACAAAGAAGAATCAAAAGTTCATATGGACCGATCAGTGTGAGGGAAGCTTTGAGGAGCTTAAGAGGAGGTTGACTTCAGCACCGGTGTTAGCTCTGCCAAAAAGTGATGATGACTTCTCAGTATATTGTGATGCGTCCCGTGTGGGACTGGGTTGTGTGCTAATGCAAAATGAGAGGGTGATCGCTTATGCTTCTAGGCAGCTGAAGAAGCATGAGCTGAATTACCCCACACATGACCTAGAGATGGCAGCAGTGATCTTTGCACTCAAGATGTGGAGGCATTACCTTTATGGGGTAAAGTGTGAGATCTTCACAGATCATAAGAGCCTGCAACACATCTTGAGTCAGAGAGATTTGAATTTGAGGCAGAGGAGATGGGTAGAGCTGTTGAGTGACTATGATTGTAAGATTCAGTACCATCCGGGTAAGGCGAATGTTGTGGCAGACGCCCTAAGCCGGAAATCACTCGGCAGTCTATCCCACATTTCAGCGGAGAGGAGGCCGGTGGTGAAGGAGTTCCACAGACTTATGAGTGAGGGATTACAGTTGGAGTTGTCTGGCACAGGTGCCTTAGTGGCTCAGATGAGAGTGACACCCGTGTTTCTGGAGCAGGTAGCTCAGAAACAGCATGAGGACCCAGAGTTGGTCAGGATAGCCAGAACGGTTCAGTCAGGCCAGAGTAATGAGTTCAAGTTTGATGATAAGGGGATCCTCCGCTACGGGAACAGATTATGTGTGCCAGATGACATTGGTCTGAAGGGAGATATTATGGGGGAAGCCCATAATACCAGGTATAGTGTTCACCCTGGAGCCACCAAGATGTATCAGGATCTGAAGAGAGTGTATTGGTGGCCAGCTATGAAGAAGGACGTGGCACTGTTCGTGTCAGCCTGCGATGTGTGTCAGAGGGTGAAACTAGAGCATCAGAAGCCGGCTGGAATGTTGAATCCACTACCGATTCCAGAGTGGAAATGGGAGAATATAGCTATGGACTTCGTAGTGGGGTTACCGGCGGCGTCCAACAGATTGGACTCCATATGGGTGATTGTGGACAGACTCACCAAATCTGCTCACTTCATCCCTGTCAGGAGTGGTTACTCTGTGGACAAGTTGGCGCAGGTGTACGTAGATGAGATTGTCAGACTGCATGGGGTCCCGGTATCTATAGTGTCAGATAGAGGGCCCCAGTTCACCTCCAGGTTTTGGCGGAGTCTGCAGAACGCTATGGGTACCAGATTAGACTTCAGTACTGCCTTCCACCCACAGACAGACGGACAGTCAGAGAGGACCATCCAGACAATAGAAGATATGCTTAGAATGTGTGTGCTAGATTTTGGCGGTTGTTGGAGGCAGCATCTTCCTTTGGTGGAGTTTGCCTACAATAACAGCTATCATGCTAGCATAGGGATGGCTCCATACGAAGCTTTGTATGGGAGGAAGTGCAGATCACCTATCTGCTGGGAGGAAGTAGGAGAGAGGACTCTTGCGGGTCCGGAGTTAGTAGAGCTTACCAGCAGGGTGGTACCCATAATCAGAGAGAGGATCAAGACTGCTGCTAGTCGGCAGAAGAGTTATGCAGATATTCGCAGAAGACAGCTAGAGTTTCAGGAGGGGGATTTGGTTTTGCTCAAGGTGTCTCCTATGAAAGGAGTGGTTCGGTTCGGGAAGAAGGGTAAGTTAGCTCCACGGTACATCGGTCCTTTCGAGGTGCTTCAGAGGGTCGGTAATGTGTCGTACAAGCTAGACTTGCCTGCTTCGATGGAGAGAATCCATCCGGTTTTCCATGTTTCTCTGTTACGGAAGTACGTGTCAGATCCGAGCAAGGTTCTTAGTGAGCCTGATGTAGAGATCCAAGAGGATCTCACCTATGTAGAGCAGCCAGTGCGGATTCTTGACACCCAGATCAGAAAGCTGAGGAACAAGGAAATCCCGATGGTAAAGGTCCTTTGGAACCACCACAACTTAGAGGAATGCACCTGGGAGACCCGGGAGTCTATGCTCCAGCAATACCCCCATCTGTTTTGAGGTGAGTGTTAGTCGTTCTATGTGTTGCATGTATGAGATATTGTATGCTATGTTGTATGTTATGATTCATGCCATGCTTTGTATGTTAGTGAGGAACATTCGGGGACGAATGTTCTTAAGGGGGGGAGAATGTAATACCCGGCTAGACTCCGGTATCGGAATCCCTACCGTTCGGTGGGACCTCGGATGTCGGAAACCTCTAGAAGGGTAAAACTATGATTTTATGAAATGTTTTCAAGTATTTCATGTTTTTAAGTAAGAAATTAAATGAGTTTTGGCATGAAAAATCTTTGGAGGAAAACCCAGGTTCGGCCGCCGAAAGTCAAGTTCGGCCGCCGAACATGCATGCGTTTTGGAGGCACGTTAGGCCCCCGAAAGCATGAGTGAGGGAAGTCAAGGTTCGGCCGCCGAACCTCATGTTCGGCCGCCGAACATTTGCATGAATGCGGAGGCACATTCGGCCCCCGAACGTGGTCTGGCCAGCCACTATAAAAGGGTCCCTTAGCCGAAAATGGGCGAGCTTTTTCTCCCCATTTCGGCCAAGGTGAGCATTCCGCCATCCTTCCCCAATCTTGAGTTTTTCCTTCCTTTTTCCCTGATCTTTACAAGTTTATAACTTTGTTTTTGAAGATCTTGGAGCTTAGAACGAGTTTTGGAGCTTGGAGACCAAAAGTTGGAACTTCTCCCATCTCCAAGTTTAGATCTCCTTAACCCTCGATCTTCAAGAGGTAAGAGCCGATCTTAAGCTCAATGTATGATTTAAACAAGTTTTATGAAGTTTTAAGGGGTAGAATGCATGTTAGGGTATATGTTAAACCTATGGGTTTTTGATGACTTTTTGAACAATGTAGCTTGATTGTGTGTGATTGAAGTGTTGTAGATGGGGTATATGCATGTTTGAGGCCCCTAGGAACTTGTATGCATGCTTTGGTTGAACAATATGCATGTTTGGAAGGTTTGGAGGCGAAATGTGCTAAGGGAGCCAAGTTTCTGCCCTTTGGCAGAAACCAGGTTCGGCAGCCGAAGGTACTTTCGGCCGCCGAACATGGCTGGGGAGGCAGGCCTTTCGGCTGCCGAAGTTGCCCCCGAAAAGAGACTTTCGTCTCTGTCTGGCACTTTCGGCCGCCGAAGGTGCCGCCGAACCTACCTGAGTTTCGTCTCTGTCCAGGACTTTCGGCCGCCGAAGGTGCCGCCGAAAGTGCCCTGTTCAGCCATTTCTTGCATGTTTTCATGTGATGTTTTCAGGATGTTTTAGGGGGTCTTTGGGGAGTATTTAGAGTCATGTTCATGTATGTTTGGTGCCTCATTTGAGTCCACCTGTGTAGGTTCGGACCCGAGGAACCGAGACCCCCGGTTGTGAGATAGTCGTTCAGAGTTCGTTGTTAAAGCTTCAGTTACCATGTGAGTGGAACAACCTCTTAAGCTTTAAAATAAATGAATAAATGAATGAATCATAAAGCATTGCCCATGCATCATTATGCCATGCAATATTAGGTTGTTGCACTAGAATTCACGAATATGTTGCATTGCATACTTTGTTGTTGATGTGGATGAATGTTGAATGATCCATTAGCCCTTGTATGTCATGATAGCCTATGTGAGTCCAGGTGTGCCTGCTACGGCTCTACGCCCCTGGCACTATGACTGATTATGGAAGTCCGGGTGTGCCTGCTACGGCTCTACGCCCCCGGCATGTATAAGTAAGAAAGATAGGGGCTAAATGGTGACAAGTTCATCCTTGTTGTGAAATGTTTGTGTTATGGCGCATACATGAAAGCATGAATAAGAAAAAGTTATATGATAATAATAATAATAAAATGAATAATAATATACCTAAAAAGGGAGGAATTAAAACAAATGTTTTTCTTAGTTTCTGCTCACTGGGCTCTAGTAGCTCACCCCACTCCCTTTATCCCCAGAGTTGCAGGTACAGGATAGATCAAGAAGTCGGCTAGAGTGAAGTCAAGTCATGTATGTTGTAATAGATAGTAGTGGACATGAACATGATGTAATGAATATTTATGACCATGTAATGTAATGAATGATTTGATGATGTATTGAGGATTATAGTAGTGCTTGACCTAGAGGTGTGTGAATCCCCATTTTGTACAGAGTGTTTAATGAGTAATGATGTTAATGACTATGATTATCCAAGCTGATATGTATGATGATGATACCCCATTGGAGTATTTGATGAGGACTCCAGTGTGGGGTTTATGTACGATTTTGTGCATGCACAGGTTTTGCTTGGATAAGAGAAAAGAAAATTTTTTGTACAGATCATGTATATGTTGTTATGTATGGGATTCCACAGGTTTACAGGAGGTATGTAGGCTTGCTACGGGTCCCGGCGGCCTTAAGCCGATCTGGATCCTAGCGCCGGTAACGGGTCGGATTTCCGGGTCGTTACAGATAAATTCAAATGATATTGATCACACTATCAATTCATTTGAGCACGGCCATGCATTTCTCAGTCTCACTTATCGAGGGGCCCATAAGATATCTCTCTCATAGAGAAGGACAAATCCTATCTTGATTGTTCATTATCCTCTATATAATTTCTATTATGCTCAATCATAACTTTTATGATTGTCCGATTAAAGACAATGTTTGGTTATGTTAAAACATAATAGTCCTCATGTTGGAAACTATGACAATCTCAAGTCAAAGGATTAAGATATAACTATTTTGAGATTCACTTATGACAATGACCCATGTAGTGATCTCAATGTGGGTCCATCCAATACTTTGTTCTCTAACAAGTATCTATGATTATTGAATTATATCAACATATACATAATCATCTCATGATTATCAATCAATAATCATACTAGTTATATTTTATTATTATCAACATAATAATAAGTAACCAGGGATGATAATCATTATTATGTAACATGCAAACAAATAATAATGATAAAAACCTCTTTTATTAATAACCAAAACGACATACAAAAAGGTCCAAGATAATGGCCTAGGGCATATACACTAATAGATTGGACACACCACACCTGCGCACACACAGAATGCAGATCAACAGGTAAGTTTCAAAAATCCACCTCCTTTCCCAAAAAGATTTGAAAAGTCACAAAAAGAAAAAGAAGAAAAAGAGATCCTTGAGACCTTCAGGAAAGTGGAAATCAACATACCTCTGCTAGATGCTGTGAAACAGATTCCCAGTTATGCAAAATTTCTGAAAGTACTGTGTACTAATCGCAGGAAGCTTGCTGAAAGAGAAAAGGTAAGTGTGGGAGAAGTAGTGACAGCTGTCATAAAAAGAGAACTCCCAACCAAGATCAAAGATAGAGGGATGTTTGCTATTTCTTGCAAGATTGACAATGTTGGCATAAAAAAAGCCATGTGTGATTTAGGTGCATCAATCAATGTTATGCCTCTTTCTATTTATAATTCTTTGAATGCAGGTGCACTGAAAGACACTAGAGTGGTGATTCAATTGGCTGACAGGTCTGTGGTACATCCCAAAGGAGTTCTAGAAGATGTTCTGGTACAAGTAGATCAACTTGTCTTTCCAGCAGATTTCTATGTGATTGACATGAAAGAAGACAGTAGCAATACTACTTCAGACATCTTACTTGGATGACCTTTCTTGAGCACAGCCAGAACTAAAATAGATGTGCATGATGGCACATTGACCATGGAAATTGAAGGGGAAGTTATTAAGTTTAATGTTTATGGTGCTATGAAATATCCTCATGATTTGTCCCCTATTTATGGTCTAGATATCATTGATTGTTTGAGTCAGGAAGTTTTTGATATGAATTAAGATGATATACTAAATAATGACCTTTGTAGGGAAGAGAGCCAGAAAGAGCCAGAACTGAAAGAAACAGTCTGCAGCATTCAGCAGATGGATTGTGTCCAAGCGTAGAAAGGAAAGGAATTAATCGCAGCTTTTCAGATCAGTTCACAGAAGAACGTTGCGTAGACAGAGGGCATTCCAACCGAACCACCTCAGCTTGAGCCGCAGGCCAGTCCTGCGATAGAACCCTTTTAGGCAGGTCTTGCATGGAGGGAAGAAGCAGAATCCAGTTCAGCCAGACAGCAGACTACAGACCATAAAATTTCATAATCAGATCTGAAGCCTCTTCTAGGCCACTTGAAATATGTGTATTTGGGGCTGAGAAGACACTTCCAGTGATAGTGTCAAATCAATTAAGCCAAATGAAGAAGAAAGTCTGCTAAAAGTACTGAAAAAAGCATAAAGGAGCCATAGGGTGGACCATAGATGACATAAAAGTAGATGACATAAAAGGCATCTCCCCTGCCACATGCATGCATAAAATACACATAGATGAAGAATGCAAGCCAGTCAGAGATGCTCAAATAGGACTGAATCCACCTATGATGGAAGTGGTGTGATTGAGCATAATTTAGACCATATTATCATGATGTTATTGATGTTAATGTACATATTATCTGCCTAATTTTATGGTTTTAATCTTGTTTTGCAGATATTAGGTGTAAAGCGACAATCTGGTGAAAATGCTCTTAAAACTGCTAAAAATTGCCAAATATGGAAAGTTTCAAATATGGAAAGTTTCAAATAAGGAAAGTGCAAAAGCAAAAACTGATAAGGAAAGCGTAGTCAGCAGATTATTTGAAATTCAAATTGCAGATCTTTCTTTCCTTGTTTAAAGGTGTGCAGACACCTCAGCAGTCAATTCTTCCTATTCAGGAAGCGAGATCTCAAGAAGACACACTTGCCTCTCTTGCATTCAGCATTCAAGATTTGAAATTCAAACGAAAGCTCCACCTAAAAAGGAAAGACTGGACAGCATGTCTTTCCCTTTGCACAACCCATCCGCGCGCCACCTTCCTTCTGAAGAGCCATCCACGCGCCTCCTTCCTTCTGAATACCTTGCAACGCGATTCTTTCATTTTCAGACACAACTTGGGCAACAAGCAGCCTCTTGGGCAGCAAGTAAGGATCTAGGGCAACACTTTCAACTATAAAAAGACACATAAGGAGCCTCCCCATGCTTTTTCAACACCCCCTTGGACACACATACGGGATTGCAAGTGGCACCATCTCTTCTTCTTCCTTTCTTTATTTTTGGTTTTGTTTCAGTCATGAGTGGCTGAAACCTTTTATTCTAGTTGAAGATTAGGTGATACTTTGGTTGTTTTATAGATTGGCAGACTTGATCATATATTGTTCATCTTTTGGTTATTCAATATTTGTGCAATTTCATACTTGATTCCATTATTGCTTTGTTATTTTGATCAATGTGGTCAGTTGATTCTTGATTGCAAGGTAATATATTGTTAGTTTGAATAATTTTGAGTCTGTAATTGCTTGGATTGTTCAAACACAAGAACACTTGGTGTAAAAACTAAGGAAGTTGCATAATCTAGCAATATTACCATATGTTTGGGTAGCTAGGATTAGATCTCTCTATTTCTTAATGCAATTGACAGTTGTTTTGATGCCTAAGGCCAAAGGACGTTCCTTGGCAACTTGTTGATTAGTGATTAATTAGAGGACATTCCCTAATTGGTTTATGATTAAGGGGAGACATGGTAGTGAGAAGCGTCTTCCATCTCCATAACTAATTTATTGAATCTATCAAGGGAAACTAAGTGTCAATGATCAATCCCAACAACAGAAATGGATCTGTAACGACCCGAAAATCGGAACGCTACCGGCGCTAGGATCCAGGTCGGCTTAAGGCCGCCGGGACCCGTAGCAAGCCTGACATGCAACCTGTAAACCTGTTTAATCCCATACATGATCAACAACATACATAAAAATTAAAACTTTTCTTTCATATATTCTATCATACACCAATCTCAACCTGTACATGCACTGAACATAATCATAATCATAACCATGACCCCTCTGTGAGATCTCATCAATGCCCCAATGGGCGATACAACATATATTGAGTTGGTTTACATAAACATCACAAAACATCTAAGATCATGTATAAAAAAGGGATACCTTACACCTTGGGTCAAGCACAATCTCTAATCCTCAATATCCTTACATACATTACTATTCATAACTTTACATCATTTTACAATTTATCATGTCCACACTCTATCTATTACACACACATGACTTCATTACTCTTGCGGACCTCCTGGTCTACCCTGTACTTGCAAACCTGGGAAATTTGGGAGAGGGGTGAGCTTCTAGAGCCTAGTGAGCAGAATAATAAAACATTCAAAACATATGATAACATGAAATGCATCACATCACAGCTAATCACATCAAGGATGAAGTTGTCACCAATAGTCCTCTACATGGTCCAACTGTGCCAGAACGTAGAATGGGTCCTGGTCTTTCTCTTACATGGTATAACATAACATTCCAATGCGCCAGAACGTAGAATGGGTCCTGGTCTTTCTCTTACATAGTGCCAGCGAACGTAGAATGGGTCCCACTGGTGTTATATTTCGTACCGTACATATCACATCGTCACATCATAGATCGAGGGCTATGGATCATCCAACATTCATCCACAACAACAACAGTAGAGTATGCAATGCAACATATTCGTGAATTCTAGTGCAACAACCTAGTATATCTCATGGCATTAATGATGCGTGGATCATGCTAAAATGTCCATTTATTTGCTTTAAAAACGTAATAGGTTATTCCACTCACCTCTGGATAGCTCTGACCAGACACTAGGGCAACTGACTCACTGCTGGGGTCCTCGGTTCCTCGGGTCCGAACCTACACAGGTGGACTCAAATGAGGGACCAAACATACATAAACATAACTCTAAACTACTCCCCAAAAACCCCCTAAAACATCATGAAACAATCATAGAAAAACATGCAAAGGAAGGCTAGACAGGGCACTTTCGGTGGCAGGTTCGGCGGCCGAAAGTCCCCCCAGAGCCGAAAGTCAGGCAGGTTCGGCGGCACCTTCGGCGGCACCTTCGGCGGCACCTTCGGCGGCCGAAACTCCCAGACAGAGACGAAACTCATGCATGTTCGGCGGCACTTTCGGCGGCCGAAACTGCCCTCCAGAGATGAAAGTCCTCTTTCGGGGGCAGGCTTCGGCAGCCGAAAGGCTTGCCTCCCAGGCAGGTTCGGCGGCCGAAAGTCCTTCGGCTGCCGAACCTGGTTTCTGCCAAAGGGCAGAAACTTGGTTCCTCATGCACATATGCCTCCCAAAACCAACCAAACATGCATTTTTCCTAGTCTACAACATACATACTCAAGCATACAAGTTCCTAGGGGCTTCAAACTATCTTAAACCCCATCTACAACACATCAAACATCCACATTGTCCAAAAACATAACATGAACCCATAAACCTAAGCATAAGCTAAACATGCATTCTACCCCATAGATCTACTTAAAACCTACTTAAAACATGCCATAAGCTCAAGATCGGCCCTTACCTCTTGAAGATCGAGAGGAGAATGACCCTAGCTCGGAAAATGGGAGAGAGAGAGTTCCTTGAACCTCCAAGCTCCAAAACTTGCTCAAATGCTCAAAATCTTCAAAACAAGGGTAAAACTAATGAAAATCGAGAAAGATTTGAAGGAAAGAACTCAAAACCGGTGAGGGATGGCGGAGAGCTCACCTTGGCCGAAAATGGGGAGAAAAGCTCGCCCATTTTCGGCTAAGGGACCCCTTTATAGGTGGCTGGCCAGGCCACGTTCGGGAGCCGAAAGTGCCTCCGCATGCATGCCATGTTCGGCGGCAGAACATAAGGTTCGGCGACCGAACCTGGACTTCCCTCACTTATGCCTTCGGGGGCCTAAAAGCGCTCCCGAAGACATGCATGTTCGGCGGCCGAACTTGAGGTTCGGCGACCGAACCTGAGTTTTTCTCCAAGGTTGTTTTAATGCAAAAACTCATTTCTTTCTTACTTAAAATCATGAAATACATTAAAACATTTTATGAAAACATGTTTCTACCCTACTAGAGGCTTCCGACATCTGAGATTCCACCGGACGTTAGGATTTCCGATACCGGAGTCTAGCCGGGTATTACATTCTCCCCCCCTTAAGAACATTCGTCCCCGAATGTTCACCAACTAACACATAGCAAGGCATACAACATATCATACATATAAAACACACATAAAACAAACCTCAGAAGAGATAATGGTACTGCAGGAGCATGGACTCCCTTGTCTCCCAAGTGCACTCTTCCATATTGTGGTGGTTCCACATGACTTTCACCATCGGGATTTCCTTGTTCCTTAGCTTTCTGATCTGGGTGTCTATGATCCGTACTGGCTGTTCAACATAGGTGAGATCCTCTTGGACCTCCACATCAGGCTCACTAAGAACCTTGCTCGGATCTGACACAAACTTCCTCAACATTGAAACATGGAAAACCGGATGGATTCTTTCCATTGAAGCAGGTAAATCCAGCTTGTACGACACATTCCCAATCTTTTGCAAGATTTCAAAGGGTCCGATGTATCGTGGAGCTAGTTTACCTTTCTTCCCAAAGCGAACCACTCCTTTCATAGGAGACACCTTGAGCAATACCAGATCCCCCTCCTGAAACTCTACTTGCCTTCTGCGGATGTCTGCATAACTCTTCTGTCTGCTTGCAGCAGTCTTGATCCTTTCTCTGATTATGGGTACCACCCTGCTGGTGATGTCTACTAGCTCAGGCCCTGCCAAGGCCTTCTCTCCAACTTCCTCCCAGCAAACAGGTGACCTGCACTTCCTTCCATATAAAGCTTCATATGGGGCCATCCCGATGCTAGCATGATGGCTGTTATTATAGGCAAACTCTACCAAGGGTAGATGCTGCCTCCAAGAATCGCCAAAATCCAGCACACACATTCTAAGCATATCCTCTATCGTCTGGATGGTCCTTTCTGATTGTCCATCCGTCTGTGGATGGAAAGCAGTGCTAAAATCCAACCTGGTACCCATGGCATTCTGCAGACTCCGCCAAAACCTGGAGGTGAACTGGGGCCCTCGATCAGACACTATTGAAACAGGAACCCCATGCAGCCTGACGATCTCATCAACATACACCTGCGCCAACTTGTCCACAGAATAGCCACTCCTGACAAGGATGAAGTGAGCAGATTTGGTGAGTCTGTCCACAATCACCCATATGGAGTCCAACCTGTTGGATGTCGCCGGTAACCCCACTACGAAGTCCATAGCTATATTCTCCCATTTCCACTCTGGAATAGGTAGCGGGTTAAGCATTCTAGCCGGCTTCTAATGTTCCAGCTTCACCCTTTGACACACTTCGCAGGCTGACACAAACTGTGCCACTTCTTTCTTCATAGCTAGCCACCAATAAACCTTCTTCAGATCTTGATACATCTTGGTGGCTCCGGGGTGAACGCTGTATCTTGGATTATGAGCCTCTCTCATAATGTCTCCTTTTAGCCCTATGTCATCTGGTACACACAATCTGCTCCCATAGCGGAGGATCCCCTTGCTGTCAAATCTGAACTCACTATCCCTGCCTGACTGAACAGTCCTGGCAATCTTCACTAACTCTGGGTCCTCATGCTATTTCTGAGCCACCTGCTCCAGAAACACGGGTGCCACTCTCATCTGGGCTACCAAAGCACCTGTACCAGACAACTCCAACAGTAGACCTTCATTCATGAGCTCGAAGAACTCCCTCACTACTGGCCTCCTCTCTGCTGAAATATGGGACAAACTGCCAAGTGATTTCCGGCTTAAAGCGTCTGCCACAACATTCGCCTTACCCGGATGGTACTGGATCTTGCAATCATAGTCACTAAGCAGTTCTACCCATCTCCTCTGCCTCAGATTCAGATCCCTCTGATTCAAGATGTACTGCAGGCTCTTATGATCGGTGAAGATCTCACATTTAACCCCAAAGAGGTAGTGCCTCCACATCTTGAGTGCAAAGATTACTGCTGCCATCTCCAGGTCATGTGTGGGGTAATTCAACTCATGCTTCTTTAGCTGTCTAGAAGCATAAGCAATCACCCTTTCATTCTGCATTAACACACAACCCAAACCCACTCGGGATGCATCACAGAAAACTGTGAAATCCCCATTGCTAGCTGGCAAAGCTAACACTGGTGCTGCCGTTAACCTCTTCTTAAGCTCCTCAAAACTCTCTTCGCATTGGTCGGTCCACACAAACCTCTGATTCTTCCTGGTCAATCTAGTCAGAGGAGCTGCAATCTTCGAGAAGTCCTGAACGAACCTCCTGTAGTAATCCGCTAAACCCAAGAAACTCCTAATTTCTGTCACTGAAGTGGGTCTAGGCCAGTTAGCCACAGTTTCTGTCTTCTTGGGGTCCACCTCTATTCCATTTTCTGACACTACATGCCCCAAGAATGAAATGCTCCTCAGCCAGAACTCACACTTAGAGAACTTTCCCTCAAGGTCTGCAGAACCAACCTCAGATGATGGGCATGCTCCTCTGCATTCCTGGAATACACCAAGATATCATCTATGAAGACAATAACAAAGTGATCCAAGTATTGACTAAACACTCTGTTCATGAGATCCATGAATGCTGCAGGGGTGTTGGTTAACCCGAACGGCATCACAAGGAACTCATAATGCCCATATCTGGTCCTGAAAGTTGTCTTTGACACATCTTCCTCCCTTATCCTTAACTGATGGTACCCCGATCTCAAATCTATTTTGGAGAAACAACCCGCTCCTGCTAGCTGGTCGAATAGATCGTCGATCCTTGGCAGAGGGTACCTGTTCTTGGTAGTGACTTTGTTCAACTGCCTGTAGTCGATACAAAGTCTGAGGGATCCATCCTTCTTCTTCACAAACAAGACTGGAGCACCACAAGGTGAGGTACTCGGTCGGATATAGCCCTTTTCTACCAGTTCTTGCAACTGCTCTTTCAACTCCTTCAACTCGGCTGCGGCCATCCTGTAGGGAGGGATAGAGATCGGTCTAGTTCCAGGCATCAACTCTATCTCGAACTCTATCTCCCTAGCAGGTGGTAAACTTGGAAGCTCGTCTGGAAAAACATCCTGAAATTCTCTGACAACTAGCACCGAGGCTGGCTCCCTGACCTGACTATTTAGCTCTCTCACATGAGCCAAATACCCCTGACATCCCTTCCTAAGCAACCTACGAGCCTGAAGAGCTGATATCAGACCTTTAGGTGTACCCCTCTTGTCTCCTCTGAAGACGACCTCTGACCCGTTCTGATCTCTGAACCTGACTACCTTGTCTCTGCAGTCCAAGGTAGCACTATGGGTAGATAGCCAATCCATCCCCAGAATGACGTCAAAGTCTGTCAAATCTAGAACCACAAGGTCGGCAGAGAGGCATCTTCCCTCAACAAAAACTGGACTGTACTGGCAGACTGACTCTGCCACTGACGGATCACACTTGGGTCCACAGACCCATAGGGGACACTCTAACCCAGAGACTATCAGACCCAACCTCTCAACGGCTCTCAGAGCAATAAAAGAATGAGATGCACCCGGGTCCATTAATGCATACACATCAGAACACCCAATGACGAGATTACCTGACACCACGGTGTTGGATGTGTTAGCCTCCTGCTGAGTCATGGTGAAGATCCTGGCTGGAGCTGATGGACCTTCACCTCGGGAACCAGAAGAAGAGGCTGCCCCTCTCCCTCTACCTCTGCCACTGCCCTGAGTTGTGGCTGGAGCTGCTGGCTGTGCCACATTACCAGAAGCTGTCTGCTGGGGCTGGCCCATAAAAGGTGCTCTAGGACACTCCCGAGCCATGTGTCTCTCCTGTCCACATCTGAAGCATGCATTAGTCCCAGCTTGACACACTCCCTTGTGTGGCCTCCCACACCTTAGGCATTCTGTACCATCCGATCCCGAGCTCGAGCCACCGCCTAATCCCAGACCGGATTTCAACTTACTCCAAAACTTGTTCTTCTTCGGCTTCTTGGTGGTGTTATTCCACCTCTTGCTACCTGAGCTCTGAGAAGAGGGACCTGGCCCTCCTCTGCCTGGGGTCTTAACCCCTGAAGACTGGGTCACTGACTGCTTCACTCACCCCTCAACTATAGCACTCGCCTCCATCCTTCGAGCCATATCCACCACAGTGTGAAAACTTTCCCTCTCAACTGACTGAATCAAAGAGGAGTACCTAGAATGCAGTTTCATAACATATCTCTTGGCTTTCTTCGAATCTGTATCTAGAGCTTGCCCTGAAAAAGGCAATAGCTCCAAGAATTTATCCGTGTACTCCTCTACACTCATGTGTTCTGTCTGCCTCAGCTGCTCAAACTCAATCATCTTCAGTTCTCTGGAACTGTCTGGAAAAGCCCATCCAGCGAACTCATTTGCAAAATCCTCCCATGTCATGCCGTCTAGTCTTGGGTCCACATAACACTTGAACCATTCCCGTGCCTTTTTGCACTTTAAGGTGAACCCTGCCATCTGAATGGCCCTGCTGTCATCTGCCCCAAGCTCATCAGTTATCATCTTCACTACTCTCAGGTACTCAAAGGGATCATCCCCTGACTTGTATTTGGGAGCATCCAGCTTAAGGTAATCTGTCATCTTCACTTTGCTCCCACCGGTTGAGCTAGGTCTAGAAGGTTAAGTAACTGGGGCTGCTGGTTCTGTAGGTGGTGGAGGTGGGGGTGCAGCATTCCCCGAGGTGGGGTTTGCTGGGTTTGGATAGAAGGGTGAGGGTGGATAAGCTGGGTACTGTGGGTAAGGTGGATAGAAAGGTGGATAAGGCATGTAGGTAGGGTAGGGGTTAAAGCTGGAATAGTCCGATGTGCCTCCCATCGGATACCCTGAACCTTGTGGGAAGGGTGGATAATGGGGTGGAAAACTATACCCCGAGGCCTGAGCGCCTCCCTGTGACTCCCCTGTCCCTTCTTCCGCCATGCTGACATCCAGATTCCCATCCCTCCTCTGTTCCTCTTCCATAACCTCCCTCACATCTGAGGAACTTCCTCCTCTATCAGTCCCCCTTCTGCTAGCATCAAAAGACCTTCTAGGGTCCCTTGACACTCTTTCTCTGTTTTATCTACATGACATTGCCCTAGGCAATGTAGGAGGACGGGCGCTCGTGCCCTCATCCTCTGGTGGTACTCCAGTCAATCGTGCAGATCGACGGGTTCCTCTCATCCTGTTTTCTGAAAAACAGTACACAATACTAAAAACATCATCATCATATGGTTCATGTGGAAACACATGAACCCACATCACATACATATCATTCATATCATAGCATCAATGCACATGTATATAATCATGGCATTTCACATCATCATACAAGACAGGACTCAACATCCTATCCTAGTGGACATGATCTTCCTATTGTGCTTGACCTTCTAGAACATCTGTAATACCCGGCTAGAGTCCGGCACTGGAATTCCTGTTGTTTGGTGGAATCCGGGGTGTCGGAATTCTAGAAAAAGGTAGAATTTATGTTTTACTAAGTGGTATGATTTGTATTGATGTTTTACGGTTAATGGAAGTGAGTTTTGCGTTGAAATAACCTAAGGCAGTTGAGCCAAGTTCGGCCGCCGAAGGTAAGTTCGGCCGCCGAAAATGTTCGGCTTCCGAAGGTAAGTTCGGCCCCCGAATGTTGCATGGTTTTGCATGCGATTGGGCAGCCGAAACTGAGTTGGCCAGCCAGCTTTTGGGCATCCTTAGTCAGCATTTTGGACAGGTGTTATGTCCCATTTGTTGCCAGAAGCTTGGCCACGTCTCCCCTGGTTTATTTGCTGAGTTTGAGCAGCTCATGCAGAGTTTTGATCGCTCACAAGGGTTTGAATGTTTTGACGCACAAAGCTAAGTTTATGAGAGTTTGAGAGTTTGAGGAGAGTTGGTCCGTTTTCCTTAGTTCAGAGTGTTCAGCTTCTTGTTACAGGAGGTAAGTAATGCTCTTGAACCTGTTTATGTGTTTTCTGAAGGTTTTATGGAAGTTAAGGGAGAGAGATGCATGTTGAAGTGAGAAGTAGTGGTTTTGATGAGTTATGCATGTATACATGTTTCTGTGTTATGTTTGATTTGTTGTTTGGGGTTATTAGATAGTTTTGGACCCCTGTGATCATATACGTGAGTATATGTGTGTTGAGGAGTTGGAGTATATATGGTTTGAGTGGTTGAAGGGAAGGAGAAGATGGTTTTCCGTTGAAGCTGAGTTCTGGATGAACTCAGGTTCGGCAGCCGAAGGTTCATTCGGCCGCCGAACCTCTTGCATGGTGGCTTAGGCTGCCACAGTTTGCCCCCGCGAGTTTTGCATGTTCGGCTCTGTGTGGGGGATTCGGCCGCCGAAGGTGCCGCCGAAGGTGCTTGAGTTTCGTCTCTGGAGAGGACATTCGGCCGCCGAACCTGCCGCCGAAAGTGTCCTGTCCAGCTTTCTTTTGCATGCTTTGCATGGCTAGTTGAGTGAGTTTAAGGGGATTCGTAGGGAAGTTTAAGAGAGTTATTTCTACGCTTGTTTGGTCCCTCATTTGAGTCTATCTGTATAGGTACAGACCAGAGGAATCAGAGAGAGCAGCAGTGAGTACTGCTCCAGAGGTTCAGAGCCTGCAGAGTCAGTCAGTCCAGATAGCCAGAGGTGAGTGGAACTAAACTTATGACTTTTAATTGAACCACAAATTGCTTTTAGCATATCTCATGCATCATGTTTATGCCATAGGTTGATTGCATTAGTATTCACGAATATGTTGCATTGCATCGTTATTTGGTGATGCGAGTGAATGCTGAATGATCCAATAGTCTCAGACAGGAAGTCCAGGAGCCTTTGACTACGCCCTGGCAGGTATAGCAAAGTCCAGGAGCCTTTGACTACGCCCTAGCAATGGTAAGTACAGAGGTGTTATATACACATATACATATATGACAGGAAGACCAGGTGCTCGATTCTACGCCCTGGCACAGAGTTACTGGGACTATGTGGTGACAGGTTTACTCTTGATGTGGCTTGTCTGTGATATGGTGCATTCCATGAGATCATATTTTACTGAGATGTTTTACTGTTCTACTCACTGGGCTATAGAGCTCATCCCACTCCCTTAACCCCAGTTTTGCAGGTTCAGTGTACAGTGTACAGGGACAGTCCAGCAGAGTACAGGAAAAGTAAAGAGATCTGTAATAGCTTAGAGTGGACATGTAATATTAAAGAGATGTAATAGTTGTTGCTTGACCTAGTGATGTATGTTTTGTACATGATCTGTATATGTATATATGTTTTCCTGTATGTGAAAACCAGGCTTAACAGGTATGAGTTAACCCATCTAGAGCAAGCTCTAGTCAGGGATACAGAGTACAGAGTACATGAGTACAGAGTACAGAGATAGTGCATGCACAGGTTAAGCCTTGGTTCAGAAAAGAGTTTTATTTTCACAGAAAATGTATGATCATGTATAAGGTTTACAGGTACACAGAGAGTATAGCAGGCTTGCTACGGGTTCTGGCGGCCTTAAGCCGACCTGAATCCTAGCGCCGGTGACGGTCCATTTTGGGGTCGTTACAGATTGGTATCAGAGCCCTAGGTTCACATGATCGGACCTATAGAGACAGTGTTGGGCTCAGACAGGTTAGAAGTGGTCAAGCACAATAGGAAATCATGTCCACTAGGATAGGGTCGTGAGTCCTATCTGCTATGATATGCCATGAGTGGTGTATGTGTATGATTGATGTTTATGTGCTAAGTGGTATGTTATATGTTGTGTTTCCAGAGTAAAGATGCGAGGAACTCGTCGATCAGCTCGATTGACTGGAATCCCACCAGAGAATGAGAGACCAGCTGCTCGTCCTCCTGCATTGCCAAGGGCAAGGTCTCAGAGATCTAGCAGGGAAGGTACGTCAATAGACCCTAGAAGGTCTGTCGACGAGAGTAGAAGAGGAACAGCTAGGGGAGGAAGATCAGAGGAAAGGAGGGAAGCTATGGAGATTGATCAGTCTAGAGATGACAGCATGGGTATAGGCAGTTTTGAGGAAGGTATGGGAGAGTCGCAGGGAGGTGCTCAGACCTCAGGTTTTGGCTATCCAGAGTATCCGATGGGAGGTATGTCGGAGTACTCGAGTTTTGTACCATATCCTCCTTATATGCCTTATATGCCTTATCCTTACTATCCACCATATCCTATGTATCCCTCTTCCCCTACCCATCCAAGTGCAGCACACCTAGAGCCAAATGAACCAGTATTACCACCAGAACCAGTAGCCCCTGTTGTTGACAGACATGACCCTAGCTCATCTGGAGGTAAAGTCGAAATGACGGAGTACTTGAAATTGGATGCTCCGAAATACAATACGGGAGATGATCCATTTGATTACCTCAGAGCAGTTAGGATGATAACCAGTGAATTGGGAGCAGATGATAGGAGAGCCATTGAGATGGCAGGTTTCACATTAAAATGCAAGAAAGCCAGAGAATGGTTTAAGAATTATGTGGAGCCTAGAATGGACAGCATGTCATGGGGAGAGTTCGCCAATGAGTTTGCAGGATGGGCTTTTCCTGACAGTTCGAGGGAGATGAAAGTAATTGAATTTGAACAGTTGAGACAGACAGATGAGATGAGTGTTGATGAATTCACAGATAAGTTCCTGGATCTGCTTCAGTACGTGGGTCAAGCCTATGATACTGATCAGAAGAAAGCAAGGAGATATACGATGAGATTGCATTCCAGGTATGCTTCCTTGATTCTTCCAGCAGAAAAGGAGAGTTTCCATACTATAGTAGACGCAGCCAGGAAAATGGAAGCTAGTGCCCATATTCAGAAACAGTCAAAGGCACAGACTTCGGGTTCTAAAGCCCCCACACCAAGCAGTAAAAGATGGGATAGAGCAAAAGGAACAAAGAGTAAGTTCTGGAGTAAAGTCAAGTCAGGTCTGGGAATAGGTAGTGGCTCAAGCTCTGGCACAGCTCCAGTCTGCAGACGATGCGGAAAACCACATGGAGGAATTTGTCGGTTGGGATCTACAGCTTGTTTTCGATGTGGACAGGAAGGGCATATTGCTCGGGATTGTCCGCAGATGACTTTTGCACCATCCCAGCAGATGAGTTCAGGCAGTGTGGTACAGCCAGTTGTACGGCCAGCAGCTCCAGTCATGCCTCAGACTAGTGGCAGAGGTAGAGGGAGAGGGGTAGCCTCTACTTCAGCAGCAGGTTCCCGAGGTGGAAATCCGGTAGCCCCAGCACGGATTTTAACAGTGACACAGGAGGAGGCTAACACGTCGAACACAGTGGTGTCAGGTAATCTCATCATTGGGTGTTCAGATGTGTATGCTTTGATGGACCCCGGTGCTTCTCATTCCTTTATTGCTTCGAGAGCCATAGAGCGATTGGGTTTGATCAGTTCTGAGTTAGAGTATCCTCTCTGGGTCAGTGGACCTAGATGTGACCCATCAGTGGCAGTGTCAGTCTGTCGTTTCAGTCCAGTATTCATAGAGGGTAGATGCCTTCCAGCTGACCTTGTGGTTCTAGACTTGACAGATTTTGATGTCATTCTAGGGATGGATTGGCTATCTGCATATAGTGCTACGTTGAACTGTCGAGAGAAGCTAGTGAGTCTCAGAGACCAGGATGGGTCAGAGTGTGTCTTCAGAGGAGACAGGAGAGGTACACCCAGAGGTATGATTTCAGCCCTTCAGGCTCGTCGTTTGCTTAGGAGGGGTTGTCAGGGGTTTCTAGCTCATGTGAGAGAGCTAGACAGTCAGGTGAGGGAACCAGCCACAGTACCAGTAGTCCGAGAGTTTCTCGATGTGTTCCCAGACGATTTGCCAGGACTACCACCTGATAGGGAGATAGGGTTTGAAATTGAATTACTGCCAGGTACCAGACCTATCTCTATTCCTCCCTACAGGATGGCGCCAGCTGAGTTAACAGAGTTGAAAGAACAGTTGCAGGACTTGGTAGATAAGGGTTTCATCCGCCCTAGTACCTCACCTTGGGGTGCTCCAGTGCTCTTTGTCAGAAAGAAGGATGGATCCCTTAGACTTTGTATCGACTATAGACAGTTGAACAAGGTCACTATCAAGAATAGGTATCCCTTACCTCGGATTGATGATCTATTTGACCAGCTAGCTGGAGCAGGTTGTTTCTCGAAAATAGATCTGAGATCTGGATATCATCAGTTGAGAGTCAGAGAGGCAGATGTGCCTAAGACAGCTTTCCGGACCAGATATGGGCATTATGAGTTCTTAGTGATGCCGTTCGGGTTGACTAACGCCCCTGCAGCATTTATGGATCTCATGAACAGGGTATTCAGTGAGTTTCTGGATCACTTTGTCATTGTGTTTATCGATGATATCTTAGTGTATTCCAGAGATGCAGAGGAGCATGCCCAGCATCTGAGGATCGTTCTGCAGACACTGAGAGAGCATGGTTTATATGCCAAGTTCTCGAAGTGTGAGTTTTGGTTACGGAGCATTGCCTTCTTGGGACATGTGGTATCAGCAGAGGGTATTGAGGTAGATCCCAAGAAGATAGAGGCTGTAGCTAACTGGCCCAGACCCACGACAGTGACTGAGATTAAAAGCTTTCTGGGACTGGCAGGTTACTACAGGAGGTTCGTTCAGAACTTCTCAAAGATAGCAGCTCCTATGACCAAATTGACTCAGAAGAACCAGAAGTTTATCTGGTCAGACCAGTGTGACGAGAGCTTTGAGGAGCTCAAGAGGAGATTGACAACAGCACCAGTGTTAGCTCTGCCTGTCAGTAATGACGAGTTCACAGTGTTCTGTGATGCATCTCGAGTGGGATTGGGCTGTGTATTGATGCAGAGTGATAGAGTAATAGCTTATGCTTCTAGACAGTTGAAGAAGCACGAGTTGAATTACCCTACCCATGACCTAGAGATGGCAGCCGTTATCTTTGCACTTAAGATGTGGCGGCATTATCTCTACGGGGTTAAATGCGAGATCTTCACCGATCACAAGAGTTTACAGTACATCTTAAGTCAGAGAGAGCTGAATTTGCGGCAGAGAAGGTGGGTTGAATTGCTCAGTGATTATGATTGTAAAATCCAGTATCATCCGGGTAAGGCGAATGTTGTCGCAGACGCCCTAAGCCGGAAGTCACTAGGCAGTTTATCCCATATCGCAGCAGAGCGGAGACCGGTTGTGATGGAGCTTTATAAGCTCTTTGACGAGGGATTACAGCTAGAGTTGTCTGGTACAGGTGTGTTGGTAGCACAGATGAGAGTGACACCTGTGTTTCTGGAGCAGATAGCTCAGAGACAGCACGAGGACCCTGAGTTGATGAAAATTGCCAGGACTGTTCAGTCAGGCAATAATGTAGAGTTCAGATTTGACAGCAAAGGGATCCTTCGCTATGGGAGTCGACTTTGTGTACCCGATAGGGGCAGTGTGAAGGAAGACATTATGAGGGAAGCTCATAATGCGAGGTATAGTGTTCACCCAGGAACCACCAAGATGTATCAGGATCTGAAAAGGGTCTATTGGTGGCCAACCATGAAGAAAGAAGTGGCGCAGTTCGTGACAGCCTGTGAGGTTTGTCAGAGGGTGAAATTAGAGCATCAGAAACCAGCCGGAATGCTTAACCCATTACCGATTCCAGAGTGGAAATGGGAGAACATAGCTATGGATTTTGTAGTGGGTTTACCAGTAGCGTCCAACAGGATAGACTCTATATGGGTGATTGTGGACAGACTCACGAAATCTGCTCATTTCATTCCAGTTAGAAGTAACTATTCTGTGGATAAGTTAGCACAGGTGTATCTGGATGAGATAGTGAGATTACATGGAGTCCCAGTGTCTATAGTTTCAGACAGAGGACCACAGTTCACCTCCAGATTTTGGCGAAGTCTGCAGAATGCGTTGGGCACAAGATTAGATTTTAGTACTGCTTTCCACCCACAGACTGATGGACAATCAGAAAGGACCATCCAGACCATAGAGGATATGCTTCGACTATGTGTGTTAGACTTTGGCGGTTCTTGGAGGCAGCATCTACCTTTGGTGGAGTTTGCCTACAATAACAGCCATCATGCGAGCATCGGGATGGCTCCTTATGAAGCTTTGTATGGGAGGAAGTGCAGATCCCCTGTTTGCTGGGAAGAGGTAGGAGAGAAGGCTCTTGCAGGGCCAGAGTTAGTAGACATTACCAGTAGAATGGTGCCCATGATCAGAGAGAGAATCAGAACAGCTCAGAATAGACAGAAAAGTTATGCAGACGTTCGCAGAAAGCAGTTAGAGTTTCAAGAGGGTAATTGGGTATTGCTAAAAGTGTCTCCAATAAAAGGAGTGGTTCGTTTTGGAAAGAAAGGTAAATTGGCTCCCCGGTACATTGGACCCTTTGAGGTGTTGCAGAGGATCGGAAATGTGTCGTATAAGCTGGATTTACCTGCTTCTACGGAGAGAATTCACCCGGTATTTCATGTTTCTATGCTACGACAGTTTGTGTCAGATCCAAATCAGGTTCTGAGTGAGCCTGAGGTGGAGATTCATACGGATCTCACCTATATAGAGCAGCCAGTGCAGATTCTGGACACGCAGATCAGACAGCTAAGGAACAAGGAGATTCCAATGGTGAAAGTTCTATGGAACCACCATAATCTAGAAGAGTGCACCTGGGAGACGCGGGAGTCTATGCTCCAGCAGTATCCATATTTGTTTTGAGATTAGTTTTCTCCATTTCATGTGTTAATTGTGTGTTTTAGGAACCTTCGAGGACGAATGTTCTTAAGGGGGGGAGAATGTAATACCCGGCTAGAGTCCGGCACCGGAATTCCTGTTGTTTGGTGGAATCCGGGGTGTCGGAATTCTAGAAAAAGGTAGAATTTATGTTTTACTAAGTGGTATGATTTGTATTGATGTTTTACGGTTAATGGAAGTGAGTTTTGCGTTGAAATAACCTAAGGCAGTTGAGCCAAGTTCGGCCGCCGAAGGTAAGTTCGGCCGCCGAAAATGTTCGGCTTCCGAAGGTAAGTTCGGCCCCCGAATGTTGCATGGTTTTGCATGCGATTGGGCAGCCGAAACTGAGTTGGCCAGCCAGCTTTTGGGCATCCTTAGTCAGCATTTTGGACAGGTGTTATGTCCCATTTGTTGCCAGAAGCTTGGCCACGTCTCCCCTGGTTTATTTGCTGAGTTTGAGCAGCTCATGCAGAGTTTTGATCGCTCACAAGGGTTTGAATGTTTTGACGCACAAAGCAAAGTTTGTGAGAGTTTGAGAGTTTGAGGAGAGTTGGTCCGTTTTCCTTAGTTCAGAGTGTTCAGCTTCTTGTTACAGGAGGTAAGTAATGCTCTTGAACCTGTTTATGTGTTTTCTGAAGGTTTTATGGAAGTTAAGGGAGAGAGATGCATGTTGAAGTGAGAAGTAGTGGTTTTGATGAGTTATGCATGTATACATGTTTCTGTGTTATGTTTGATTTGTTGTTTGGGGTTATTAGATAGTTTTGGACCCCTGTGATCATATACGTGAGTATATGTGTGTTGAGGAGTTGGAGTATATATGGTTTGAGTGGTTGAAGGGAAGGAGAAGATGGTTTGCCGTTGAAGCTGAGTTCTGGATGAACTCAGGTTCGGCAGCCGAAGGTTCATTCGGCCGCCGAACCTCTTGCATGGTGGCTTAGGCTGCCACAGTTTGCCCCCGCGAGTTTTGCATGTTCGGCTCTGTGTGGGGGATTCGGCCGCCGAAGGTGCCGCCGAAGGTGCTTGAGTTTCGTCTCTGGAGAGGACATTCGGCCGCCGAAAGTGTCCTGTCCAGCTTTCTTTTGCATGCTTTGCATGGCTAGTTGAGTGAGTTTAAGGGGATTCGTAGGGAAGTTTAAGAGAGTTATTTCTACGCTTGTTTGGTCCCTCATTTGAGTCTATCTGTATAGGTACAGACCAGAGGAATCAGAGAGAGCAGCAGTGAGTACTGCTCCAGAGGTTCAGAGCCTGCAGAGTCAGTCAGTCCAGATAGCCAGAGGTGAGTGGAACTAAACTTATGACTTTTAATTGAACCACAAATTGCTTTTAGCATATCTCATGCATCATGTTTATGCCATAGGTTGATTGCATTAGTATTCACGAATATGTTGCATTGCATCGTTATTTGGTGATGTGAGTGAATGCTGAATGATCCAATAGTCTCAGACAGGAAGTCCAGGAGCCTTTGACTACGCCCTGGCAGGTATAGCAAAGTCCAGGAGCCTTTGACTACGCCCTGGCAATGGTAAGTACAGAGGTGTTATATACACATATACATATATGACAGGAAGACCAGGTGCTCGATTCTACGCCCTGGCACAGAGTTACTGGGACTATATGGTGACAGGTTTACTCTTGATGTGGCTTGTCTGTGATATGGTGCATTCCATGAGATCATATTTTACTGAGATGTTTTACTGTTCTACTCACTGGGCTATAGAGCTCATCCCACTCCCTTAACCCCAGTTTTGCAGGTTCAGTGTACAGTGTACAGGGACAGTCCAGCAGAGTACAGGAAAAGTAAAGAGATCTGTAATAGCTTAGAGTGGACATGTAATATTAAAGAGATGTAATAGTTGTTGCTTGACCTAGTGATGTATGTTTTGTACATGATCTGTATATGTATATATGTTTTCCTGTATGTGAAAACCAGGCTTAACAGGTATGAGTTAACCCATCTAGAGCAAGCTCTAGTCAGGGATACAGAGTACAGAGTACATGAGTACAGAGTACAGAGATAGTGCATGCACAGGTTAAGCCTTGGTTCAGAAAAGAGTTTTATTTTCACAGAAAATGTATGATCATGTATAAGGTTTACAGGTACACAGAGAGTATAGCAGGCTTGCTACGGGTTCTGGCGGCCTTAAGCCGACCTGAATCCTAGCGCCGGTGACGGTCCATTTTGGGGTCGTTACAACATCTATGAGCCCGACACTCTAGGTCCGATCCTATGAACCTAGAGCTCTGATACCATTCTGTAACGACCCGAAAATCGGACCGCTACCGGCGCTAGGATCCAGGTCGGCTTAAGGCCGCCGGGACCCGTAGCAAGCCTGACATGCAACCTGTAAACCTGTTTAATCCCATACATGATCAATAACATACATAAAAATTAAAACTTTTCTTTCATACATTCTATCATACACCAATCTCAACCTGTACATGCACTGAACATAATCATAATCATAACCATGACCCCTCTGTGGGATCTCATCAATGCCCCAATGGGCGATACAACATATGTTGAGTTGGTTTACATAAACATCACAAATCATCCAAGATCATGTATAAAAAGGGATACCTTACACCTTGGGTCAAGCACAATCTCTAATCCTCAATATCCTTACATACATTACTATTCATAACTTTACATCATTTTACAATTTATCATGTACACACTCTATCTATTACACACACATGACTTCATTACTCTTGCGGACCTCCTGGTCTACCCTGTACCTGTAAACCTGGGAAATTTGGGAGAGGGGTGAGGTTCTAGAGCCCAGTGAGCAGAATAATAAAACATTCAAAACATATGATAACATGGAATGCATCACATCACAGCTAATCACATCAAGGATGAAGTTGTCTCCAATAGTCCTCTACATGGTCCAACTGTGCCAGAACGTAGAATGGGTCCTGGTCTTTCTCTTACATGGCATAACATAACATTCCAATGTGCCAGAACGTAGAATGGGTCCTGGTCTTTCTCTTATATAGTGCTAGCGAACGTAGAATGGGTCCCACTGGTCTTACATTTCGTACCGTACATATCACATCGTCACATCATAGATCGAGGGCTATGGATCATCCAACATTCATCCACAACAACAACAGTAGAGTATGCAATGCAACATATTCGTGAATTCTAGTGCAACAACCTAGTATATCTCATGGCATTAATGATGCGTGGATCATGCTAAAATGTCCATTTATTTGCTTTAAAAACGTAATAGGTTATTCTACTCACCTCTGGATAGCTCTGACCAGACACTGGGGCAACTGACTCACTGCTGGGGTCCTCGGTTCCTCGGGTCCGAACCTACACAGGTGGACTCAAATGAGGGACCAAACATACATAAACATAACTCTAAACTACTCCCCAAAAACCCGCTAAAACATCATGAAACAATCATAGAAAAACATGCAAAGGAAGGCTGGACAAGGCACTTTCGGCGGCAGGTTCGGCGGCCGAAACTACCTCCAGAGCCGAAAGTCAGGCAGGTTCGGCGGCACCTTCGGCGGTCGAAACTCCCAGACAAAGACGAAACTCATGCATGTTCGGCGGCACTTTCGGCGGTCGAAACTGCCCTCCAGAGATGAAAGTCCTCTTTCGGGGGCAGGCTTCGGCAGCCGAAAGGCTTGCCACCCAGGCAGGTTCGGGGCCGAAAGTCCTTCGGCTGCCGAACCTGGTTTCTGCCAAAGGGCAGAAACTTGGTTCCTCATGCACATATGCCTCCCAAAACCAACCAAACATGCATTTTTCCTAGTCTACAACATACATACTCAAGCATACAAGTTCCTAGGGGCTTCAAACTATCTTAAACCCCATCTACAACACATCAAACATCCACATTGTCCAAAAACATAACATGAACCCATAAACCTAACCATAAGCTAAACATGCATTCTACCCCATAGATCTACTTAAAACTTACTTAAAACATGCCATAAGCTCAAGATCGGCCCTTACCTCTTGAAGATCGAGAGGAGAACGACTCTAGCTCGGAAAATGGGAGAGAGAGAGTTCCTTGAACCTCCAAGCTCCAAAACTTGCTCAAATGCTCAAAATCTTCAAAACAAGGGTAAAACTAATGAAAATCGAGAAAGATTTGAAGGAAAGAACTCAAAACCGGTGAAGGATGGCGGAGAGCTCACCTTGGCCAAAAATGGGGAGAAAAGCTAGCCCGTTTTCGGCTAAGGGACCCCTTTATAGGTGGCTGGCCAGGCCACGTTCGGGAGCCGAAAGTGCCTCCGTATGCATGCCATGTTCGGCGGTCGAACATAAGGTTCGGCAGCCGAACCTGGACTTCCCTCACTTATGCTTTCGGGGGCCTAAAAGCGCTCCCGAAGGCATGCATGTTCGGCGGCCGAACTTGAGGTTCGGCGGCCAAACCTGAGTTTTCCTCCAAGGTTGTTTTCATGCAAAAACTCATTTCTTTCTTACTTAAAATCATGAAATACATTAAAACATTTTATGAAAACATGTTTCTACTCTACTAGAGGCTTCCGACATCTGAGATTCCACCGGATGGTAGGAATTTCGATGCCGGAGTCTAGCCGGGTATTACAGGATCCAATTCTTCAACTAGATTTTTCTCATTATTGATTTCTCTTTATTTTTATTATTCGCTTTACTTTTATTGCTTTCAGTTTTAGATCAATTAATCAATCTCAAAACCCCCCTTTTTACTTTTATTGTAAGTTTACTTTTCTTTCAGTTTATTTGCTTTTAGTTTACTTTCAGTGCATCCTCTTAGTCTTGGTAAGGAAGGTAGGTAAGTTTTCAATTCCCTGTGGATTCGATCCTTTCACCACTATCTACAGTTGTAAGATTGTTGATAACAAGAAAGGTTATTTTTGACCGACTTCGACAACTGCGAGTCAAAAATTGGCGCCGTTGCCGGGGAATTGATCTAACTTGTTTATTTTTCTTTCATGACCAGATCTAGGAGACCATACAACCCTAATCTGCACAGGAACAACCACCATCGCAGATCCCATCTCTGAAGCCTCTCCATCGCACCATCAAGCCGCAGATCATTCTTCTGAAACATCTCCATCGCACATCTCACCTTCTCTTCACCATTCGGATTGCCCATCCTTTCACCAAAGCAAGTCACCATCGCAGATCTGAATCATGGCTAAGGTAAGTACATCTGATCTTTCTTTTCAAATCTCTGAACTAACCTCTATTGTGAGAAGTTATGTCATAGGTCGAGCTCAACAAGCTCAACAGTTTCAGCGAATCAGACCATGTGGGATTTGCGCATATGTAGGACATCCAACTGATTAATGTCCTACACTTTATGAGGATGACCAACCAGTGCATGCATTTGGAGGATTCAATAGTCAGCCTAGACATACATTTGGAGGATTCTATGAATAGCCAAGACATGATCGGTACTATAACACACACAATCCAGGTTGGGGAGACTATCCAGACTTCAGTTATGCAGGGGCTAACGACTACCAGGACTATCAAGGATATCAAGCCCAACCAGCACCTCCTAGTTCCAACCAGCACCTCAAGAAGATGATAGAGACATTGGCAATTTCTGTGCAAAGCCTCCAACAACAGGTGGATCAAATGACCACCTCAATGAATTCAATCATGTTAAGAAGTGAGAAAGAGTTTCAAGATGATGAGACAAATGATGAAAGCTCACAAGTACAAGAACAAGCTGCTGAAGAAACACAACCATAAAACTGTTTGTCCAAACAAATTGATCAAACAGAACCTGTTGATAGTTTAGATATCATTGATTGTTTGAGCAAAGATGTTTTTATAATGAATCAAGATGATATTCTGAACAATGATCTTTGCAGAGAAGAGAGCCAGAAAGAGCCAGAACTGAAAGAAACTAGCTATTGCATCCAACAGGTGGACTACAGCCATGCGCAAAATGAAGCAAGCTCAATCTCACCTTTTCAGATGAGTTCGTAGAAGGACCTTGCACAGATAGAGGACATCCAAACCGAACCTCTTCAGCTTCCATCGCAGGACGATCCCACCATTTTCCCATTTCAGACAGGCCTTGTGCAGGACAGTCCTGCAACACTTTCAGTTGCACCTCTTCAGCTTCCATCGAATGAAACTCCTTCCAGCCTTCCACTGCAAATTAATCTTGCACAGAAGGAGGAAACTGAAACCAATTCAGCCATGGATCCAACGCAAACAACCCATGCTCACAAGGAATAAATGGTAGTCCAAGCACCCAAACCAAAGGAGCATGCGGATCAATGCTTGCCTAAACCACCGGATAAGGTAGAGTTTGTTTTGCCTGAATTCAGTACCAAATTGCAGCCACCTATGGAGAAATATGAATTGAAGTTGAAAGTGCTAAAAAATGCAAACATAAGGGCTAGAGGCACAACTCATCTGAAAGAGGAGAAGCTAATCATGTTACTTCATGAGTACATAAAAAAAATGGGATGGGTTATGACTATATCAAAAGGAGTGCTACACTTTTCACTCAATTCAGTTGGGACCTTTTTCCCTTCCCCAATTACTTGATACTTGATCAAGTGGATCGCACCATGCACACCACACCTAGGGGAGTACTCAGTTTTCTTTTGCATTTTAATTTTTTCAATACATTGAGGACAATGCATGATTTAGGTGTGGGGGTGCATATTTCTGAATCTTTATTTTTGTTTATTTTTACTTTGATTTTCAGTTTGAATTTTTGTTTTCATTTTCAGTGTGATTTTTTCAATTTTTTTTTAATTTTTGCTTTCAATAACACACACACAACCACAGTCTTCTTCTTTTTTATTTGCTCTACTCAAACTTATAGACTATGTTAGATGAGCTTTCTTTCCATGACCCTATTGATGTAATGACTCTTTAAACTTATGTTGAATCAATTGCAGTGAGTTGTATTCATGTTTGGAAATTGCCTTTTGAATTGAATCTTTGAACTTGCCATGGTGAAAATATATTAATGACACTCATTAGAGAGAATGAATTGAAAGATGTGTGAATGAACTTAACATGACTTGTTTTAGCGATTGGTGTTGATTTGCCCAAATCATTGAGAAAGAAAATTTGGCAAAGGCCTAGACTTCATGAGCACAAATTGAAAACTGTTCCAATGGTTGAAAGACTATGAACAGGGCTAGTAGCCACTTGGACAGGTGACCAACTGAGTAACTGGGGGTGGGTATCACCAATATGTACCTTCACATTAAAAGGTTGGTGACTTTTTCAAGCAAGATTAAAGTGCAGAAAGCTGAATAAGTACTTCAAGGTAAGGGCAAATTACTCTGAAAGCTAGAAAGAGTCTTAACTGAACAAATAATATGTGCATGTGTAATCTCTCTCTTGAGGAAAACAAATTCTAGCCATGGTAAGTAAAGGGAGACAAGGAAATAAGGTGAGTAACCTTGGTGCATACATTCCTCACTGCAATAATTAAAAGTAAGTATCTAGAGTAAGAGCTTAAGTGGAAATAAGAATCAAGTAGTAAAGAGAGCTTGTTTGACTATGTTTATTTGCTTGAGGACAAGCAAAAGGCTAGGTGTGGGGGTATTTGACAGAGCATAATTTAGACCATATTATCATGATGTTATTGATGTTAATTTACATATTATCTGCCTAATTTTATGGTTTTAATATTTTGCAGATATTAGGTGTAAAGAGACAATCTGGTGAAAATGCTCTTAAAACTGCCAAAAAGTGCCAAATATGGAAAGTGCCAAATATGAAAAGTTTCAAATAAGGAAAGTGTCAAATAAGGAAAGTGCAGAAGCAAAAACATATGAGAAAAGCGCAGTCAGAAGATCATTTGAAATTCAAATTGCAGATCTTTCTTTCCTTATTTAAAGGTGTGCATACACATCAGCAGTCAATTCTTCCTATTCAGGAAGCGAGATCTCAAGAAGACGCACTTGCCTCTCTTGCATTCAACATTCAAGATTTAAAATTCAAATGAAGGCTCCACCTAAAAAGGAAAGATTGGATACCATGTCTTTCCCTTTGCACAACCCATCCACGCGCTACCTTCCTTCTGAAGAGCCATCCGCACGCCTCCTTCCTTCTGAAGACCTTGCAACGCGATTCTTTCCTTTTCAGACACAATTTGGGCAACAAGCAGCCTCTTGGGTAGCAAGTAAGGAACTAGGGCAACACTTTCAACTATAAAAAGACACATAAGGAGCCTCCCCATACTTTTTCAACACCCCCTTGGACACACATACGAGATTGCAAGTGGCACCATCTCTTCTTCTTTCTTTCTTTATTTTTGGTTTTGTTTCAGCCATGAGTGGCTGAAACCTTTTATTCTAGTTGAAGATTAGGTGATACTTTGGTTGTTTTGTGAATTGGGAGACTTGATCATATATTGTTCATCTTTTGGTTATTCAATATTTGTACAATTTCATGCTTGATTCCATTATTGCTTTGTTATTTTATTAGTGTATATGCCCTAGGCCATTATCTTGGACCTTTTTGTATGTCGTTTTGGTTATTAATAAAAGATGTTTTTATCAATATTACTTGTTTGCATGTTACATAATAATGATTATCATCCCTGATTACTTATTATTATGTTGATAATAATAAAACATAGCTAGTATGATTATTTATTGATAATCATGAGATGATTATGTATATGTTGATATAATTCAATAATCATAGATACTTGTTAGAGAATAAAGTATTGGATGGACCCGCACTGAGATCACTACGTGGGTTATTGTCATAAGTGAATCTCCAAATAGTTATGTCTTAATCCTTTGACTTGAGATTGTCATAGTTTCCAATATAAGGATTGTTATGTTTTGATATAACCAAACGTTGTCTTTAATCAGACAATCATAGAGGTTATGATTGAACATAATAGAAATTATGTAGAGGATATTGAACAATCAATATAGGATTTGTCCCTCTCTTTCAGAGAGATGTCTTCTAGGCCCCTCGATAAGTGAGATTGAGAAATGCATGGCCGTGCTCAAATGAATTGATAGTGTGATCAATATCATTTGAATTTATCAGTCTCCTTAGAGATCGAAAAATCATAAGTTTGAACATTATAAGTTTGACATTGACCATAACTTATGTTCAAACTAGATATCGTGTGACAAAGGGATTAATACATATTCTATTTATTAGGTTTTATCGGACTATTGATCCTCATATTAGTTGGGTAGTCATAATGTCTTGCTAGAGGCCACTTATGACTTATGGGCCTTGTGGGACTGGGCCTATTGCCAATTAATGTGAGCCTATTGGGTCACACTCAAAAGAACGTTGTTGATGTGCTATGACATATTAATGGACCAAAGCCTATTAATATAATTAATAATAATAAATTGTTATTATTATTAATATAATTAATAATAATAAAGTGTTATTATTATTAATTATTTATTATTATAAGATAATAATATTTAAAAGATCTGCAAATCTATCTGTAACTGTTACAGATAAAGGACTCTATCACATAAGATATTTGAGTATCTGCGAGATTGTGATAGTGGGTTATGAACACAACTCTTTTGGGAAAAGAGTTGTGGGAAAAAAAAAGACTGAAACATATAAATACTCCTTCTACGAATTGTGGAGATGATGTTAATTTTTGAAAAAAATTCAGTCTAACAGTTGCAGATTGTGGAGCACATAATCTATCCATCTTTGAGAGAGCTAGCACTCTAAAAGGATAGAAGACGTTCGTGTGGATACTATAGAGGGTGTTCATTTGAAAAAGCAGCACCATCAGTCCGCTATTGTATCTTTTGGATGAGATTAACAGGTTACTCTCATATCCTTCTTATGAAATAAACGAAGCACTCAAATTATGGGAAAGGAAATCCGAGATTTTATTTTTTCGTTACGCAATTTGGGTTGCAATAATCTCGGAATTTCCCAACAGTGGTATCAGAGCCAACCTGTGCTTTTCGTTTAAGTTAATAATGCCATGATTAATGTGATATATGCTATATATGCTTTTTGAATAGCATGATAATTATGGAAAATTTTATGGATGAATGATTGGATCATTTAGGTAATTTTTATTAGAAAAATTAAATTAATAAATTAAAAAAAAAAGGAATTTGAGATTTGAAATCTGCAAATCCTCGTGATCAGAACACGAACAGGACCGCGTCATGCCCAACGATCATCAATGTGGGTGAGTCGGTGGTGGGGCCCTTGCTGGCTTGCCATTCCATGTCAGGGAATCACATGGCGTGGCTGGGACGTGCTGATTGTGAGGAGGAAGGGATCTGTGAAAACCGAAGCAGCTCCATTCAAGAACGCCCGACGATGGTGTCACACATCTGTCGCTGGCATCGCACACTTGCCATGCGTAGTAGCCACTTCTGTGGCTTCTGAGCTCATCGTAGGACATGGCGGCGATCGCATGGCTGCTATAGGTGGGAGCTGGTTTAGCTCGTTGACGACGAAGGGGAGGGAGTGTTGTACGAATTGGATCGATCACATCCCCGCAATTCCATCAATATCGCGCGCGTGTGGCGGATAGGACATTGGTGGGGCGCAATTGTTGCACGTGCCTCCGGTGGCTGGTCTGGCCAACGAGTGTGCAGAGTCTTTCATGCGGTGGCTAGGACTTCTTCCTGAGGAAGAAGATGAAACCTTAACCAAATTACGATTTGGTCCCTATAAAATTTGAAAAATTTTTAAATGGTTTTTAAATGAGAAAATTATTTTCAAAATTATTTTTTTTTAGTTTTTAAATCAGATTTAAATGACTATGTAAAATAGTTTTATTATTTTGTCATTTATTAGTATGAGATACTATGCATGATAGTCTATATATATGTATGCATATAGGCTATAATATATATATGCAAGACAAAATAATTAAAATTAAAAGTTGAACCCTCACTGTAAATTTTAAGTTTTAATGCCACCCATATATTAAATGCCTATCAAGACTAAGATCACCAAAATGCAGGTTTTTCCAAAGCAAAGTGCTTAGGTTATCTTATTAAGGTATGATGAGTAATAGTTACTCATTTATTTAATTTTGGTTGGGCTTAATTAGGCTATCAAAATGGTTTTAGGCCTAAGGCATTAGATGGGGTATAACATGCATTTGACATATGATGTCAACACCTCATAATCTAAGAGTTACATTAGATGTAATTGATAAGGGGTTACCTACTAAATAATTTAATTCTAAGCGTCATGCCAAAGCTGACTTAGAATTAGGTGAAATATGGATCTTAGCCCACTAAAATATTATTGATTTAATAATTCTTATGAGGGTTATATTTTAGTGGGAGATTATTATCACCTCAATATTAATTTACTAAATTGATTATATTTGCATATTTTGTAGATAATTATGGCTGCTAATAATAATTCCACCTTATCACTGCGATCCATCCTTGAGAAGGATAAAGTGAAAGAAAATGAGACTAATTTTGTTGACTGGTTTAGAAACTTAAGAATTGTTCTCAAGTAAGAGAAAAAGTCCTATGTGCTTGATGAAGCTATCCCAGAACCACCTCCTGCTGATGCTACTAATGCTGTTAAGAACAAGCATAAGAAGCATATGGATGATTTTGTTAGCGTATATGCCCTAAGCCATTATCTTGCACCTTTTTGTATGTCTTTTTGGTTATTAATAAAAGAGGTTTTCATTATCATTATTATTTGTTTGCATGTTACATAATAATGATTCACATCCCTGGTTACTTATTATTATGTTGATAATAATAAAATATAACTGGTATGATTATTGATTGATAATCATGAGATGATTATGTATATATTGATATAATTCAATAATCATAGATACTTATTAGAGAACAAAGTATTGGATGGACCCGCATTGAGATCACTACATGGGTTATTGTCATAAGTGAATCTCAAAGTAGTTATGTCTTAATCCTTTGACTTGAGATTGTCATAGTTTCCAACATAAGGACTATTATGTTTTGACATAACCAAACATTGTCTTTAATCGGACAATCATAAAGGTTATGATTGAGCATAATAGAAATTATGTAGAGGATATTAAACAATCAAGATAGGTTTTTTCTCTCTCTCTGAGAGAGATATCTTCTGGGCCCCTCGATAAATGCATGGCCGTGCTCAAATGAATTGATAGTGTAATCAATATCATTTGATTTTTATCAGTCTACTTAGAGATCGAGAAATCATAAGTTTGAACATTATAAGTTTGACATTGACCATGACTTATGTTCAAACTAGATATCGTGTGACAAAGGGATTAATTCATGTTCTATTTATTAGGCTTTATCGGACTATCGATCCTCATATTAGTTGGGTAGTCATAATGTCTTGCTAGAAGCCACTTATGACTTATGGGCCTGTGGGACTGGGTCTATTGCCAATTAATGTGAGCCTATTGGGTCACACACAAAAGAACGCTGTTGATGTGCTATCTCATATTAATGGGCTAAAAGCTCAAAGCCCATTAATATAATTAATAATAATAAAGTGTTATTATTATTAATATTAATCATTAATAAATTAATAATAATAAAGTGTTATTATTATTAATATTAATTATTAATATAATTAATAATAATAAAGTGTTATTATTATTAATCATTTATTATTATGAGATAATAATATTTAAAAGATCTGCAGCTAATAATATTTAAAAGATCTGCAGTCTATCTGTAACTGTTACAGATAAAGGACTCTATCACATAAGATATTAGAGTATCTGCGAGATTGTGATAGTGGGTTATGAACACAACTCCTTTTAGGAAAAGGAGTTGTGGGAAAAATACAATTCCTTTTAGGAAAAGGAGTTGTGGGAAAAACAAAAGACTGAAACATATAAATACTCTTTCTATGAATTGTGGAAGGTGCGTTTTTAAGAAAACTCAGTTTAAAATGCTGCAAATTGTGGAGCACATAATCTATCTATCTTTGAAAGAGCTAGCACTCTAGAAGGATAGAAGACGTTCGTGTGGATACCATAGAGGGTGTTCATTTGAAAAACCAGCACCATCAGTCCAACATTGTATCTTCTCGACGAGATTAACATGTTAGTCTCATATCCATCTTGTGAATTAAACGAAGCACTCAGAATCTAGGAAAACAAAATCCGAGATTTTTTTATTTTTCCACTGCGCCTTTCAGTTGCAATAATCTCGGGATTTCTCAACAGATTCTAATGACATTGGATGTCTTATGTTGGCAACTATGTGCCCAGAAATTCAAAAGGATTTGGAGCACCTTGAGACCTATGAGATGAGTGTCCATCTCAAACAAGCTTTCCAACAGCAACCTAAGCAGGATAGGTATGAAACCACCATTGACACGGAACCCTATGGCACAAGCCTCAAACCCACACGCACAAGTAGATATGGTATCCAAAGATTTGATAAACCCACCTCCTATGGCACCCCAAACTTAGAGAAGCTGAAACACCAATGATCGAAGGATTTAGATGAGAATCTGACAAAAGCCACAACGAATAGTTGATAGGTAAGCCAAGATTCCTAGTGCAATTGATGAAAGCAAATCCTCACTCTCACTCAAAGCAATACACGCCAAAGGCATGAGAAGAATTCTGAAATTTTGATTAAAAGCTGCATCTTACAATTGTTTCTTATCCTTATATAGTAAGGAGAAAAACAAATAAAACCCTAAGACACTCTTCTTGGGCCTGACTTAAACACATAAGGCCCAAGCCCAATCACACACTAAAATAACACATAAGTATTAAAACATAAGCCCAAAACATGGCCCAACACTCTAAAACTTAAAAGATAAAATATGGACAGAATACAAGCCCAAACAAAGCTAAAATAAAATAAGTGCTCAAATAATAAAATATAGCAAGCCCATCATAACAAAGCTGAATCTTCACAAAAACCTTACTTGATCTTCACTTTAGGCTTCCCTTTGTGTAGTTTTAGCCCATGGGTTTGATTAGGCTCCCTACGCCTATGATTGCAAGTGTTGCACCAAATCTGTCCCATATGAGTTAAAGCACGCCCCAAATATATATGGATCATATGAATATGATTTTGAACTCCTTTTAGATCCATTTGAATGACATAAGTTTGTTCCACACCATTGTTAGAAATTTGCCCTATTGGATCCGTATCATTCTCTAAAAAGATTCGTCCTCGAATCTTGCTGATATTTATGTCAAAAAGGGAAGCTTTAGGAATCCATGTATCTTCAAAGACCTCCTTTTGAATAGGTGGAAATAGGATAAAATTTTCGTCATGAATATTTTCATCAACAACATGCACATCAAGAACAAATGAACTAGGCATAAAAATATTAGTCATAGAAAGATCCTGTGGATGTGACCCATTCTTCTCTACAACTTCCAAAATAGTCTTATTCGCCTCTTCCACCTCATCAATTACGTGCTCCCAATGTCCCTCATCATTCACAACCTCTTCTATAAGTTCATTGATGGAATTCTCAACAACAACTACATTAGATTCATGCATTACAACTTCCTCTTCAATTTCAATCTCTATGGAAGTTGAGATTGGAACTTTAGCCTTTTCTTTCTCCACCTTCCCTCCTTGAACTAGTCTTGATTCTTTTCCAGCCTCTTTACCCTCAAACTCACTCTTTTTTCTCATCTTTTCCGCAGAATTCAAGCTCTCACTCCCCTTTGTGGCCAAAGCCGAAGCCTCCCTCTCCCTCTCCAGCATCTTTATTTGATCAACATATACCTCTTGAGGTGATAAAGGAGCGAGTATAACCTTCTGTCCTTCATGAGTGAAGGAGTACATGTTATTGAACCCATCATGTTGCACTTTTCTATCATGTTGCCACGGTCTACCCAATAACATATGGCTTGCCTGCATAGGTACCACATCACATAAGATCTCATCCTTGTACCTACCAATAGAAAATGGTATAACCACCTGGCGTGTAACCCTAACCTCTCCACAATCATTCAACCATTGCAATCTATATGGCTTAGGGTGTTTTATAGAAGCCAAGCCCAATTTTTCCACCATATACACACTAGCCACATTTGTGCAACTACCTCCATCAATAATGAGAGTACACACTTTTCCATTAACCAAACACCTAGTGTGAAATATGTTTTCTCGTTGTTCTAGGCTTTCTTCCTTAACCTGCATATTCAGAGCACGCCTAGCAACAAGCATCTCACAATTTGCAGCAAGCAACACATTATTAACCAACACATCCGAAACATCATAGTCATTACTGCAATTAAGAGTTCTTTAAGGTATTCTTATAGAAGTGGAAGCTTGTGAGACATTCAAACTCTCCATAGTTTCAGTTAACCTCTTAAGAGTCTTGTTGAGCCTTTGTAACTCACCACTGACTGACTTCTTAAAGAGCTTATAATCGTTACCCATATTCGATTCACTTCCATCAGTACGATCCACTACATTCTTGTCTTTACTCATCCTACCTTAAATCAACAAAGAGCAAAAAGAACATTCTTTTGCTGATTCTTCAATTGCACTTCAGAAACTAAGGTCAACCAACTAACCTCAAGGTGCGTTTAATGAAACAAAAAAGAAAACCTAAAGAAAGAAGGAAGTGCGCAAAAATTAGAAAGAAGACACTGACAATTTGAAAAGTAACACATGAACTAGGTTTTGTGCTACTTGAAAAATATCACCTAGAGTATAGACACAAGCAAACAATACTCCAGCAATGTAAAGGAAGCAAAAGCAAGCTTAAACCAAAAAAAGAAACTTAGAAATCAAATAAAAATGAACCTGGACAAAAAAATTGCATTTAATTCACTTCAACGCAAATTAAATATGGATCTACTTAAATTTACCCAAAAAGGAAAGTATCAAAACCCCACAAATAGAATCAGAAAAGAAAAATGTAAATTTCACTCAGATCAGAAACATGGACGAAAATTCTGGTGTTAAAAGAAGGATTTGACATCAAATCAATTTAGATGCAATTGCCCTAAATGTGCACTTTAGGAAATAGGCAGAATTTTTTTATCTCCTAATCTAGATTCAGCCCAATTCAAAATTCAAAATTCAAATTAATTCCCATAAATTACTGCAATTAATTGAGATAAGTAAGGCAATATAGATGAAAAAGGAAGCATATCACAATTTCGGCCAGATGAAGGTAAATAAGGCAAAGGCGATTTTTTTTTTTTGGATTTTGAATTTTTTTTTTATTAATAATCAAGAAGGTGCAGCCATGGACACACAAGCTTTCACCGAAAACAACAAGGAAGAAAATGAAAACTCAAAAAAAAACTCTAGATCCTGAGATAAATAGAATTTACCTCACTTTGGCTCTGATACCAACTGACGCGGAATCCTATGGCACAAGCCTCAAACCCACACGCACAAGTAGATATGGTATCCAAAGATTTGATAAACCCACCTCCTATGGCACCCCAAACTTAGAGAAGCTGAAACACCAATGATCGAAGGATTTAGATGAGAATCTGACAAACGCCACAACGAATAGTTGATAAGTAAGCCAAGATTCCTAGTGCAATTGATGAAAGAAAATTCTCACTCTCACTCAAAGCAATACACGCCAAAGGCATGAGAAGAATTCTGAAATTTTGATTAAAAGCTGCATCTTACAATTGCTTCTTATCCTTATATAGTAAGGAGAAAAACAAATAAAACCCTAAGACACTCTTCTTGGGCCTGACTTAAACACATAAGGCCCAAGCCCAATCACACACTAAAATAACACAGAAGTATTAAAACATAAGCCTAAAACATGGCCCAACGCTCTAAAACTTAAAAGATAAAATATGGCCAGAATACAAGCCCAAACAAAGCTAAAATAAAATAAGTGCTCAAATAATAAAATATAGCAAGCCCATCATAACAAAGCTGAATCTTCACAAAAACCTTACTTGATCTTCACTTTAGGCTTCTCTTTGTGTAGTTTTAGCCCATGGGTTTGATTAGGCTCCCTAAGCCTATGATTGCAAGTGTTGCACCAAATCTGTCCCATATGAGTTAAAGCACACCCCAAATATATATGGATCATATGAATATGATTTTGAACTCCTTTTAGATCCATTTGAATGACATAAGTTTGCTCCACACCATTGTTAGAAATTTGCCCTATTGGATCCATATCAACCATTGCATTGCATGATTGCAAAATGGCTGAAGGTGAATCAGTTAGTGCTCATGTTTTGAAGATGAAAGGCTACATTGATCACCTTGCTAGGCTTGGCTATCCTCTGAGTTTAGAACTCTCCACGGATTTGATCCTACATTCTTTACCTAGCAGTTTTTCTCAGTTTGTCATGAACTATAACATGAACTATAACATGAACAATATGGAGAAATCCATTCCTGAGCTGTATGGGATGCTAAAGACAGCTGAGGTAAATGTCAAGAGAAGGCCTACCCAAATTTTGAATATCAATAAGGGTAAGCCTATGAAAAGTAAGGGGAAGCCTAAGTCTAAAGGTGGTAATGGGCCTAAGGGACGAGGCAAGCCTAAATGACAATCCAAGGCAAAAGTTCCTAAGGAAATAGTTCCTAAGGAAGGAATCTGCTTACATTGCAAGGAACCAGGGCATTGGAAGAGAAATTGCAAACTCTATTTGGATGAGTGTAAGACGAAGAAGAGTAGTGAGACTACGACTTCGGGTATTTATGTTATAGATATTAACTTATCTACTTCTACTTCATGGGTATTGAATATCAGATGTGGTTCTCACATTTGTACAAATGTGCAGTGTCTCAAAAGGAGTAGAAAACTGAAAAAGGGCGATGTGGACCTACGTGTAGGCAATGGAGCAAGAGTTGCTGCCTTAGCTGTAGGGACTTATGAACTTGTGTTGCCCAATGGGCTTTTGTTAGTTTTGAACAATTGCTTTTATGTTCCTACTTTGAGTAGGAATATTATTTCAGTTTCTGTTTTGGACGATGAAGGTTTTACATTTCTTATTAAGAATAAGAAGTGCTCCATTTATAATAAAGATTTGCTTTATTGTATTGCAAATTCATATGATGGCCTTTATGTCCTTAATCTAGATGATACTAGAAACAACAATATCTATAACATACCTTCTAAGAAAATTAAGCCAAATGTTTATTAGATTCATTTGATTTTGTATCATTTGAAAATTGTGAATCATGTTTGCTTGGTAAGATGACAAAGGACCCTTTTACTGGACAAGGTCAAAGGGCTTCAGACTTATTGGGCTTAATACATACAGATGTATGTGGCCTATTAAGCATTAGTGCCAGGGAAAGTTATCAGTACTTCATTACATTCACTGATGATTTCAGTAGGTATGGCTATGTCTACCTAATGAAACATAAGCATGAATCTTTTGAAATGTTTAGAACTTTTCAAAATGAAGTACAAAATCAACTTGGTAGAACTATTAAAATGCTTCAATCTGATCAAATGCCTCCCAAATCATACAAACATGCATTTACCTATTCTACAACATGCAAACTCAAGCATACAAGCACATAGGGGTCTCGAACTAATTTAAACCCCAACCAAAAAACATCAAACATGCATATACAACTCACATTGCTCATAAACACAACATAAACCTACACATGCATTTCTACCCTAAGAAACTTCATGAAACTCAACTAAAACATGAGAAGAAGTGTGGATCTACTCTTACCTCTTGAAGATCGAGAGGAAAGACGATCCTAGCTTGGAGATGGGGAGAAATCAACTCTTTGGTCTCCAAGCTTCAAAACTTGTTCTTTTGCTCAAATATCTTCAAACCAAAATAAAACTTGTTAAAACTTGAAAGATTGGAGGAAAAACATCAAAAACGAACCATGGGAGAGCAAGAACTCACCGTGGCCGAAAATAGGGAGAAAACTCTCCCGTTTCGGCCATGGAGCTCTTATATAGGGGCTGCTAGACCACCTTTCAGCAGCCTAAAGTGCCTCCAAAACTCATGCAAGTTCGGCGGCCGAACCTTTGCCACTTTCGGAAGCCTAACTTGCCCCCCCTAAACTATCCAATGTTCGGCGGCCGAACCTAGAAATGCCTCCATAGTCTTTTTCATTAAAAACTCAATTTCTTTATTGTTTAAAATCATAAAATACATTTAAAACATTTTATAAAAACATGATTTTACCCTTCTAGAGGTTTCCGACATCCGAGATTCCGCCGAATGGTAGGAATTCCGATATCGGAGTCTAGCCGGGTATTACAGACAGCCTGCTTCAGGTGTGGGCAAGAGGGACACATGGCTCGGGAGTGTCCTAGAGCAGATTTTATGGCACCGTCCCAGCAAACGGCTTTAGGTAATGT
Source organism: Manihot esculenta (assembly GCF_001659605.2). Classification (NCBI taxonomy): domain Eukaryota; kingdom Viridiplantae; phylum Streptophyta; class Magnoliopsida; order Malpighiales; family Euphorbiaceae; genus Manihot; species Manihot esculenta. Next base: position 15,930,331 of record NC_035177.2, read on the forward strand.
GGCTTAGCCAGTAGCTCCAGCCATGACACAGGGCAGTGGCAGAGGCAAAGGGACAGGGGCAGCCTCTTCTTCAGCAGGTTCCTGGGGTGAAGGTCCATCAACTCCAGCTCAGATCTTCACTATGACACAGCAGGAGGCAAACACGTCGAACACTGATAGAGCATATTTTAGTCCATATTATCATGATCTTATTAATGTTTATTTGCACCTATTCTACCTAATTTTATGGTTTTAATCATATTTTATAAATATTAGGTATAAAGGAACAATTTGGAGAAAATGCTCTTAAAAATCCCAAAAAATGCCAAATCTGGAAAAGCCACCTTCTGAAGCACTTTCGGAAGCCAAAAGCCAGTCACCTTCGGAAGCACTTTCGGCGGCCGAACCTTCACTCCAGAGCCGAAAGTCACCTATCTTTGGCAGGTCCTTCGGCGGCCGAACCTTGCGTCCAGAGCTGAAAGTCCAGCCTCCGAAACTTACCTTAGGCGGCCGAAAGTGCCCCCGAACAGCCTCCTCCTTGTTCAATAAGCCAAATCTTGAAGATCACATGTTTCCCACTTTATGCCATGCACATTAAAAATTCAAATCAAGGTTCCACCTTCCTCTTTAGTGCATGAATAATGTGAAGAAGGCTTCTTGGACACACTTGAACAACAATTAAAAGACCAAAAAGCCCTTACAACTCTTCACATGCACATAGAAGACACAAGGGCACTTTGGGCAGCCTCCAAAAGATGCATGGACATCCAAAAAACCCTAGGCAGCCTCCCAAGACCTATTTAAAGGCTTCAAGAAGACATGAAGAGGAATATTTTGGATCCCCCATCTTCTCCAAAGGGTTCGGCAGCCCCTTCCTTCACTCTCCACTTTTGGTTCTTCTTCCCTTGCCTTCTTTTCTTCTATTTTTCTGTTTTGGTTCAGCCATGAGTGGCTGAAACCCTTATTCTAGTTGAGGATTGGTTAAAACTAAGGTTGTTTAAAAGGTTGTGAGATCTAAACATAAAGTGTTTGCTTTTGATTTTGTTCAATATTCATGCAATTGATGCTTTAATTCCATGATTGCTTTGTTGTTTTGATCAAATTGGCCACTTGATTCTTGATTGCAAAGTTAATTGATTGTTAGTTGGGATATTTGTTAGTCCGTAATTGCTGGAAATATTCTGACCTAAGAACACTTGGTGTAAAAACTAAGGAATTGCATGATTTAGCAACATCTCATGCGTTTGAGTAGCTAGGATTGGATCTCTCTCATTCTTTATGCAATTGACAATTGTTTTGATGCCTATGGCCCAAGGACGTTCCTTGGCAATTTGTTAATTAGTAATTGATTAGAGGACGTTCCCTAATTGATTTAATCATAAGGAGAGACAAGGTGGTGAGAAGCGTTTTCCACCCCCATAACTAATTTATTGAACCAATCAAGAAAACTTAAGTTTCAATGATCAACCCAAACAACCAAAGTGGATCCATATCTTCAACTAGACCTTTCTTGTAATACCCGGCTAGACTCCGGTATCGGAATTCCTACCGTCCGGTGGAATCTCGGATGTCGGAGACCTCTAGAAGGGTAGAGGCATGTTTTATAAAATGTTTTCATGTATTTTAATGTTTTAAAGTATGAAAATAAATGAGTTTTTGCATGAAAATAGCATTGGAGGAAAACCCAGGTTCGGCCGCCGAAAGTCAAGTTCGGCCGCCGAACATGCATGCGTTTTGGAGGCACGTTAGGCCCCCGAAAGCATGAGTTAGGGAAGTTCAGGTTCGGCCGCCGAAAGTCAAGTTCGGCCGCCGAACATTTGCATGGATGCGGAGGCACATTCGGCCCCCGAACGTGGCCTGGCCAGCCACTATATAAGGGGCACTTAGCCGAAATGGGCGAGCTTTCTCCCATTTTCGGCCACAGCAAGTTTCCGACTTTCCCTTTGCAACCCTAGTGTTCTTCCTCCAAATCCCCACCATTTTTCTTGAGTTTTAAACTCACATTGCAAGTTTTCAACGTTTAAACCAAGTTTTGGAGCTTTGGGAACTCAGGAGCTCATTTTCGTGGATCTCCAAGTTTAGGTCGTCTCCCTCTCGATCTTCAAGAGGTAAGAGCCGATCTTAAGCTCCTTATGTGTTTTCAATAAGTTTTATGCTAGATCGATGGGTAGAAATGCATGTTAGGTTATATGTGGAGTTATGAGTTAACCTTGATGTCTTGGACAATGTATGTTGTTTTTGTGTGTTTGAAGTGTTGTAGTTGGGGTATTTGATGTTTTGAGGCCCCTAGGAACTTGTATGCATGTTTTAACTGAGGTATATGCATGATTGGTGAGTTTGGAGGCGAAAATGCATTTGGGAGCCAAGTTTCTGCCCTTCGGCAGAAACCAGGTTCGGCAGCCGAAGGCACTTTCGGCCGCCGAACATGGCTGGTGAGGCAGGCCTTTCGGCTGCCGAAGTTGCCCCCGAAGGGAGACTTTCGTCTCTGTCTGGGACTTTCGGCCGCCGAAGGTGCCGCCGAACATGCATGAGTTTCGTCTCTGTCTGGGAGTTTCGGCCGCCGAAGGTGCCGCCGAACCTGCCTGACTTTTGGCTCTGGAGGGACTTTCGGCCGCCGAACCTGCCGCCGAAAGTGCCCTGTCCAGCCATTTCTTGCATGTTGTTATGTGATTGTTTCATGATGTTTTAGGGGGTTTTTGGGGAGTATATTAGAGTTATGTTCATGTATGTTTGGTCCCTCATTGGAGTCCACCTGTGTAGGTTCGGACCCGAGGAACCGAGGACCCCAACAGTGAGCCAGCTGCTACAGAGTTTGTCAGAGCTAGCCAGAGGTGAGTGGAATAAACCTTAAGTTTTAAATAAATGAAATATGAATTTTGAGCATGATCCATGCATCATGAATGCCATGAGATATAATAGGTTGCTTGCATTAGTATTCACGAATATGTTGCATTGCATTTATGATGTTAATGTTGATGTGGATTGGTTATTGGATGATCCTTTAGTCCTCCTATGATATGATTGATGTTATGGCATGTTATGGTATGGAAGTCCAGGTTGTACCCATTCTACGTCCCTGGCATGATGTAAGAGAAAGTCCAGGTTGTACCCATTCTACGTCCCTGGCACAGTTGGTCCATATGATATGTTATGATAAGGGAAAGACCGGTTGACCCATTCTACGTCTCGGCACAGTTGGACCTATGTAGAGGACTATAGGTGACAATACCATCCGAGATGTGATTTGTTGTGATGTGTTGCATTCCATGAAAGCATAAAATTTTAATATAATGTTTTATACTATTCTGCTCACTGGGCTTTGTAGCTCACCCCTCTCCCCTAACCCCAGATGTGCAGGTACAGGGTAGATCAGAGGTTAGCCAGAGTTTGAAAGTATGTCCTATGTTGTAATAGTTAGATTGTGGACATGACGATTGTACAATTGATGAAATGTAAAAATATTCAGAATGTTATGTAATGAGGTTATTGAGGATAGAGTTGTGCTTGACCATAATGTATTGTTAATCCCTTTTGTCTATACATGATCTTATGTTATGATGTTTATGTAAACTAACTCAACACAGGCTGTTTTGCCTTTAAGGCTTGATGAGATCCCACAGAGGGACTATGTTATGTATATGTTCAGGGTATGCACAGGTTGAGTTAGTTGATGACAGTATGTATGAGGAAAAGTTTTAATTTTTATGTATAATTGTTGATCATGTATGGGATTAAACAGGTTTACAGGTTACATGTTAGGCTTGCTACGGGTCCTGGCGGCCTTAAGTCGACCCGGATCCTAGCGCCGGTAGCGGTCCGATTTTCGGGTCGTTACAGAATGGTATCAGAGCCCTAGGTTCATAAGGTCGGACCTAGAGTGTCGGGCTCATAGATGTTATAGGAGGTCAAGCACAATAGGAAGGTCATGTCCACTAGGATAGGATGTTGAGTCCTGTCTTGCATGATGATGTGAAATGCCATGACTTTATGCATGTGCATTAATGATATGATATACTATGTGATGTATGTGATGAGGGTTCATGTGTGCTCACATGAACCATATGATGCTAATGTTTGTATGTTGTGTACTGTTTTCAGAAAACAGGATGAGAGGAACTCGTCGATCTGCACGGTTGACTGGAGTGCCACCTGAGGATGAGGGCACGAGCGCCCGTCCTCCTACATTGCCTAGGGCAATGTCTTGTAGAGCCAACAGAGAAAGAGTGTCAAGGGACCCTAGAAGGTCTTTTGATGCTAGCAGAAGGGGGACTGATAGAGGAGGAAGTTCTTCAGATGTGAGGGAGGTTATGGAAGAGGATCAAAGGAGGGATGGGAACCTGGATGTGAGCATGCAGGAAGAAGGGACAGGGGAGTCACAGGGAGGCGTTCAGGCCTCGGGGTATGGTTTTCCACCCCATTATCCACCCTTCCCACAGGGTTCAGGGTATCCGATGGGAGGTACATCGGATTACTCCAGCTTTCACCCCTACCCTACCTACATGCCTTATCCACCTTTCTATCCACCCTACACACAGTACCCAGCTTATCCACCCTCACCCTTCTATCCAAACCCGGCAAACCCCACCTCGGGGAATGCTGCACCTCCACCTCCACCACCTACAGAACCAGCAGCCCCAGTTACTCAACCTCCTAGACCTAGCTCAGTTGATGGGAGCAAGGTAAAGATGACAGATTACCTCAAGTTAGATGCTCCCAAATACAAGTCAGGGGATGACCCCTTTGAGTATCTGAGAGTGGTGAAGACGATAACTGATGAGCTAGGGGCAAGTGACAGTAGGGCCATTCAGATGGCAGGGTTCACTTTAAAGTGCAAGAAGGCACGGGAATGGTTCAAATGTTATGTGGACCCGAGACTAGACGGTATGATGTGGGAAGAATTTGCGAATGAGTTCGCTGGATGGGCTTTTCCGGACAGTTCTAGAGAACTGAAAATGATTGAATTTGAGCAACTGAGGCAGTCAGAGCACATGAGTGTAGAGGAGTTCACGGATAAATTCTTGGAGCTATTGCCTTTTTCAGGGCAAGCTCTAGATTCAGATACGAAGAAAGCCAAGAAATATGTTATGAAGCTGCATTCCAGGTACTCCTCGTTGGTTCAGTCAGCTGAGAGAGAAAGTTTCCACACTGTGGTGGATATGGCCCGAAGAATGGAGGCAAGTGCTATAGTTGAGGGGTCAGTGAAGCAGTCAGTGACCCAGTCTTCAGGGGTTAAGACCCCAGGCAGAGGAGGACCAGGGTTCTCTTCTCAGAGTTCAGGCAAGAAGAGGTGGGATAACACCACCAGGAAGTCGAAGAAGAATAAGTTTTGGAACAAGTTGAAATCCGGTTTGGGATTCGGCGGTGGCTCGAGCTCAGGCTCAGATGGTACAGAATGTCAGAGATGTGGGAGACCGCACAGGGGAGTGTGTCGAGCTGGGACTAACACATGTTTCAGATGTGGACAGGAGGGACACATGGCTCGGGATTGTCCTAGAGCACCTTTTATGGGCCAGCCCCAGCAGACAGCTTCTGGTAGTGTGGCACAGCCAGCAGTTCCAGCCACAACTCCGGGCAGTGGCAGAGGTAGAGGGAGAGGGGCAGCCTCTTCTTCTGGTTCCCGAGGTGAAGGTCCATCAGCTCCAGCCAGGATCTTCACCATGACACAGCAGGAGGCTAACACATCCAACACCGTGGTGTCAGGTAATCTCGTCATTGGGTGTTCTGATGTGTATGCATTAATGGACCCGGGTGCATCTCATTCATTTATTGCTCCGAGAGCCGTTGAGAGGTTGGGTCTGATAGTCTCTGGGTTAGAGTGTCCCCTATGGGTCAGTGGACCCAAGTGTGACCCGTCAGTGGCAGTGTCAGTCTGCCAGTACAGTCCAGTTTTTTGTTGAGGGAAGATGCCTCTCCGCCGACCTTGTGGTTCTAGATTTGACAGACTTTGACGTCATTCTAGGGATGGATTGGCTATCTACCCATGGTGCTACCTTGGACTGTAGGGACAAGGTAGTCAAGTTCAGAGATCAGGACGGGTCAGAGGTCGTCTTCAGAGGAGACAAGAGGGGTACACCTAGAGGTCTGATATCAGCTCTTCAGGCTCGTAGGTTGCTTAGGAAGGGATGTCAGGGGTACTTAGCTCATGTGAGAGAGCTAGACAGTCAGGTCAGGGAGCCAGCCTCGGTGCCAGTTGTCAGAGAGTTTCAGGATGTCTTTCCTGATGAACTTCCAGGTTTACCACCTGCTAGGGAGATAGAGTTCGAGATAGAGTTGGTACCTGGAGCTAGACCGATCTCTATCCCTCCCTACAGGATGGCCCCAGCAGAGTTAAAGGAGTTAAAAGAGCAATTGCAGGAGCTGGTAGAAAAGGGTTTCATCCGACAGAGTACCTCACCTTGGGGTGCTCCGGTCTTGTTTGTGAGGAAGAAGGATGGATCCCTTAGACTTTGTATCGACTACAGGCAGTTGAACAAAGTCACTACCAAGAATAGGTACCCATTGCCAAGGATCGATGATCTATTCGACCAGCTAGCCGGAGCAGGTTGTTTCTCCAAAATAGATCTAAGATCGGGGTACCATCAGCTAAGGATAAGGGATGAGGATGTGCCGAAGACAGCCTTCAGGACCAGATATGGGCATTTTGAGTTCCTTGTAATGCCGTTCGGGTTAACCAACGCCCCTGCAGCATTCATGGATCTCATGAACAGAGTATTTAATCAATACCTGGATCACTTTGTTATTGTCTTCATAGATGATATCTTAGTGTATTCCAGGAATGCAGAGGAGCATGCCCATCATCTGCGGTTGGTCTTGCAGACTTTGAGGGAACATGGCTTGTATGCCAAGTTCTCTAAATGTGAGTTCTGGCTGAGGAGCATTTCGTTCTTGGGGCATGTAGTGTCAGAGAATGGTATTGAGGTAGATCCCAAGAAGACAGAAACTGTGGCTAACTGGCCTAGACCCACTTCAGTGACAGAGATTAGAAGTTTCTTGGGTTTGGCAGGTTACTACAGGAGGTTCGTTCAGGACTTCTCTAAGATAGCAGCTCCTCTAACCAGACTAACCAGGAAGAGTCAGAAGTTTCTGTGGACCGACCAGTGCGAGGAGAGTTTCGAAGAGCTTAAGAAGAAGTTGACTTCAGCACCAGTGTTAGCTCTGCCATCTAGTGGAGAGGACTTTACAGTCTTTTGTGATGCGTCCCGTGTGGGACTGGGTTGTGTACTGATGCAGAATGAGAAGGTGATTGCTTATGCTTCTAGGCAGCTGAAGAAGCATGAGTTGAATTACCCCACACACGACCTTGAGATGGCGGCAGTAATCTTTGCACTCAAGATGTGGAGGCATTACCTCTATGGAGTGAAATGTGAGATCTTTACAGATCATAAGAGCCTGCAGTACATCTTGAGTCAGAGGGATTTGAATTTGAGACAGAGGAGATGGGTAGAGCTGCTGAGTGACTATGATTGCAAGATTCAGTACCATCCGGGTAAGGCGAATGTTGTGGCAGACGCCTTAAGCCGGAAATCACTCGGTAGTTTATCCCACATATCGGCAGAGAGGAGGCCAGTGGTGAAGGAGTTATATAAGCTTATTGAGGAAGGTCTACAGATGGAGTTATCTGGTACAGGTGCCTTGGTGGCCCAGATGAGAGTGGCACCCGTGTTTCTAGAGCAGGTGGCTCAGAAACAGCATGAGGACCCGGAGTTAGTAAAGATTGCCAGGACTGTTCAGTCAGGCAATGATAACGAGTATAGATTCGACAGTAAGGGGATCCTCCGCTATGGGAGCAGACTATGTGTACCAGATGACATTGGGCTAAAAGGAGACATTATGAGAGAAGCTCATAATGCGAGATACAGCATTCACCCCGGAGCCACCAAGATGTATCAAGATTTGAAGAAAGTTTATTGGTGGCCAGCGATGAAGAAAGAAGTGGCACAGTTTCTGTCCGCCTGCGAAGTGTGTCAGAGGGTGAAGCTGGAATATCAGAAGCCGGCTGGAATGCTTAACCCGCTACCTATTCCAGAGTGGAAATGGGAGAATGTAGCTATGGACTTCGTAGTGGGGTTACCGGCGACGTCCAACAGATTGGACTCCATATGGGTGATTGTGGACAGACTCACCAAATCTGCTCACTTCATCCCTGTCAGGAGTGGCTACTCTGTGGACAAGTTGGCGCAGGTATATGTGGATGAGATCGTCAGGTTGCATGGGGTTCCTGTTTCGTTAGTGTCAGATAGAGGGCCCCAGTTCACCTCCAGGTTTTGGCGGAGTCTGCAGAATGCCATGGGTACTAGGTTGGATTTCAGTACTGCCTTCCACCCTCAGACTGATGGACAGTCAGAAAGGACCATCCAGACTATTGAGGATATGCTCAGAATGTGTGTGCTGGACTTTGGCGGTTCTTGGAGGCAGCATCTACCTTTGGTGGAGTTTGCCTACAATAACAGCCATCATGCTAGCATCGGGATGGCTCCATATGAAGCTTTATATGGGAGGAAGTGCAGGTCACCTGTTTGCTGGGAGGAAGTTGGAGAAAAGGCCTTGGCAGGGCCTGAGCTAGTAGAGATTACCAGCAGGGTGGTACCCATAATTAGAGAAAGGATCAAGACTGCTGCAAGCAGACAGAAGAGCTATGCAGACGTCCGCAGAAGACAGTTAGAGTTTCAGGAGGGGGAGTTGGTATTACTCAAGGTGTCTCCAATGAAGGGAGTGGTTCGCTTCGGGAAGAAAGGTAAACTAGCCCCACGATACATCGGACCCTTTGAGATCTTGCAAAGGATTGGGAATGTGTCGTACAAGCTGGATTTACCTGCTTCGATGGAGAGAATCCATCCGGTTTTCCATGTTTCAATGTTGAGGAAGTTTGTGTCAGATCCGAGTAAGGTTCTTAGTGAGCCTGATGTGGAGGTCCAAGAGGATCTCACCTATGTTGAACAGCCAGTACGGATCATAGACACCCAGATCAGAAAGTTAAGAAACAAGGAAATCCCGATGGTCAAAGTCCTATGGAACCACCACAACTTGGAAGAATGCACTTGGGAGACACGGGAGTCCATGCTCCAGCAATACCCTCATCTCTTTTAAGGTTAGATCCCTATGTGTTTATGTGCTTATATATGTTGTGTTGTTTGCTATGCATGTGCTAGTTGAGGAACATTCGGGGACGAATGTTCTTAAGGGGGGGAGAATGTAATACCCGGCTAGACTCCGGTATCGGAATTCCTACCGTCCGGTGGAATCTCGGATGTCGGAGACCTCTAGAAGGGTAGAGGCATGTTTTATAAAATGTTTTCATGTATTTTAATGTTTTAAAGTATGAAACTAAATGAGTTTTTGCATGAAAATAGCATTGGAGGAAAACCCAGGTTCGGCCGCCGAAAGTCAAGTTCGGCCGCCGAACATGCATGCGTTTTGGAGGCACGTTAGGCCCCCGAAAGCATGAGTTCGGGAAGTTCAGGTTCGGCCGCCGAAAGTCAAGTTCGGCCGCCGAACATTTGCATGGATGCGGAGGCACATTCGGCCCCCGAACGTGGCCTGGCCAGCCACTATATAAGGGGCACTTAGCCGAAATGGGCGAGCTTTCTCCCATTTTCGGCCACAGCAAGTTTCCGACTTTCCCTTTGCAACCCTAGTGTTCTTCCTCCAAATCCCCACCATTTTTCTTGAGTTTTAAACTCACATTGCAAGTTTTCAACGTTTAAACCAAGTTTTGGAGCTTTGGGAACTCAGGAGCTCATTTTCGTGGATCTCCAAGTTTAGGTCGTCTCCCTCTCGATCTTCAAGAGGTAAGAGCCGATCTTAAGCTCCTTATGTGTTTTCAATAAGTTTTATGCTAGATCGATGGGTAGAAATGCATGTTAGGTTATATGTGGAGTTATGAGTTAACCTTGATGTCTTGGACAATGTATGTTGTTTTTGTGTGTTTGAAGTGTTGTAGTTGGGGTATTTGATGTTTTGAGGCCCCTAGGAACTTGTATGCATGTTTTAACTGAGGTATATGCATGATTGGTGAGTTTGGAGGCGAAAATGCATTTGGGAGCCAAGTTTCTGCCCTTCGGCAGAAACCAGGTTCGGCAGCCGAAGGCACTTTCGGCCGCCGAACATGGCTGGTGAGGCAGGCCTTTCGGCTGCCGAAGTTGCCCCCGAAGGGAGACTTTCGTCTCTGTCTGGGACTTTCGGCCGCCGAAGGTGCCGCCGAACATGCATGAGTTTCGTCTCTGTCTGGGAGTTTCGGCCGCCGAAGGTGCCGCCGAACCTGCCTGACTTTCGGCTCTGGAGGGACTTTCGGCCGCCGAAAGTGCCCTGTCCAGCCATTTCTTGCATGTTGTTATGTGATTGTTTCATGATGTTTTAGGGGGTTTTTGGGGAGTATATTAGAGTTATGTTCATGTATGTTTGGTCCCTCATTGGAATCCACCTGTGTAGGTTCGGACCCGAGGAACCGAGGACCCCAGCAGTGAGCCAGCTGCTACAGAGTTTGTCAGAGCTAGCCAGAGGTGAGTGGAATAAACCTTAAGTTTTAAATAAATGAAATATGAATTTTGAGCATGATCCATGCATCATGAATGCCATGAGATATAATAGGTTGCTTGCATTAGTATTCACGAATATGTTGCATTGCATTTATGATGTTAATGTTGATGTGGATTGGTTATTGGATGATCCTTTAGTCCTCCTATGATATGATTGATGTTATGGCATGTTATGGTATGGAAGTCCAGGTTGTACCCATTCTACGTCCCTGGCATGATGTAAGAGAAAGTCCAGGTTGTACCCATTCTACGTCCCTGGCACAGTTGGTCCATATGATATGTTATGATAAGGGAAAGACCGGTTGACCCATTCTACGTCCCGGCACAGTTGGACCTATGTAGAGGACTATAGGTGACAATACCATCCGAGATGTGATTTGTTGTGATGTGTTGCATTCCATGAAAGCATAAAATTTTAATATAATGTTTTATACTATTCTGCTCACTGGGCTTTGTAGCTCACCCCTCTCCCCTAACCCCAGATGTGCAGGTACAGGGTAGATCAGAGGTTAGCCAGAGTTTGAAAGTATGTCCTATGTTGTAATAGTTAGATTGTGGACATGACGATTGTACAATTGATGAAATGTAAAAATATTCAGAATGTTATGTAATGAGGTTATTGAGGATAGAGTTGTGCTTGACCATAATGTATTGTTAATCCCTTTTGTCTATACATGATCTTATGTTATGATGTTTATGTAAACTAACTCAACACAGGCTGTTTTGCCTTTAAGGCTTGATGAGATCCCACAGAGGGACTATGTTATGTATATGTTCAGGGTATGCACAGGTTGAGTTAGTTGATGACAGTATGTATGAGGAAAAGTTTTAATTTTTATGTATAATTGTTGACCATGTATGGGATTAAACAGGTTTACAGGTTACATGTTAGGCTTGCTACGGGTCCCGGCGGCCTTAAGTCGACCCGGATCCTAGCGCCGGTAGCGGTCCGATTTTCGGGTCATTACATTTCTCATATTGATTTCTTTTTTTATTTTGATTACTTGCTGTTTTAATTGCTTTCAATAGTTGTTAGTCAAATCAATCTCAAAACCCTTCCCCCTTTTTACTTTATTGCACTTTACTCTTGATTTGCTTGCCTTCAATTGTATTTTCAATTAATTCTCTTGATCTTGTTTGGGAAAAATAGACAGGTATTCAATTCTCTGTGGATTCGATCTTTTACCACTATCTACAGTTGTAAGATTGTTGATAACCGTAGAGGTTATTTTTGACCGGCTTCGACAACCGCGAGTCAAAAATTGGTGTCGTTTCCGGGGAATTGATTTAACTTGTTTATTTTCCTTTCATGACAAGATCTGAACACAGGGACACTCTGCCCTTTGATCCAGAAATTGAACGCACTCTCAGAAGGCTAGAAAAGCAAGCCTCCAATGCAGAACCTTCTACCCAACATTCGGCCGCCGAACATCATCAACCTTCGGCCGCCGAACTTGCCTCACTCTAGCAACCAAATTTTGCACCCATGGCAGAACCAAATGCACAAGCTGCTGCCCCCAATGGACATGCTGTCCAGAATCAAATAGCTCAAGAAAATCCAGTCATGAGACCTCAAGCGCCAAGGGAAAGGACCATGAGGGAGTTAGCAACACCTATAGGCGATCAAGCACCTCTTTGCATCACCTATCCACCTCTTACAGTTCCCTTTGAACTTAAGACAGGTTTGATTCATCTTCTTCCTAAATTTAGAGGTAGAGAGAATGAAAATCCACACAATCACTTGAAGGAATTTAATATTGTTTGTTCATCTATGAGACCTCAAGGGATCTCTGAAGATCATGTTAAATTGAGAGCTTTTCCCTTTTCATTAGATGACTTTGCTAAAGATTGGTTGTTTTATTTGCCACCTAGATCTATAACCTCTTGGGATGATATGGTCCAAACCTTTCTGGACAAATACTTCCCACCATCTAAATCAATTGGCATAATAAGAGAAATCACTAGCATAAGACTGAAACAAACTGAGGACTTATATGATTATTGGGAAAGGTTTGAAAGACTATGTACAGGTTGTCCACAACATGACATGTCAGACAGGTCTCTCATACAGTTCTTCTATGGAGGACTGCTCCCATCAGAAAGAAAGTTCATAAATGTAGCTTGTGGAGGATCCATTGCAGACAAGACACCAACAGAGATGAAAGAGTTGATATCTACCCTTGCAGTCTCATCTAGGCAATATGGACAAGAAAAACAACTGCAAAGAGCCAGTGAGGTAAGTTCCTCCACTATTTCTGAACTAACATCTGTGATGAAAGATTTTGCTATAGGACTGGTTCAACAGATTCAGCAAGCCCAGCCACCTAGGCCATGTGGGATCTGTTCATATGTAGGACACCCAACTGATCAATGTCCTACACTGCAAGAAGACAGCCAATAAGTCAATGCAATTGGAGGGTACAACCAACCTAGACATGATCCATACTCAAATACATACAACCCAGGTTGGAGAGACCACCCCAATTTTAGCTATGGAAGGGCCAACAACACCCAGAACTATCAAAGAAATCAAGCCCAACCAGCACCTCAGAATTCCAACCAGAGCCTTAAAAAGATGATGGAAACACTAATAAACACCATGCAAGGTGTAACGACCCCAAAATGGACCGTCACCGGCGCTAGGATTCAGGTCGGCTTAAGGCCGCCAGAACCCGTAGCAAGCCTGCTATACTCTCTGTGTACCTGTAAACCTCATACATGATCATACATTTATGTGAAAATAAAACTCTTTTCTGAACCAAGGCTTAACCTGTGCATGCACTATCTCTGTACTCTGTACTCATGTACTCTGTACTCTGTATCCCTGACTAGAGCTTGCTCTAGATGGGTTAACTCATACCTGTTAAGCCTGGTTTTCACATACAGGAAAACATATATATATATATACAGATCATGTACCAAACATACATCACTAGGGCAAGCAACAACTATTACATCTCTTTAATATTACATGTCCACTCTAAGCTATTACAGATCTCTTTACTTTTCCTGCACTCTGCTGGACTGTCCCTGTACACTGTACACTGAACCTGCAAAACTGGGGTTAAGGGAGTGGGATGAGCTCTATAGCCCAGTGAGTAGAACAGTAAAACATCTCAGTAAAATATGATCTCATGGAATGCACCATATCACAGACAAGCCACATCAAGAGTAAACCTGTCACCACATAGTCCCAGTAACTCTGTGCCAGGGCGTAGAATCGAGCACCTGGTCTTCCTGTCATATATGTATATGTGTATATAACACCTCTGTACTTACCATTGCCAGGGCGTAGTCAAAGGCTCCTGGACTTTGCTATACCTGCCAGGGCGTAGTCAAAGGCTCCTGGACTTCGCTATACCTGCCAGGGCGTAGTCAAAGGCTCCTGGACTTCCTGTCTGAGACTATTGGATCATTCAGCATTCACTCACATCACCGAATAACAATGCAATGCAACATATTCGTGACTACTAATGCAATCAACCTATGGCATAATCATGATGCATGAGATATGCTAAAAGCAGTTTGTGGTTCAATTAAAAGGCATAAGTTTAGTTCCACTCACCTTTGGCTCTCTGGACTGACTGACTCTGCAGGTTCTGAACCTCTGGAGCAGTACTCACTGCTGCTCTCTCTGGTTCCTCTGGTCTGTACCTATACAGATAAACGCACATGAGGGACCAAACTAGCTTATGACTCACTCTATTTTAACTCCCCAAGAATCCCCTAAACCTCTCTCTAATAGTCATGCAAAGCAAGCAAAGGAAAGCTGGACAGAACACTTTCGGCGGCAGGTTCGGCGGCCGAAAGTCCTCTCCAGAGACAAAACTCAAGCACCTTCGGCGGCACCTTCGGCGGCCGAATCCCCCAAACAGAGCCGAACATGCACAACTCGCGGGGGCAAGCTGTGGCAGCCTAAGCCACCATGCAAGAGGTTCGGCGGCCGAATGAACCTTCGGCTGCCGAACCTGAGTTCATCCAGAACTCAGCTTCAACGGCAAACCATCTTCTCCTTCCCTTAACTCTCTCAAACCATATCTCCTCCAACTCCTCATGTAATACCCGACAGATTCAAGACATCGGAATTTCTACCGTCCGGTGGAATTCGAGGATGTCAGAGGTTTCTAGAAGGGTAAGAGAAAGGTTTTCTAAAATATTTTCAAGTATTTTAAAGGTTTAGAGTGAAAAAGAATTGAGTTTTGTGGAGAATTGGCCAAAGGAGTTTCTGTCATGTTCGGCCCCCGAAGGTTAAGTTCGGCCGCCGAAAGTGCCCAATGTTCGGCCCCCGAAGGTGATGTTCGGCCCCCGAAAGTTGCATGGTTTTGCATGCAGTTTCGGCAGCCGAAGCTGAGGTGGTCGGTTAGTTGTGCACACTCCTCCGTCCGTGGTTTGGCCAGGTGTTTACCTCTAAATCATTCTCAGAGGTTAGGCCACGTCTCCTATGACTCATCTGCAAAGGTTTAATGCCCCATGCACAGGTTTGAGGGTGGTAAAGTGTTGTGAACGTTTGTGAGAAAAAAGGGAGAGCTTTGGTGGGGTAGTGAAGAAGAAGAGGTAGTGGTGCATAGCTTTGAGTTCAGAATGTTTAGCTTCTGTTGTCCAAAGGTAAGGGAAGTTTTTAACTTGTTTTAATGATTTATACCAGCTTTTACAAAGGATAAGGGTAGAGTTGCTTAGATAGGTTCGTTTTAGTGTTTTCATGGTTTATGCATGATTATGTGTTATGTGTATTGTTTTGTTGGAGTTTAAGTTGTTTTAAGCTCCTTTGTGTTTGTTAAAGTGTTTATGCATGTTTTAGAGGGGTTAAATGCATGTATTGAGGGCTGAGCAGATGATGGAGGGACTGGCAGGCGTCCTTGTGCACGAAACTGAGTTCTGGATGAACTCAGGTTCGGCCGCCGAAAGTCCAAGTTAGGCCGCCGAACATGCCTGACTTTCGTCTCTGGAGGAGACATTCGGCCGCCGAAGGTGCTGCCGAAGGTGCCCTGTCCAGCCTTCCTTTGCTTGTTTTGCATGCTTGTTTTGAGGTATTCTAGAGGGGTTTTGGGGAGATGTTTATCAGTGATATAGAGTATGTTTGGTACCTCATTTAAGTCCTCCATTGTAGGATTGAACCCGAGAAAATGAGGTATTTAGCAGTAGTAGCTGCTTCAGAGTTAGAATTGGTCCAGAGCTAGTTAGCCCAGAGTTAGCCAAGCAGAGGCTACAGGTGAGTGGAACTAAACTGAAGATTTTACATTGAGAAATGACACACTTCTAGCATCTTTCATGCATCATAAAATACCATGTTATGTATTAGGTTGTGTTGCATTAGAATCCACGAATATGCTGCATTGCATAAGATGATATTTGTGTGGATGAATGTTGAATGATCCATAGCCCTTGATATCAGTTGAGACACCATGAGAGCATATGAGATATGGCATGAGATAGCCATACCAGGTCGCTCCTGGTACTATGAGTTAGACAGCCGGGCTGTCAGATCAGAGAAAAGAGAAGTCCAGGTGATGGCCTAATCGCCCCTGGCATAGTTGGACATGCTATGGCATGAAATAGTGAAGAGAAGTCCAGGTGAGGCCTAATCGCCCCTGGCACAGTCGGACATACTATTTTGTATGTAGAGGGCTATGGTGACAAGTTCATCTTTGAGATGATATGTTTGTGATGTGATGCATTCCATGTGAGCATATAATGAATGAATTGTTTTATTGTTCCTCCTCACTGGGCTGTAGTAGCTCATCCCACTCCCTTAACCCCAGTTTTGCAGGTTCTGAGATAGCTATGGGAAGTCAAAGTCAGCAAGAGTACAGAGGAAAGTAATGCATGAATGTATGTTTGTAATAGCATAGTGGACATGATGTAATTAAAAGATTAGTTGTAATGTAATGTATAGATATGTACTGTCATATACTGGATAGATTTGTGCTTTCCCTAGTGTTATTGCTATAGTGTGATGTATGATTAATCCCTTTGTACATGCATCCTGTTTTACGTTTCTTGATGAGAAATGTGTGAGTTGGGCTTAACGTATGGCTTTGATGAGATACCAATGGGATGTGTTATAGAGTAAAAGGGTTTCACTCCCTTGCCCACAGCAGATAGTAGTCCCTGGTATAGGCCCTGAGGGCCATTTCAGATTGACATATCTGAGTAGCAGCAGTTAAGCCTACAGAGTTTTACAGGATTGTTGAGTCAGTTTGTATCATGTATGGGATTATCAGGTACACAGAGAGTATAGTTGGCTGACTACGGGTCCTGGCGGCCTTAAGCCGATCTGGATCCTAGTGCCAGTGATGGTTCGGACCGTTACTAAGGGGTACCGGTTTCCGGGTCGTTACAGATTGGTATCAGAGCATAGGGCCTCAAGAGTACGGTGTGTTGGGATAGCCCACACCGGAAAGAGGTGTTGTCTTGTATAGGAAGGAAAGCACAATAGGTACAATCATGTCCACTAGGATAGGATGTGGAGTCCTGTCTTGCATGATGATGTGAAATGCCATGATGAGTTGCATGTGTATTATTGATATGTTTGATATGTGTTAAGGATTCATGTGTTTTCACATGGATCATTTGATGATATTGTGTGTGATGTTGTGCTTTTCAGAGGCAGGATGAGAGGAACTCGTCGATCTGCGAGATTGACTGGAGCTCCGTCGGAGGATGAGGACATGGATGCTCATCTCCCAGTTCTGCAAAAGGCAACATCAGATAGTTTAAGCAGAGAAGGTACATCAAGGGACCCTAGAAGGTCTAGTGATGAGAGTAGAAGGGGAGTTGTGCAGAGTGGTATGTCAGGGTTTAGGAGAGTCCTAGAGGAGGATGTGCAGAGCAGAGATGGTAGTTTTGGCAGGAGCAGGTTAGGAGGAGATATGGGTGAGTCTCAAGGAGGCACTCAGGCCTCGAGATTTGTTCCACCTCAGTATCCACCCTACCAGTGGGGGGCAGAGTACCCGATGAGAGGTACATCAGAGTTTCCTAGTTATCACCCATATCCCACCTTTATGCCCTATCCTTCCTTTTATCCGCCATATCCACCGCCACAGCCACAGTATACCATGTTTCCACCCTTCTTTGGTTATCCAAGTTTAGCAAACCCTACCTCAGGGAATGTTACACCTCCTCCACCACCACTAGAACCAGTAGCCCCAGTTGTCCAAATACCTAAGCCTAGTTCACCTGGAGGAAGTAGGGTACAGATGACAGACTATTTGCGGTTAGATATTCCCCAGTTTGAGACTGGTGATGACCCTTTTGAGTATCTCAGAATGGTCAAGATGATAACTGATGAGTTGGGAGCCAGTGAGCGTAGAGCCATTCAGATGGCAGGGGTCACATTGAAATGTGAAAAGGCAAGGGCATGGTTCAACCAGTATGTGAACCCGAGGGTAGAAAGCTTATCCTGGGAGCAGTTTGCAACAGAGTTTGCTGAAGGGGCTTTTCCAGATAGCACAAGGAAGAGGTTCCATGATATAGTAGATATGGCACAGAAGAGAGAAGCTAGTGCCAAACTTGCAGGGACAAGTGATGTGAATCTCTCCCCTCTGCACGAGGCTGGGATAGAAAGGAAGAAGGGGGGGAGAGGCCTCAGACGATCAAAGAAGAACAAGTTCTGGAAGCAGCTCAAGTCTGGTCTGGGAATAGGTGAGGGATCGAGCTCTGGTTTGACAAACTTCAAATGTCCGAGGTGCGGTAGGCCACACAAGGGAGTCTGTTTAGTAGGGACAACAGCATGTTTCAGGTGCGGACAGGAGGGGCACATAGCACGTGAGTGTTCCACCGCGACTTTGATAACACAGTCCCAGCAGACAGCCTCAGATAGAGTGACTCAACTAGGAGCTCTAGCTATGACTTTGGGCAGAGGCAGAGGGAGCGAGATCACTCCTTCTTCCACAGGTTCCCCAGGTGAAGGTCCATCAGTACCAGCACGGATCTTCACTTTGACGCAGCAGGAGGCTGACACATCGGACATGGCGGTGACAGGTACTTTTCACTTCCGTTTGTTTTGATGTGTCTACTCTTAGAGACTCTGATGCTTTGTTTTCCTTCGTGCTTGAGGGATTAGACTGTCCTCTTTAGGTCAATAGACCCAAGTGTGATCCATCAGCGGCAGAGTTAGTCTGCCAGTTGAGGTCAATGCTAGTTCAGTGCTAGTTGTGAGTAGGTGCCTTCCAACTGACCTAGTGGTTCTAGAGTGATTGATTGATATCATTCTAGGGGTGGATGGGCTAGCTACTCATAGTCTTGCTTGAGATAGCAAAGACAGAGTCGTCAGGCGTAAAGATCAGGGTGGCTCACAAGTGGTATGTTGAGGGGACAGTGTAGAGATGCCTGAAATGTAGTATCAGCCCTCTAAGCTCGTAAACTAGTTAAGAGAGGTTATCAGAGGTTTCTTGCTTGCGTGTGTCAGAAAGTATAGCAGTTGATCAGATTAGGAAAGGAACCAGTTTTAGTGCCCACAGTCAAAGACAAGTTTTGGATTTTGATCCAGACAAGTCATCAAGTTTACCACCTGCTAAGAGAGTTCAATGAGAGATAGGAATGGTGTTTATACCCATCATTTCTAGTCTTCTCTGTAGGATGGTACCAGTAGCATAAGTGAGATGGTAAAAGCCAACTGAGTAATAGCTAGTGGTTCGTGAGCTAGGAAAGATACTCGAGAGTGTTGCTATGAGATGCTATGACCTTAGATTTTATCCAGGTATAGGGAGAGTGATCTCTCATCTCCGAGTGCAGCCCTCAAGGAAAAGAAATAAGGCAGAGAATAGAGTAAGAAATAGAAGAGTAAGAAAAGAATAAAAGGGTAAGTGAAAGTGAGCAGATTAAGGAAAAGAGAAGAATAAGTAAACTAGAATAGAACAGAGAAAGAAAAGAGTAAGATTAAGAGTAAGTTCAGGAGGAGATTTCAGTTAGTCTGGGATTAGGTAGTAATTGAGGCAGAGGAAAGGGTTAGCTTTTCCATTAGTAAATTCCCGAGGGAAGTTCCGTTAGCTTTAGCTCGGATCTTCACCCTGACTCAGTCGGAAGCTATCACATTGAACACAGTGACATCAAGTATGTTCACTTGTGGATGTTCAGATGTGTATGCTGTTCGTTTTGAACCCGCATGTTTTTACTTCCTTGTGGCTTAGTGAGCTGTTACTAGAGTGGGTTTGATGACTTCTAGGCTTAGAGTGTTTTCTCTGGGTTAATGGACCCGGGTATGATCCATCTGAAGCAGAGTCAGTGAATCAGATCAGTTTAGAGTTGTAGTGAGTAGAAGCTATCCAGCTGACCTTATGGTTCTAGAGTTGACTATTTGATGTCATTCTAGGGCGGATTAGCTACTTACTCATTGTACTACCTGTGTCTATAGAGACAAGGTAGGAGAGTTCAGAGTTCAGAGGCTAGGATGGATCATAGAGAGTCCTTAGAAGGGACAGAGTATAGGTGCCTAGAGGTTTGATGTCAGCCCAGCAGGCTCATAGGTACACAGGAAAGGTTATCAGAGGGTTCTAGCTCTTGTGAGCGAGTTTAGGAGTCAGATCGGGGAATTAGCCTCAATACCTGTAGTTAGTAAGTTCTAGATGGTTTCCCAGATGAGCTGTCAGGTTTACCATCTGTCAGGGAGTCAGAGTGTGGAATAGAAATGGTGTCTGGACGCGGACCTATTTCTTTCCTTCTACCCTACAGGATGGCACCGGCAGAGAGAGCATAGTCAGAGTAGTATAGAAAAGCTTGGTAGATAAAGGTTCTATCCGACTTAGTACCTCACTCTGGAATGTTCCAGTGTCAGTGTGAGAAACGGAGGATGAAACTTTGAGATTTTGTAACGACTGTGAGCAGTTGAACAAAATCACTACTAAGGATAGGTGTTCCCACACAGGATGAATGCTCTGTGGAGACAGCGAGTAGGAGCTGTGTATCCTCCACGATGGATCTTAAAGTTGGGAACTAGAGGTTGAGAGTTAGAAAGAGAATGAAAGAAAACAAAGACCAGTATAATAAAGAAGAAGAAAGGCGGGCATGGATCAGAGTGCTCAGCAAAAGCGTAGAATAGTTTAGAAAAACAGAGAAGCATGCCCATTATCTACTAAGTGGTGTAGATTCTAAGAGAACTCGGCATAGAGGCATTACAAGTTTAGTTTCGGGGCATGTCCATATGATTGTGAAGTGTCACAATACGATTTCTAAAGACAGTAACGAATTGAAGCTATAGGCAAGACATCTAGCATTCTCTTAGAGGTATGGCTCTTCTGACCGGGTTGACTAAAGAAAAGGAAAGGTTAGTGTAATCAGTATAGTGTGCCTAAGTTGAGAAAAGTCAGTAATCTGATGAAAGAACCAAGTCAGTTGGGTACTGGAAACAGTGAGACGCAATCAGTGTAGAGTATAGACACAGACTCAGCAGTTAAGCGTCAGCAAAGTCAGGAATGGTAAATAACCCAGGAGTTTGACTCCAGTAATATCTGTGTCTTTTCGCGGAGGAAAGTGTTAGACTTTCCTTAATTGCTTATTTGCATATGTGTTTGTTGTGTGAACATTCGAGGACGAATGTTCTTAAAGGGGGGAAGAATGTAATACCCGACAGATTCAAGACATCGGAATTTCTACCGTCCGGTGGAATTCGAGGATGTCAGAGGTTTCTAGAAGGGTAAGAGAAAGGTTTTCTAAAATATTTTCAAGTATTTTAAAGGTTTAGAGTGAAAAAGAATTGAGTTTTGTGGAGAATTGGCCAAAGGAGTTTCTGTCATGTTCGGCCCCCGAAGGTTAAGTTCGGCCGCCGAAAGTGCCCAATGTTCGGCCCCCGAAGGTGATGTTCGGCCCCCGAAAGTTGCATGGTTTTGCATGCAGTTTCGGCAGCCGAAGCTGAGGTGGTCGGTTAGTTGTGCACACTCCTCCGTCCGTGGTTTGGCCAGGTGTTTACCTCTAAATCATTCTCAGAGGTTAGGCCACGTCTCCTATGACTCATCTGCAAAGGTTTAATGCCCCATGCACAGGTTTGAGGGTGGTAAAGTGTTGTGAACGTTTGTGAGAAAAAAGGGAGAGCTTTGGTGGGGTAGTGAAGAAGAAGAGGTAGTGGTGCATAGCTTTGAGTTCAGAATGTTTAGCTTCTGTTGTCCAAAGGTAAGGGAAGTTTTTAACTTGTTTTAATGATTTATACCAGCTTTTACAAAGGATAAGGGTAGAGTTGCTTAGATAGGTTCGTTTTAGTGTTTTCATGGTTTATGCATGATTATGTGTTATGTGTATTGTTTTGTTGGAGTTTAAGTTGTTTTAAGCTCCTTTGTGTTTGTTAAAGTGTTTATGCATGTTTTAGAGGGGTTAAATGCATGTATTGAGGGCTGAGCAGATGATGGAGGGACTGGCAGGCGTCCTTGTGCACGAAACTGAGTTCTGGATGAACTCAGGTTCGGCCGCCGAAAGTCCAAGTTAGGCCGCTGAACATGCCTGACTTTCGTCTCTGGAGGAGACATTCGGCCGCCGAAGGTGCTGCCGAAGGTGCCCTGTCCAGCCTTCCTTTGCTTGTTTTGCATGCTTGTTTTGAGGTATTCTAGAGGGGTTTTGGGGAGATGTTTATCAGTGATATAGAGTATGTTTGGTACCTCATTTAAGTCCTCCATTGTAGGATTGAACCCGAGAAAACGAGGTATTTAGCAGTAGTAGCTGCTTCAGAGTTAGAATTGGTCCAGAGCTAGTTAGCCCAGAGTTAGCCAAGCAGAGGCTACAGGTGAGTGGAACTAAACTGAAGATTTTACATTGAGAAATGACACACTTCTAGCATCTTTCATGCATCATAAAATACCATGTTATGTATTAGGTTGTGTTGCATTAGAATCCACGAATATGCTGCATTGCATAAGATGATATTTGTGTGGATGAATGTTGAATGATCCATAGCCCTTGATATCAGTTGAGACACCATGAGAGCATATGAGATATGGCATGAGATAGCCATACCAGGTCGCTCCTGGTACTATGAGTTAGACAGCCGGGCTGTCAGATCAGAGAAAAGAGAAGTCCAGGTGATGGCCTAATCGCCCCTGGCATAGTTGGACATGCTATGGCATGAAATAGTGAAGAGAAGTCCAGGTGAGGCCTAATCGCCCCTGGCACAGTCGGACATACTATTTTGTATGTAGAGGGCTATGGTGACAAGTTCATCTTTGAGATGATATGTTTGTGATGTGATGCATTCCATGTGAGCATATAATGAATGAATTGTTTTATTGTTCCTCCTCACTGGGCTGTAGTAGCTCATCCCACTCCCTTAACCCCAGTTTTGCAGGTTCTGAGAGAGCTATGGGAAGTCAAAGTCAGCAAGAGTACAGAGGAAAGTAATGCATGAATGTATGTTTGTAATAGCATAGTGGACATGATGTAATTAAAAGATTAGTTGTAATGTAATGTATAGATATGTACTGTCATATACTGGATAGATTTGTGCTTTCCCTAGTGTTATTGCTATAGTGTGATGTATGATTAATCCCTTTGTACATGCATCCTGTTTTACGTTTCTTGATGAGAAATGTGTGAGTTGGGCTTAACGTATGGCTTTGATGAGATACCAATGGGATGTGTTATAGAGTAAAAGGGTTTCACTCCCTTGCCCACAGCAGATAGTAGTCCCTGGTATAGGCCCTGAGGGCCATTTCAGATTGACATATCTGAGTAGCAGCAGTTAAGCCTACAGAGTTTTACAGGATTGTTGAGTCAGTTTGTATCATGTATGGGATTATCAGGTACACAGAGAGTATAGTTGGCTGACTACGGGTCCTGGCGGCCTTAAGCCGATCTGGATCCTAGTGCCAGTGATGGTTCGGACCGTTACTAAGGGGTACCGGTTTCCGGGTCGTTACACCTCAACACACATATACTCATGTATATGATCACAGGGGTCCAAAACTATCTAATAACCCCAAACAACAAAACAAACATAACACATAATCATGTATACATGCATAAATCATCTAAACTCCCATTAAAAACCTAAACATGCATCTCCTTCCACAAATCCCACTAAAACCTTCAGAACACATATTTAAGAGCATCACTTACCTCCTGTAGTAAGAAGCTACACACTCTGAACAAGGGAAAACGAATCACCTCTTCTCACACTCTCAAACTCTCTCAACCTCACTTTTTGCTTCACAACCTTCAAAACTTGGTAACCGAGCAAATTCCTGCATGAGCTGCTCAAACTCAGCAAATAAACCAAGGGAGACGTGGCCAACTTCTGGCAACAAGTTGGACATAACACCTGTCCATAATGCTGACTAAGGATGGCTCAAAAGCTGGCTGACCAACACAGCTTCGGCTGCCGAATCGCATGCAAAGCCATGCAACATTCGGGGGCCGAACCTGAACTTCGAAAGCCAAACATTGAGCACTTTCGGCGGCCGAACTTATCTTCGGCGGCCGAACTTGGCTGAAGTCTCCATGAACTATTTTCTCTTCAAAACTCAAAACAATAGAACTGTAAAACCATAAAACACCTCATAATACTGAGAAAATATAGAATCCCAACACCCCGGATTCCACCAGACAATAGGAATTCCGGTGCCGGATTCTAGCCGGGTATTACACAAGGCGTGCGACAAGACCTAGGATAAATGGCCACCTACATAAACAGAATCGAAACCCAAGGTAAGCTCCCTTCTCAAACTGAAACTAATCCCAGACAGAATATCAGTGCTATTACTCTGAGAAGTGGAAAAGAGCTTCAAGATCAAAGACAAGAGGAAGAAGAGCAAGTTGCACAAGAATCAATTAATTCAGAAGCCCCTCCAGTGTAATCTGAGTGCCTGTAGTCAGAGAGTTTCCAGATGTCTTCCCAGACGAGCTTCCAGGACTACCACCTGCTAGGGAGATAGAGTTTGAAATAGAAGTGATGCCTGGAACCAGACCAAACTCTATCCCTCCCTACAGGATGGCACCAGCAGAGTTGAAAGAGCTAAAGGAGCAGTTGCAAGAGTTGGTAGATAAGGATTTCATCCGACCGAGTACCTCAGCTTGGGGTGCTCCAGTGCTGTTTGTAAAGAAGAAGGATGGATCCTTGAGACTTTGTATCGACTACAGGCAGTTGAACAAAGTCACTACCAAGAACAAGTATCCTCTACCCAGGATCGACGATCTATTTGACCAGCTAGCAGGAGCAGGTTGTTTTTCCAAGATAGATCTGAGATCTGGGTACCACCAGTTGAGAATCAGAGAAGAAGATGTGCCGAAGACGGCGTTTAGGATTAGATATGGGCATTAGGAGTTCCTAGTAATGCCGTTTGGGCTAACCAATGCCCCTACAGCGTTCATGGATATCATGAACAGAGTTTTTAGCCAGTATCTGGATCACTTTGTTATCGTTTTCATTGACGATATCTTAGTGTATTCCAGAAATGCAGAGGAGCATGCCCATCATCTGAGGATGGTGACAGAGCGGTTGTCGAAGCCGGTCAAAATAATCAATTCAATTGCCAACAATAATAAAACTGTAGACAGTGGTGAAAGGATCGTATCCACAGGGAATTGATACTTATTTACCTTCCTTGAGTAGACCAAATTAAAAAGAGCAGAAAAGAAAAGAAAGTGCAAGTGCATGTAAAGTAAAAATGGGGGGTTTTGAGATTGCTTTGATTAAACTAATGATGAAAGTAAGTAAATAAAGCAAATAAAAATAAAGAGGAAACAATAATGATAAAAGCTCTAGTTGAAGAATTAGATCCACTTTAGTTGATGGGATTGTTCATTGACACATATGTTCCTTTGTTGATTCAATAAATTGGCCATGGAGATTGAAGAAGCTTCTCACATCCATTATCTCTCTTTTAGATTAAATCAATTAGGGAAAGTCCTCAAATTAATTACTAATTAACAATTGCCAAAGAACGTCTTTGAGCCACAGGCCTTATACAATAGTCAATCGCATAAAGAAATAGAGAGAACCAATTCTAGTCACCCACATGCATGGAGACAACACTAGATCATGCAATTTCCTTGGTTGTGCACCAAGTGTTCTTATGGTTGAACAAATCAAGCAATTACGGACTTAAAATCATTCAAACCAACAATATATCACTTTGCAACAAAAAATCAATGGAGACCTTAAATAACAAAGCAATAATGTCTTAAAGCACCAAATTACATGAATATTGAAAAGCAACTAAAGATTAACCATGTAGTTCAAGTCTCTCAATCCAAAAATACAACCAAAGTTTCACCAAATCCTCAACTAGAAAAAAGGTTTCAGCCACTCATGGCTGAAACAAAAACTAAAAATAAAGAAAGGAAGAAAAAGAGAAGATGTCACTTGCAATCCCGTAGGTGTCTCCCAGGGGGAGTGTAAAGACCATGTAGAGGCTTCTTATGTGGCTTTTTATAGTTAAAAAGTGTTGCCCTAGGTCATACTTACTGCCCAAGAGGTATTTTCTGCCCAAGATGTGTCTGAAAAGGAAAGAATCGCGCTTTTCGGCTTCAGAAGGAAGGCTGCGCGAAAATGCACTGCGAAAGGAAGTTGATGCGCGCGGTTTGGTCTCAAAAAGGGAAGGACGTGCAGATTGTGCTTCCTAAATAAGTTTAGATGCTGACCTTGCTTCCTAATTAGTGTAGAGGCTGCCCAAGGTGCTGCCCATGTGCAACTTGCTGCCCAAGTTGTTGCAAACGAGGAAAGAATCGGACTGCAAGGCTTCAGAAAGAAGTTGGCGCACAGATTGCCTTCAGAATAGGAAAGGAGCGTACCTTGTGCTTGAAAAGGAAGGAAGAGCGATCCAAGGCTGCCAATAGAGGAAGAAAAGTCGTGGCTTGCTCTGCAGGAGAGAGGCATGCGCGCGGATAGCACTGAAAGGGAAGGAGGCGCGCGGATCAGGCTTTGCAGAAGAGGTAGGCGCGCGGACAGCACTGTATAGGAAATATTTGCTGTCCAAACTTCCTCTTTAGATGGATCCTCTATTGAATTATGAATCTGGACTGAATGAAGGCTAAGTGCATAGAGATCTCCTTCCTGAATAGGGAGTGGCGCGCAGATTGTGTTGCAAGAGGCAAGTGGTGCGCAGTCATTGAATGCAGAAGGGAAAGTGGATCTGCCAAGTCTTTCCTTTTCAGGTGGAGCCTTCGTTTGAATTTTAAACGCTGAACGCAGAAGAGGCAAGTGTGCCTTCATGAGATCTTGCTGCCTAAATTGGAAGATACGACTGCTGCAGTATGTGCACATCTTTGAATAAGGAAAGAAATATCTGCGATTTGAATTTTAAATAATCCTCTGACTGAGCTTTCCTTATTTGCTTTTGCCTCTGCATTTTCCTCATTTGAAGACTTCCCTTTTCTGAAAACTTGCCTTATTTGAAGACTTTCCTTTCTTGGCACACGTTCAAAACAAGGCAGGAAGGATTCTGCAGTTCGAATTTCGGATAGTTTGCTGACTGCGCTCTTTGACTCTTTCCTTGTTTGGCACTTTCCATATATGAAACTTTCCTTATTTGGAACTTTCCATATATGAAAACTTTCCTTTTCTGGAACTTTCCATATTTGGCACTTTTTGGCAGTCTTAAGAGCGTTTTCTCCAGAATGTCTTTTCACACCTAGTTTCTGCAAAACATGAACAAAACAACCAAATTAGGCAGAAAATGTGCAAATAAACATCATTAAGATCATGATAATATGGCCTAAAATGCGCTCTGTCAAATACCCCCACACCTAGCCTTTTGCTTGTCCTCAAGCAAACAAACATAGTTAAACAAACTCTCTTTGCTTTGATCCTTATTTCCACTTAAGCTCTTACTCTAGACCCCTATTTTGAATCATTGCAATAAAGAATGTATGCATCAAGGTTACTTACCTCTTTCCTTGTTTCCCTTTACTTACCATGGCTAGGATTGGTTTTCCTCAAGAGAGACCATGCACATTATATATTAAGACTTTTTCTAGCTTTTGGTGTGACTTGCCCTTACCTTGAAGTACTTTATTCAGGCTTTTGCACTTTAGATCTTGCTTGGAAAGGTCACCAACCTATTTTTGATATACTTTTAGATCTTTCAGTGGGTCACCTATCCAAGTGGCTATTTAGCCTTGTTCATAGTCTTTTGACCA
Organism: Manihot esculenta; assembly: GCF_001659605.2. Classification (NCBI taxonomy): domain Eukaryota; kingdom Viridiplantae; phylum Streptophyta; class Magnoliopsida; order Malpighiales; family Euphorbiaceae; genus Manihot; species Manihot esculenta. Next base: position 15,957,900 of record NC_035177.2, read on the forward strand.
TTGGAACAATTTTCTCCATTTTTTTTTTTGTGCTTTTGAGGGCTTTGCCTTTACTGAATTTTCTTTCTCTCAATGATTTGGGCAAATCAACACCTATTGCTAAATCAAGTCATGTTAAGTTCATTCACACAATTTCATTTTTGTCATCTTCAATCGAGGGTCATCAGTATATTTTTCACCATTGGTAAGCTCCAAGATTCAATTCAAAAAGCAATTCCCAAACATGAATACATCTTATTGCAATTGATTCAACATAGGGTTAAAGAGTCATCACATCAATGGGGTCATGGAAAGAAAGTTCATCAACATAGCTCATCAATTTGAGTAAAGCAAATCAGAAAGAAGAAGACCATGGTTGATCAAACACAAACTGAAAGGAAAACTGAAAAGAAAATGCAAACTAAAAGAAAAAACTGAAAGGAAAATGCAAACTGAAAGGAAAAATGTGTCTAAAGCAAAAAATTAAAAATTTCAGAGATCCGCACCCCCACACCTAAATCATGCATTGTCCTCAATGTATAGAAAACATAAAAGAACAAAGGAAACTGAGTACTCCCCTGGTGTGGTGTTGTATGGTGCGATCCACTTGGCAAGTTGCCTCAAGTAATTGGGGGAGGAAAAAGGGTCCCAACAGAATTAAGTGAATAGTGTAGCACGCCTTTTGATTTAGTCTTAACCCATCTTATTTCTTTCATGTACTCGTGAAGTAACATGATCAGTTTCTCCTCTTTCAGATGAGGTGTGCCTCTAGCCCTTATGTTTGCATTTTTTAGCACTTCGAGCTTCAATTGATATTTCTCCATATGTAGCTGCAGTTTAGCATTGAGTTCGGGCAAAACAAATTCTACCTTATCTGGAGGCTTGGGCAAGCATAGATCTGCATGCTCCTTTGGTTTGGGTGCTTGGAATACCATTTGTTCCTTGTGAGCCTGGGCTGTTTGCATTGGAAGGCTGAAAGGAGTTTCAGATTCTTCTTTCTGCGCAGAACTTACCTGAAAGGGAGGCGGAAGACCACTGATCTGCGATTGAAGCTGAAAGGACACAACTGAAAGGCTTTCAGGTACTCCTTCTTGCGCAAGGTTGGTCTGCAATGGGAGGCTGGAAGGAGTTTCATGCGATGGAAGCTGAAGAAGTGTGACTGGAAGTGTTGCAGGACTGTCCTGCGCAAGGTTGATCTGCGCACCAAGCTGAAGTGGTGCGATCTGCTTCTGTTCATTCTGCGCATGGCTGCAGTCCACCTGTTGGATGCAACAGTCAGTTTCTTTCAGTTCTGGCTCTTTCTGGCTCTCTTTCCTGCAAGGATCATCATTTAGCATATCATTTTGATTTACATAAAAAACATCTTGGCTCATAAAATCAATGATATCTAAAGCAACAAGTTCTGTTTGATCAGTTTGATTGGACAAACTATCTTCTGGTTGGGTTTCTTCAGCAACTTGTTCTTGTACTTGCCATCTTTCATCATCAGCTTGACGCTCTTCCTCTTTTCTTACCATGTCTTCTCTCCATTTGGCGGCTACTCGATCCACTTCCTGTTGGAAATTGTGCAAAGTCTCCAACATCTTATAAAGATTAGTTCTGGTATCTTCAGGTATTGCATATCTCGGCTGTCCATAGAATCTTTCACATGCATGTACTTGTTGGAGTTGTTGTTCTTCAAAAGCTTGTTCAGCTTGGTCTATAACAAAACTTCTCATAGCAGCGATTTGTTCATAAAGTTCCACAAGGCGGAAAGGTGTACTTACCGCGTCTTGTTCTATGGTTAAATCTTTCAATAAAGATGTTAGAAAAGAAAGATCAGATCTACTTACCTCATCCATGATTCAGATGTGCGATTGAGATGTTTCAGAAGATGGTCTACGATGACGTGCTCTCTTTTTTTTTTTTTTAAAAAATTTGGTCCTGAAAGAAAAACAAATAAGTTAAATCAACTCCCCGGCAACGGCGCCAATTTTGACAGAGCGGTTGTCGAAGCCGGTCAAAATAATCAATTCAATTGCCAACAATAATAAAACTGTAGACAGTGGTGAAAGGATCGTATCCACAGGGAATTGATACTTATTTACCTTCCTTGAGTAGACCAAATTAAAAAGAGCAGAAAAGAAAAGAAAGTGCAAGTGCATGTAAAGTAAAAATGGGGGGTTTTGAGATTGCTTTGATTAAACTAATGATGAAAGCAAGTAAATAAAGCAAATAAAAATAAAGAGGAAACAATAATGATAAAAGCTCTAGTTGAAGAATTAGATCCACTTTAGTTGATGGAATTGTTCATTGACACATATGTTCCTTTGTTGATTCAATAAATTGGCCATGGAGATTGAAGAAGCTTCTCACATCCATTATCTCTCTTTTAGATTAAATCAATTAGGGAAAGTCCTCAAATTAATTACTAATTAACAATTGCCAAAGAACGTCTTTGAGCCACAGGCCTTATACAATAGTCAATCGCATAAAGAAATAGAGAGAACCAATTCTAGTCACCCACATGCATGGAGACAACACTAGATCATGCAATTTCCTTGGTTGTGCACCAAGTGTTCTTATGGTTGAACAAATCAAGCAATTACGGACTTAAAATCATTCAAACCAACAATATATCACTTTGCAACAAAAAATCAATGGAGACCTTAAATAACAAAGCAATAATGTCTTAAAGCACCAAATTACATGAATATTGAAAAGCAACTAAAGATTAACCATGTAGTTCAAGTCTCTCAATCCAAAAATACAACCAAAGTTTCACCAAATCCTCAACTAGAAAAAAGGTTTCAGCCACTCATGGCTGAAACAAAAACTAAAAATAAAGAAAGGAAGAAAAGGAGAAGATGTCACTTGCAATCCCGTAGGTGTCTCCCAGGGGGAGTGTAAAGACCATGTAGAGGCTTCTTATGTGGCTTTTTATAGTTGAAAAGTGTTGCCCTAGGTCATACTTACTACCCAAGAGGTATTTTCTGCCCAAGATGTGTCTGAAAAGGAAAGAATCGCGCTTTTCGGCTTCAGAAGGAAGGCTGCGCGAAAATGCACTGCGAAAGGAAGTTGATGCGCGCGGTTTGGTCTCAGAAAGGGAAGGAGGCGCAGATTGTGCTTCCTAAATAAGTTTAGATGCTGACCTTGCTTCCTAATTAGTGTAGAGGCTGCCCAAGGTGCTGCCCATGTGCAACTTGCTGCCCAAGTTGTTGCAAACGAGGAAAGAATCGGACTGCAAGGCTTCAGAAAGAAGTTGGCGCACAGATTGCCTTCAGAATAGGAAAGGAGCGTACCTTGTGCTTGAAAAGGAAGGAAGAGCGATCCAAGGCTGCCAATAGAGGAAGAAAAGTCGTGGCTTGCTCTGCAGGAGAGAGGCATGCGCGCGGATAGCACTGAAAGGGAAGGAGGCGCGCGGATCAGGCTTTGCAGAAGAGGTAGGCGCGCGGACAGCACTGTATAGGAAATATTTGCTGTCCAAACTTCCTCTTTAGATGGATCCTCTATTGAATTATGAATCTGGACTGAATGAAGGCCAAGTGCATAGAGATCTCCTTCCTGAATAGGGAGTGGCGCGCAGATTGTGTTGCAAGAGGCAAGTGGTGCGCAGTCATTGAATGCAGAAGGGAAAGTGGATCTGCCAAGTCTTTCCTTTTCAGGTGGAGCCTTCGTTTGAATTTTAAACGCTGAACGCAGAAGAGGCAAGTGTGCCTTCATGAGATCTTGCTGCCTAAATTGGAAGATACGACTGCTGCAGTATGTGCACATCTTTGAATAAGGAAAGAAATATCTGCGATTTGAATTTTAAATAATCCTCTGACTGAGCTTTCCTTATTTGCTTTTGCCTCTGCATTTTCCTCATTTGAAGACTTCCCTTTTCTGAAAACTTGCCTTATTTGAAGACTTTCCTTTCTTGGCACATGTTCAAAACAAGGCAGGAAGGATTCTGCAGTTCGAATTTCGGACAGTTTGCTGACTGCGCTCTTTGACTCTTTCCTTGTTTGGCACTTTCCATATATGAAACTTTCCTTATTTGGAACTTTCCATATATGAAAACTTTCCTTTTCTGGAACTTTCCATATTTGGCACTTTTTGGCAGTCTTAAGAGCGTTTTCTCCAGAATGTCTTTTCACACCTAGTTTCTGCAAAACATGAACAAAACAACCAAATTAGGCAGAAAATGTGCAAATAAACATCATTAAGATCATGATAATATGGCCTAAAATGCGCTCTGTCAGATGGTTTTGCAGACCCTGAGGGATCATGGCTTGTATGCAAAGTTCTCCAAGTGTGAATTCTGGTTGAGGAGCATTTCCTTCTTGGGACATGTTGTGTCAGAAAAGGGGATTGAAGTAGACCCCAAGAAGGTGGAAGCTGTAGCTAACTGGCCTAGACCCACTACAGTTACAGAGATTAAGAGCTTTTTGGGTTTGGCAGGTTACTACAAGAGGTTCGTTCAGGACTTTTCCAAAATTGCCGCTCCTATGACCAGGTTGACCAAGAAAAATCAGAGGTTTGTGTGGTCTGATCAGTGTGAGGAAAGCTTTGAAGAGCTGAAGAAAAGGTTGACGTCAGCACCGGTGTTAGCTCTGCCTACCAGTAATGAAGACTTCACAGTGTTTTGTGATGCATCCCGTGTGGGACTAGGTTGTGTGTTGATGCAAAATGAGAGAGTGATTGCTTATGCTTCTGGGCAGCTGAAGAAGCATGAGTTGAATTATCCTACACATGACCTTGAGATAGCAGCTATGATCTTTGCACTCAAGATGTGGAGGCATTACCTGTATGGGGTTAAATGTGAGATCTTCACAGATCATAAGAGTTTGCAGTACATCTTGAGTCAGAGAGAGTTGAATCTGAGGCAGAGGAGATGGGTAGAACTGCTTAGTGACTATGATTGCAAGATTCAGTACCATCCGGGTAAGGCAAATGTTGTGACAGGTGCCCTATGCCGGAAATCACTTGGCAGTCTTTCCCATGTTACCGCAGAGAGAAGACCGATGGTGAAGGAATTTTATAAGCTCATTAATGAAGGGCTGCAGTTGGAGTTGTCTGGTACAGGTGCTTTGTTAGCTCAGATGAGAGTGACACTCGTGTTTTTGGAGCAGGTGGCTCAGAAACAGCATGAGGACCCAGAGTTAGTGAAAATTGCCAAGACTGTTCAGTCAGGCAAGAATGAGGAGTTCAAATTTGATGGCAAAGGGATCCTCTGCTATGGGAACAGGTTATGTGTACCAGATGACGTGAGTCTGAAGGGAGACATTATGAGAGAAGCTCATAATGCCAGTGTAACGACCCGAAAATCGGACCGCTACCGGCGCTAGGATCCGAGTCGACTTAAGGCCGCCGGGACCCGTAGCAAACCTAACATGCCTCCTGTGAACCTGATTAATCCCATACATGATCAACAACATACATAAAAATTAAAACTTTTCTTTCATTCATCCTCTCATACACCAACTCAACCTGCACATGTACTGAACATAAACATAAATCATAAACATTGGCTCCTCTGTGGGACCTCATCAATGCCCCCAATGGGTGGCATAACATGTGTTGAGTTGGTTTACATAAGCATTACAAAACCTCTAAGATCATGTATTAAAAGGGATACCATACACATAGGGTCAAGCACAATCTCTAATCCTCAATATCATTACATTACATAACTATTCATAACTTTACAAATTCATCATGTCCACATTCTATCTATTACATATAAACGACTTCAATACTCTTGCGGACCTCCTGGTCTACCCTGTACCTGCATAACTGGGGTTAAGGGGAAAGGGGGTGAGCTACAAGAGCCCAGTGAGCAGAATAATAAAACATTTAAACATATGATAACATGAAATGCATCACATCACAACTAATCATATCAAGGATGAACTTGTCACCATTTAGCCCTCTACATATTCCAATCATGCCAGGGGCGTAGTGCAGGCCACACCTGGTCTTTCTCTTATACATAACATAACATACATAATCCATGGTGCCAGGGGCGTAGTGCAGGCCACGTCCGGTCTTTCTCTTACATAGTGCCAGGGGCGTAGTGCAGGCCACACCTGGACTTCCATATCATATCATCATGTCATAACATATGAGGGCTAATGGATCATTCAACATTCATCCGCATCAACAACATTTTATGCAATGCAACATATTCGTGTAACTAATGCAATCAACCTATTACATATAAACATGATGCATGAATATGCTTTAAGCATTTGATTTCGTAAGATAAAAGGTTTAATTTAGTTCTACTCACCTCTGGCTAGCTCTGACACTGACAGAAGCAGCTGACTCACTGCTGAGGTCCTCGGTTCCTCGGGTCCGAACCTACACAGGTGGACTCAAATGAGGGACCAACATACTATAACATGACTCTAAAAACATCCCCCAAAAACCCCCTAAAACACCTTAAAACAATCATGCAAAACATGCAAAGGAAGGCTAAACAGGGCAGGTTCGGCGGCACCTTCGGCGGCCGAAAGTCCCTCTAGAGCTGAAACCCAGGTAGGTTCGACGGCACCTTCGGCGGCCGAAAGAACCAGACAGAGACGAAAGTCTCTTTTCGGGGGCAACTTCGGCAGCCTAAAGGCTTGCCTCCCAGGCAGGTTCGGCGGCCGAAAGTCCTTCGGCTGCCGAACCTGGTTTCTGCTAAAGGGCAGAAACTTGGTTCCCTTTGCACAAAAACCTCTCCTTCCCATTCCAACATGCATATAATTCATTCAAATCATGCAAATATACATACATTGGCTCCTAGGGGCTTCAAACTATCTTAAACCCCAACTACAACACACAACAACAACACATTGCTCAAAAACACAACATAAGCTCATAAACCTAACCATAAGCTAAACATGCATTCTACCTCATAGATCTTACATAAAACTTACTTAAAACATGCAATGAGCTTAAGATCGGCTCTTACCTCTTGAAGATCGAGAGAGAGACGACCTAAACTCGGAGATGGGAGGGATTTGAGTTCTTGAACCTCAAAGCTCCAAAACTTGCACAAAACTTGAAAATCTTCAAAACAAGATGAAAACTTGTGAAAATCGTGAAAGATTTGAAGGAAAAGCTCAAAGATTGGTGAGGAACGGCGGAGAGCTCACCTTGGCCGACAATGGGAAGAAAAGCTCGCCCGTTTTCGGCTAAGGGACCCTTTTATAGTGGCTGGTCAGGCCACGTTCGGGAGCCGAACGTGCCTCCGCATGCATGCCATGTTCGGCGGCCGAACTTGAGGTTCGGCGGCCGAACCTGGACTTCCCTCACTTATGCCTTCGGGGGCCTAAGGCACACCCGAAATGCCTGCATGTTCGGCGGCCGAACCTGGGTTTTCCTCCAAGGTTGTTTTCATTCAAAAACTCATTTCCTTTCATGCTTAAAACATAAAACACATTAAAACATTTTATGAAAACATGGTTTTACCCTTCTAGAGGTCTCCAACATCCGAGATTCCACCGGACGGTAGGAATTCCGATACCAGAGTCTAGCCGGGTATTACATTCTCCCCCCTTAAGAACATTCGTCCCCGAATGTTCCTCAACTAGCACATAGCATGGCATACACATATCATACATACAAAGCACATAAAACTCACAAAGAACTAACCTTAGAAAAGATAAGGGTATTGCTGGACCATGGACTCCCGTGTCTCCCAAGTGCACTCTTCCATATTGTGGTGGTTCCACAGGACTTTCACCATCGGGATTTCCTTGTTCCTCAACTTTCTGATCTGGGTGTCTAGGATCCGTACTGGCTGCTCAACATAGGTGAGATCTTCTTGGATCTCCACATCAGGCTCACTAAGAACCTTGCCCGGATCTGACACAAACTTTCTCAACATGGAAACATGGAAAATCGGATGGATTCTTTCCATTGAAGCAGGAAAATCTAGCTTGTACGACACATTCCCAATCTTTTGCAAGATTTCAAAGGGTTTGATGTATCGTGGGGCTAGTTTACCTTTCTTCCCGAAGCGAACCACTCCCTTCATAGGAGACACCTTGAGCAATACCAGATCCCCCTCCTGAAACTCTACTTATCGTCTACGGATGTCTGCATAACTCTTCTGTCTGCTTGCAGCAGTCTTGATCCTTTCTCTGATTATGGGTACCACCCTGCTGGTAATCTCTACTAGCTCAGGCCCTGCCAAGGCCTTCTCTCCAACTTCCTCCCAGCAAACAGGTAACCTGCACTTCCTTCCGTACAAAGCTTCATATGGAGCCATCCCGATGCTAGCATGATGGTTGTTATTGTAGGCAAACTCCACCAAAGGTAGATGCTGCCTCCAAGAACTGCCAAAGTCCAGCACACACATTCTAAGCATATCCTCGATAGTCTGGATGGTCCTTTCTGACTGTCCATCAGTCTGGGGGTGGAAGGCAGTACTGAAATCCAACCTAGTACCCATGGCATTCTACAGACTCCGCCAAAACCTGGAGGTGAACTGAGGCCCTCTATCAGACACTATTGAAACAGGAACCCCATGCAGCCTGACGATCTCATCAACATACACCTGCGCCAACTTGTCCACAGAATAGCCACTCCTAACAGGGATGAAGTGAGCAGATTTGGTGAGTCTGTCCACAATCACCCATATGGAGTCCAATCTGTTGGACGTCGCCGGTAACCCCACTACGAAGTCCATAGATATATTCTCCCATTTCCACTCTGGAATAGGTAGCGGGTTAAGCATTCCAGCCGGCTTCTGATGTTCCAGCTTCACCCTCTGACACACTTCGCAGGCTGACACAAACTGTGCCACTTCTTTCTTCATCGCTGGCCACCGATAAACTTTCTTCAGATCTTGATACATCTTGGTGGCTCCGGGGTGAACGCTGTATCTTGCATTATGAGCCTTTCTCATAATGTCTCCTTTTAGCCCTATGTCATCTGGTACACAAAGTCTGCTCCCATAGCGGAGGATCCCTTTGCTGTCGAATCTGAACTCACTATCTTTGCCTGACTGAACAGTCCTGGCAATCTTCACTAACTTTGGGTCCTCATGCTGTTTCTAAGCCACCTGCTTCAGAAACACGGGTGCCACTCTCATCTGGGCTACCAAAGCACCTGTACCAGACAACCCCAACTGTAGACCTTCCTCAATGAGCTTGTAAAACTCCTTCACCACTGGCCTCCTCTCTGCTGATATGTGGGATAAACTGCCGAGTGATTTCCGGCTTAAGGCGTCCGCCACCACATTCGCCTTACCCGGATGGTACTGAATCTTGCAATCATAGTCACTCAGCAGCTCCACCCATCTTCTCTATCTTAAGTTCAAATCTCTTTGACTCAGGATGTACTGCAGGCTCTTATGATCTGTAAAGATCTCACATTTAACCCCATAGAGGTAGTGCCTCCACATCTTGAGTGCAAAGATTACTGCTGCCATCTCCAGGTCATGTGTGGGATAATTCAACTCGTGCTTCTTCAGCTGTCTAGAAGCATAAGCAATTACCCTTTCATTCTGCATTAGTACACAACCCAGTCCCACACGGGACGCATCACAGAAGACTGTAAAGTCCTCATCACTAGATGGCAGAGCTAATACTGGTGCTGAAGTCAACCTCTTTTTAAGCTCTTCAAAACTCTCTTCGCACTGGTCGGTCCACACAAACTTTTGATTTTTCCTAGTTAACCTGGTCAGAGGAGCTGCAATCTTTGAGAAGTCCTGAACGAACCTCCTGTAGTAACCTGCCAAACCCAAGAAACTTCTAATCTCTGTCACTGAAGTGGGTCTAGGCCAGTTAGCCACAGTTTCTGTCTTTTTGGGGTCCACCTCTATTCCATTTTCTGACACTACATGCCCCAAGAAGGAAATGCTCCTCAGCCAGAACTCACACTTGGAGAACTTGGCGTATAAGCCATGTTCCCTCAAGGTCTGCAGAACCAACCTCAGATGATGGGCATGCTCCTCTGCATTCCTGGAATACACTAAGATATCATCTATGAAGACAATAACAAAGTGATCCAGGTATTGGCTAAACACTCTGTTCATGAGATCCATGAATGCTGCAGGGGCGTTGGTTAACCCGAACGGCATTACAAGGAACTCAAAATGCCCATATCTGGTCCTGAAAGCTGTCTTTGGCACATCATCTTCTCTGATCCTCAGCTGATGGTACCCTGATCTCATATCTATTTTGGAGAAACAACCTGCTCCGGCTAGCTGGTCAAATAGATCGTCGATCCTAGGCAACGGGTACTTATTCTTGGTAGTGACTTTGTTCAACTGCCTGTAGTCAATACAAAGCCTGAGGGATCCATCCTTCTTTCTCACAAACAAAACTAGTGCACCCCAAGGTGAGGTGCTCGGTCGGATGAAGCCCTTTACTACCAGCTCTTGCAACTGTTCTTTCAATTCCTTCAACTCAGCTGGAGCCATCCTGGAGGGAGGGATAGAGATCGGTCGGGTTCCAGGCATCAATTCTATCTCGAACTCTATCTCCCTAGCAGGTGGTAAACCTGGCAGCTCGTCTGGGAAGACGTCTAGAAACTCTCTAATCACTGGCACCGAGGCGGGTTCTCTAACCTGACTGCTAAGCTTTCTCACATGAGCCAAATACCCCTGACATCCCTTCCTAAGCAACCTACGAGCCTGAAGAGCTGATATCAAACCTCTAGGTGTACCCCTCCTGTCTCCCCTGAAGACAACCTCTGACCCATCCTGACCTCTGAACCTGACTACCTTGTCCCTGCAGTCTAAGGTAGCACCATGGGTAGATAACCAGTCCATCCTTAGAATGACGTCAAAATCTGTCAAGTCTAGAACCACAAGGTCGGTAGAAAGGCATCTCCCCTCAACAAAAACTGGACTGCACTGGCAGACTGACTCTGCCACTGATGGATCACACTTGGGTCCACTGACCCAGAGAGGACACTCTAACCCAGAGATCATCAACCCCAACCTCTGGACGGCTCTCGGAGCAATAAAAGAATGAGATGCACCAGGGTCCATCAAGGCATACACATCTGAACAACCAATGACTAAGTTACCTGCCACCACGGTGTTAGATGCATCTGCCTCCTGTTGAGTCATCGTGAAGATCCGTGCTGGAGCTGATGGACCTTCACCTCTGAAACCCGCTGAAGAAGAGGCTGCTCCTCTCCCTCTACCTCTGCCACTGGCCTGAGTCACGGCTGGAGCTGCTAGCTGAGCCACACTACCAGAAGCTGTCTGCTGAGACTGTGCTCCAAAAGCTGCCTTAGCACACTCCCGAGCCATGTGTCCCTCTTGCCCGCTGTAACGACCCCAAAATGGACCGTCACCGGCGCTAGGATTCAGGTCGGCTTAAGGCCGCCAGAACCCGTAGCAAGCCTGCTATACTCTCTGTGTACCTGTAAACCTTATACATGATCATACATTTTCTGTGCAAATAAAACTCTTTTCTGAACCAAGGCTTAACCTATGCATGCACTATCTCTGTACTCTGTACTCATGTACTCTGTACTCTGTATCCCTGACTAGAGCTTGCTCTAGATGGGTTAACTCATACCTGTTAAGCCTGGTTTTCACATACAGGAAAACATATATACATATACAGATCATGTACAAAACATACATCACTAGGTCAAGCAACAACTATTACATCTCTTTAATATTACATGTCCACTCTAGGCTATTACAGATCTCTTTACTTTTCCTGTACCCTGCTGGACTGTCCCTGTACACTGTACACTGAACTTGCAAAACTGGGGTTAAGGGAGTGGGATGAGCTCTATAGCCCAGTGAGTAGAACCGTAAAACATCTCAGTGAAATATGATCTCATGGAATGCACCATATCACAGACAAGCCACATCAAGAGTAAACCTGTCACCACATAGTCCCAGTAACTCTGTGCCAGGGCGTAGAATCGAGCATCTGGTCTTCCTGTCATATATGTATATGTGTATATAACACCTCTGTACTTACCATTGCCAGGGCGTAGTCAAAGGCTCCTGGACTTTGCTATACCTGCCAGGGCATAGTCAAAGGCTCCTGGACTTCGCTATACCTGCCAGGGCGTAGTCAAAGGCTCCTGGACTTCCTGTCTGTGACTATGGGATCATTCAGCATTTACCCACATCAACAAATAACAATGCAATGCAACACATTTGTGGATACTAATGCAATCAACCTAAGGCATAATCATGATGCATGAGATATGCTAAAACATTCCATTTTGCAAGTAAAAGAATTAAGTTTAGTTCCACTCACCTCTGGCTATCTGGACTGACTGACTCTGCAGGCTCTGAACCTCTGGAGCAGTACTCACTGCTGCTCTCTCTGGTTCCTCTGGTCTGTACCTATACAGATGGACTCAAATGAGGGACCAAACAAGCGTAGAATAACTCTCTTAAACTTCCCCAAGAATCCCCTTAAACTCACTCAACTATCCATGCAAAGCATGCAAAAGAAAGCTGGACAGGACACTTTCGGCGGCAGGTTCGGCGGCCGAAAGTCCTCTCCAGAGACGAAACTCAAGCACCTTCGGCGGCCGAAACTCCCAAACAGAGCCGAACATGCAAAACAGGCTGTGGCAGCCAAGCCACCATGCAAGAGGTTCGGCGGCCGAATGAACCTTCGGCTGCCGAACCTGAGTTCATCCAGAACTCAGCTTCAACGGCAAACCATCTTCTCCTTCCCTTCAACCACTCAAACCATATATACTCCAACTCCTCAACACACATATACTCACGTATATGATCACAGGGGTCCAAAACTATCTAATAACCCCAAACAACAAATCAAACATAACACAGAAACATGTATACATGCATAACTCATCAAAACCACTACTTCTCACTTAAACATGCATCTCTCTCCCTTACCTTCCATAAAACCTTCAGAAAACACATAAACAGGTTCAAGAGCATTACTTACCTCCTGTAACAAGAAGCTGAACACTCTGAACTAAGGAAAACGGACCAACTCTCCTCAAACTCTCAAACTCTCACAAACTTAGCTTTTTGCTTCAAAACATTCAAACCCTTGTGAACGATCAACACACTCTGCATGAGCTGCTCAAACTCAGCAAATAAACCAAGGGAGACGTGGCCAAGCTTCTGGCAACAAATGGGACATAACACCTGTCCAAAATGCTGACTAAGGATGCCCAAAAGCTAGCTGGCCAACTCAGTTTCGGCTGCCCAATCGCATGAAAAACCATGCAACATTCGGGGGCCGAACTTACCTTCGGAAGCCGAACATTGGGCACTTTCGGCGGCCAAACTTATCTTCGGCGGCCGAACTTGGCTCCTCTGCCTTGGTTCATTTCAACTCAAAACTTGGTTCCATTTACCTGTAACACAATAAACCACACACCATTCGTGAGAAACTCATATCTCCTACCCTCTAGAGGATTCTGACATCCCGAAGTCCACCGGACGACAAAAATTCCGGTGCTGGACTCTAGCCGGGTATTACATTCTCCCCTCCTTAAGAACATGCGTCCTCGAATGTTCCTCCTAAAACAACAAAAACAAAACACAAGGAGGAAACTAACCTCAAAACAGATGTGGATACTGCTGGAGCATAGACTCCCGCGTCTCCCACGTGCACTCTTCTACATTATGGTGGTTCCATAGAACTTTCACCATCGGAATCTCCTTGTTCCTTAGCTGTCTGATCTGCGTGTCCAGAATCCGTACTGGCTGCTCTATATAGGTGAGATCCGTATGAATCTCCACCTCAGGCTCACTCAGAACCTGATTTGGATCTGACACAAACTGTCGTAGCATAGAAACATGAAATACCGGGTGAATTCTCTCCATAGAAGCAGGTAAATCCAGCTTATACGACACATTTCCGATCCTTTGCAACACCTCAAAGGGTCCAATGTACCGTGGAGCCAATTTACCTTTCTTTCCAAAACGAACCACTCCTTTCATTGGAGACACTTTTAGCAATACCCAATTACCCTCTTGAAACTCTAACTGCTTTCTGCGAACGTCTGCATAACTTTTCTGTCTATTCTGAGCTGTTCTGATTCTCTCTCTGATCATGGGCACCATTCTACTGGTAATGTCTACTAACTCTGGCCCTGCAAGAGCCTTCTCTCCTACCTCTTCCCAGCAAACAGGGGATCTGCACTTCCTCCCATACAAAGCTTCATAAGGAGCCATCCCGATGCTCGCATGATAGCTGTTATTGTAGGCAAACTCCACCAAAGGTAGATGCTGCCTCCAAGAACCGCCAAAGTCTAACACACATAGTCGAAGCATATCCTCTATGGTCTGGATGGTCCTTTCTGATTGTCCATCAGTCTATGGGTGGAAAGCAGTACTAAAATCCAATCTCGTGCCCATCGCACTTTGCAGACTCCGCCAAAAGCGGGAAGTAAACTGAGGTGCTCTGTCTGAAACTATAGACACTGGAACTCCATGTAATCTCACTATCTCATCCAGATAGATCTGTGCCAACTTATCCACAGAATAGTTACTCCGTACTGGAAGAAAATGAGCAGATTTCGTGAGTCTGTCCACAATCACCCATATAGAGTCTATCCTGTTGGACGCTACTGGTAAACCCACTACAAAATCCATGGCTATGTTCTCCCATTTCCACTCTGGAATCGGTAATGGGTTAAGCATTCCGGCCGGTTTCTGATGCTCTAATTTCACCCTCTGACAAACCTCACAGGCTGTCACGAATTGCGCCACTTCTTTCTTCATGGCTGGCCACCAATAAACCCTTTTCAGATCCTGATACATCTTGGTGGCTCCTGGGTGAACACTATACCTCGTATTATGAGCTTCCCTCATAATGTCTTCCTTCACACTGCCCCTATCTGGTACACAAAGTCGACTCCCATAGCGAAGGATCCCTTTGCTGTCAAATCTGAACTCTACACTATTGCCTGACTGAACAGTCCTGGCAATTTTCATCAACTCAGGGTCCTCGTGCTGTCTCTGAGCTATCTGCTCCAGAAATACAGGTGTCACTCTCATCTGTGCTATCAACGCACCTGTACCAGACAACTCTAGCTGTAATCCCTCGTCAAAGAGCTTATAAAGCTCCATCACAACCGGTCTCCGCTCTGCTGCGATATGGGATTAACTGCCTAGTGACTTCCGGCTTAGGGCGTCTACGACAACATTCGCCTTACCCGGATGATACTGGATCTTACAATCATAATCACTGAGCAATTCGACCCATCTTCTCTGCCGCAAATTCAGCTCTCTCTGACTTAAGATGTACTGTAAACTCTTGTGATCGGTGAAGATCTCGCATTTAACCCCGTAGAGGTAATGCCGCCACATCTTAAGTGCAAAGATAACTGCTGCCATCTCTAGGTCATGGGTAGGGTAATTCAACTCATGCTTCTTCAACTGTCTAGAAGCATAAGCTATTACTCTATCACTCTGCATCAATACACAACCCAATCCCACTCGAGATGCATCACAGAACACTGTGAACTCTTCATTACTGACAGGCAGAGCTAACACTGGTGCTGTTGTCAATCTCCTCTTGAGCTCCTCAAAGCTCTCTTCACACTGGTCTGACCAGATAAACTTCTGGTTCTTCTGAGTCAATTTGGTCATAGGAGCTGCTATCTTTGAGAAGTTCTGAACGAACCTCCTGTAGTAACCTGCCAGTCCCAGAAAGCTTTTAATCTCAGTCACTGTCGTGGGTCTGGGCCAGTTAGCTACAGCCTCTATTTTCTTGGGGTCTACCTCAATACCCTCTGCTGATACCACATGTCCCAAGAAGGCAATGCTCCGTAACCAAAACTCACACTTCGAGAACTTGGCATATAAACCATGCTCTCTCAGTGTCTGCAGAACGATCTTCAGATGCTGGGCATGCTCCTCTACATCTCTGGAATACACTAAGATATCATCGATAAACACAATGACAAAGTGATCCAGAAACTCACTGAATACCCTGTTCATGAGATCCATAAATGCTGCAGGGGCGTTAGTCAACCCGAACGGCATCACTAAGAACTCATAATGCCCATATCTAGTCCGGAAAGCTGTCTTAGGCACATCTGCCTCTCTGACTCTCAACTGATGATATCCAGATCTCAGATCTATTTTCGAGAAACAACCTGCTCCAGCTAGCTGGTCAAATAGATCATCAATCCGAGGTAAGGGATACCTATTCTTGATAGTGACCTTGTTCAACTGTCTGTAGTCGATACAAAGTCTGAGGGATCCATCCTTCTTTCTGACAAAGAGCACTGGAGCACCCCAAGGTGAGGTACTAGGGCGGATGAAACCCTTATCTACCAAGTCCTGCAATTGTTCTTTCAACTCTGTTAACTCAGCTGGCGCCATCCTGTAGGGAGGAATAGAGATAGGTCTGGTACCTGGCAGTAATTCAATTTCAAACCCTATCTCCCTATCAGGTGGTAGTCCTGGCAAATCGTCTGGCAACACATCGAGAAACTCTCGGACTACTGGTACTGTGGCTGGTTCCCTCACCTGACTGTCTAGCTCTCTCACATGAGCTAGAAACCCCTGACAACCCCTCCTAAGCAAACGACGAGCCTGAAGGGCTGAAATCATACCTCTGGGTGTACCTCTCCTGTCTCCTCACAAGACACACTCTGACCCATCCTGGTCTCTGAGACTCACTAGCTTCTCTCGACAGTCCAACGTAGCACTATATGCAGATAGCCAATCCATCCCTAGAATGACATCAAAATCTGTCAAGTCTAGAACCACAAGGTCAGCTGGAAGGCATCTACCCTCTATGAATACTAGACTGAAACGACAGACTGACACTGCCACTAATGGGTCACATCTAGGTCCACTGACCCAGAGAGGATACTCTAACTCAGAACTGATCAAACCCAATCGCTCTATGGCTCTCGAAGCAATAAAGGAATGAGAAGCACCGGGGTCCATCAAAGCATACACATCTGAACACCCAATGACGAGATTACCTGACACCACTGTGTTCGACGTGTTAGCCTCCTCCTGTGTCACTGTGAAAATCCGTGCTGGGGCTACCGGATTTCCACCTCGGGAACCTGCTGCTGAAGTAGAGGCTACCCCTCTCCCTCTGCCTCTGCCACTAGTCTGAGGCATGACTGGAGCTGCTGGCCGTACAACTGGCTGTACCACACTGCCTGAACTCATCTGCTGGGATGGTGCAAAAGTCATCTGCGGACAATCCCGAGCAATATGCCCTTCCTGTCCACATCGAAAACAAGCTGTAGATCCCAACCGACAAATTCCTCCATGTGGTTTTCCGCATCGTCTGCAGACTGGAGCTGTGCCAGAGCTTGAGCCACTACCTATTCCCAGACCTGACTTGACTTTACTCCAGAACTTACTCTTTGTTCCTTTTACTCTATCCCATCTTTTACTGCTTAGTGTGGGGGCTTTAGAACCCGAAGCCTGTGCCTTTGACTGTTTCTGAATATGGGCACTAGCTTCCATTTTCCTGGCTGCGTCTACTATAGTATGGAAACTCTCCTTTTCTGCTGGAAGAATCAAGGAAGCATACCTGGGATGCAGTCTCATCGTATATCTCCTTGCTTTCTTCTGATCAGTATCATAGGCTTGACCCACGTACTGAAGCAGATCCAGGAACTTATCTGTGAATTCATCAACACTCATCTCATCTGTCTGTCTCAACTGTTCAAATTCAATTACTTTCATCTCCCTCGAACTGTCAGGAAAAGCCCACCCTGCAAACTCATTGGCGAACTCTTCCCATGACATGCTGTCCATTCTAGGCTCCACATAATTCTTAAACCATTCTCTGGCTTTCTTGCATTTTAATGTGAAACCTGCCATCTCAATGGCTCTCCTATCATCTGCTCCCAATTCACTGGTTATCATCCTAACTGCTCTGAGGTAATCAAATGGATCATCTCCCGTATTGTATTTCGGAGCATCCAATTTCAAGTACTCCGTCATTTGGACTTTACCTCCAGATGAGCTAGGTTCATGTCTGTCAACAACAGGGGCTACTGGTTCTGGTGGTAGTACTGGTTCATTTGGCTCTGGGTGTGTTGCACTTGGATGGGTAGGGGAAGAGGGATACATAGGATATGGTGGATAGTAAGGATAAGGCATATAAGGCATATAAGGAGGATATGGCACAAAACTCGAGTACTCCGACATACCTCCCATCGGATACTCTGGATAGCCAAAACCTGAGGTCTGAGCACCTCCCTGCGACTCTCCCATACCTTCCTCAAAACTGCCTATACCCATGCTGTCATCTCTAGACTGATCAATCTCCATAGCTTCCCTCCTTTCCTCTGATCTTCCTCCCCTAGCTGTTCCTCTTCTGCTCTCGTCGACAGACCTTCTAGGGTCTATTGACGTACCTTCCCTGCTAGATCTCTGAGACCTTGCCCTTGGCAATGCAGGAGGACGAGCAGCTGGTCTCTCATTCTCTGGTGGGACTCCAGTCAATCGAGCTGATCGACGAGTTCCTCGCATCTTTACTCTGGAAACACAACATATAACATACCACTTAGCACATAAACATCAATCATACACATACAACACTCATGGCATATCATAGCAGATAGGACTCAAGACCCTATCCTAGTGGACATGATTTCCTATTGTGCTTGACCACTTCTAACCTGTCTGAGCCCAACACTGTCTCTATAGGTCCGATCATATGAACCTAGGGCTCTGATACCAATCTGTAACGACCCCAAAATGGACCGTCACCGGCACTAGGATTCAGGTCGGCTTAAGGCCGCCAGAACCCGTAGCAAGCCTGCTATACTCTCTGTGTACCTGTAAACCTTATACATGATCATACATTTTCTGTGCAAATAAAACTCTTTTCTGAACCAAGGCTTAACCTGTGCATGCACTATCTCTGTACTCTGTACTCATGTACTCTGTACTCTGTATCCCTGACTATAGCTTGCTCTAGATGGGTTAACTCATACCTGTTAAGCCTGGTTTTCACATACAAGAAAACATATATACATATACAGATCATGTACAAAACATACATCACTAGGTCAAGCAACAACTATTACATCTCTTTAATATTACATGTCCACTCTAGGCTATTATAGATCTCTTTACTTTTCCTGTACCCTGCTGGATTGTCCCTGTACACTGTACACTGAACCTGCAAAACTGGGGTTAAGGGAGTGGGATGAGCTCTATAGCCCAGTGAGTAGAACCGTAAAACATCTCAGTAAAATATGATCTCATGGAATGCACCATATCACAGACAAGCCACATCAAGAGTAAACCTGTCACCACATAGTCCCAGTAACTCTGTGCCAGGGCGTAGAATCGAGCACCTGGTCTTCCTGTCATATATGTATATGTGTATATAACACCTCTGTACTTACCATTGCCAGGGCGTAGTCAAAGGCTCCTGGACTTTGCTATACCTGCCAGGGCGTAGTCAAAGGCTCCTGGACTTCGCTATACCTGCCAGGGCGTAGTCAAAGGCTCCTGGACTTCCTGTCTGTGACTATGGGATCATTCAGCATTTACCCACATCAACAAATAACAATGCAATGCAACACATTCGTGGATACTAATGCAATCAACCTAAGGCATAATCATGATGCATGAGATATGCTAAAACATTCCATTTTGCAAGTAAAAGAATTAAGTTTAGTTCCACTCACCTCTGGCTATCTGGACTGACTGACTCTGTAGGCTCTGAACCTCTGGAGCAGTACTCACTGCTGCTCTCTCTGGTTCCTCTGGTCTGTACCTATACAGATGGACTCAAATGAGGGACCAAACAAGCGTAGAATAACTCTTATAAACTTCCCCAAGAATCCCCTTAAACTCACTCAACTATCCATGCAAAGCATGCAAAAGAAAGCTGGACAGGACACTTTCGGCGGCAGGTTCGGCGGCCGAAAGTCCTCTCCAGAGACGAAACTCAAGCACCTTCGGCGGCACCTTCGGCGGCCGAAACTCCCAAACAGAGCCGAACATGCAAAACAGGCTGTGGCAGCCAAGCCACCATGCAAGAGGTTCGGCGGCCGAATGAACCTTCGGCTGCCGAACCTGAGTTCATCCAGAACTCAGCTTCAACGGCAAACCATCTTCTCCTTCCCTTCAACCACTCAAACCATATATACTCCAACTCCTCAACACACATATACTCACGTATATGATCACAGGGGTCCAAAACTATCTAATAACCCCAAACAACAAATCAAACATAACACAGAAACATGTATACATGCATAACTCATCAAAACCACTACTTCTCACTTAAACATGCATCTCTCTCCCTTACCTTCCATAAAACCTTCAGAAAACACATAAACAGGTTCAAGAGCATTACTTACCTCCTGTAACAAGAAGCTGAACACTCTGAACTAAGGAAAACGGACCAACTCTCCTCAAACTCTCAAACTCTCACAAACTTAGCTTTTTGCTTCAAAACATTCAAACCCTTGTGAACGATCAACACACTCTGCATGAGCTGCTCAAACTCAGCAAATAAACCAAGGGAGACGTGGCCAAGCTTCTGGCAACAAATGGGACATAACACCTGTCCAAAATGCTGACTAAGGATGCCCAAAAGCTAGCTGGCCAACTCAGTTTCGGCTGCCCAATCGCATGAAAAACCATGCAACATTCGGGGGCCGAACTTACCTTCG
Source organism: Manihot esculenta (assembly GCF_001659605.2). Classification (NCBI taxonomy): domain Eukaryota; kingdom Viridiplantae; phylum Streptophyta; class Magnoliopsida; order Malpighiales; family Euphorbiaceae; genus Manihot; species Manihot esculenta. Next base: position 15,978,420 of record NC_035177.2, read on the forward strand.
GAAGCCGAACATTGGGCACTTTCGGCGGCCGAACTTGGCTCCTCTGCCTTGGTTCATTTCAACTCAAAACTTGGTTCCATTTACCTGTAACACAATAAACCACACACCATTCGTGAGAAACTCATATCTCCTACCCTCTAGAGGATTCCGACATCCCGAAGTCCACCGGACGACAAAAATTCCGGTGCTGGACTCTAGCCGGGTATTACACCCGCATTTGAAGCAGGCTGCTGTCCCAGCCCGGCAAACTCCCCTGTGTGGCCTACCATACTTTGCACAAACTGCATTATCTGCACCAGAGCTCGAGCCACTCCCTAGTCCCAGACTGGACTTAACCTTGTTCCAAAACTTGTTCTTCTTAGACTTCCTGGGACCTCTGTCCCACTTTTTGCTACCTGAAGCTGCTGCACTCATTGAACAAGAGCCTGGGGTCTTAGAACCAGAAGGTTGTGCCACTGACTGCTTAACTGTCCCTTGAATGATGGCACTGGCCTCCATTTTCTGGGCCATGTCCACAATGGCATGGAAGCTCTCCCTATCTGCTGACTGGATCAAGGAGGAATATCTGGAGTGGAGTTTCATGATATACCTCCTTGACCTTTTCTGGTCTGAGTCAAAATTTTGCCCTGCAAATGGCAATAGCTCCAAGAATCTGTCCGTGAACTCATCAATACTCATATCATCAGTCTGCCTCAACTGTTCAAACTCTATCATCTTTAATTCCCTTGAGCTGTCAGGAAAAGCCCATCCTGCAAACTCGTTTGTGAACTCTTCCCAAGACAAGCTGTCCACCCTCGGGTTCACATAATTCTTAAACCACTCTCGTGCCTTCTTGCACTTAAGTGTGAACCCAGCCATCTGAATGGCTCTACTATCATCAGCCCCAATTTCATCTGTGATCACCTTGACCCTCTCAAGATACACAAACGGGTCATCCCCTTTTTCATACTGGGGAGCACCCAACTTCATGTAGTCGGTCATCTTGACCTTGCTCCCACTGGCTGAGCTAGGTCTAGAAGGTTGAGCAACTGGGGCTGCTGGTTCTATAGGTGGTGGAGGTGGTGCAACATTTTCTGAGGTAGGGTTTGCTGGATTTGGATAGTAAGGTGGGGGGGATACATTGGGTATTGTGAATATGGTGGGTAGTAGGGTGGGTATGGCATCTGTGTGGGATAAGGGGTAAAGCTAGGGTAATCCGATGTACCTCCCATCGAATACCCGGGATTTTGTGAGAAGTGTGGGTAGTGGGGTGGCTGGACAAATCCCGAGGCCTGAGTGCCTCCTTGGGACTCTCCCATTCCCTCTTCTGACATGCTAACTCCCAGACTGCCATCCCTCCTCTGCTCTACATCCATATCATCCCCCATGTCCTCTGACATTCCTCCCTGAACTGTTCCTCTCACTGATCTGCTTCTACCCAGATCCAGAGACCTTCTAGGGTCTCTTACTGCTCTTTCCCTGCTAGACCTGCTTGACATTGCCCTAAGCAATGCTGGAGGACGGGCGCTCGTGCCCTCATTCTCAGGTGGTACTCCAGTCAATCTTGTTGATCGACGAGTTCCTCTCATCCTGTTTTCTGAAAAATAGTACACATCACATAAACATTAGCATCATATGGTTCATGTGGGCACACATGAACCCGCATCACACATCATAGCATATCATTAATGCACATGCATATAATCATGGCATTTCACATCATCATGTAAGACAGGACTCCACATCCTATCCTAGTGGACATGATCTTCCTATTGTGCTTGACCTTCTATAACATCTATGAGCCCGACACTCTAGGTCCGACCATATGAACCTAGGGCTCTGATACCATTCTGCAATGACCCGAAAATCGGAGCGCTACCGGCGCTAGGATCCGGGTCGACTTAAGGCCGCCGGGACCCGTAGCAAGCCTAACATGCCTCCTGTGAACCTGATTAATCCCATACATGATCAACAACATACATAAAAATTAAAACTTTTCTTTCATTCATCCTCTCATACACCAACTCAACCTGCACATGTACTGAACATAAACATAAATCATAAACATTGGCCCCTCTGTGGGACCTCATCAATGCCCCCAATGGGTGGCATAACATGTGTTGAGTTGGTTTACATAAGCATTACAAAACCTCTAAGATCATGTATTAAAAGGGATACCATACACATAGGGTCAAGCACAATCTCTAATCCTCAATATCATTACATTACATAACTATTCATAACTTTACAAATTCATCATGTCCACATTCTATCTATTACATATAAACGACTTCAATACTCTTGCGGACCTCCTGGTCTACCCTGTACCTGCATACCTGGGGTTAAGGGGAAAGGGGGTGAGCTACAAGAGCCCAGTGAGCAGAATAAAAAAGCATTTAAACATATGATAACATGAAATGCATCACATCACAACTAATCATATCAAGGATGAACTTGTCACCATTTAGCCCTCTACATATTCCAATCATGCCAGGGGCATAGTGCAGGCCACACCTGGTCTTTCTCTTATACATAACATAACATACATAATCCATGGTGCCGGGGGCGTAGTGCAGGCCACGTCCGGTCTTTCTCTTACATAGTGCCAGGGGCATAGTGCAGGCCACACCTGGACTTCCATATCATATCATCATGTCATAACATATGAGGGCTAATGGATCATTCAACATTCATCCGCGTCAACAACATTTTATGCAATGCAACATATTCGTGTAACTAATGCAATCAACCTATTACATATAAACATGATGCATGAATATCCTTTAAGCATTTGATTTCGTAAGATAAAAGGTTTAATTTAGTTCTACTCACCTCTGGCTAGCTCTGACACTGACAGAAGCAGCTGACTCACTGCTGAGGTCCTTGGTTCCTCGGGTCCGAACCTACACAGGTGGACTCAAATGAGGGACCAACATACTATAACATGACTCTGAAAACATCCCCCAAAAACCCCCTAAAACACCTTAAAACAATCATGCAAAACATGCAAAGGAAGGCTAAACAGGGCAGGTTCGGCGGCACCTTCGGCGGCAGACAGTCCCTCCAGAGCCGAAACCCAGGCAGGTTCGGCGGCACCTTCGGCGGCCGAAAGTCCCAGACAGAGACGAAAGTCTCTTTTCGGGGGCAACTTCGGTAGCCGAAAGGCCTGCCTCCCAGGCAAGTTCGTCGGCCGAAAGTCCTTCGGCTGTCGAACCTGGTTTCTGCCAAAGGACAGAAACTTGGTTCCCTTTGTACAAAAACCTCTCCTTCCCATTCCAACATGCATATAATTCATTCAAATCATGCAAATATACATACATTGGCTCCTAGGGGCTTCAAACTATCTTAAACCCCAACTACAACACACAACAACAACACATTGCTCAAAAACACAACATAAGCTCATAAACCTAACCATAAGCTAAACATGCATTCTACCTCATAGATCTTACATAAAACTTACTTAAAACATGCAATGAGCTTAAGATCGGCTCTTACCTCTTGAAGATCGAGAGAGAGACGACCTAAACTCGGAGATGGGAGGGATTTGAGTTCTTGAACCTCAAAGCTCCAAAACTTGCACAAAACTTGAAAATCTTCAAAACAAGATGAAAACTTATGAAAATCGTGAAAGATTTGAAGGAAAAGCTCAAAGATTGGTGAGGAACGGCGGAGAGCTCACCTTGGTCGACAATGGGGAGAAAAGCTCGCCCGTTTTCGGCTAAGGGACCCTTTTATAGTGGCTGGCCAGGCCACGTTCGGGGGCCGAACGTGCCTCAGCATGCATGCCATGTTCAGCGACCGAACTTGAGGTTCGGCGGCCGAACCTGGACTTCCCTCACTTATGCCTTCGGGGGCCTAAGGCACACCCGAAATGCCTGCATGTTCGGCGGCCGAACTTGAGGTTCGGCGGCTGAACTTGGGTTTTCCTCCAAGGTTGTTTTCATTCAAAAACTCATTTCCTTTCATGCTTAAAACATAAAACACATTAAAACATTTTATGAAAACATGGTTTTACCCTTCTAGAGGTCTCCGACATCCGAGATTCCACCAGACGGTAGGAATTCCAATACCGGAGTCTAGCCGGGTATTACAACCAGATACAGTGTTCACTTTAGAGCCACCAAAATGTATCAGGATCTGAAAAGAGTCTATTGGTGGCCAGTTATGTAAAGAAAAGTGGCACAGTTCTGAAAAGAAAAGTGGCATAGTTCGTGTCCACCTGCGAAATATGTTAGAGGGTGAAACTAGAATATCAGAAGCCGGCTGGAATGCTCAACCCACTACCGATTCAAGAGTGGAAATGGGAGAATATAGCTATGGATTTCGTGGTGGGGTTACCGGCAACGTCCAACAGATTGAACTCCATATGGGTGATTGTGGATAGACTGACCAAATCTGCTCACTTCATCCCTGTCAGGAGTGGCTACTCTATAGACAAACTGGCACAGGTGTATGTGGAAGAGGTTGTCAGGCTGCATGGGGCTCCCATTTCAATAGTATCAGATAGGGGACCCCAGTTCACCTCCAAGTTTTGACAGAGTCTACAGAATGCTATGGGTACCAGGCTAGATTTTAGCACTACTTTCCATCCTCAGACTGATGGACAGTTAGAGAGGACCATCCAGACCATAGAAGATATGCTCAGAATGTGTGTGCTAGATTTTGGCGGTTCTTGGAGGCAACATCTACCCTTGGTGGAGTTTGCCTACAATAACAGCTATCATACTAGCACAGGGATGGCTCTATATGAAGCTTTGTATGGAAAGAAGTGCAGGTCACATGTCTGTTGGGAAGAAGTTGGAGAAAGGGCCTTAGCGGGGCCTGAGCTAGTAGAGATCACAAGCAGAGTAGTGCCCATCATCAGAAAAAGAATCAAGACTTCTATGAGTCGGCAAAAAAGCTATGCAGATGTCTGCAGGAAGCATGTAGAGTTTCAGGAGGGAGATATGGTGTTGCTCAAGGTGCCTCCAATGAAAGGGGTGAATCGTTTTGGGAAGAAAGGTAAGCTAGCTCCACGGTACATCGGACCCTTTGAAATCTTGCAGAAGATTGGGAATGTATCGTACAAGCTTGACCTACCTGCTTCAATGGAAAGAATCCATCCAGTTTTCCATGTTTCCATGTTACGAAAGTTCGTGTCAGATCCGGGCAAGGTTCTTAATGAGCCTAATGTTGAAATCCTAGGAGATCTCACCTATGTTGAGCAGCCAGTGTGGATCCTAGACACGCAGATCAGAAAGCTGAGGAACAAGGAAATCTCGATGGTGAAAGTCCTTTGGAATCACCATAATGTAGAAGAATGTACCTGGGAGACACAGGAGTCTATACTCCAACAATACCCTTATCTCTTTTAAGGTTAGTGTTTTTGTTTTATGTATGCTTCCTTGTTGCTATGCTTGTGTGTTGAACATTCGGGGATGAATGTTCTTAAGGGGGGAGAATGTAATACCCGGCTAGACCCCGGCACCGGAATTCCTACCTTCCGGCGGAATCTCCATTGGAATCCAGAATTTCTCGGATGTCGGAGCCTTCTAGAAGAGTAAAATAAAGGTTTTCTAAAATATTTTTACATGTTTTTATGGTTTTAATGAAGAAAGAAAATTGATTTTTGAAAGAAAATGCTTTGGAGGAGAAACCCAAGTTCGGCCGCCGAACATAGTAGAGTTGCGGAGGCACTTTTGGCCCTCGAAAGTGGTCTGGTTAGCCACCTATAAAAGGCCCCCTGTCCTAAAATGGGCAAGTTTTCTCTCTCCATTTCCGGGCAAGGTGAGTCTCCGCCACCCCCTTGTTGATCTTGTGTTTCCTCCTCAAATCCTTCAAGAGTTTTGATGAGTTTTTACTTTATTTTGAAGATTTTAAAGCTAAGAGCAAAGTTTTGGAGCTTGGAGACCCCCGGAGCTCGTTCCTCCAAATCTTCAAGTTTGGATCATCTCTCCTCTCGATCTTTAAGAGGTAAGCGTAGATCCTCACCTTCTTTATTGTTTTTAGTAAGTTTTGAGGGGTTTTAAGGGTGTTTAATGCATATTTAGAGTAGATGTGAAATGTTAGGGTTTATGTACCCTTTATGCTTAAAATGATGATTTGTTGATGTTTGTTGGGGTTTAGGCTAGTTTTATACCCCTATATGCTTGAATAAGTGTTTATGCATGTTATAGAATAGTTGAATGCATGTTGTGAAGTTTTGGGTGGCTAGATGTGAGAGGCAGAATCGGGTTCTGCCCTTTGGGAGAGCCCAGGTTCGGCTGCCGAAGCCAGTTTCGGCCGCCGAACCTGCCTGTGGAGGCAGTTTGGCCCCCTAAACTCGCCCCCAAAAGTCTGGACTTTCGGCTCTAGAGGGGAGTTTCGGCCGCCGAACCTGCCCCCGAAGGATGGTGACTTTCGGCTCTAGAAGGACTTTCGACCGCCGAACCTGCCGCCGAAAGTCCCCTGCCCAGCCTTCCTTTGCATGTTTTCTATGCATGTTTTATGATGTTCTAGGGGGTTTTTGGGGAGATGTTTAGAGTTATGTTAGAGTTTGTTTGGTGACCCGAGGAACCGAGGAGGCCAGCAGTGTTAGCTGTTTCAGAGTCAGCCAGAGGTGAGTAGAACAGAACTACTTTTATTTTTAAAAGTAATTAAACTTTTAAACATGTTCATGCATCATGATTGCCATGTTTATAGGTTGTTGCATTAGAATTCATGAATATGATGCATTGCATAATTTGCTGTTGATGTGGATGGATATTGGATGACCCACTAGCCCTCGATATGATATGCTATGTTATTGTATGGAAGTCCAGGTGTGGCTTGCACTACGCCCCTGGCAATATGTGAGAGAAAGTCCGTGTAACGACCCGTGAACCGATACCCCTCTGTAACGGCCCGAACCGCCACCGGCGCTAGGATCCAGATCGGCTTAAGGCCGCCGGGACCCGTAGCAAGCCAAACATACATACTATCACCTGGTCAAATCCCACACATGATCAAAAACTTTAACATAAAACCTGTAAGACTGAACATCTGTTGAACCCAAACCTGACCTGTGCACGCATCCTGACAAGAAACATACCTCATAAAAAATATAAAACATCCACTGGAGTCCTCATCGTATGCTCCAATGGGGTAACATTACATGCCTCAAGTTTGGTTCTCAACTCGACATATAACATAAACATAACCATGCATTAACAGGGACTAACCAGTCTATAGGGCCAAGCACAACTAATCCATAGACACAACTTTACTTAACATTACATACATTATCTCAATTTACATTACATCAACTTATGTTACATGTCCACTTCTAAAACTACTAAACTGATACATAAACATAAACTATTACATAAAACACACGTCTCTTAATCTTTACCCTGCTGACTTCTGAGCTCTGACTTAAACCTGCAACACTGGGGTTAGGGGAAAGGGGTGAGCTAAAAAGCCCAGTGAGTAGAAACAGAGAAAACAGTTCATTAATTATGATTTCATTTTACTAAAAACATTTGCTTTAATTCCTCCATTTTTAGGTATATTATTATTCATTTAACTTCTTCTTTCTTTTTCTTATTCATGCTTTCATGAAATGCGTCATAACACAGAGAAATCACATAAACTTGTCCGTCTCGGGGCTTATGCAAGATTTATTCCCCACGGACCCTGGTTTCTGAGAGTCTGACTTTTTGCATGCATCTTTCCTCTCAGAGGATGGACATGACATCAAAAATCCCTCTGTCGGTGCCCGGCTCCCCCATAGGAGCTCACAAAGGCCTGTAACATACATGACATGGTGTCTGGTCCACTGAGAGCTCACATGGACTTTCCTACAGGTACTTGTCCGGCTCTCAAAGGACTAAGACAAGACTCGTGACAGATATGGGCTATTGAAGTCGCCTCGGTCCACCCTACCTCAACATCAACATGAAATAATGCAATGCAACATATTCGTGAACTAGTGCAATCAACCTACTATACATAATCATGATGCATGCTCATGCTTTAGGCATTAGATTTTGTGCATAAAAGATTAAGTTTAGTTCTACTCACCTCCTGGCAGACGCTGACTGACTCTGCAACTGCTAGCACTACTGGCCTCCTCGGTCCCTCGGGTCCGATCCTACACAGGTGGACTCGAATGAGGTGCCAAACATACTCTATACAACTCATAAACATACCCCCAAAAACCCCTCTAAACGCCACTTAAACATGCATGGAAAACACCCAAGAAACGGCTGGACAGGGCACTTTCGGCGGCACCTTCGGCGGCCGAAAGTCCCTTCCAGAGACGAAACTCGGGTAGGTTCGGCGGCAGGTTCGGCGGCCGAAACCCTAGGACAGAAACGAAAGTCCCTCCTTCGGGGGCACATTCGGCAGCCTAAAGACTGCCTCCCATGCAGGTTCGGCGGCCGAAACTCCTTTCGGCGGCCGAACCTGGTCCCCTCTGGACAACAGGTCCGATTCTGCCAAGCCAAAAACCAAACTCAAATATACCAAAATCCTCTCATAATCTCTCCCAATCATGCATACTCACTCCCACAAGCAAAAAGGAGCATAAACTAACATAAACTCCTCAACACAAATATCACATAACATACATTGGGTATAAAACTCACATAAACCTTAAACATGCATTTTCTACCCAAACTTAACCATCAAACTCTATAAAACTTACTTAAAACTTCATTAAACATAAGGAAAAGCAAGGATCTACACTAACCTCTTGGAGATCGAGGGTGGTGTGACCCCTAACTCGGAGGTGTGGAGAATCCAAGCTCCAAAAGCTCCAAGCTCCCAAAACTCCTTTTAAGCTTTAAATCTTCAAACACAAGGGTAGAAATCATGAAAAACTTGAGAGATGGGTAGAGAAAACACGAAAACGACCAAAGGAAGGCATAAACTCACCTGTGCTCGAGAATGGGGAGAAAACTCACCCATTTCCGATCTGAGGGCCCTTTATAGGTGGCCTGGTCGAAGACCTTCGGCAGCCTAACGTGCCCCCTAAACTCATGCATGTTCGGCGGCCGAACTTGACTTTCGGCGGCCGAACCTTGGCTCGTTCAAACAAGACTTTCGGAGGCCAAAGGCGCTCCCGAAGCCTTCCCATGTTCGGCGGCCGAACTTCACTTTCGGCGGCCGAACCTGGCAATTGCCTCCTTGGTCTTTTTCCTTTCAAAACTAAATTTATTTCCTTTTAAAACCATGAAATCATGTGAAAAACATTTTAGAAAACACATTTTACCCTTCTAGAGAGATCCAACACCCTAGATTCCGCCGGAGGGCAGGAATTCCGATGCCGGATTCTAGCCGGGTATTACATTCTTCCCCCCTTTAAGAACATTCGTCCCCGAATGTTCCTCAACTACTCATGCATAAAAACATAACATAAGAACATATCATCGTACATACACATCAAGCAAGCAATCAAGCAAGCAAGACCTCTAAACTTTCTCCTAAAAGAGACACGGCATTGCCGGAGTCAAAACTCCCGGTTCTCCTAAGAACACTCCTCAAGCTGGGGTGATTCTACAGGACCTCTCCATCTGAATCTCCTTGTTCCAAAGCTAACTAACTGATGTGTCCATGATCCACAATAGCTGCTCAACTCAGGTGAGATCCCTTGGGACCTCCACCTCTGGTTCCTCAAGAACCCTACTTGGATCTGACACGAACTTTCATAAAGTGGAACGTGGAAATCTGAATGGATTCTCTCCCTCATGAATCACCCTTCGCAAAGGAGACACCTCAAGCAATACCTCAACCTCCTCCTGAAACTCCTCCTGCTTCCACTGCGCTACTCTGATCTTCTCTTCTGATCCGCAAGGATCCATCCTTCTTTTCCACAAAAACCGGCACTAGAACACCCCAAGGAGAGTGACTAGGTCGGATGAAACTTCCATCTACTAACTCCTGCAGTTGCTCCTCCAACTCAAAACTCTGCAGGTGCCAACCTGTAGGGAAGGATAGAAATGGTTCTGGGTCCAGACACCACTCCTATTCCAAGCTCTAACTCCCTAACAGATGGTAAACCTGACAGCTCGCCTGGGAATACATCCACGAATTCTCTCTCTAACTACTACTATCACTGAGGCTGGTTCCCGACCCAACTACTAACTCTCCAGCAAGAACTAGAACCCTCTGACAACCCCTCCTACGCACCCTATGAGCCTGACAGGCTGACATCAAACTTCTAGGCAACCTACACTGTCCCCTCCAAAGACTACCTCTGACCCATCCTGTCCTCTGAACCTGGCCACCTAGTCTCTACGGACCAAGGTAGCACCACAAGTAGAAACCCAATCCATTCCGAGAGTGACGTCTGAACATTCAAGTCCAAGACCTCAAAATCGGGTGGATGGATTCTACCCTCAGTTGACACCTGAACTGAACCGGCAGACTGACTCTGCCTCAGATGGATCACACTTGGGTCCACTGACCCTAAGAGAACACTCTAGCCTAGAAGTTATCAACCCAACCCCTCGACGACTCTTTAGAGTAACTAAGGAAAGAGAAACACCAAGGTTCACAAAAGCATGCACATCAGAACATCAAAGTGAGCGTACCTGACACCACCGTGTTCGATGTGTCTGCCTCCTGCTGAGCCTGGACGAAGATCCGAGCCGGAGCTGACGGACCTCCTCTAAGGGAACCTGCTGAAGAAGAGGCTGCCCCTCTCCCTCTGCCTCGACCACTAGCCTGAAACATGGTTTGAGCTGCTGGCTGAGACTGTACTAACCGGGGTACAGTAGGACATTCACGTGCTATGTGTCCTTCCTGTTCACACCTGTAACAAGCTGTCGTCCCAACCCGACAGACTCCCTTGTGCGGCCTTCCGCACCTCAAGCACCTTGAACTGCCCGAGCCAGAGCTTGAACCACCAAAACCCAAACTAGCCTTCAGATTCTGCCAAAACTTCTTCTGCGACTTCCTGAGACCTCTCTTCCATTTCTTACCTCTCGTGGCAGCTGTACTCAGAGTGGAGGGATCAATCCCTCCTGAACCTGAAATCCTAGAATCCTGAGTCTGAGCATCCTCCTGAGAATCTCCCATACCTTCTTCAGGTACTCTGACTCCCATACTGACATCCCTTCTCTGAACATCTGACTCTACTTCCCTCATACTAGCTGACATCCTTCTTGGAGCCATCGCTTCTCTGCTTGCATCAAAAGACCTTCCAGGGTCCCTTGATGTTTCCCATCTGCTAACTCCCCAAGACTGCGCTCTTGGCAGAGCAGGGGGAAAGGTGTCCATACCTTCCCTCTCAGATGGAACTCCAGTCGATTCCACAGATCGACGAGCACCTCGCATTCTGGCTCCTCTGAAGAACAACACACAAGCATACAATCCATCATTAGCATCATACGGTTCATATGAAAACACATGAACCCACACATACATAGCATATCATACATAACATTAATGCACATGCATAAAATCATGGCATTACACATCATCATCAAGACAGGACTCTACATCCTATCCTAGTGGACATGATTCTACTCTTGATCTTTCTTATTGTGCTTGCCCTTCTATGACCTCTAAGCCAACCTCTTTCCGATGTGCAACACACCGTACTCTCGAGGCCCAAAGCTCTGATACCATTCTGTAACGACCCGTGAACCGATACCCCTCTGTAACGGCCCGAACCGCCACCGGCGCTAGGATCCAGATCGGCTTAAGGCCGCCGGGACCCGTAGCAAGCCAAACATACATACTATCACCTGGTCAAATCCCACACATGATCAAAAACTTTAACATAAAACCTGTAAGACTGAACATCTGTTGAACCCAAACCTGACCTGTGCACGCATCCTGACAAGAAACATACCTCATAAAAAATATAAAACATCCACTGGAGTCCTCATCGTATGCTCCAATGGGGTAACATTACATGCCTCAAGTTTGGTTCTCAACTCGACATATAACATAAACATAACCATGCATTAACAGGGACTAACCAGTCTATAGGGCCAAGCACAACTAATCCATAGACACAACTTTACTTAACATTACATACATTATCTCAATTTACATTACATCAACTTATGTTACATGTCCACTTCTAAAACTACTAAACTGATACATAAACATAAACTATTACATAAAACACACGTCTCTTAATCTTTACCCTGCTGACTTCTGAGCTCTGACTTAAACCTGCAACACTGGGGTTAGGGGAAAGGGGTGAGCTAAAAAGCCCAGTGAGTAGAAACAGAGAAAACAGTTCATTAATTATGATTTCATTTTACTAAAAACATTTGCTTTAATTCCTCCATTTTTAGGTATATTATTATTCATTTAACTTCTTCTTTCTTTTCTTATTCATGCTTTCATGAAATGCGTCATAACACAGAGAAATCACATAATCTTGTCCGTCTCGGGGCTTATGCAAGATTTATTCCCCACGGACCCTGGTTTCTGAGAGTCTGACTTTTTGCATGCATCTTTCCTCTCAGAGGATGGACATGACATCAAAAATCCCTCTGTCGGTGCCCGGCTCCCCCATAGGAGCTCACAAAGGCCTGTAACATACATGACATGGTGTCTGGTCCACTGAGAGCTCACATGGACTTTCCTACAGGTACTTGTCCGGCTCTCAAAGGACTAAGACAAGACTCGTGACAGATATGGGCTATTGAAGTCGCCTCGGTCCACCCTACCTCAACATCAACATGAAATAATGCAATGCAACATATTCGTGAACTAGTGCAATCAACCTACTATACATAATCATGATGCATGCTCATGCTTTAGGCATTAGATTTTGTGCATAAAAGATTAAGTTTAGTTCTACTCACCTCCTGGCAGACGCTGACTGACTCTGCAACTGCTAGCACTACTGGCCTCCTCGGTCCCTCGGGTCCGATCCTACACAGGTGGACTCGAATGAGGTGCCAAACATACTCTATACAACTCATAAACATACCCCCAAAAACCCCTCTAAACGCCACTTAAACATGCATGGAAAACACCCAAGAAACGGCTGGACAGGGCACTTTCGGCGGCACCTTCGGCGGCCGAAAGTCCCTTCCAGAGACGAAACTCGGGTAGGTTCGGCGGCAGGTTCGGCGGCCGAAACCCTAGGACAGAAACGAAAGTCCCTCCTTCGGGGGCACATTCGGCAGCCTAAAGACTGCCTCCCATGCAGGTTCGGCGGCCGAAACTCCTTTCGGCGGCCGAACCTGGTCCCCTCTGGACAACAGGTCCGATTCTGCCAAGCCAAAAACCAAACTCAAATATACCAAAATCCTCTCATAATCTCTCCCAATCATGCATACTCACTCCCACAAGCAAAAAGGAGCATAAACTAACATAAACTCCTCAACACAAATATCACATAACATACATTGGGTATAAAACTCACATAAACCTTAAACATGCATTTTCTACCCAAACTTAACCATCAAACTCTATAAAACTTACTTAAAACTTCATTAAACATAAGGAAAAGCAAGGATCTACACTAACCTCTTGGAGATCGAGGGTGGTGTGACCCCTAACTCGGAGGTGTGGAGAATCCAAGCTCCAAAAGCTCCAAGCTCCCAAAACTCCTTTTAAGCTTTAAATCTTCAAACACAAGGGTAGAAATCATGAAAAACTTGAGAGATGGGTAGAGAAAACACGAAAACGACCAAAGGAAGGCATAAACTCACCTGTGCTCGAGAATGGGGAGAAAACTCACCCATTTCCGATCTGAGGGCCCTTTATAGGTGGCCTGGTCGAAGACCTTCGGCAGCCTAACGTGCCCCCTAAACTCATGCATGTTCGGCGGCCGAACTTGACTTTCGGCGGCCGAACCTTGGCTCGTTCAAACAAGACTTTCGGAGGCCAAAGGCGCTCCCGAAGCCTTCCCATGTTCGGCGGCCGAACTTCACTTTCGGCGGCCGAACCTGGCAATTGCCTCCTTGGTCTTTTTCCTTTCAAAACTAAATTTATTTCCTTTTAAAACCATGAAATCATGTGAAAAACATTTTAGAAAACACATTTTACCCTTCTAGAGAGATCCAACACCCTAGATTCCGCCGGAGGGCAGGAATTCCGATGCCGGATTCTAGCCGGGTATTACATTCTTCCCCCCTTTAAGAACATTCGTCCCCGAATGTTCCTCAACTACTCATGCATAAAAACATAACATAAGAACATATCATCGTACATACACATCAAGCAAGCAATCAAGCAAGCAAGACCTCTAAACTTTCTCCTAAAAGAGACACGGCATTGCCGGAGTCAAAACTCCCGGTTCTCCTAAGAACACTCCTCAAGCTGGGGTGATTCTACAGGACCTCTCCATCTGAATCTCCTTGTTCCAAAGCTAACTAACTGATGTGTCCATGATCCACAATAGCTGCTCAACTCAGGTGAGATCCCTTGGGACCTCCACCTCTGGTTCCTCAAGAACCCTACTTGGATCTGACACGAACTTTCATAAAGTGGAACGTGGAAATCTGAATGGATTCTCTCCCTCATGAATCACCCTTCGCAAAGGAGACACCTCAAGCAATACCTCAACCTCCTCCTGAAACTCCTCCTGCTTCCACTGCGCTACTCTGATCTTCTCTTCTGATCCGCAAGGATCCATCCTTCTTTTCCACAAAAACCGGCACTAGAACACCCCAAGGAGAGTGACTAGGTCGGATGAAACTTCCATCTACTAACTCCTGCAGTTGCTCCTCCAACTCAAAACTCTGCAGGTGCCAACCTGTAGGGAAGGATAGAAATGGTTCTGGGTCCAGACACCACTCCTATTCCAAGCTCTAACTCCCTAACAGATGGTAAACCTGACAGCTCGCCTGGGAATACATCCACGAATTCTCTCTCTAACTACTACTATCACTGAGGCTGGTTCCCGACCCAACTACTAACTCTCCAGCAAGAACTAGAACCCTCTGACAACCCCTCCTACGCACCCTATGAGCCTGACAGGCTGACATCAAACTTCTAGGCAACCTACACTGTCCCCTCCAAAGACTACCTCTGACCCATCCTGTCCTCTGAACCTGGCCACCTAGTCTCTACGGACCAAGGTAGCACCACAAGTAGAAACCCAATCCATTCCGAGAGTGACGTCTGAACATTCAAGTCCAAGACCTCAAAATCGGGTGGATGGATTCTACCCTCAGTTGACACCTGAACTGAACCGGCAGACTGACTCTGCCTCAGATGGATCACACTTGGGTCCACTGACCCTAAGAGAACACTCTAGCCTAGAAGTTATCAACCCAACCCCTCGACGACTCTTTAGAGTAACTAAGGAAAGAGAAACACCAAGGTTCACAAAAGCATGCACATCAGAACATCAAAGTGAGCGTACCTGACACCACCGTGTTCGATGTGTCTGCCTCCTGCTGAGCCTGGACGAAGATCCGAGCCGGAGCTGACGGACCTCCTCTAAGGGAACCTGCTGAAGAAGAGGCTGCCCCTCTCCCTCTGCCTCGACCACTAGCCTGAAACATGGTTTGAGCTGCTGGCTGAGACTGTACTAACCGGGGTACAGTAGGACATTCACGTGCTATGTGTCCTTCCTGTTCACACCTGTAACAAGCTGTCGTCCCAACCCGACAGACTCCCTTGTGCGGCCTTCCGCACCTCAAGCACCTTGAACTGCCCGAGCCAGAGCTTGAACCACCAAAACCCAAACTAGCCTTCAGATTCTGCCAAAACTTCTTCTGCGACTTCCTGAGACCTCTCTTCCATTTCTTACCTCTCGTGGCAGCTGTACTCAGAGTGGAGGGATCAATCCCTCCTGAACCTGAAATCCTAGAATCCTGAGTCTGAGCATCCTCCTGAGAATCTCCCATACCTTCTTCAGGTACTCTGACTCCCATACTGACATCCCTTCTCTGAACATCTGACTCTACTTCCCTCATACTAGCTGACATCCTTCTTGGAGCCATCGCTTCTCTGCTTGCATCAAAAGACCTTCCAGGGTCCCTTGATGTTTCCCATCTGCTAACTCCCCAAGACTGCGCTCTTGGCAGAGCAGGGGGAAAGGTGTCCATACCTTCCCTCTCAGATGGAACTCCAGTCGATTCCACAGATCGACGAGCACCTCGCATTCTGGCTCCTCTGAAGAACAACACACAAGCATACAATCCATCATTAGCATCATACGGTTCATATGAAAACACATGAACCCACACATACATAGCATATCATACATAACATTAATGCACATGCATAAAATCATGGCATTACACATCATCATCAAGACAGGACTCTACATCCTATCCTAGTGGACATGATTCTACTCTTGATCTTTCTTATTGTGCTTGCCCTTCTATGACCTCTAAGCCAACCTCTTTCCGATGTGCAACACACCGTACTCTCGAGGCCCAAAGCTCTGATACCATTCTGTAACGACCCGTGAACCGATACCCCTCTGTAACGGCCCGAACCGCCACCGGCGCTAGGATCCAGATCGGCTTAAGGCCGCCGGGACCCGTAGCAAGCCAAACATACATACTATCACCTGGTCAAATCCCACACATGATCAAAAACTTTAACATAAAACCTGTAAGACTGAACATCTGTTGAACCCAAACCTGACCTGTGCACGCATCCTGACAAGAAACATACCTCATAAAAAATATAAAACATCCACTGGAGTCCTCATCGTATGCTCCAATGGGGTAACATTACATGCCTCAAGTTTGGTTCTCAACTCGACATATAACATAAACATAACCATGCATTAACAGGGACTAACCAGTCTATAGGGCCAAGCACAACTAATCCATAGACACAACTTTACTTAACATTACATACATTATCTCAATTTACATTACATCAACTTATGTTACATGTCCACTTCTAAAACTACTAAACTGATACATAAACATAAACTATTACATAAAACACACGTCTCTTAATCTTTACCCTGCTGACTTCTGAGCTCTGACTTAAACCTGCAACACTGGGGTTAGGGGAAAGGGGTGAGCTAAAAAGCCCAGTGAGTAGAAACAGAGAAAACAGTTCATTAATTATGATTTCATTTTACTAAAAACATTTGCTTTAATTCCTCCATTTTTAGGTATATTATTATTCATTTAACTTCTTCTTTCTTTTTCTTATTCATGCTTTCATGAAATGCGTCATAACACAGAGAAATCACATAATCTTGTCCGTCTCGGGGCTTATGCAAGATTTATTCCCCACGGACCCTGGTTTCTGAGAGTCTGACTTTTTGCATGCATCTTTCCTCTCAGAGGATGGACATGACATCAAAAATCCCTCTGTCGGTGCCCGGCTCCCCCATAGGAGCTCACAAAGGCCTGTAACATACATGACATGGTGTCTGGTCCACTGAGAGCTCACATGGACTTTCCTACAGGTACTTGTCCGGCTCTCAAAGGACTAAGACAAGACTCGTGACAGATATGGGCTATTGAAGTCGCCTCGGTCCACCCTACCTCAACATCAACATGAAATAATGCAATGCAACATATTCGTGAACTAGTGCAATCAACCTACTATACATAATCATGATGCATGCTCATGCTTTAGGCATTAGATTTTGTGCATAAAAGATTAAGTTTAGTTCTACTCACCTCCTGGCAGACGCTGACTGACTCTGCAACTGCTAGCACTACTGGCCTCCTCGGTCCCTCGGGTCCGATCCTACACAGGTGGACTCGAATGAGGTGCCAAACATACTCTATACAACTCATAAACATACCCCCAAAAACCCCTCTAAACGCCACTTAAACATGCATGGAAAACACCCAAGAAACGGCTGGACAGGGCACTTTCGGCGGCACCTTCGGCGGCCGAAAGTCCCTTCCAGAGACGAAACTCGGGTAGGTTCGGCGGCAGGTTCGGCGGCCGAAACCCTAGGACAGAAACGAAAGTCCCTCCTTCGGGGGCACATTCGGCAGCCTAAAGACTGCCTCCCATGCAGGTTCGGCGGCCGAAACTCCTTTCGGCGGCCGAACCTGGTCCCCTCTGGACAACAGGTCCGATTCTGCCAAGCCAAAAACCAAACTCAAATATACCAAAATCCTCTCATAATCTCTCCCAATCATGCATACTCACTCCCACAAGCAAAAAGGAGCATAAACTAACATAAACTCCTCAACACAAATATCACATAACATACATTGGGTATAAAACTCACATAAACCTTAAACATGCATTTTCTACCCAAACTTAACCATCAAACTCTATAAAACTTACTTAAAACTTCATTAAACATAAGGAAAAGCAAGGATCTACACTAACCTCTTGGAGATCGAGGGTGGTGTGACCCCTAACTCGGAGGTGTGGAGAATCCAAGCTCCAAAAGCTCCAAGCTCCCAAAACTCCTTTTAAGCTTTAAATCTTCAAACACAAGGGTAGAAATCATGAAAAACTTGAGAGATGGGTAGAGAAAACACGAAAACGACCAAAGGAAGGCATAAACTCACCTGAGCTCGAGAATGGGGAGAAAACTCACCCATTTCCGATCTGAGGGCCCTTTATAGGTGGCCTGGTCGAAGACCTTCGGCAGCCTAACGTGCCCCCTAAACTCATGCATGTTCGGCGGCCGAACTTGACTTTCGGCGGCCGAACCTTGGCTCGTTCAAACAAGACTTTCGGAGGCCAAAGGCGCTCCCGAAGCCTTCCCATGTTCGGCGGCCGAACTTCACTTTCGGCGGCCGAACCTGGCAATTGCCTCCTTGGTCTTTTTCCTTTCAAAACTAAATTTATTTCCTTTTAAAACCATGAAATCATGTGAAAAACATTTTAGAAAACACATTTTACCCTTCTAGAGAGATCCAACACCCTAGATTCCGCCGGAGGGCAGGAATTCCGATGCCGGATTCTAGCCGGGTATTACAGTCTGGGTGTGGCCTGCACTATGCCCCCGGCACGATTGGATATGTTATGATATGTATATGTAAGAGAAAGACCAGGTGTGGCCTGCACTACGCCCCTGGCACAATTGGACTATGTAGAGGGTTATTGGTGACAAGTCCATCCGTGATGTGAATTGTTTGTGATGTGATGCATTTCATGATGGCATATGTTTAATGAACCGTTTTTATTGTTCTGCTCACTAGGCTCTAGTAGCTCATACTTTTCCCCTAACCCCCAGGTTGCAGGGCCAGAGATAGCTCAGGCATTCAGCAAGGGTAAAGGCTATGTTATGTAATAGTATAGTAGTGGACATGATATGTAAAATGATGTAATGTAAGGTATAATTCAGTGATGTAATGAGAATTAGTATTGTGCTTGGCCCTAATGTATGGTTAAATCCCTGTTGTACATGATTTTTATGTAAATGTCTTAATGATAGCATATGTTGAACCAAGCTTGATGTATGTAATGTTGACCCAGCTAGAGCATTTGATGAGGGCTCTAGTATGGGGTTTGTATGTTTAATGTTATGGTGCATGCACAGGTCAAGCTTGGTATATGGAAAGTTTAAAGTTTTTATGAAAATGTATGATCATGTATGGGATTTTATCAGATGTACAGGATGTATAGTAGGCTTGCTACGGGTCTCGGCGACCTTAAGTCAATCTGGATCCTAGCGCCGGTAGCAGTCCGATTTCTGGATCGTTAGAATAATTGTGCAATTTATACATATTATTTTATATTAGGGATGTAATTATGAGAAATATATCAGACAGATAACAAATGCCTCCTCACATGGCATTGATTTTATTATCTAGTGAAATAATAAAACATAAGAAAATTATAAGTTTTATTTTATCTATGGATAAAATTGTGAGCTCAAAAAACTTATAATATGAGATGTAATCTCAAAGAGATTGAAATAATAGTGAGAGATCATTATATTTTACAATGATCTTATATGAATAAGTCACATTATCTGTCTTAACAGCTAGGTGGAGTTCTGTTTTAAAACGAGTAGTTTTGATAACTCAAATTTGAACATTAAGTATGCTCAAATTATCATCTGTACAGTATCTTAAATAGAGATATACACTCCATTATAAATGGAATAAGACATCGGAACATGTGATTTATACCGCATGTGTTTGTGACCAATGATGAGAGTACAAGTGCTGATCTCTGCTCATTAATGTGTGAGGTCCTAAAGAATATAAGTAATATTACTAATACCCTTAGGACTCTGATCTGTTACTTGGGACTTAATTTAATGTTTATTATCTTAGGATATTATCAGTTAATTATAAATAATGTGATCTGACGAGATATTTCTAAAAAAGCAAATTGAATTAAGATTGAGAGTATCGAGATGTGAGGAAGATCATATGGAAGTATCACATTAGTTTTGTATTTATTGATCGGTCAATTATATTTA
Source organism: Manihot esculenta (assembly GCF_001659605.2). Lineage (NCBI taxonomy): Eukaryota > Viridiplantae > Streptophyta > Magnoliopsida > Malpighiales > Euphorbiaceae > Manihot > Manihot esculenta. The sequence continues at coordinate 15,998,641 of NC_035177.2, forward strand.
TCGATGGATAAAACATAATTATGGACATAAAAGAAAATAATTGAGATTATATAGATATTTAATGTGATAAATGATCTAGGGCATTATATACTACAATTATTTTGAATTTCGTCATTTAAGCGGTTAAAACATTTGAACTCTCGAAGTATGCATAGGTCACACAGTCTATTTATTAAGTATGGAAATTGCAGTGTATATATCATTATACCCTATCATGTATGAGTAGGAGATGAAAGAAGTTATACACTCAAGATAGAACCGAAAATAAAAAGTCCAAAATAAGATTCTGTTTCTTATTTATGATAGCCCAGTTTTAATTTATTTTATATAAATTAAAAAAAGAAAAAAAATTGAATTTTAAATTTTACTTTGGAAGTTACATGGAAAAGGCCATATAACTCTCTGAGAGAGTGATAAGTATAACTGCCCACCAACTCCCGTTCTCTCACCTGAGAGTTGACCAAAAGAAAAAATACTCTCTCTATTCTCTCTCTCTCGGTTCTCTCTCCCGGCTCTCAAGAAAAAGCTCCATGCTCTCAAGAATTTTTTTTCCTGTAACAATATATTTTTCTACTCTCTCCTTCTAAAAGGCTATCTAGATTAATAGGAGAACAAAAAGTTTATTCTCGTTTTTTTCTCTGGAGGAGCTATTTTCCTATGGATGTCGAGTTACCTCCTGAATGCTCTTGATGACCTTCTTCTTGAGATTATAGGAAGAAAATTGTTTTTATTTTCTTACCTCTTGTGTAGTAAGTTACAGAGTTTATATAGTACATAATATGAACAATTAGACCTTTGATTGTGCCCTCAATTATGTCCTAGAATCATGCTATGCTAAACATGGTAAGATTTGATCACTGATTGATTTATAATCATGACAGAGAATCACTGATTGATTTACAATCATGGCAGAGGATTCTTTCCAACACTCCCCCTCAAGTTGGTTCATGTGGATCTAGCATACCCAACTTGCCCAAAACCTCATGGAAAATTCGTCCAGCTACTGCTTTGGTTAGGATGTCCGCCCATTGATCCTCTGATCGATCAAACGGTAAAGATATCAGACCACTGTCCAACTTTTCTTTGATGAAATGTCGGTCTATTTCAACATGTTTTGTTTGATCATGCTGAACTGGATTTTCAGAAATGCTTATTGACGCCTTGTTGTCACAACGGAGTTCAACTGCATCCTTTGATGGGAATCCAAGCTCAAACATCAACTTTCTGATCCATAGGAGTTCTGCCAGTCCTTTTGCTATTCCCCTGAATTCTGCTTCAGCACTTGATAGTGCCACCACCTTTTGTTTCTTACTTTTCCACGTTACCAAATTTCCTCCGACAAAGGTAAAGTATCCTGAAGTAGATCGTCTGTCGGAGAGATCTCCTGCCCAACTTGCATCCGTATATCCACTGATACTGAAATGACCATTCTTTTTGAACAACATGCCCATCCCAGCTGTTCCTTTCAGATATCGAACGATTCTCAATGCTGCCTTCATATGGTCTTATTTTGGATCATGTATGAACTGACTTACCAAACTCACAGCATATGCCACGTCTGGTCTGGTGTGTGATAAATAAATCAGTTTTCCTACCAGTCTCTAGTACCTCCCCCTGTCTGTGGGTCCTTCTTTTGAGTCCTTGCTCAACTCGTGATTGACCATTACCGGAGTATCGACTGGTTTGCAATCTATCATTCATGTTTCAGTTAACAGATCAAGAATGTACTTTCTCTATGATATCAAAATTCCCTGGTTTGACCTGAGAACTTCGATTCCAAGAAAATATTTTAGCATCCCCAGGTCTTTCATCTCAAATTCTTGGAATAAGTTGTCCCTCAGTTGTTTGATTTCGTCCACATCGTCTCCAGTTATAATCATGTCATCCACATATATAATCAAACATGTGATCTTCCTTCCTTGCCTCTTCAAGAATAGAGTGTGATCGGAGTTACTCTGCCGATATCCATTTTTCTTCATTGCTTGAGTAAATCTCCCAAACTATGCTCTGGGTGACTATTTCAACCCATACAAGGCTCGCCTCAATCGACACACTTCTCCCCTTCTATATCCACTCATGAACCCTGATGGAGCATCCATGTATACTTCCTCTTCTAGATCACCATGAAAAAAAGCATTTTTCACATCAAATTGGTGAAGTGGCCAGTCTAGGTTTGCAGCTAGAGAGAATAGGACCCGTATTGTATCAATTTTTGCTACTGGAGAGAATGTTTCAGAATAGTCAACTCCATAAGTCTAAGTATATCCTTTTGCTACAAGTCTAGCTTTATATCTGTCCATCGTTCCGTCTGACTTATACTTTATGATAAACACCCATTTGCATCCCACTGGTCGTTTTCCCTTGGGTAGCCAGCATTTTTCCCAGGTCTTGTTTTTCTCCAGGGCATCCATCTCGATCTCCATTGCCTCAACCCATCTTCTGTCCTTCTGGGCCTCTGTGGCATCCTTTGGTATCCCTTCTGAGCAAATATTTTTCTGCAGGTTGACCAACTGAGGTGATAGTCTTTCTCCTCTGGTAACATTTGCCACAGGGTATCTGAACCTGGCTGCCTTGAATTCTGGATCATATCTCTTGGGTGAAATTCCTCTATTATTCCGAAGGGGTAGAACATATTGGCCTGTTTCAGGAACCTCAAGGGAAATGGGTTCAGTGGTGAGGTTATTAGGAACAGGAGAAAGTTCATATTCACATACCTCAGTTGTGTGTTCCTCAGGATATTCTAAGGTGTCAAGTTCTGGTTGTGATGTTGAGGCCGAGGACTGTACTAGATGGTCAGTGTCTCCCAGTTCTGGGGTAGACTCAGGAAGGGAAGAATGACCGGTGTCTCCCAGTTCTGGTGTAGACTCAGGAGGGGAAGAATGACCAAGTTCTGGCCCCCCCTGACTAAGCCAATTTGGCAGTGGTGGTGATTGTGCCGCTGTCTCCCCCTCACTGCTAGTTGGCGAGGAAAAAAAATATTCCTCTTCCAGAAAGGTGCAGTCCATGGTGGTGAAGATCCGTTTAGAGATTGGGTCAAAACACCGATAGCCCTTTTTATGGATACCATAACCAAAGAAAACACATTTAAGAGCACATGGATCAAGTTTAGTGCGGTGTGTTTTAGGAATGTGAATATAAACTGTGCAGCCAAAAATTTTAGGTGGAAGGTCGAGATGGGAAGGGATGGTGTGATGAGAGGACAAGGTATGCAAGGGAGATTGGAAATTAAGAACACGAGACGGGAGTCGATTGATGAGGTAAATGGACGTGGCAACTGCTTCAGACCAAAACTTAGGAGAAACTTGGGCTTCAAACAAAAAGGCTCGGGCAGTCTCAAGGATATGTCAATTTTTCCTTTCAGCGACCCCATTTTGCTGTGGTGTATAAGGGCAAGTAGTTTGGTGAAGGATTCCATTATCCCGGAAAAAGGTTTGGAGGTGGTTATTGATAAATTCCCCCCCATTGTCAGATCGGAGGACTTGAATGGTCCTGTGAAATTGGGTTTTAATCATGCAGAAAAAATCACAGAATTTCTCAGCCACTTCGTATTTTTGTTTTAACAGGTAAATCCAAGTAACACGAGTGCAGTCATCAATAAAAGTCACAAAGTATCTATAATCAGGAGAGACAGTTTCTGAGGCAGGCCCCCATACATCAAAGTGTATTATTGAGAAGGGAGTATCAAACTTATTTATGGATATATGATAAGTACTCTTATGACTCTTAGCAAGCACGCATGAAGTACAAACTGGAATGTCAATGGATCTAAACTCAGGAAACAAAGTACGAAGATAATCACTTGAGGGATGGCCGAAGCGCCGGTGCCAGAGCCATAACTGTCGGGTTGGGGACCCTTGAGCTAAATGAGCTGACCCAGTACTTGAGACCTCCTCCACATAGTACAGTCCATCTTTCTCAGTACCATGGCCCAGTACCGTGCCCGTATGAATATCCTGCAAAACACAAAAATGAGGATACATGAGTACTCTGCAATTTAACTGTTTGGTGATCTGACTGACAGAGAGTAATTTGCAAGATAAGGAAGGTACATAGAGGCTATTGGAGACATTTAAAGTGGGGGTTATAGAAACGGTACCGCCACCGATGACAGGGAAGGAGCTACCGGTAGCGTTTAGAATATTGGATTTTAAGGGTGGGGCTGACACAACAAAATCTGAAGAATCATTAGTCATAGTGTTTGTGGCTCCTGAATCAAATATCCACCCACTAGCATTTTGTACCTTGTGAGCATGACCGATAGAATTAAGGGCTAACGATTATCTAAAACATCCGGGACCAGGGATTTAATTTTACAAGAATTAAAACAAGCAGGGGCACATTTAGATTTATTTAAAGAGACAGGGCTAGAAAGGTCATTGTCCCTCCTTTCTAACCCTAAAATACCTCCTTCCCGATCATAAGGGACACCCGTGCCTCCTCCTTTCTCGGCTCCTTGTAGCGCCGCTGCAACCCCTGAGCTCTGTCCGTTGCTCGAGTTTTCCTCCGTTTGTCCGATCAGGTTTTTACCGCAGGCAGCCTTTTGGGTGCCGCTGGTAGTGACCGCGGTTGTATCCCCTGCGCCTTGTCCCTTTCCTTTCTTCTTACGGATCTTGTTTTCCTCCCACCACTCTAGATACCCTATGATCTTAAAGCATCCGTCCCAGGTATGTCGAGATCCGCAGCAATGGGTGTATTTTAAGCCTGATTTATCATGCCGAAGTGATGACTTGTCTGTGTCTGACCGATTTTTAGCCAATAGACCGGTCCCCACGAGGTCGGAACCTGCTGTCGCTGGTGATGGAAGAGGAAGGTGGATGGCACGGCACAACTTCTCACCTCAGAGCCGAGAGTAGGCATTGTCCAAGGTCGGCAATGGCTCCTCGTTGAGAATTTCTTGACGGACTGGATCGAGGTCCGACTGTACTCCGGCCAAAAACAGGTACAGACGTTCCTCTTGGATTTCCCGATTCCGGATAATGATATTGTTGTCTCCTTCGATTCTGGTCGGTTGTCTTTCATCGATCTCGGCCCAGATGGCCTGAAGATCATTGTATAAATCTTTCAGATTGCTTCCTTGTTGTGTTAATTTGTATGCTTTAGACTGTAACTCGTAAATGATAAGTTTGTTGCTACCTGTATTGAATCTGATCTTGAGGGCATCCCATAGTCCTTTGCTTGTCTTGTGCTGCAATAAATTTGGACGGAGCTTCTGCTCTACCGTCTGGATTAACCATCCTCGGACAATGCTGCCATTAGTTTGCCACAGGTAAATTGCAGGGTCTGTTTCTGTCGGAGGGGAGGGAGTCCCAGTCAGATGGTTTGATTTTCCTCGCCCTGTGATAAACATCTCTATCATCTTTGCCCAGATAACATAATTGAAATCATTCAATTTTATGTCGGACGGTGGCTGTGCTGAATTAAGAGTGAATTGGTTTGCTGATTTCTGATTTTCATTTTGGCTATTATGAATTAACTGGAATAGTTTTTATGACAGGTCTGCTATTGGATCAATTATTGCCTGGGATTGGTCAGCCGGGCTGGGGAGGTTGATAATATGCATAATTATGCAGCTTTATTATTACAAATTATCTAGACATTGAGTTTGATTTCATTTAAAACAGATTGATTTGTTTAAGTTTCATTATCTTGGTAGGATTGGAGGATAACAAAGAAAAATCCAATTGGGAACCCACATTCTGAGATAAAAGGTGGCCACAATCAAATTCATAAAAGAATACTCTAGATAAGCTGTGTTATGGACTGCGTTATGGGCACAAGCATACTTGACAAACAAAGCCGACGTGAAATCCGGGAACCACCAAACAGATAATTCTTATCTACCAAACTGTACTCAATTTTGATTTTAGATCCTTATATTGGGTTAGGACTCTTAGCACTATAAAAAGGGGGGCATTCTGATGTATCGATCATCTCATCTTATCTTTCATCTCCTATTTTTAGCCATGAACTTGTGTGGCTAAATTTCTCCTTTCAGTTAAAGGATAATTAAAAGTTCCAGTTAAACGGGTTGTGAGATTGATGTAATTTTATAGTTTTCTCAATTATTAGTATTTATATTATTCCTGTGTTTATTGCTTAATATCATTCTGTGGGTTGTTGCATTAAGGCGTCATTGCTCAATTGATAGAATGGTAGACTGCTATTCAGGTTAGTTAAATCCGCAATTGTTTAACTAAACTGAAATAGGTAGTGAATTAGGTTGCGTAAGGCCTTCCTAAGGAATAATATAATCTAACTTAAATGAACCGAGCGTCTCGCGTTTGTTAGTTAGAATCAGGTCCTTTTAATTCTTAATGCAATAATTGGATTAAATTCTAGGAGCGTCTCCTACGGTTGTCCGAGAGTTAGGGCTAGTTAACGAGCGTCTCTTAACTAGTTTAAAATTAAGAAAGGATTGGATACCTGAAGCGTCTTCGATATCTATAACTGGTTTACTAATTAATTCGAGATTATTTTGTATCCGTGATCAACCCATAAAAACTGGAACTAAAATTATTCCTTTAACTGAATCTGTCTTATCTTGATTCTCTCTTTTAAAATTGGTTCTTCTTTTAAATTGATTTTATTTATTCCTTTATATTCAAAACCCCCCCATTTTATTTTATTCTGTTTTATTTTATTTTATTTTATTTTATTCAATAGAATTAATCTACTTAACCAGTCTCTGTGGGATCGACCCTGCTTACCATTATCACAAATTTTATTTTAAAGCAGGAATTTATTTTTGGTGGTTTCGACGCCCATCAAATTTTGGCGCCGTTGCCGGGGATTGGTTCTAAATTGTTTTATTAATTCTTTTTGAATGACACGTTCTAATCTTGCAGGTAGCCTCGAGTTCAACCCAGAAATTGAGAAAATCGCAAGGAAACTGAGAAAAGAGGCTAAACAGCGAAACAAAGATCTCTCATCATCCAGCATTGAGGAACAACTCCCTATTGAAGCACAGGTTGCTGCAGTTGAAGAGGAGGTCATAGTTGAAGAACAGGTTGTTGTCGACGAACAGGTCGTGGGCACGGAGGAAACAGCATCTGACCCGGACGATACCTCTGGTGAGTCTGACGTGGAAGAGCAAATGGCTGAAGAACAACCAATACAGGATGTTGACAACGTGGATGACCCTCAACCCCTTTGCATCGTGTATCCTGCACTAAATGCACCACTTGAGCTGAAATCAGGATTAATTCACCTCCTTCCCATCTTTAGAGGAATTGAAAGGGAAGATCCTCATAGACATTTGAAAGAGTTCCATGTGGTATGCTCCAGCATGAGACCACAAGGAGTTACAGAAGAACAAATCAAGCTAAGGGCATTTCCTTTTTCTTTAGTTGACAATGCAAAAGACTGGTTGTACTTGTAACGACCCCAAAATGGACCGTCACCGGCGCTAGGATTCAGGTCGGCTTAAGGCCGCCAGAACCCGTAGCAAGCCTGCCTGCTATACTCTCTGTGTACCTATAAAACTCATACATGATCATACATTTTCTGTGAAAATAAAAACTCTTTTCTGAACCAAGGCTTAACCTGTGCATGCACTATCTCTGTACTCTGTACTCTGTACTCATGTACTCTGTACTCTGTACTCTGTACCCCTGACTAGAGCTTGCTCTAGATGGGTTAACTCATACCTGTTAAGCCTGATTTTTCACATACAGTAAAACCTATATACATATACAGATCATGTACAAAACATACATCATTGAGTCAAGCACAGTTCTAACTTTATACACAACTATTACATCTCTTTAATATTACATGTCCACTCTAAGCTATTACAAATCTCTTTACTCTTCCTGTACTCTGCTGGACTGTCCCTGTACACTGTACACTGAACCTGAAAAACTGAGGTTAAGGGAGTGGGATGAGCTCTATAGCCCAGTGAGTAGAATAGGAAAACATCTCAGTAAAATATGATCTCATGGAATGCACCATAGCACAGACAAGCCACATCAAGAGTAAACCTGTCACCACATAGTCCCAGTAACTCTGTGCCAGGGCATAGAATCGAGCACCTGGTCTTCCTATCATATATGTATATGTGTCTATAACACCTCTGTACTTACCATTGCCAGGGCGTAGTCAAAGGCTCCTGGACTTTGCTATACCTGCCAAGGCGTAGTCAAAGGCTCCTGGACTTCTCTCTACTTGCCAGGGCATAGTCAAAGGCTCCTGGACTTCCTGTCTGAGACTATTGGATCATTCAGCATTCACTCACATCATCAAATACCAATGCAATGCAACATATTCGTGGATACTAATGCCATCAACCTATTGCATAGTCATGATGCATGAGATATGTTAAAACATTCCATTGTGCAAGTAAAAGAATTACGTTTAGTTCCACTCACCTCTGGCTAACTGGACTGACTCTGCAGGCTCTGAAAACTCTGGAGCAGGACTCACTGCTGCTCTCTTTGGTTCCTCTGGTCTGTACCTATACAGATAGACTGAAATGAGGGACCACACTAACTTATGACCAACTCTATTACACTCCCCAAGAATCCCCTACATCCATGCAAAGCATGCAAAAGAAAGCTGGACAGAACACTTTCGGCGGCAGGTTCGGCGGCCGAAAGTCCTCTCCAGAGACGAAACTCAAGCACCTTCGGCGGCCGAACTTCCACTTTCGGCTGCTGAACTCTTTCGGGGGCAAGTTTCGGAGGCCAAAAGGCACTCCAGAGACGAAAGTCTCTAACCTTCGGCGGCACCTTCGGCGGCCGAACTTCCCTCCAGAGCCGAAAGTCGAAAAGCTCGGGGGCAAGCTTGGGCAGCCGAAGCCACCTCCTCACACCTCTTCAGGGGTTCGGCGGCCGAATGTACCTTCGGCTGCCGAACCTGAGTTCATCAGCAGGGCAGAAACTTGCCCTGCTTCTCACCAAAACGCACCAAAACCCTCTCCAACTGCACACCACACTTCCTCCACTTGCATACACTCATGTATATGCTCAAAGGGGTACCAAACTACCTAAACACCCCAACAACACAAAACATAGAACACACAAACATGCTTTATACACAAAATCATCAAAACCTCACAAAAACCCCTATTCATGCAACTCTCTCCATCAACCCCATAAAACCTTCAGAAAACATTAACACAGGCTACTTACCTCTTGAAAACAAGTAGAGGAAGGATCCTAACGTGGAGTTTTGGAGCAACTTGCCTTCAAATTCTCCAAACTTCACAACTTTGAGTTTTTCACTTAAAACCTTCAAATAATCATGAAAACTAATCAAATCTTTGCATGAGTTAATGAAAACATGAAGAAATACTCACAAAGGATAGAGTTTCACCTCAGAAGACAAAGGAAGCGATGATCTTACCGCTTCAACCGACTGAGGGCCATTTATAGGTGGCTGGCCAGACCACCTTCGGCGGCCAAACGTGAAACCGAAAGCCATGCATGTTCGGCGGTCGAACCTCAACTTCGGCGGCCGAACCTGGCTTTTCTGCCTTGGTTCATTTGAGTGAAAATCTCATTTCCTTATGCATAAAACTTAATGAACATATCAAAACAGTATAGCAAAACATAAATCTACCTCTTCTAGAGACGTCCGACATCCCGGACTCCACCAGAAAAGCAGAATTTCGACGCCGGACTCTTGCTGGGTATTACATTCTCCCCCCCTTCAGACCATTCGTCCTCGAATGATCCTAAAACAAACAATGACACACGTAAAAAGGAGGAAACTAACCTCAAAACAAATATGGATACTGCTGGAGCATAGACTCCCGTGTCTCCCAGGTGCACTCTTCTAGATTATGGTGGTTCCACAGGACTTTCACCATCGGAATCTCCTTGTTCCTTAGCTGTCTGATCTGTGTGTCCAGAATTCGCACTGGCTGCTCTATATAGGTGAGATCTGTATGAATCTCCACCTCAGGCTCACTCAGAACCTGATTCGGATCTGACACAAACTATCGTAGCATAGAAACATGAAATACTGGGTGAATCCTCTCCATCGAAGCAGGTAAATCCAGTTTATATGACACATTTCCGATCCTCTGCAACACCTCAAAGGGTCCAATGTACCGTGGAGCTAATTTACCCTTCTTCCCGAAACGAACCACTCCTTTCATTGGAGACATTTTCAGCAATACCCAATTACCCTCCTGGAACTCTAACTGCTTTCTGCGAACGTCTGCATAACTTTTCTGTCTGCTCTGCGCTGTTCTGATTCTATCTCTGATCACGGGCACCACTCGACTAGTAATCTCTACTAACTCTGGCCCTGCAAGGGCCTTCTCTCCTATCTCTTCCCAGCAAACAGGGGATCTGCACTTCCTCCCATACAACGCTTCATAAGGAGCCATCCCAATGCTAGCATGATGGATGGCTCTTATTGTAAGCAAACTCTACCAAAGGTAGATGCTGCCTCCAAGAACCGCCAAAGCCTAACACACATAGTCGAAGCATATCCTCTATGGTCTGGATGGTCCTTTCTGACTGTCCATCAGTCTGGGGGTGGAAAGCAGTGCTAAACTCTAATCTCGTGCCCATCGCACTCTGCAGACTCCGCCAAAAGCGGGAGGTAAACTGAGGTCCTCTGTCTGAAACTATAGACACTAGAACTCCATGTAATCTCACGATCTCATCCAGATAGCCCTGTGCCAACCTATCCACAGAATAGTTACTCCGTACTGGAAGAAAATGAGCAGATTTCGTGAGTCTATCCACAATCACCCATATAGAGTCTATCCTGTTGGATGTAGCTGGTAAACCTACTACAAAATCCATGGCTATGTTTTCCCATTTCCACTCTGGAATCGGCAATGGGTTAAGCATTCCTGCTGGTTTCTGATGCTCTAGTTTTACCCTCTGGCAAACCTCACAGGCTGTCACAAACTGCGCCACTTCCTTCTTCATGGCTGGCCACCAATAAACCCTTTTCAGATCCTGATACATCTTGGTGGCTCCTGGGTGAACACTATACCTCGCATTATGAGCTTCCCTCATAATGTCTTCCTTCACACTGCCCCTATCTGGTACACAAAGTCGACTCCCATAGCGAAGGATCCCTTTGCTATCAAATCTGAACTCTGCACTGTTGCCTGACTGAACAGTCCTGGCAATTGTCATCAACTCAGGGTCCTCATGTTGTCTCTGAGCTATCTGCTCCAGAAACACAGGTGTCACTCTCATCTGTGCTATCAACGCACCGGTACCAGACAACTCTAGCTGTAATCCCTCATTTAAGAGCTTATAAAGCTCCATCACAACTGGTCTTCGCTCTGCTGCTATATGGGAGAAACTGCCTAGTGACTTCCGGCTTAGGGCGTCTGCCACAACATTCGCCTTACCCGGATGATACTGGATCTTACAATCATAATCACTGAGCAATTCGACCCATCTTCTCTGCCGCAAATTCAGCTCTCTCTGACTTAAGATGTACTGTAAACTCTTGTGATCGGTGAAGATCTCGCATTTCACTCCGTAGAGGTAATGCCGCCACATCTTAAGTACAAAGATAACTGCTGCCATCTCGAGGTCATGGGTGGGGTAATTCAACTCGTGCTTCTTCAACTGTCTAGAAGCATAAGCTATCACCCTATCACTCTGCATCAAAACACAACCCAATCCTACTCGAGACGCATCACAGAACACTGTGAAATCCTCATTACTCACAGGCAGAGCTAACACTGGTGCTGTTGTCAATCTCCTCTTGAGCTCCTCAAAGCTCTCTTCACACTGGTCTGACCAGACAAACTTCTGGTTCTTCTGAGTCAGTTTGGTCATAGGAGCCGCTATCTTTGAGAAGTTCTGAACGAACCTCCTGTAGTAACCTGCCAGTCCCAGAAAGCTTTTAATCTCAGTCACTGTCGTGGGTCTGGGCCAGTTAGCTACAGCCTCTATCTTCTTGGGATCTACCTCAATACCCTCTGCTGATACCACATGTCCCAAGAAGGCAATGTTCCTCAACCAAAACTCACACTTCGAGAACTTGGCATATAACCCATGCTCTCTCAGTGTCTGCAGAACGATCCTCAGATGCTGGGCATGCTCCTCTGCATCTCTGGAATACACTAAGATATCATCGATAAAAACAATGACAAAGTGATCCAGAAACTCACTGAATACCCTGTTCATGAGATCCATAAATGCTGCAAGGGCGTTAGTCAACCCGAACGGCATCACTAAGAACTCATAATGCCCATATCTGGTCCTGAAAGCTGTCTTAGGCATATCTGCCTCTCGAACTCTCAACTGGTGATACCCAGATCTCATATCTATTTTAGAAAAACAACCTGCTCCAGCTAGCTGGTCAAATAGATCATCAATTCGAGGTAAAGGATATCTATTCTTGGTAGTGACCTTGTTCAACTGTCTATAGTCGATACAAAGTCTGAGGGAGCCATCCTTCTTTCTGACAAAGAGCACTGGAGCACCCCAAGGTGAGGTACTAGGGCGGATGAAACCCTTATCTACCAAGTCCTGCAACTGCTCTTTCAACTCCTTTAACTCTGCTGGCGCCATCCTGTAGGGAGGAATAGAGATAGGTCTGGTACCTGGCAGCAAGTCAATTTCAAACCCTATCTCCCTATCAGGTGGTAGTCCAGGTAAATCGTCTGGGAACACATCGAGAAACTCTCGGACTACTGGTACTACGGCTGGTTCCCTCACCTGACTGTCTAGCTCTCTCACATGAGCTAGAAACCCCTAACAACCCCTCCTAAGCAAACGACGAGCCTGAAGGGCTGAAATCATACCTCTGGGTGTACCTCTCCTGTCTCCTCTGAAGACACACTCTGACCCATCCTGGTCTCTGAGACTAACTATCTTCTCTCTACAGTCCAAAGTAGCACTATGTGCAGATAGCCAATCCATCCCTAGAATGACATCAAAATCTGTCAAGTCTAGAACCACAAGGTCAGCTGGAAGGCATCTACCCTCTATGAACACTGGACTGAAATGACAGACTGACACTGCCACTAATGGGTCACATCTAGGTCCACTGACCCAGAGAGGATACTCTAGCTCAGAACTGATCAAACCCAATCTCTCTATGGCTCTCGAAGCAATAAAGGAATGAGAAGCACCGGGGTCCATCAAAGCATACACATCTGAACACCCAATGATGAGATTACCTGACACCACTGTGTTCGACGTGTTAGCCTCCTCCTGTGTCACAGTGAAAATCCATGCTGGGGCTACCGGATTTCCACCTCGGGAACCTGCTGCTGAAGTAGAGGTTGCCCCTCTCCCTCTACCTCTGCCACTACTCTGAGGCATGACTGAAGCTGCTGGCCGAACAACTGGCTGTACCACACTGCCTGAACTCATCTGCTGGGATGGTGCAAAAGTCATCTGTGGACAATCCTGAGCAATATGCCCTTCCTGTCCACATCGAAAACAAGCTGTAGATCCCAACCGACAAACTCCGCCATGTGGTTTTCCGCATCTTCTGCAGACTGGAGCTGTGCCAGAGCTTGAGCCACTACCTATTCCCAGACCTGACTTCACTTTACTCCAGAACTTACTCTTTGTTCCTTTTGCTCTATCCCATCGTTTACTGCCTGGAGTGGGGGCTTTAGAACCCGAAGCCTGTGCCTTTGACTGTTTCTGAATGTTGGCACTAGCTTCCATTTTCCTGGCTGCGTCCACTATCGTATGGAAACTTTCCTTTTCGGCTGGAAGAATCAAGGAAGAATACTTGGGATGCAGTCTCATAGTATATCTCCTTGCCTTCTTCTGATCAGTATCATAGGCTTGACCCACATACTGAAGCAAATCCAGGAACTTATCTGTGAATTCATCAACACTCATCTCCTCTGTTTGTCGCAACTGTTCAAACTCTATTACTTTCATCTCTCTCGAACTGTCAGGAAAAGCCCACCCTGCAAACTCATTGGCGAACTCTCCCCAAGACATGCTGTCCATTCTAGGCTCCACATAATTCTTAAACCATTCTCTGGCTTTCTTGTATTTAAGTGTAAACCCCGCCATCTCAATGGCTCTCCTATCATCTGCTCCCAATTCACTGGTTATCATTCTAACTGCTCTGAGGTAATCAAATGGATCATCTCCCGTGTTGTATTTAGGAGCATCCAATTTCAAGTACTCTGTCATTTGTACTTTACCTCCAGATGAGCTAGGTTGATGTCTGTCAACAACAGGAGCTACTGGTTCTGGTGGTGGTACTGGGTCATTTGATTCTGGGTGTGCTGCACTTAGATGGGTAGGGGAAGATGGATACATAGGATATGGGGGATAGTAAGGAGAATAAGGCATATATGGCATATACGGGGGATATGGGACAAAACTAGAGTACTCCGACATACCTCCCATCGGATACTCTGGGTCCTGCGGAAAGGCTGGATAGCTAAAACCTGAGGCCTGAGCGCCTCCCTGCGACTCTCCCATACCTTCCTCAAATCTACCTCTACCCATGCTATCATCTCTCGCCTGGTCACTCTCCATAGCCTCCCTTCTTTCCTCTGATCTTCCTCCCCTAGCTGTACCTCTTCTGCTCTCGTCTACAGACCTTCTAGGGTCTATTGACGTACCTTCCCTGCTAGATCTCTGCGACCTTGCTCGGGGCAATGCAGGAGGACGAGCAGCTGGTCTCTCACTCTCTAGTGGGACTCCAGTCAAGCGAGCTGATCGACGAGTTCCTCTCATCTTTACTGAAAACACAACATATAACATAACACTTTAGCACATAAACATCACATATCAATAATACACATGCACAACTCCTGGAATATCATAGCAGATAGGACTCAATACCCTATCCTAGTGGACATGATTTCCTCTTGTGCTTGACCACTTCTAACCTGTATGAGCCCAACACGGTCTCTATAGGTCCGATCATGTGAACCTAGGGCTCTGATACCAATCTGTAATGACCCCAAAATGGACCGTCACCGGCGCTAGGATTCAAGTCGGCTTAAGGCCGCCAGAACCCGTAGCAAGCCTGCTATACTCTCTGTGTACCTGTAAAACTCATACATGATCATACATTTTCTGTGAAAATAAAAACTCTTTTCTGAACCAAGGCTTAACCTGTGCATGCACTATCTCTGTACTCTGTACTCTGTACTCATGTACTCTGTACTCTGTACTCTGTACCCCTGACTAGAGCTTGCTCTAGATGGGTTAACTCATACCTGTTAAGCCTGGTTTTTCACATACAGTAAAACCTATATACATATACAGATCATGTACAAAACATACATCACTGAGTCAAGCACAGTTCTAACTTTATACACAACTATTACATCTCTTTAATATTACATGTCCACTCTAAGCTATTACAAATCTCTTTACTCTTCCTGTACTCTGCTGGACTGTCCCTGTACACTGTACACTGAACCTGCAAAACTGGGGTTAAGGGAGTGGGATGAGCTCTATAGCCCAGTGAGTAGAATAGGAAAACATCTCAGTAAAATATGATCTCATGGAATGCACCATAGCACAGACAAGCCACATCAAGAGTAAACCTGTCACCACATAGTCCCAGTAACTCTGTGCCAGGGCGTAGAATCGAGCACCTGGTCTTCCTGTCATATATGTATATGTGTCTATAACACCTCTGTACTTACCATTGCCAGGGCGTAGTCAAAGGCTCCTGGACTTTGCTATACCTGCCAGGGCGTAGTCAAAGGCTCCTGGACTTCTCTATACTTGCCAGGGCATAGTCAAAGGCTCCTGGACTTCCTGTCTGAGACTATTGGATCATTCAGCATTCACTCACATCATCAAATACCAATGCAATGCAACATATTCGTGGATACTAATGCCATCAACCTATTGCATAGTCATGATGCATGAGATATGTTAAAACATTTCATTGTGCAAGTAAAAGAATTACGTTTAGTTCCACTCACCTCTGGCTAACTGGACTGACTCTGCAGGCTCTGAAAACTCTGGAGCAGGACTCACTGCTGCTCTCTCTGGTTCCTCTGGTCTGTACCTATACAGATAGACTGAAATGAGGGACCACACTAACTTATGACCAACTCTATTACACTCCCCAAGAATCCCCTACATCCATGCAAAGCATGCAAAAGAAAGCTGGACAGAACACTTTCGGCGGCAGGTTCGGCGGCCGAAAGTCCTCTCCAGAGACGAAACTCAAGCACCTTCGGCGGCCGAACTTCCACTTTCGGCTGCCGAACTCTTTCGGGGGCAAGTTTCGGAGGCCAAAAGGCACTCCAGAGACGAAAGTCTCTAACCTTCGGCGGCACCTTCGGCGGCCGAACTTCCCTCCAGAGCCGAAAGTCGAAAAGCTCGGGGGCAAGCTTGGGCAGCCGAAGCCACCTCCTCACACCTCTTCAGGGGTTCGGCGGCCGAATGTACCTTCGGCTGCCGAACCTGAGTTCATCAGCAGGGCAGAAACTTGCCCTGCTTCTCACCAAAACGCACCAAAACCCTCTCCAACTGCACACCACACTTCCTCCACTTGCATACACTCATGTATATGCTCAAAGGGGTACCAAACTACCTAAACACCCCAACAACACAAAACATAGAACACACAAACATGCTTTATACACAAAATCATCAAAACCTCACAAAAACCCCTATTCATGCAACTCTCTCCATCAACCCCATAAAACCTTCAGAAAACATTAACACAGGCTACTTACCTCTTGAAAACAAGTAGAGGAAGGATCCTAACGTGGAGTTTTGGAGCAACTTGCCTTCAAATTCTCCAAACTTCACAACTTTGAGTTTTTCACTTAAAACCTTCAAATAATCATGAAAACTAATCAAATCTTTGCATGATTTAATGAAAACATGAAGAAATACTCACAAAGGACAGAGTTTCACCTCAGAAGACAAAGGAAGCGATGATCTTACCGCTTTAACCGACTGAGGGCCATTTATAGGTGGCTGGCCAGACCACCTTCGGCGGCCAAACGTGAAACCGAAAGCCATGCATGTTCGGCGGCCGAATCTCAACTTCGGCGGCCGAACATGGCTTTTCTGCCTTGGTTCATTTGAGTGAAAAACTCATTTCCTTAGGCATAAAACTTAATGAACATATCAAAACAGTATAGCAAAACATAAATCTACCTCTTCTAGAGACGTCCGACATCCCGGACTCCACCGGAAAAGCAGAATTCCGACGCCGGACTCTTGCCGGGTAGTACTACCTACCTCCGGGTTTAGTCACTACATGGGGAGAAATGGTAAAATTATTTTTAGATCGATTCTTCCCCATTTCTAGAGCATCTGCAATAAGAAGAGAAATATCAGGAATTAAGCAAAAGGAAACAGAAACTCTCCATGACTATTGGGAGAGATTTAAACGTCTATGTGCTAGCAGTCCTAGGCATGAAATCTCAGATAAACAACTTATGCTTCATTTTTATGAGGGACTCACAACCATGGAAAGACATATGATAGATGCTGCAAGTGGCAGTGCGATACGCAAAAGAACACCCCGAGAAGCTAGGGAATTGATATCTACGATGGCTGCAAATTCACAACAATTTGTACCTGTACAAGACTCTCATAGGAGAGTTTCTGAGGTAAGCAATTATTCTGTTGAGTCTAAACTTTCTCATCTAACCAATTTAGTTGAAAATCTTGTTGCAGAGAGGGTACAACAAGCCAAAGCTTGTGGAATTTACGCTAATACGGGTCATCCCACTGATATGTGCCCATCACTTCAAGAGGACGACCAGCATGTGGATGTTGTCAATGGGTTTCCAGGTCCTCCACAAAGAAAGTACGATCCTTTTTCAAATACGTACAACCCAGGATGGCGAAATCACCCGAACTTTAGCTATAAACAACAAAATTCTCAAAGTTATCAGCCTAAACAGTTCCAGCAGCAAGCATCTTCATCTAATTCAGGTATGTCCTTGGAAGATATTGTTAAAAGTTTGGCCATTAACACTCAACAATTTCAACAGGACACTCAGACGAGTATTCGCAATCTGGAAACACAACTCAGTCAATTGGCGGTATCGGTGAACAAATTGGAAAATCAAGGTAAATTGCCTTCTCAGACTATAGTGAACCCCAAGCAGAATGCAAGTGCCGTTACACTCAGAAATGGAAAAGAATTGCAGGATAATCCTCGACAGGTAAGTCGTGGGCACGACCGCAGTAGTTTGGAAGCTGAGGTGACGGTACCTGAACAAGACAAATTAGCTTCAGCTCCCCTACAACCTGAACCTCTGATCATTAAACCTCCTTTTCCTGAGAGATTGGCCAAGTCCAAACGAGAGAAAGAAGAAAAGGAGATCCTTGAGACATTTCGTAAGGTAGAAGTTAATATACCTTTACTTGATGCAATTAAACAGATACCTCGCTATGCGAAGTTCTTAAAGGAGTTATGCACAAATAAGAGGAAGCTGGTGGGCTACCAAAAGGTTTGTATGGATGAAAAGGTGTCTGCTGTTTTTCAAAGTAAAATGCCTACCAAATGCAAGGACCAAGGTATGTTTGCTATACCTATCAAAATTGGCAAAGTTAGGGTTAAAAAAGCAATGTGTGACTTGGGTGCATCCATAAATGTAATGCCATTGTCCATTTATCAATCTTTAAATGTTGGCCCTTTGAAAGAAACTGGAGTAGTGATACAATTAGCTGATAGGTCTGTTATATATCCCGAGGGAGTTTTAAAGGATGTGCTGGTACAAGTTGGTAATTTAGTATTCCCTGCTGATTTTTACATAGTCCATATGGATGATGATAGGACCTCTAATATATCTGATCTTTTGTTAGGTAGACCTTTCTTAACAACTGCTAGAACAAAAATAGATGTTTTTTATGGCACACTTACCATGGAGTTTGATGGGGAAATTATAAAATTTAATGTATATGACGGCATGAAATACCCAAATGACCTTTCTAATGTGTGTGGTGTGGATATCATCGAACCTTTAGTCCATAAAGTATTTGAGTTACAAGGTGAGGATGAACTACAAATTGTATTGTGTGAAAACCTGAGTAAAGCTAAATTGGCAGCCATGAGTACTGATTTTGTCTTACACGGAAGGTTGGAAGATGTGGTCCATGAACTTGAAGCTAACAAAATTAAAAGTAATGTCTCTTCTTTAGGATTGCCCACTGCTCATTCTAAACTTTTACCATCTGTTGTGTAGGCCCCACAGTTAGAGCTGAAACCGTTGCCGACTCACCTGAAGTATGCATACCTTGGGGCAGGAAGTTCTCTACCCGTAATTATCTCCAACAAGCTGACACCATATGAAGAAGAGGAGCTGATTCGAGTTCTAAAAGAAAATAAAGGTGCAATTGACTGGACTATAACTGATATAAAAGGGATTAGTCCTTCCATTTGTATGCACAAGATTTTACTGGAAGACGATAGCAAGCCCACCAGGGAAGCTCAACGTCGTCTGAATCCTCCTATGATGGAAGTGGTAAAAAAAGAAATCCTGAAATTACTTGATGCAGGTGTGATCTACCCCATTTCCGATAGCAAGTGGGTGAGCCCAGTCCAGGTTGTCCCTAAGAAAACAGGCATTATTGTGGTGAAAAATGAAGATGGAGAATCAATACCCACCCGCGTCCAAAACGGGTGGAGGGTTTGTATAGATTATCGTAAATTAAATACGTCCACAAGAAAAGATCATTTTCCACTTCCTTTTATTGATCAAATGCTTGAGCGTCTAGCTGGAAAATCTCATTATTGTTGTCTTGATGGATATTCAGGCTTCCATCAGATTCCTGTGGCACCCGAAGACCAAGAGAAGACTACCTTCACTTGTCCATTTGGCACATTTGCCTATCGACGAATGCCATTTGGGCTTTGCAATGCACCAGCCACGTTTCAGCGATGTATGGTTAGTATATTTTCAGATTTTGTAGAAGACATCATAGAAGTTTTTATGGACGATTTCACCGTATATGGTAACTCCTTTGATACATGCTTAGCTAACCTTGAAAAAGTCCTTAAAAGATGTTTAGAGTCTGATTTGGTGTTAAACTATGAGAAATGTCATTTTATGGTAGATCAAGGGCTAATATTGGGGCACATTGTGTCAAAAAGGGGAATTGAGGTTGACAAAAGTAAGATAGATATTATTAAGTCACTGCCCTATCCCGTTACTGTGCGTGAAATTCGTTCTTTCCTTGGACATGCAGGTTTTTATCGACGATTTATTAAGAATTTCTCAAAAATAGCTCAGCCACTTTGCAGGTTATTGCAACAGGATGTTAAGTTTACTTTTGATAATTCTTGCAAGGAAGCTTTTGATGCACTCAAAGAGGTATTAATCACTGCGCCCATAATACAGCCCCCTGATTGGAGTCAACCTTTTGAAATTATGTGCGACGCGAGTAACCGGGCTGTGGGCGCGGTCTTAGGCCAAAGGAAGGAAAAAGATCCTCATGTTATTTACTATGCGTCCAGAACACTTGATAGTGCCCAATGCAATTACTCAACCACAGAGAAAGAACTGTTAGCTATAGTTTTTGCTTTAGAAAAATTTCGTTCATATCTACTTGGTACTAAAGTAATTGTTTACTCTGACCATGCAGCTCTAAAATACCTTTTCAAGAAGAAAGATGCAAAGCCCAGATTGATTCGATGGATTCTTTTGCTTCAAGAGTTCGATGTTGAGATTCGGGACAAGAAGGGATCTGAGAACTTAGTTGCTGATCATCTTAGCCGACTGCCATTGTTGGTTGAAGACACTGTACCACTTAATGATGACTTCCCGGATGAACATCTGTTCTCCGCATCAGAGCAAGTTCCATGGTACGCAGATATAGTTAATTATTTGGTCTCTAAAGCCTTACCCGATGACTTAACCAGAGCTGAACGGGAAAAGATCAAACATGATTCCAAGTATTATACTTGGGATGAACCTTATTTATGGCGCATATGCTCAGACCAGATTATTAGGAGATGTGTCACGGGTCATGAAATCCATTCGATTATGAATTTCTGTCATGCCCACGCATGTGGAGGCCACTTTGGTCCAAAAAGAACAGCTCATAAGATCCTTGAGAGTGGATTTTATTGGCCTCATATATATCATGATTCCTACATATTCTGTAAGTCTTGTGCTAATTGTCAAAAAACTGGAAATTTAAGTCGTCGTGACCAGATGCCCCAACAACCCATCCTTATCTGTGAAATATTCGATGTTTGGGGTATAGATTTCATGGGGCCATTCCCATCTTCTTTTGGTCATACATACATACTGTTAGCGGTTGATTATGTTTCTAAATGGGTGGAAGCAAAAGCTACCCGTACTAACGATGCTAAAGTTGTTGTGGGTTTTGTCAAGTCATATATCTTTAACAGGTATGGAGTCCCAAAGGCCGTAATTAGTGATCGTGGAACTCATTTCTGCAATAAGATAGTTGCAGCACTTTTTAAGAAGTATGGTGTCCATCATCGAACTTCCACCGCCTATCATCCACAAACAAACGGGCAAACAGAGGTGTCCAACAGAGAAATTAAGTCTATTCTTGAAAAGACTGTCAGTCTTAATCGCAAAGATTGGAGTCTCGGGTTGGAAGACGCCTTATGGGCATATCGCACAGCTTTTAAAACACCCATTGGCATGTCTCCTTACCACCTCATCTATGGCAAGCCCTGTCACTTACCCGTAGAGATTGAACATAGGGCTTTTTGGGCAGTGAAGCACTGCAATATGAGTATGGATAAAGCTGGTGTGCATCGTAAGTTGCAACTACAAGAGCTGGAAGAAATTCGAAATGATGCTTATGATAATTCTAGAATATACAAAGCAAGAACCAAGGCATTGCATGATCAATTAATTTCTAGGAAGCAATTTTCAGTTGGTCAAAAAGTTTTGCTATATGATTCTAGACTGAAATTATTTCCTGGTAAGTTACGAACTAGATGGATTGATCCTTTTATTGTCACTAATATTTTTTCTCACGGTGCTATAGAGATAAGGAGTATGGACACCACCAAGTCATTCAAGGTCAATGGTCATCGTTTGAAACATTTTTATGAGAATTTTGAGCCACAACAGGTTGCAAAAGTTAATCTCAGTGGTTTTCCTCCATTTCCTTAACTAACTTGCAGAGAAGTGAAGCCTAGCTAAGACTTTAAATTAGAACTACTCTTTTTATTCTCTAGATTTAATTCTGTTTTCTTTTTCTTTAAATAATATAACAAAAAAATAAATTTTTTTTTCCTTTGTTGGACCTTTCATTTCATTCAATTTTATTGTGTTTTATTTATTTATTTTATTATTTATTTATTTATTTATTTATTTATTATTATTATTATTATTTATTTTATTTATTTTTATTTTCAATCATCTTCTCCGGCGGTAAGTGTTTATTTTTCCAGAACGGAGCATTCTACAGATAGGTGATCTTATATTTATGGGTGTGTTTTGGAAACACGAGGTGGAATTAGGGTTACATTTATTTATTTATTCTTTTCCCTTTTTACCCTTTATTTTACCCTTTTTACATCTACTTTCCCTTTTTGTCTCTTCTCTCTTACAGCCGCACATCACCCATGGCTCCCAAACGACGCTCCACCACCACCGCTGACAGCCGGCGAGTTCGTACCTTCACCGGTAGCAACCCGCCAACACCCACTATCGCCACCACCTCTCCATCGCTGACGTCCGCCACCGTCCGCGTGCACGCTCCACTCGATTCCATTGCCGCCGCTCATTCTCCGCCGTCTCGCGTCGTGCAGTATGCCTTGAATAAAATACACGCGCCCATCGCGGACGCCAACCCACATGCCAAGCCACCACCTCGCGCTAGTCCACAACCCTCAGCCACCACCAACGGTGAACCACTTTCTGACTTGCATCACTCCACTTCCACCTCTTCAGCAGACCAGTCTCCTACCGATAATCCGGCTGTGGTAAATACTTCTGTTGCGGGTACCCAGATACGACTTGGGAGGGGCAGACATCACTTACCTCCGGCTCCATCACGATTGAACGGTAATCTTCAATTTACAAATGCAAACGAAAGAGCCAGGTATGCCTTTGTTTCGACTCTCCCTATTGTACAAGGTAAAATCCTTCATGCTCCTACTGTACAGATATTAAGTTTAAATGTGGATGTGTTGATCGCGGGTATTGGTTGGGATAATTTTTTTGCCATTACTTGTCCAATATATTATGAACTTGTTTGGGAATTTTATTCCACCTTCTCTGCTGATTCACTAACAGATTGCACATTAGATACAGCTGGGATTGTTCAATTCAGATTAATGGGACAACGATTTGCATATTCACTCACTGAATTTAACAAGGTACTTGGGTTAATTGATAATGAATCTGTCCACTCAGAACTCTATTTGCATGCTTACACTGATATATGTGATGCTTTTAACCCACAAATAATACATGAGCAACTCACACACCGACCACCAGCATCTTTTAATCCTGCCAAATCTAGTGATTCATATTTACATTCACCGGCATTGGTTTATTTACATCGTCTGCTTGCATATTCTTTCTCAGGAAGAAAGGATTCCCCTGGAATCCTATCTAAAACTGAATTATTTTTTCTCTGGTGCATGACTGAGGGTATAAGGGTCAATCTGAGTTGTTTTATTGCTTCACAAATACGGACTGCTGTTAGTCGTCGCAGACCTTTAATTCTAGGACACATAGTCACCCACATTGCTTTGCAAGAAGGCTTAATTGACTTACAAAATATTCATTTGCACAAAGCTTGTGACATGGTACCTTTAGATTTAATGAGTCTTGATGACATGGGTTTACTATGCAAAACTGGTGCTATATTTTCTATTTGTCCTCCAGGTCCCATCATCCCGCGATCCGATCGAGTCTTCAAAAAAGGAAGTGCTTTACGTACAGCTCCTGTTGCCTCAGCCATGGCTAATCCTCCATTTGACGCTCAACAAGCTTTTCAGGCCCTCCACACCAGAATTGATCAGATGGAGAGTCGATTCGAAAACATTTTGGAGCGTGTTGCCACTCATCTAGCACGCTTAGCAAACAACATCAACGACATGCGGGTTACAATTCGATCTCAACACCGACAGTAGCAGTAGGCGTCCTGACATCTCTCCGGGTCATATTCTACACTCTCTTTATTTAATTATTTATTTATTTTTGTTGTGACCCAAGTGTGGGGGATTAGCTGCATTTATATCTGCTTTGGTTGTTTTGTTCTTTTATCACATTGAGGACATTGTGGTTCAAGTGTGGGGGAGAGTTTGTCCACTTGTTTTAGTTTTAATTGATCTTTTTGTTTTATTTGATTTGTTTATCAACTTAAAAAAATAATAATAATAATAAAAAAAAAACAAAAAAAAATATAATAAATAAAAGTTGACTTTCAGAGTTAAATTGAATCATTTTAGGTAGCTGGCATAAATATCATTCTCTTATCTTTTTATGCAGATCATTAAGAGATTCTAGCATTTTCTTTATGGTTTGAAATGTGCAAACTTATGTTTAAGTGAATTAATATTGCTTGATAAAAGACCAATAGTGCATTCTGAAATTCTACTTTAACCTACTGCAGTGAGTCTTGATACTACTATCCAGGGAACTAAGTTAATAAAAAAAAAAAGAATAATTATTAATTTCTTTTTTGAGTGGTTTACCAACATTAACTGGTTCAAATGGTACGGCATTTGATCCCCTTAAGCAAGGGATGTCTCTTGTGGATGGAAAAAGTTAGTGGTTGGGAGAATTATACCCCGTAGGGGCCGTCAATAATTCGAAACATACCACTAATAATATGGTTTACCATCACTGGTTGGTTTGGGTGGGTCGGACCCATTCCCCTTAAGTAAGGGATGTCCCTTGTGAATGGAGAAAATCAGTGTTGGGAGAGTATACCCTCATAGGAGCCAAAAAAATCTCGAACCAAAACCATAGGAAGGAAAAAAAAATAAAAATGATAACATAAATAAAACTGGATTCATGGGTTCCCTGGTGAAAAATTATAATTTTAAAAGACTTTCTTGGTTGGTTGGGTATATGTTTCTTTATGCACTAATTTAAGAATTTCATGGAACTTAATTGCATGATCACATATTGAGTTTGCTACATTTCAGCTTTTGAAGATTGTGTTGGTATTTCTTTTATGATTTGTATACATTGATGAGATTTTGCTATGAAATGCAAGTTGTTTGAAATAAGTTGAGTTAACTTTGTGAGCCATTTGATTATGGGTAGCTTTTGTGGGTTAATGAGTACATACTTGAGGGCAAGTCTGATCTAAGTGTGGGGGATTTGATAATATGCATAATTATGCAGCTTTATTATTACAAATTATCTAGACATTGAGTTTGATTTCATTTAAAACAGATTGATTTGTTTAAGTTTCATTATCTTGGTAGGATTGGAGGATAACAAAGAAAAATCCAATTGGGAACCCACATTCTGAGATAAAAGGTGGCCACAATCAAATTCATAAAAGAATACTCTAGATAAGCTGTGTTATGGACTGCGTTATGGGCACAAGCATACTTGACAAACAAAGCCGACATGAAATCCGGGAACCACCAAACAGATAATTCTTATCTGCCAAACTGTACTCAATTTTGATTTTAGATCCTTATATTGGGTTAGGACTCTTAGCACTATAAAAAGGGGGGCATTCTGATGTATCGATCATCTCATCTTATCTTTCATCTCCTATTTTTAGCCATGAACTTGTGTGGCTAAATTTCTCCTTTCAGTTAGAGGATAATTAAAAGTTCCAGTTAAACGGGTTGTGAGATTGATGTAATTTTATAGTTTTCTCAATTATTAGTATTTATATTATTCCTGTGTTTATTGCTTAATATCATTCTATGGGTTGTTGCATTAAGGCGCCATTGCTCAATTGATAGAATGGTAGACTGCTATTCAGGTTAGTTAAATCCGCAATTGTTTAACTAAACTGAAATAGGTAGTGAATTAGGTTGCGTAAGGCCTTCCTAAGGAATAATATAATCTAACTTAAATGAACCGAGCGTCTCGCGTTTGTTAGTTAGAATCAGGTCCTTTTAATTCTTAATGCAATAATTGGATTAAATTCTAGGAGTGTCTCCTACGGTTGTCCGAGAGTTAGGGCTAGTTAACGAGCGTCTCTTAACTAGTTTAAAATTAAGAAAGGATTGGATACCTGAAGCGTCTTCGATATCTATAACTGGTTTACTAATTAATTCGAGATTATTTTGTATCCGTGATCAACCCATAAAAACTGGAACTAAAATTATTCCTTTAACTGAATCTGTCTTATCTTGATTCTCTCTTTTAAAATTGGTTCTTCTTTTAAATTGATTTTATTTATTCCTTTATATTCAAAACCCCCCCCATTTTATTTTATTCTGTTTTATTTTATTTTATTTTATTTTATTCAATAGAATTAATCTACTTAACCAGTCTCTGTGGGATCGACCCTGCTTACCATTATCACAAATTTTATTTTAAAGCAGGAATTTATTTTTGGTGGTTTCGACGCCCATCAGAGGTCGGCCATTGTTGTTTCGGTGAGAGAAAGAAGTTGGGAAAGGTATCTAGTAGGTTGGTTTAGTGAGAGAAGGTCGGGAAAGGTATCTGGTAACGAATGATTGCAGGATGGCTATAATTTTAGGCCGAAACCTGCTCTGATACCATCTTGAGATTATAGGAAGAAAACTATTTTTATTTTCTTACCTCTTGTGTAGTAAGTTACAGAGTTTATATAGTACATAATATGAACAATTAGACCTTTGATTGTTCCCTCAATTATGTCCTAGAATTATGCTATGCTAAACATGATAAGATTTGATCACTGATTGATTTACAATCATGACAGAGAATCACTTATTGATTTACAATCATGGCAGAAGATTCTTTCCAGCACTTCTGTGTCGTGTGAAACAAAAAAACGTTGGTCGTGAAATCTAAGCATTTTCAGATACTTGAGTTCTTGTAAAATATGCTACAATTTTAGATAACTCTTGGACTATAAATTATATACATAGTTTGTAGAAAATATGTAATTATACATGAATCATGTGATATAAGGTCAACTTGGTTTGTTGTTTAATTATTTTAATCCTAAAAAATTTATGGATTTTTCAACAATTATATTTTATTAATATTAATTTTTCATTTTTCTAATTTATTAATAATAATTTTTATTACTAATTTTATTTGTAATGTATTATATTTATCTTCAAATAGTATTAATAATAATATTTCTAAAGTATATTAGTAGCAATTTATTTTTATATGTAATTTATTATTTTATTTACAATTTAATTTTATTTAAATAAATCTATAATAAATGTTTTTTCCTTGATTAAATCGAAAAAGAGAATAAATTAGTTTCTAACATATTTTTTTGAAACAACTGTTAATTAGAAATGAAAAAAAAAATTATTTTAATTCAAAATATATTATTAGCTTAAAAATCTAATGGCAAAATTAATTAATAGATTTTTAAAATCTCATATTTATTTTAATGAATTTTTTAAATGATAATTTATTATTAGATTTTGAAAAATAAACTAAAATGTCTCCAAAATATTAATAAAAATTTTTTTATTAGTTCTTAGTATTTAATATTTTACCATTTAATTTTTATAATATGAAAATTTATTAGTTAATCTATTAAATTTATAAAAATATAAATTAATTAATCTTTTTAATTAAAAGTATTTTACACTGTTTTTCAATAGTTAACAGTGGTTAACAATTAAAATTGACAGAGGAATTAATTATTATAATTTTTAAATTTTAAGAAGTATTTTAATTTATTTTTTAAAATTAATAAATTAATTAGTAAATTTTTTATATTATATAAATTAAATAATAATTTTTTATTTTTAAAATTATATGACTAATTAATAAAATTTTTTATATTATATAAATTAAATATTAATTTTTTATTTTTAAAATTATATGACTAACTAATAAAATTTTTAATATTATAAAAATTAAAAAGTAATTAAAAAAAAATTCTTTTATTTCTAAACTGTGAGCATTAATTCCCTATCATAATAGCTATAGAGCATTAATTAATGAAAGTGATGGAAGGTCCACCACACATGAATGTTTATATACGGGACATCCACAGCATCTTTTTTTAAATTATTTTTCTCCTTGGATTCTGGGCTTTTCATGTTGACAAGTTTCCTCGCCACACATGGTCTGTATCTGTATCGACTATGAAATCTTTAGATTTTTATATTTACTAATCATTCATATTAAATAAATATTTTCAATCATAGGAGATTTCATGTGAAATTAACATGTTTATTCTAAAAATTACAGTTGTCATTATCTTGTAATTAGATTAAGATTTGAATTTTTTATTTAATTTTTTTATATACTATCCGATTAATTTAAATTTATATTGAAAATACTCATAAAAAATATATAATATTTTTTTTAAATTTTAAAAATATTTTATATTTAAAACTTAAATTTGAGATTTTTTATTAAAATAAAAAGAATTCGTGTCATTTTATCATGTAAAAGTTAATTTATTATAAATAAATATATTGGTTAAAAATTGTACTCTTAATCATTTGAAAAAATTTATTCAAAATGAAATTCAAATGAATTTTTAAATAATTATGCATAATGTTTATTGTATAAAATTAGAAAAGACTTTTGAAGATTTGACTATAAATATATATATAAAAGACTTTAGACTTCCCAAATATTAATTTGAAATTATGTACACAAAAAATTGATATGTCGTGTCTTTGCTGCTTATTATTGAAAGGATTGCTATTATTGATAAAAGTCTTAATCCTATACAAGAGCATCATGTTATAAGTTTATAAATGCAGAAGCTAGAAGATGGTATTTGATATAGGTTTTATATACAAGAGTTATAACTATTGATTATCTAAAATAATTATCTCTATCACACTCCCTCAATTCAAACTAGGAGAGATTCAAATTGCAAGTTTATCTTAAAGAAGTTTATGTCGACTTTTGGATACAATTTTAGTTAATAAGTTAGCTATTTGATCTTTAGGAGAGATAAATAAAACATAAAGTTATTTTTTAGCTCTTATACAAGAACAAAATGATAATCCACCTCAATATATGCAAGAACAAAATGATAATCCACCTCAATATATGTAATGCATGAGTAAAAAAACTAGGTTAGCACTTAAGTACATGGCTTCAACATTATCACACCATACATTTAAAGTTCCATGAGATAGGAATCCAAATATAAGCAAAAGAGATTGGAACTAGATGATTTTTGTAGTAACTATACCAATTGTAAGTATTATACTTCCATGAATGACTTGGATATTGTGGGTTGTTTCTTTGTACTCTATGAGCTAAGTTGGAGTCTAGGTAAATCGTGTAACAACTTATAGGTTT
Organism: Manihot esculenta; assembly: GCF_001659605.2. Taxonomy (NCBI): domain Eukaryota; kingdom Viridiplantae; phylum Streptophyta; class Magnoliopsida; order Malpighiales; family Euphorbiaceae; genus Manihot; species Manihot esculenta. The sequence continues at coordinate 16,027,895 of NC_035177.2, forward strand.
TCAATTATCCATGGAACTAGCCCAATTTGCATCATTATACACATGTATTTCATTTATTAATGAATTGATAAATTAGAGTCTATATAAATGAGTATGCTACAGATACTGTAAAATCATTTTGATGTCCATCTGCTACAACTCTCTTGGAACATGTAAGAATTGAGATACTTTATATGTAGAATATGAGATATCTATTCAAGTGAAAGACAAGTATTATAAGCCTCCAACCATTGAATGGTATATTGGAGGATCTTTGGCTAACTCTCCACTATTGAGTTTGAATTTTAAGTTAGGATAAGCATGATTTGATATCCCATAACATTTAGTCATATTGATTTTAGCTAACAGATCACCAACATATTTTATTTGAGTGAGTAACATATAAGAGAAAGTGTAATGGATCTCAACACTAAGGAAGTAGTCGAACTTGCTAAGTCTTTAACCATAAAAACTTGCTAAAGATATTGAATTACATGTTGAGCAAAAGATGAGAAATTTCCATTAATTATTATATTGCCTACATAGACTAAATCAAAATTTTAGATGGTATTCTCATGATGATAACATAAGGTAACATCGATTGAGAAAGATTAGAACAAAGGATGATAAATTTCCATTAATTATTATATTGCCTACATAGACTAAATCAAAATGCTAGATGGTATCCTCATGATGATAACATAAGGTAATATCGATTGAAAAAGATTAGAACTTCAACTGTGAGTGCAGTTTTGAACTTGGTGTACCACTGATATAGGCTTGCCAAAGCTCATAGAGTGACTGGTGAAGGTTACATATATGGTATGTATGATCTTTGTTTAAAAACCTAGGGGTCTGTTGATATACAAATTCACATAAATCCCTGCATAAGAAGATATTCAAAATATTAACTTGTTTGGTATACCAAATATATAAAACAACAATCGATAAGATTGCATTGCAATGTTGACAATTTAATCATAAGAGAATAAGTCTATAATGAATCAATGACCAGTCTCTGATTGAATCCTTTTTCAATAAGACAAGTTTTGTACCTATCAATCATGCGGTTAGTTTTTCTATTTAATGTGTTAAACCTACTTGTATCCCACTATATTTGTTGCTTTTTGTGTAACAAGGGTCCAGGTTCCATTATTAATCAATGTTGTAATTTCATCATTTATTACATCTCTTTAATGCTTGTCTGGGATAATTTTTGAATAATATGTAGGAACTGATAAAATAATAGTGATGGTAGAGTATATTTTGGGCTTCAAACTTCCTATCTTGCTTCAAGTTATCATGACATGTCAAGATAGTTAATCTTAGTTTTATGTTTTAGGTGAGTTATTGTTTATGAATGAGATATTACTTAGGTGTTAAGATAACAAGTGGGGTTGACAATGAGAAGTAAGCCATTTATTAGAGTGATTGATTTTTTATAGAAGTAAGAGTCCTTATAAAAACATGTGAAGGAAAATGTTGAAAAAAAGATAGATATCGATAAGTTTGAAGATGCATTAGTTGATGATTATCTAGCTGTAAGTGAGTTTGGTGGTAGAATATATGGTAGTCCTTATACCTGTTCAAAAAACAAAACATGGCATGAGATATACTATTTATTACATCTCTTTAATGCTTGTCTGGGATAATTTTTGAATAATATGTAGGAACTGATAAAATAATAGTGATGGTAGAGTATATTTTGGGCTTCAAACTTCCTATCTTACTTCAAGTTATCATGACATGTCAAGATAGTTAATCTTAGTTTTATGTTTTAGGTGAGTTATTGTTTATGAATGAGATATTACTTAGTAAGCCATTTATTAGAGTGATTGATTTTTTTATAGAAGTAAGAGTCCTTATAAAAACATGTGAAGGAAAATGTTGAAAAAAAGATAGATATCGATAAGTTTGAAGATGCATTAGTTGATGATTATCTAGCTGTAAGTGAGTTTGGTGGTAGAATATATGGTAGTCCTTATACCTGTTCAAAAAACAAAACATATGAAAGAAGAGTTTATACTATTTCAATAATGTGCCACTACCATTAAATTCAACACAACAATTTTATTTTGGTGGTAAGAGTAAGAAATATTTTCGCTTATACCCTTACTAATCTACTTAGAAAATTTTAATTATAAACTAAAGAATTTCTCAATCACATGTTTAAATTTTATGAACATATTTAATACAATAAATTATATTAGTAAAAAATATATCTATTAATATTTATTATAGTGATAAAAATAGAACTTAATAAAACATGTTAATTTTAATAATTAAGAGACGCATGTATTAGAATTTGAAAAAGGCAATTTATGGCTTTTACTAATTTGACAAGCATTCCAAGAAATGAAATTAGAATTACTTTACTGAATGGCAAGTTATTAAATGAAAGAACATAATGAAAATAGACCTACTATTAGCATGAGCTAAAGTGAGCATGCCAATTGTTTAATTAAGCAACATCAACAATAGGGGAGAAAATCATTTGAAAGCTAAAGCAGTAAGTTATAGAGTCCATCCTTACTCTGGACTTGATATAAGGTATGTTCTGTATGAAATCTTTCACAATAAAGGAGTTAGGAAAGAATTCATTGAATTAATTATTATGATCAGTAAAAATAAAGACAGATAAAAAATTATGTTGAATAAATGGAGAATATAAAATATTATGCAATATAAAAGGATGGTTATGAAGAGTAGCGCAAAAAGTTGCCATGAGATAGGATATGAATAGAATTATCATTTAGATACTATATTATCATTTGAGAAAAAGAAAAGGGGGATTTACTCTTTAGTCCTCAGATATTGCTATTATTTACAAGTTGGTCCCTACATTTTTAAAAATCTATTAAAATGTCCACACATAATTAATTTATTAACAAACAAGTCCTTACATCCATCAACAACTCTCTTTTCTATTAAACACATATAAAAAGACCAAAATGCCCTTAGTCTCTATATGGACAGAGTCCTAAATGGATAGACTTCTCTTTCCAAATCCTTAACTCTACTCTTTTCTCTAAATCGACAAACCTCTCTTCTCATCTTCTCCATCTCTGTTAATATCTCAACATAGATTTATCCCACTTAAATCAGTGAGAGAGTCACTATTGTAAAGCCTAGCAGAGCCTTCTCACCCATGGAAGTTCGCAACATCTCATGCTTTCGATTAAAGTTTTGATGGCCAAGGCTTAGAGGCTCTAAAGGCATGATGTAGGTGAATTGATTCATCATATCTTCTTCTTCTTCTACCTCTCTTCTCATCTTCTCCATCTCTATTAATATCTAAACATAGATTCATCCCACTTGAATGAGTGAGAGAGTCACCAACGTAAAGCTTATCAGAGCCTTCTCACCCATGGAAGTTCGTAACATCTCATGCATGGAAGGAAGTTCGCAACATCTCATGCATGATGTAGGTGAATTGATTCTTCTTCTTCTTCAGTCTTGCCATGCCTTTGGCACTCTAATTTTGGAACATACCCAAGTGAGGCTCTATTTTTAACCTTTACCAATCTTGCTTTGTGTTGGAATTCCATAGGCTTTTTCCATGTCAATTTCGATCCATATCTCTCTACAAAGACAACGATATCCTTGGATAGGAGGTTGAAGAGAAGAAACTGGTAATCGAAGGGATGAGTTGTGTTGGATTGGAGCTAAATTTGAAACATACCCAAAAACTCATGATGCAAATATGGCTCTCTTTCCTTTACATCATCTTCAAAGCTGGAGGTGCCATCATGTATCCATTTATTCAAGTAAGTGAGGCTCTCTCACCCATGGAAGTTCGCAACATCATCTCATGCATGATCTTATGCATGATGTAGGTTATTCTTCTTCGTCTTCACGGAAGTTCGCAACATCATCTCATGCATGATGTAGGTTATTCTTCTTCGTCTTCACGGAAGTTCGCAACATTATCTCATGCATGATCTCATGCATGATGTAAGTGAATTGATTCTTCTTCTTCAGCTCTGCCATGCCTTTGGCACTCTAATTTATTTTGAAACATACCCAAGTGAGGCTCTATTCTTAACCTTTACCAATCTTGTTTTGTGTCTTCTTCTTCTTCTTCAGCCTTGCCATGCCTTTGGCACTCTAATTTTGAAACATACCCAAGGGAGGCTCTATTCTTAACCTTACCAATCTTGTTTTATTTTGGAATTCTGTAGGCTTTTTCCATGTCAATTTCAATCCATATCTCTCTACAAAGACAACGATATCTTTGGACAGGATGTTGAAGAGAAGAAACTGGCGATCAAAGGGATGAGTTGTCCATATCTCTCTACAAAGATAATGATATCTTTGGACAAGAGGTTGAAGAGAAGAAACTGACGATCAAAGGGATGAGTTGTGTTGGATTGAAGCTAAATTGTAGAAAAATTTGGGAAAGGACTATGATTGCATTACTATGGAGAAAAATTGTGAGAAAAAAATTAAAAGAATTGTTGATATTTTTGAATTTAGAAACTAATGTTGCTTTTGGATTTATAAATTTATTGAAGTTAAATAGAAGAATGATATTGGTTTGAGTTGGCAAGTATGAATTCTGGATATAAAAGAAAGTTTTTTGAGTTTTAGTTAGAATTCTATTATAATAAGAAGGGTAGTTTAGGATTTTAAAAATTTTCTCCCCATTTGACACAATTTTAATGGAAAAATAGGTTCAAACTGGATGAAAGAACTATTTCATTAATGAATAGAAAAGATAAGGATATTTTAATAGATTTCTAAAAATGCAGGGACCAACTTGTAAATAATGATAATACTCAATGACTAAATAGTAAATCTCCTAAAAAAAAATCACACTGAACTAAAACTCCCTTTATATACTATATTAGAGATGTTTGTTTGATTATTATTATTTTTATTTTTCAAATTTTGAATTTGAAACTGTCGGTTTTTGTTACTTTTATTTTAAGAGTCATATAATTAATAAATTGTTACCTAATTTATAAAATTTTCTTATTAATAAAAGATTTCATTTGAATGTTAAAAAGTAAAACTAAATGACTCTAAACAAAATCTTTTTTTAAGAGCATAATATTATGGGATTGAATATTAGGAAAATATTACTATTTAGTTTTTGTGTCATGAAAAAATTAACTAATTAGTTTTTTATATTTTAAAAATAATTAAATAAACTCTATAATATTTTTAAAAACAATTAAAAGGTTTCTTTTATTAAGTTTTAACATTGTTGCTCTTAATTTTTCTCTCACCTTTTACTATATAAATGAACTATAATACTGCTAAAACTTACTAGAAGGGACCTTTTAGTTGAATTTTTAAACTTCCAATAATTATTTAATATATTTTAGTAAATAAAAAGAATAATTAGTTACTTTTTTTTGTTATAGTATGAAAATTAAATAATAAATTTTTTTAAATAAATATAGTACTGCATTTTTTATTTTTTTAATTTCCTTTTATAGTAGAATATATATAAATTTGAGACAAACTTATACGCATTAATGGAATGCTTAAAACTTTTCTTAATTTGATTCTTTTTTCTTTTTTTTTTTTCCTTGACTTTAGAGAAGGATGACTTAATAGAGCGTTTTTTGTTTTTTTTTTATTTGATATGATATAAATTAATAAACATTAAATAATAATTGATAAATTATCGGCTTATTAAATAAAAAATTTAAAAGATTTACGAATTTTCATATATATATATATATATATATCTTAAACTTAAAAATTTAGATAATAAAATTAATTTTTTCACATTTTTACTTTAATTTTAACCATTAATTTTAATCAATTTTAACCAAAAATTTTTTAATTTACATTTTATACATGTAGATTATTATTTTTAAGTGGATTGAATAAAAAATTCAAACATTTATATTAATTTACATTTACATTCAAAATTTTAAATTTTGAATAATAAAATTATATTCCTTTTTAAATTTTCACAATTATAATCAAAAGCTAAATTGAATATAAAGAAATTAATAATAAATTACAATATACTCAAAGTTTTATTTGACTATAAAATAGTACTTAAAGTATATATTTTTATTTCAACTGTTCTTTTTTATTAATATTGTTATTTTACTTTTCATTTCCATTTTTATAATATATATATAATAAAGTAATAAAAATTTAAAATATAAAAAAATTTTATGGACTAAAACATATAATATTCATTCTATTCAATATTATTGATATAAAGTATGATTTTTTAATATAATGTGCACGTAATTTATAATATTGAATATAAATATTTAATAAAATATTTTCATATATAATATTTATATATAAAATTTTATATAATGAAAATTATTTATAATAAATATTTATTCAATATAATATATTTATTATTACAAGTAAAATTTTACTTTTAATATAAAATATAAATTAAAATACTATATGCTTGATTAATATATATTTACTATTAATTTTTTTAAATTTAATTTAATACTCTTAATCATAATTATAAAAGATTTAAAAGATTTGATTTTATTATCTGAAATTTAAAATTTAAAATATACATATTAATTTAACGTGAACATCTGAATTTTATTTTCTAATAAATCTTTTAATAATAATCTATGTCCGCATCACACGGGCTTTTTATAATATATATTAACATAAAAATCTATTTGAAAAATAAAAGAGATTTTTTTCATTTATAAAATATGAAAAATTCATAAATATTTAGATTTTTTATTCATATAAATTCATATTTAAATTTAAAATCTCTTTATTTCTTACACTTATAAAATGAAAAAAAAAAAAAAAAGAACACGTATGTAAATATTCCCTTTAACGGGACCTCATTTGTTTTTACTGAACTTGTGAGAGAGAACAATAGATGAGAGGGACTGAGAGAGACCCATGTTAGAGGATGGGTCCAAGAAACCTACCTTTGTGTGATATATGACATAATCTTCTCCATCTCCCTCTCAGCCTAAACATCGCCATCTCTCTCTCTCTCTGCAACCCATCTTCATCCCATGTCTTCTTCTTAGAACCTGTCACCTTTGAATACATTCCTTGCCCTTAAATCTTGCGGAACTATTTTCTATGATTGAATGGTCGATCGATCTTTAACTCGACTGATTGACATGGCATTCCCTCTTCATCATCATGGTTTCATCTTCCATTCTCAAGAAGACAATGATCACCTTCTCTCTCCTTCCTCTCTCAACTCCCTCCCCTCTTCCTGTCCTCCTCAGCTCTTCCCAGGTCTCTCTCTCTCTAACTTTTTTTATATAATTTTAGATTCTTATTGGGTTTCCTTTTCTGGAAATGACTTCACTAAGTCAAAGCTCATGTTTTGTTTATGGGTTTTTGTGTTCAGGTGGCGGAGGGCATTTCATGATGAAGAGATCGATGTCCTTTTCTGGGGTGGAAAAGTGTGAAGAAGTGCATGGGGATGACGACTTGTCTGATGATGGATCACAAATAGGAGAAAAGAAGAAGAGGCTCAACTTGGAGCAGGTTAAGGCACTTGAGAAGAGTTTTGAGATGAGGAACAAGCTTGAGCCTGAGAGGAAAATGCAGTTGGCCAAGGCTTTAGGACTTCAGCCGAGGCAGGTAGCTATATGGTTTCAAAACAGGAGGGCTAGGTGGAAGACTAAGCAGTTGGAGAAAGACTATGAAATCTTGAAGAAACAGTTTGATGTAGTTAAAGCTGATAATGATGCCCTTCAAGCCCTCAACAAGAGACTTCATGCTGAGGTAATTATGTCTTTATATTCCATTACTCAACTTAATTTTCTATTATTAATTTTATTTGCTTAGAGTTTTCTCTTAATCCAATGAGAGTAACCTAGTTATGTGGAGCTTCAGAAATCAAAGTTAATTATTCTTTGTCAACTCACTCAAGTTGACATATATGTATAGCTGCAATTTATCAAGAAATTAGTTCTTTTGTGGATAAAAAATCATCACCAAATCTATCAAATTCGCCACCAAAATATTTAGCAAAGAAAATTCAAATTAATCACTAAGTGGCCACAAAAATTTGAATATTAAAAACTTTAGTGGTAATTTTTTATGTTTAAGGGTGAAATTCCGCCGTTTTCTTCCGCCACTGTAATTTCGCCAAAAAAGCTCAATTTATTATAGTTTATCATTCTTATGATCTTCATATATATAATATCCTCACTGTTTGATTCCAACAGCTAATGGCTCTAAGGAGTAGTACAGAGTCAAATTCTACTGAAGTTAACCCAAAGAAAGAAACTGATCAGGGTTCTTGGAGCAATGCAAGTGAGAACGGTCATGATGCTAATTTAGACATCTCAATAACTACAGTGGCAACCAGCCCAGTCTCTAATTCTCAACTAAGCACTAAGCTTCTCTTCTCCACATCCATCAGGCCTACAAGTATGACTCAACTGCTCCAAAGCTCATCACCAAGACCAGACCTTCAATGTCTGAAAGTTGACCAACTGGTTCAAGAAGAAAACATATGCAACATGTTCAATGGCATGGAAGAGCAGCAAGGATTTTGGCCATGGCCAGAGCAGCAAGCACCATTTTCACTGAACCAAACCCATTTCTCCAAAAATTAACACAAATCAATCCATAATGTGGTTTAGCTTTGTTTAAGTGATGTCAATTAATTAAGAAATTTGGATTTTTTTTCCTACAAACTCCACTTTTTCTGTTCCTTTTTTGGTAAAGTGTATTGGTGTATAGAGAAGAGAAGGGAACAAAATTAAGTATCATTAAATTAGCCTCAAAGTTAACAACGAGTTTTAATTTATTAGTGCTAGCGTCGCGAGATGTTGAATTTGAATTTCAGTCGGAGTACGTAGTTAAAAACAAGCATCAAAGTCAGTGAGGGGAATAGGATAGGTCTGAAATGAAACAATTATACTTCAAATATATATTTGCGAGGTTGGTTGGATCTCAAAGAAAAAAAAGAATAGAAAAATAAAAAAATAAAAATTCTCGTGGTTGAGGTACATGTGCCAGTTAGTGGGTTTCCAGCTCTGGCAAGTAGCATGGGCCATCAATAATAAAATAGATTAAAGGATTCTGATCACTTGCAATTCTTTTCTTCTAATTGCATTTTTTCTTTAAAAAAAAAATAGATTTTGCTAACCGATAAAAAAATAGTACAGAAATATTTTCACCCACGTCTAATTTATCATGATCCAAAATAAAAAAAAAATTCCATCTAATTTTTTCATAAAGAAATACACTTCTATATATTTTGATTCCATAATAAACCAAATTTAAACAAATTTATAAGCCCTCAACATATAGATTTGCCACAAGTTGCTTTGGGCTGACAATAAATGAAAATGTGTCCGCAATAGCAGAAATTATTTTATGTAATGCATAACAAATGTATTCCAACTATTAATTATGATGTTTATATATCAAATTTAAATAATCAATAATTAACCGTTATATGTAAATTATTGTATTATAAAAGTTATTCTTGGCTCTTCCAAAAATAAAAAAAGTTATTCTGGGCAGTAAGCCTAGCAAAAACATTTAAACCAGAAAGGTCAAAAGCTCAAAGGTACAAATAATAGAGCTAAGGCAAGAGAAAATCTGCAGAAAAAATCTTCCATCGATCACAGGTCCAAAGTAGCAAGTAATGGCACCAACCGGCAAAAGATCCCCAAGAGACTAAACTCGTTTTGCACAGTGTTGGACCAAAAGATCTTGCCCAAACCTCACACTTCACATAAGTTGAATACATAACTGTAAAGTCCCAGTGCCCAAATTAATCGCAGCAGCCTTGAAGGGTGGCAATGGCAGAGTTCATAGCCTCTTATCTTGTTTAAAGGGTCGGTGAATATAGATTGGTAGGTGTTGTCTTAAGATAAGTGACCAAGAGGGAGTGAATGGATCACTTTGCTAATTTTTCAGCCCTTACTTAAAGTTTTAATAAAAAATTGTGGCTATTAATTCTGAAAGCGAAAAGGTGATGGATTCAAATAGATTTTCCAAATGTTTTCTTGGAAGATTTTGAAAATCAATTAAAATCAGATACTCAGGTAAACAACAGAAGTAATTAGATGAAAACAAAAATCAAATTAGCTAACTAATCTAATTTTATCAAACTCTTATCAGCATAATTCTAACTTGCAAATATATATATCAAATTAACAAGGAAAACTTTAAAGGGATAAGGTAGAAGAAAATAAAAAACAAAGATTTTATAGTGGTTCAACAAATTTAACCTACATCCACTCTCCCAAGGTTCTTTCTTAAATTTTCACTCCACTAAACCTCTTTTAACAGGTAAGAGAACAACTTTTCATACAACCACCAAGTTTCTCAGGTGCTTATTTACACATTTGATTTACACTCAAACAATCACTTAAGTTTCAATAGGTGTTTAAAACCTCTATCAAGTGACCACACATACTTGGTTAAGAAGAAAGACACTTTCAATCACTTTTATCAGATACAGCAGAAATACTATTAAAATGAGAGAGAATAGATTTGTCAATGAAGATCAGATGTGACAATGAAAAATTTTAATGCAAAGGTTACAAATGCCCTGAGAGATTCAGCGCTTTCATTCTTCATTTATGAAGAGATTTAGTCCTTTAAATAGATGTCTAAAAATATTTCTTTTTTAGTTGCAGAGATAATTTAACGGTAATAGTTTTGAAAAACTAGTCGTTAAATTATTTAAAATTCGTGCAGACTGAAATCAGTTACTTTCTTAGTCTGAAAGTAATTAACTAAAAATAAGTACAAACAGAAATTAGATATTTAAATTTAAATTATTTCTAAAATTAGATGTCTAATTTTAGTCTTTCAGGATAGTTTAAAAAAATAACTTAAAATGTTTTTTTTTTTTGCTTTTTAAGAAATAAAATAAGATTTATTGATTTATTATTAGCATATCAACTCACCCACTCTTTTATATATAATAAACTCTAAAAATATCTTTCTATATTTATTTTTTCTTTAATTCATTTTAAGTTATTATACGAGTCTTTAGTTTTTTCGATGTATAGAATTTCTCTATGTGCCTTCGATGCTTTTCAAATATGCTTTTCAGAAAGAAACTTTTAATGCTAAAAAATAATTAGATAAATATGATTTATTAAATTTTGATATTATCAAAATCAAGTTTTTCCAGTTTTATGAGTTAAAAGTAGGCTGTAGGACTCGAGAGTTGCCAAACATCCAAAACCTGAGAACCTAGCCTCGACCGAGAAGCAGAGAATTAGCAGTAGCCAACTCATAGCTTCAAATAAAAGTTATCAAGACATGCATGAATCCTCTCACTGAACCCTTGAAATTGCAGTCAACTGAGAGAACCTTATCCCTGCAGACACTTGGATAAGTAACCACTTTAACCCACAAGATATGGAACACACATGTTGGTGTTTTGGGATCATTTCTTTGGAGCGCACAAAAATTTTCTTGGAATTGCTTTCAAAAAGAAACCTTTTGGACTCAACAAATTAAATAAAGAAAGAATGAGAGAAAGTTCTAGTAATTAACGAAAATGAGGGCAGCAGGATAGAGGGTAAAGGGTAACTAGGAAAAACTTACCATAATGGTTCATTGGATTTTCTATAAGTTGAATTTAGGTAAAAATTGTTTACTAACATATATTAAAATCAAAATATAAAATATCTTTACATATGAAATTGTGAAATGTAATTTTTTTATTAAATTGATTTTTAATTAATGTTTAAATTTGAGACGCAATTATATTCTGATGTAAATTAGCTCAACTCAATAATATATAAATAGAAAATCTATATACACTTAAATTAATATAAATTATTATATCAAAATATATATTAGCTGGAAGAGTAAATTGAGAGGATGTATATATATATATATATATATTGTAAGACTTATACAACATAAATAATAAAATTAATTTTTGTTTTTTCTCTTTTGAGAATCTAATAAATTTATTTTCCCTTCCACTCATAGATTCAACTTGACAAGTTCACGGTACAGAAAATATCAAAAAAAAAAAAAAATCTAAACCCATAAATAAATTTATCTATGTTTAATTAATAGATGATAAAAAATCACTAATTCGAATAAAATAATTAAGTTATGAACAATGATAATATTTAAAATTAAATAATAATTTTTAAAAGTTGGAGCATAATCTAAGCTATGCCTAGTAGTGCATGGGAAAAAAGAAAGGGAAGGGAGAGATTCGAATAAGCACGCATTCCAAGAGAAAAGGAAGGCAAGTAGATTGGAGAAGAGAACAAACAGAAGGGGTTAGTAAACTTTGATTCGCTTTCATATCTGAAGGTGACGTTCCTATATTTGAATCCCACAATAGATGGTATCTACCTATGCACCCTTTTCCCTGCCCCTGTCCATGTGATTTTGCTTTCTGCCATCTCTTTCATCAAACCAATTACATTTGTACATGCAGCCCCATCCTCCCTTTCTCTCTCTTTTATTTTACAACAAGTATGGTCATGCATTATTTCACTTATCTAAAAAATTATCAAGACTAATAAAGTTAGGGTAGTTCTACGGTACTAGCCAACAGCCAATCAAATGAGCGAGACCAGTCCTTTTAGAGAGAGGAATTTTTCTTTATAGAAGTATCTTGAAACAATTCGCCTTTTTCTTGTTAGAGTTTTTTTTCAACTTCTCTTGTCCCTCCTGAGCAAGGGTGGCCCTCCTCACTTTGTTTAGTTATGGATTTCTGCATTCTCTCTTTCCTTTGAGTGAGTTTGTAGGTAGTAGGCGATATTTATTGTGAGGGAGAGTACACTTTTCCTATCTCCTTTCATTTTATTGTATTTTTTTTTATTTTTCTTCTTTGGTTGTTGCCTTTCAGATTTATGCTTTCTTGTTATATATCAATGAAGATTTGTACTTTCTTGTTGTATATCGATGAAAGGAGGTCACTGCGGAATTCGTGTTCTCACGACGCATTTTTTCTTTAACTAGTGTGGCTAGTTCTAGAGGCCGCCTACCTTGGCTTGGAGATGGTTTATTGACTCGATTATGGAGGTTCTTGTTTTCCCTTTCTCAGACATCGAGACCATTTTTCCGATTTAGTCCGTTTATACAAGTGCTCTTCAAGGTCGCACTTCTCTCCATCAACTCTGAAAGTTGTGATTCCTAGTTATCTTCGTCGATGCGACTCCCTCTTCTATTCTTCAGTCTATTATCTTGCTACTTTTGACTCGTTTGAGAGAGATTTTGCTTCCATTATGGTAATTTCTAACAGTTGTGGCGTCAAGCGATTAAGCTTTTGGGATAAGGAAAGAGCAGCATATGTTTGTTTATATCGGTCAGATTGGAGACTTAGTCAAACATATTTGAGTTTTTATGGTTTTATTTTTGAGTTGTATGGACTTTTTTTTTGCTGGGTCCTCATCAACCTTTTGATTATTTGACTGATGTATTATGTGATCTTGACTTTTAAGTATTTTCAATGATATCATATATCTTTAGATAAAAAATCAAATCAGTCAAATAATAAAATATTTTTTAAACGTTATCATATCAATACCTCTATTACCTTATCGATGTAAGAATTTAAACGAGAAGTCAAATAAATGAGAATGCGAGGATGCAATATGTGTATTTTATTTTTTAAAAATAAAAAACTAAACTTTCACCAAGTGAGTTGAGATAAAATAAAATTTTTTCTCATTGTCTATAGTGTTGAATTTAAACATTTAATATAAAACACTTAAAATCGACTCATTGTTTGTGAACAAATGATTTATAGTAAAAACGAATCACTAAATGGAGATATAAATTATTCAATGCATCTATTATTTATAATTGATTATAGTAAAATTTCTATGAAACCACCATAATTAATGATAATGATTATAATAAAATCGTTAATGTTTCTGTACTGTAAAATTTCTCCAAAATAATGGACTAAAAAGGACAATTGCACCACACAGCTACCACCTAAAAATATACTTGCGAGATATCTAACATAGTAGCAGGTGGAGTATACAGAATACGTCTACCCATAATCGAGCCCACAGTCATAATTGCTAGGCTATCACCTTTTTATAATTTGCCTCTCAATAATAGTAAAACATTTAAATCTCCAAGGATCAATTCAACAGATCGTGATATTGTGTGAGCAAGTCCTTGAGCTGCAAATGGCTAGTACAAAGGTTATCAACTATGCTTTTGGACTCCGCTTCAGCCACTAGGCGAAGATATCATAAATTCCTGGTCAAATGAAGACCATTAATAAGATCATGAAACTTCTTTCGCCATTGAAATTCCAAGTTTTTGCTTATTTTTTATTCTTCGAAATCATAAAATCATACTTTTAAAAATAGTGTAAATAGCCTAACGTTTTTATAAATTTATGATTAATTAATTAATTAAATAATCTAATTAAATTTTTACATAATTATTATTGTTTTGTTAAAGAAAAATAATAACTTTTTTTTTTTTTTACTTAAGTTTCTAACTAGCTAGGGTGATGTTTGCACGAAAAGTATAATTTTTATTTATTTATAATTTATAATTTAATTATAAATAAATTTCAGTTTCAAAATTTTTTTAACTTTAAATAATTAACTTCATTATTGTTAAATTAATTTTCATTTAATTTTTTCTTAATTAAATTCAACAGTTTTTTTTTACCTTTTTCAGTTTTCAATTAATTTAAAAATTAATATCACTTTTCATAATTATTTCCTTAAAATATAATAAAAATTACTCTTTGTATAAAGATAAAATTTTTATTAATTCAATCAATTAGATAATTAATCAGTTATCATAATTGTTTTCTTTAAAATATATTGAAAGTCTACTTAAAAAATAAAACTTTATTAATTTAACTAATTAGATCAATTGACACATATCATATATTATTTCTTATGCTGTAAGATTACAAATCTTGATTATTTTGAAATTTGACAAAATAATAATATAATAAAGTTGAAAATAAATTTTCATTGATATGTAATAAATTAATTAATATACAATTGACTATAATGGTAATATGATTGTGATAATTTCACGATAATTAACATTATGGTTAAATAATTATTTTTTATAAATTAATTGCTTGTGTTACAATATTTATTCATATTAAATATAAATTAAATGATTAAAGAGAAATAAAATATTAATATAATAAAATTAATGAAAATTTTAATTTTATTAATAAATTCTAAGCGAAAGGTTAATTAAAATAATGGATTTTATTTCAAACTAATTATTATGCAAAATTCTATTATATGAGATAGAAATTATTCAGATTGAACTATATAAATTAAATTATCAGGTACTTAACTTGCTTTATATAAGTTAATTTTATTAAAAAAATTAAATTTATTAATCAGTCTTATAATATATAATTAAAAAATATGTATACTGTGAAGTACAAATATTAATTAAATAAATAATTTTAAAAAATATTTATTAAAATTTTAATCACAAAAGCCTTGAAATTTAACAATTTGACGCGGAACCCTATGGCACAAGCCTCAAACCCACACGCACAAGTAGATATGGAATCCAAAGATTTGATAAACCCATCTCCTATGGCACCCCACACTTAGAGAAGCTGAAACACCAATGATCGAAGGATTTAGATGAGAATCTGACAAACGCCACCACGAATAGTTGATAAGTAAGCCAAGATTCTTGGTGCAATTGATGGAAGCAAATCATCACTCTCACTCAAAGCAATACACGCCAAAGGCATGAGAAGAATTCTGAAATGTTGATTAAAAGCTGCCTCTTACAATTGTTCTAAAACAAGTGTTTAAATAATAACAATATAGCAAGCCCACCATGACAAAGCTGAATCTTCAAAAAAGCCTTACTTGATCTTCACTTTAGGCTTCCCTTTGTGTAGTTTTAGCCCATAGGTTTGATTAGGCTCTCTAAGCCTATGATTGCAAGTGTTACACCAAATCTGTCCAATATGAGTTGAAGCACGCCTCAAATATTTATGGATCATATGAATATGATTTTGAACACCTTTTAGATCCATTTGAATGACATAAGTTTGCTCCACACCATTATTAGAAATTTGCCCTATTGGATCCGTATCATTCTCTCCTTCTTTAGAAAAGATTCGTCCTCGAATCTTGCTGATATTTATGTCAAAAAGGGAAGCTTTAGGAACCCATGTATCTTCAAAGACCTCCTTTTGAATAAGTGGAAATAAGATAAAACTTTCGTCATGAATGTTTTCATCAACAACCTGCACATCAAGAACAAATGAACTAGGCATATAAATATTAGTCATAGAAAGATCCTGTGGATGTGACCCATTCTCCTCTACAACTTCCAAAACAGTCTCATTCGCCTCCACCTCATCAATTATGTGCTCCCCATGTCCCTCATCATTCACAATCTTTTCTATAAGCTCATTGATGGAATTCTCAACAACAACTACATTAGATTCATGCATTACAACTTCCTCTTCAATTTCAATCTCTATGGAAGTTGAGATTGAAACTTTAGCCTTTTTTTTTTCCTTTTCTTTCTCCACCTTCCCTTCTTGAACTAATCTTAATTCTTTCCCAGCCTCTTTACCCTCAAACTCACTCTTTTTTCTCGTCTTTTCCGCAAAATTCAAGCTCTCACTCCCCTTTGTGGCCAAGGCCGAAGCCTCCCTCTCCCTCTCCAGCATCTTTATTTGATCAATATATACCTCTTGAGGTGATAAAGGAGCGAATATAACCTTTTGTCCTTCATGAGTGAAGGAGTACTTGTTATTGAACCCATCATGTTGCACCTTTCTATCATGTTGTCACGGTCTACCCAACAACATATGGCTTGCCTGCATAGGTACCACATCACATAAGATCTCATCCTTGTACCTACCAATAGAAAATGGTATAACCACCTGGCGTGTAACCTTAACCTCACCGCAATCATTCAACCATTGCAATCTATATGGCTTAGTAACAAGCATCTCACAATGTGCAGCAAGCAACACATTATTAACCAACACATCCGAATCATCACAGTCATTATTGCAATTAGGAGTTTTTTGAGGTATTCTTGTAGAAGTGGAAGCTTGTGAGACATTCAAACTCTCCATAGTTTCAGTTAACCTCTCAAGAGTCTTATTGAGCCTTTGTAACTCACCACTGACTGACTTCTTAAAGAGCTTATAATCGTTACCCATATTCGATTCACTTCCATCAGTACGATCCACCACATTCTTATCTTTACTCATCCTACCTTAAATCAACAAAGAACAAAAAGAACTAGGAAATATTGTGTTAAAAAAGAAAGTACTCAAGTGTTTGCACTCTTACCATTCTTTTGTTGATTCTTCAATTGCACTTCAGAAACTAAGGTCAACCAACTAACCACAAGGTGCGTTTGATGAAACAAAGAAGAAAACCTAAAGAAAGAAGGAAGCGCGCAAAAACTAAAAAGAAGACACTGACAATTTGAAAAGTAACACATGAACTAGGTTTTGTGCTACTTGAAAAATATCACCTAGAGTATAGACACAAGCAAACAATACTCCAGCAATGTCAAGGAAGCAAAAGCAATCTTAAACCAAAAAAAGAAACATATAAATCAAATAAAAACGAACCTGGACAAATAAAATTTGCATTTAATTCACTTCAATGCAAATTAAATATGGATCTACTTAAATCTACCCAAAAAGGAAAGTATCAAAACCCGACAAATAGAATCAGAAAAGAAAAATGTAAATTTCACTCAGATCAGAAATATGGACGAAAATTCTGGTGTTAAAAGAAGGATTTGGCATCAAATCAATTTAGATGCAATTGCCCTAAATGTGCACTTTAGAAAATAGGCAGAATTTCTTTTATCTCCTAATCTGGATTCAACCAAATTCAAAATTCAAACTTCAAATTGATTCCCATAAATTACAGCAATCAATTGAGATAGGTAAGGGAATATAGATGAAAAAGGAAGCATATCACAATTTCGGCCAGATCAAGATAAATATGGCAAAGGCGATTTTTTTTTTCGCTTTTTTTTTTTTGATTTCAATTTTTTTTTCCTAAAGAGATTATGTGATAATTTATCAAGAAGGCGCAGTCATGGATACAGAAGTTTTCACCGAAATCAACAAGAAAGAAAAGAAAACCTCAAAAACCCTAGATCCTAAGATAAATCAGAATTTACCTCACTTTGGCTCTGATACCAACTGACGCAGAACCCTATGGCACAAGCCTCAAACCCACACGCACAAGTAGATATGGAATCCAAAGATTTGATAAACCCACCTCCTATGGCACCCCACACTTAGAGAAGCTGAAACACCAATGATCGAAGGATTTAGATGAGAATCTAACAAACGCCACAACGAATAGTTGATAAGTAAGCCAAGATTCTTGGTGCAATTGATGAAAGCAAATCCTCACTCTCACTCAAAGCAATACACGCCAAAGGTATGAGAAAAATTCTGAAATGTTGATTAAAAGCTGCCTCTTACAATTGTTTCTTATCCTTATATAGTAAGGAGAAAACAAATAAAACCCTAAAACACTCTTCTTGGACCTGACTTAAACACATAAGGCCTAAGCCCAATCACACACTAACATAACACATAAATATTAAAATATAAGCCCAAAACATGGCCCAACACTCTAAAACTTAAAAGATAAAATATGGCCAGAATACAAGTCCAAACAAATCTAAAATAAAACAAGTGTTTAAATAATAACAATATAGCAAGCCCACCATGACAAAGCTGAATCTTCATAAAAGCCTTACTTGATCTTCACTTTAGGCTTCCCTTTGTGTAGTTTTAGCCCATAGGTTTGATTAGGCTCCCTAAGCCTATAATTGCAAGTGTTACACCAAATTTGTCCAATATGAGTTGAAGCACGCCTCAAATATTTATGGATCATATGAATATGATTTTGAACTCCTTTTAAATCCATTTGAATGACATAAGTTTGCTCCACACCATTATTAGAAATTTGCCCTGTTGGATCCGTATCACAATCAATTAGTTATTAAAAAAATAGCATTAAAAATTTGATAAAAAATACCATAAATACTATGATAACACTCTAAAATACTTTATTTAATTAAAATACCTTGTGTTAATATCAAATATATATATATTTGATGCTAGGTTAATACTTATTAAAAGAACTCACATCAGATCTTATCTCAATTCCTTTGCTTTATTTTAAAAGAACAAATTTAATGTATGTTATTTTAGTTTAATTATTTTAATAATATTTAAATTTCAATTAATTATATAAGTATATTTTCTATCTTTATATAAGTTGACATTTTTTTACCTTTCTTTCTTATATTAGAAAAGTATTTTGTCCAATTTTCAGATATTATTTTTCTCACTTTTTTGTATTAAGAAGCTGTTCGATAAAGTTTTTAAAATAATTTTTATTAGTTTAATTAATTTAAAAGTCAAAGAAATTGATTATAAAAAATTACTCATTTTAATTTTTGAATAATAAGTCAAAACAGGTAATATTACCAAATAGATATAAATATATATTAAGTTAGAAATTAATTTGAGAATTGTAGTGATACTAATAGTCAATAGATATATATGGTTCACATATGTAGGTTAAGGACAATGAGTCAAGTTTAATTATATATTAATCAGTAAACTAGTGATAATAAATTATATGAATTTTAATAATACTTAAATTAAAATAAAAAAAATTATATTATAAATTGAAATCGAAGGAATATACTCATTTAAGTGGGGATCAGTAAAATTACTCTTTTATTAAAGTGAAAAAAATCTTCATTTGAATGTTAGCATTATTATTATTCATAATTTATTTTCCATTTGTGATGAAAAATATCACATATAGATATGAAAAACAAGTTCAATGATTTCATAAACTAAAATTTTATAAAATATTTAAATAGATTAATTTGCTATAAACACGTTGTACTAAATTTATAACTGTAATACCCGGCTAGACTCCGGTATCGAAATCCCTACCGTCCGGTGGGACCTCGGATGTCGGAAACCTCTAGAAGGGTAAAACCATGATTTTATGAAATGTTTTCATATTTTTAAGTAAGAATTAAATGAGTTTTTGCATGAAAAATCTTTGGAGGAAAACCCAGGTTCGGCCGCCGAACTTTGAGGTTCGGCCGCCGAACATGCATGCTTTCGGAGGGACTTTAGGCGCCCGAAAGTTTTGAGTGAGGGAAATGCAGGTTCGGCCGCCGAACTCCAAGTTCGGCCGCCGAACCTTGCATGCATGCGGAGGCACCTTCGGCCCCCGAACGTGGCCTGGCCAGCCACTATAAAAGGGACCCTTAGCCGAAATGGGCGAGGTTTTCTCCCATTTTCGGCCACAACAAGCTTCCGATCTCCCTCTCCTCAAATCTTGTGTTCTTTCACTAGATCTCCTCCATCTTTCTTGAGTTTTAAACCCACATTGCAAGTTTTAAGCTTTAAAGGCAAGTTTTGGAGCTTTGGAAACTCAGGAGCTCTCGTGCTTGGATCTCCGAGTTGAGTCGTCTCTTCCTCGATCTTCAAGAGGTAAGAGCCGATCTTAAGCTCAATGTATGTTTCAAATGAGTTTCATGAAGTTTTAAGGGGTAGAGAAGCATGTTAGAGTTAGTTGAGCATATGTTAGGTTTATGTGATTTTTGAACAATGTGGCTTGCTTGATGTGTGTTTGAAGTGTTGTAGTTGGGGCATATGTTTGTATGAGACCCCTAGGAACTGGTATGATGTGTATGCATGAGTAGAATCAAGTTTATGCAGGTTTTGAGGCGTTTTGGAGGCTGTGGACACAAGGGAGCCAAGTTTCTGCCCTTCGGCAGAAACTCAGGTTCGGCCGCCGAAGTGACTTTCGGCCGCCGAACCCCCTTGTGGAGGCAGTTTCGGCTGCCGAAGCCTGCCCCCGAAACTCAAGGTTCGTCTCTGTCTGGGAGGTTCGGCCGCCGAAAGTGCCGCCGAACCTGCATGACTTTCGGCTGCAGAGGGACTTTCGGCCGCCGAACCTGCCGCCGAAAGTGCCCTGTTCAGCCATTTCTTGCATGTTTTCATGTGATGTTTTCAGGATGTTTTAGGGGGGTTTTTGGGGAGCTTTTCAGAGTCACGTTCATGTATGTTTGGTGCCTCATTTGAGTCCACCTGTGTAGGTTCGGACCCGAGGAACCGAGACCCCCGGTTGTGAGATAGTTGTTCAGAGTTCGTTGTCAAGCTTCAGTTACCAGGTGAGTGGAACAACCCCTTAAGTTTTAAAGTAATTGAATAAATGAATGAATCATAAAGCATTGCCCATGCATCATTATGCCATGCTATATTAGGTTGCTTGCATTAGAATGCACGAATATGTTGCATTGCATAATTTGTTGTTGATGTGGATGAACATTGAATGATCCATTAGCCCTCGTATGACATGATAGCCTATGTGAGTCCAGGTGTCACTACAACATTATCCATATCTTGTCACAAAATAAATTGTAGCTAAAAATAGAATTTTCGTGGCTAGATGCTTTTATCACAACATATTTTTCCCGTGACATGCCGTAGCTAGAAGTGGCGTAACTAAAGTTTAGTTACAGGATTTACCTGTGTTGTGGCTAAAATAAATATTTATAGTCACACTTTTTATTTAAATGAAGCAAAACTATTGCCATTAAAAATAAATATTGTGGCTAGTTATTCGCCATGAGAATGGAATATTTGTAACCACATTTTCTTTTTGTCACAGCAACTTTTTTTGTAAGTGATTTTGCTATGATTTTGTTACAAAAATAATAATGTGGCAATTTAAACTTATGTATAGTTACAAATTTAATTTTATGGCTAACATATCTAAATTTAGCATATCTAAATTTAGCCATAAACTTAATTGTATGACAAAAAATATTTACTATTAGCCACATTTAAATAATTATAAGGCAAGAATAAAATTTATAGCCACAAAAATAAGAAAGTGACAAGTTCTAGTATAATTGTTACACTTAATTTTATTTTATAACTATTGAATAAAGCCACAAAATTATTAAATTAGAAGCTATTCTAAATGTAGTACATACGGCTACTATTAATTATTTGTAGCTAAAATGTAATATTTATTTAATTTATTATTATTTAATGGGATTATATTATAATTTACTATTACATATGTTATTTATCTATTAATAATATTGGTAAAATTTATAATAGAATATAAAATTTATATAAAAAATTTAGCTAAAATTTAAATTTATAAAATAATTATATATTAATATTAAGACTCAATCAGAATGATAATTATAAAATAACAATAAATTTAATCCAAAATAACTAATATCCAAAATAAACTAATTTAAGTCATAAAGCAATCACACTAAAAATACTTGAAATTATAATACTATACTAACACTAATATTAATATCTAAATTTTCTAAAAGTAGTATTATAAGGTTGCTGGCTGCTTCAAAATCCAAAACTTCAAATATACTGCAAATCATCCTCCAATTTTATCATCTTGGGAATCCTCCATAAGCTGTATAAAATTTTATTTGAAAATATTAATAACAAAATTATATAAAATAGATAAGGTTCATACTAGTTATATAGCTTACAAAAATTCTTATATTAGAAAAAAAATGAGACTTAGTTTTTAATCACTTACTGATGCAATATTATTGTTTTTCTCCAAAAGCATCTTGAATTTCTGCTCCCATATTCTATTCATCTCTGCAAGTTTCTCATCCATTTGCTTCTTAACATCATTTACTTGTTCACTTGCTTCTTTTTGAATTTATTGGACACGCTCGTTTGCTTCTCTTCTTGAAGTATCAAGTTATCTAAGTAGTTCTATCTTTGTAGGTCTAGCACCAAAATATTCTGTGACATTTTTTCCAGGACCATAAGCACGTACATAGCCATTTTTTTCTGGCCCAAGTACATCAGCAAACATAGCATCATCATCCAGTGAAATTTGTCCTTCTTCTCGTTGTTTCTTTAGTTGCTGAAACTTTTCCTATAGAGATATTTATATTTATTGATATTAAAAAAATCAAAATATAGCATAAAATACATAACAAATAAATAAAACATATGTAAAAAGTATTACAATGACTTCTTGTGATATTGGATCAATTTCTTTGCCTTGCTTTCTCTTTCTGGATTCAAAAAAAAGCTCTAAGCGAGAAGGTGTTTTTTCATTTTTTTTTTCTTCTGTTCAAATAAATATAACAATTAGTATTAGTTTATCATAGATCTATATCAATAAAAATTTGAGGTTAAGCAAAACCAAACTTTTCGTAAAAGAGTCAATTGACTTAACTACAAATATGCTGCAGATAAACAAAACTTGTATAAAAGAGCTAACATTTTTACAGCTAATGATATCAATTCAAGCGTTAAAATTCATAATACTGTTGATTATTATTTACTATGCAAGTTTGGATGCTCATAGGGTTGACCAATCATAATTTATTCCTATATTTAGAATATTAAACATGGTCAAATTTCACCATTAAATGAGTGAGTTATTAATGGTGTTTGCTGTCTAATCTAATACTACTAAAAAATTGCCATGTTTAACTTTAATGAGCATAAAGAAAAAGCGGATTTGTTTTGATGTGGGAAATGAAGGTTAATAACAGCAGTCTGAGTCTAATTAGGCATTTATAGAAAAAATAGTAAATGGCATATCAAAAAGTTCTAACAATCATATGAACTTCAAAAGGCTTTTTTTTTTTTTTTTGATAAAAATAGCTTTTATTAGAACTTTGAGAGTTATAGCAGAATACAAAGAATAACAACAAGCAGCTAGCTTATACCATTACAGGTTGACCAGTTCTTGATTGTTGAGCTACTAAAAAGAATTTGGATTAAGGAATAAGAAAAGCTAGGCACATCTTAAACCAAACAAAATATCCATAAAAGATCAAATCATAAACTTTCTCAAGCTCTAAACTAGAATTATCAAATACTATTTTGTTTCTTTCTAGCATAGTCCACAAAACGACAGCAGTAAAAAGGGATTATTTATGTATCATTTAATTAATAAAAAAACACTATAATACTAATAAAATAAAAACAAACTCATACCATATGATCTCTCAGTCGAGCAAAGCTTTTTGTCCCTGTGTATGGCGGCATATAACGCTTGCATTTATTTGTCTTATTTTTGTTGCTTCTCTCCTAAAGAAAAACAATGAAAAATTTTCAGAATTTATGTTAGCTAACAGAAACTGAATTCATATAAAATAAATTATTAAATTTTACATGAATTTTTAATACCTGAAATGAATTTTCTGTCCAAAGATTAAGCAAATACTTCCAATCTTTTACATCCATATCCTTAGGCTTGTTTCGGAGATGAAGTGAATAAGTTGCCTTTGAATCAAAGTACTTCTTCTTCAACTTATGCCTATAATACCTATATAATGCATTCATATGACCGAAAATTGCTCCATTTCTTGCATCAGAATACTCAAAAGTGAACTTTTACTTTTAGCAAAGAAGTAAGAAACAAAGATTATGATACTTAATAGAACTAAAAAAATTATAATCATTTTATAATGGATGTAATTTAATATAAATTTTCGTACCAATATGGTAGACCACATGTGGTCGAGCTTATCATCGGTAATTTTATTCTATTGTTTCACTTGCAATGGACAACGCGACACACTTCTAATAGTTTGTCCTAAAAACCAAACAAATGCAGTAGCATTATCACCAATAGCTTGATCATCTTCATCAAATTCTACTGGCAATTTTTGCCCTTTCTCCAATTGTGTGATTTTCAAGCATCGTGTTGGTCCTCTAGTTTTTCTTTTAATTGCATTGGAACCTATTTCAAAACAAAAGTGAAACAATAATCATATAATTACAAGAATTTCTGTACATAGAACAAGTAAACATAATCAATTGTTTAAATAAAATTAAATGAGTAAACCTGTTGCTGCAGTTGCATTTGGATTTTGAAGTTGATTAGAAGTGTGATCAACGGTAACTGCGAGTAGCTCGTCACCAAGTCCATTTGGTAAAATATCATAATCTCGAAATAGAGTGTATATATCAATGGGTTTCGAAGGGAACTTCTTATAACTATCCATCATATTTTTCACATCTGTATCATCTTTAACCTCTATCAATGCATTAAGATCACTAAGAGCTTTATCAGCCTTCAAGTAATAAAATTTATCTCCTTTTATAACATCAAATTCACAATCATTTTTCAAGTCATCTAATATATCAAAAAATGAGATGAAATCAACATCAAAATTAGGTTTCTTCTTGAACCTACCATTTTCATATATTCTATTTGGTGAAAATATAAAATGGCCTTCATAATGATACCTCATTGTCTTCTGACTAGTATTCCCTAAAAAAAAAATTGAGGCCATCTAATTATTTACGAAAACAACTTAAAATTTACAAATCACATAAATATTATTTACCTTGAAAATTTGAAGCCTGATTTTGGTGTAACTCTTGAGTTTCTTGAAAGTTCTGATTAACATTATTTTCAGTCTCATTTTCCAAGTTAATATTGATGGAATTCCCTTTCCGCAACTTGCATCGTCGAGCCATGATGTTTGCTTCTGCTTCATGGAAAAAATTGAATATTACACATAGAGGATAAATTAATATAAAAATAATGAATCAAAGCTTTTTAACAGATGAAAAACGAATGAAAAGTAAATATCAGATGCCTTTCACGTGTTTAACCTAGAACAATTACAATGAAACATTAATTTTAAGGCTTTTGTAATTTTAAACGTACCTTATTGGATTTGATAGTGGGAGCTTCTCCTTTTGATAGTGGGAGCTTCTCCTTTTGATAGTGGACAGAAATTGAAAACTGAATGAATCATGAGTGAGAATGAATCAGTAGCGGCTGTAGGGAGGGAATTTTTAATTTTAAGGTTTTCATTCCCCCCAACCCAAAAATATATATATTAGCAAGCTTATCATTATATTGCCGCCACTAATTGATAGGGTTCCCTTTATTAATTAATATAATATTATTTATTTTTACTTTTTTGTAATTAAAATATTTTATATTTTTAATTAAATAAGTAAAATAAAATAATTTTAAGTTGTTTAAACATATTCAAAATCAACGCTATGAATTTTTTTTTAAAAGAAAAAAAATCATGACCACACCTTTGTAGAGCTGTATTTTTAACATCAAAATAAATTTATTTAAAAAAAAAAACTTCAAAATTAATTTATACGCAAAATACAAATATGTAGGTAAAAAAAATTCAAGTATGTAAAAAAAAAAAATTTAAGTGTGCCAAATTTGGCATAATTGTGTTTTTTGATGGAATAAGACCCTAAAGGTGTTAAATCGTTGGTTAAAAATTTGGATTAATTTTGGTATAAATTTAATTTATATATTGTGGATAAAGAATTTTGGTTTTTTGATTACCGATTAGTAATTATGTTCAGTAATTAGTAATTCTGTAAGAAATTTTCAATTACCATAATTTCCAAATTTGCTAATTGGTCACGGGGATGGTTATAAAATGCTCACCTTTAAGCATATGACAGTGTAAAGTTCATGTTACTAAGGGTGTGTAGTACCGTTTCTGAAACTGATTCCTAGAAGAAAGCGGTACTAGATAAAAAAAAAAACGATTCCTGTAAAAATTAAAATAAAACTTTAATTCTTTACTTAAATTAGTTTAAAGTCAAGAACATTAAAAAAAAAAGATGGGACGCAAAATAAACGATAGTGCCTTTCTTACCCCAAAATGTTACACTCATACATTATAAACAAAATTGTTATTTATTAGTAATCATTTATTCAAATATTAAATTAAAATAAAACTTTAATGGTTCACTTTAATTAGTTTAAAGTCAAGAACATTAAAAAAGAAACAATGGGGGCCAAAATAAATGACAGTGACTTGCTTACCCTAAAATATTATACTTATACATTATAAACAAAATATAATAATTATTAGTAATTATTTATTCAAATATTCATTTAAAATAAAACTTTAATTGTTTACTTTAATTAGTTTAAAGTCAATAACATTAAAAAAGAAATAATATGGCGCACAATAAACGGCAGTGCATTTCTTACCCCAAAATATTATATTGTTAATCATTAGTAATCATTTATTAAAATACTCAATTAAAATAAAACTTTAATTCTTTACTTAAATTAGTTTAAAGTGAAGAACATTAAAAAAAAATTTAATTATTCACTTTAATTAGTTTAAAGACAAGAACAATAAAAAAAGAAACACTCGGGCACAAAATAAACGACAGTGTCTAAACATTAAAAAAGAAATGAAGGGTGTAAAATAAATAACAAATTTTTTTTTACCCCAAAATATTATACTTATATATTATAAACAAACTTGTTATCTATTAGAAATTATTTATTCAAATTTTCAATTAAAATAAAACTAAAATTGATAATTATAACTAAAATTGATTCATTAATATATAACTTTTTAAGTTAGAAAATAATTCTCAATAACTTTTCTATCTAAACAAATGGACAATAGAAGAAAAATTGATTGAGAGACAAAAAAAAAAACATATTATATGAAATTTTTTAGAACCTCTAAGCATATTTTTTGAACTTGATAAACCAATATATAATACCTAAAGGACCTCAGAGTAATTCTCCAAATTATTTTATTAGTTATAGTATTCTATCGTAGTTATATAATTGTGGCTAATTTGATAGCTAATTCCATGACTCTTTGATAATTATAACTAAAGTATCATAGTACTCATACAATTCATTTAGCTACGATGTTGTGGCTAATGATTTAGCAATAGTTATGACAAACATAATTACATGACTAATATTTTTATATTTCTACCACAAATTTTTTGTAATGACTAATAAACTGTAGCTAATAAAATAATTATTACTACAATCATATTAGCTTCGTGGCTATTAAAATTATTACCTATAATATTAATATGTTGTGACTACAATAGTAGTAATTGTTACAAAAAAATTAAATTTATAGCTATTATATCTATTAGCTATGATATTACTTTGTAGCTAAAATTAATTGTGGTAAATAGTCAACAAATAGTTACATTATATATAAAATAAAACAAAAAATACATATTAGTTATAATTGTTGCATTTTTGTTACTAAATAGTTTAAATTAGCCACAATAGGTTTTTAGCCATAATAAAATAAATATATTAGCCACAATAATTTTTTTTGTAGCTACGTATCGTAACTAGAGATGTAATATGTTGTAGTGTGTGCCTGCTACGGCTCTACGCCCCTGGCACTATGATTGATGATGGAAGTCCGGGTGTGCCTGCTACGGCTCTACGCCCCCGGCATGTATAAGTAAGAAGGATAGGGGCTAATTGGTGACAAGTTCATCCTTGTTGTGAAATGTCTGTGTTATGACGCATACATGAAAGCATGAATAAGAAAAAGAATGAAAATAAAAGTTATTTGATAATAAAAATAAAAATGAACAATAATGTACCTAAAAATGGAGGAATTAAAACAAATGTTTTTAGTTTCCGCTCACTGGGCTTTTAGCTCACCCCACTCCCATTATCCCCAGAGTTGCAGGTATAGGAGAGATCAAGAAGTCGGCTAGAGTGAAGTCAAGACATATGTATGTAATAGCTAGAGTATGTGGACATGACATATGATAAGAATGTAATGTAAAGTTTGAACAGTTATGTTTATGTAACTATGTTATTGAGGATAGATTTGTGCTTGACCATAGTATATGTTAATCCCTTGGTATGTACATGATCTTATTATATGATGTGTATGTGAACCAACTCAACACAGATTTTATATTGCCATTGAGGCTTTGATGAAATCCCACAGAGGGATTAATGTTTATGTATATGATGAATACAGTGCATGCACAGGTTGAGTTTGGTGTATGAGGAAAAAGAAAAGTTTTTAATTCTTATGTATGTTTGTTGATCATGTATGGGATTAATCAGGTAAACAGGATGTATGTTAGGCTTGCTACGGGTCCCGGCGGCCTTACGCCGATCTGGATCCTAGCGCCGGTAGCGGTCCGGATTTCCGGGGCGTTACAGAGTGGTATCAGAGCCCTAGGTTCATATGATCGGACCTAGAGTGTCGGGCTCATAGATGTTCTAGAAGGTCAAGCACACTAGGAAAATCATGTCCACTAGGATAGGATGTAGAGTCCTGTCTATATGATGATATGATATGCCATGATGATATGCATGTGCATAAATGCTATGATGTGATGCTATGTATGTGATGAGGGTTCATGTGTTTCCACATGAACCATATGATGCTAATGATTGCTTGTGCTATGTGCTGTTTTTCAGAAGATAGAATGAGAGGAACTCGTCGATCTGCACGATTGACTGGAGTGCCACCTCAGGACGAGGGCGTTGATGCCCGTCCTTCAGCTTTGCCTAGGGCAATGTCCAGTAGGTCCAACAGAGACAGAGTAGCTAGAGACCCTAGAAGGTCTTTGGATCTGGGTAGAAGCAGATCAGTAAGGGGAACAGTGCAGGGAGGAATGTCTGAGGATATGGAAGTAGATCAGAGGAGGGATGGCAGTCTCGGTGTGAGCATGCCGGAAGAGGGCATGGGAGAATCAGAAGGAGGCACTCAGGCCTCGAGTTATGTCCAGCCACATCACTACCCACCCTATTCACACCATTCAGGGTATTCGATGGGAGGTACATCGGATTACCCCAGTTTTAGCCCTTATCCTCCACATATGCCATACCCACCTTACTACCCACCATACTCTCAGTACCCCATGTACCCACCTCCACCTCCCTTTACCAGTACAGCAAACCCTACCCCAGGGGATGTTGTACCTCCACCACCACCAGTATCTACTGTCCCGGAAACACAAGTACCCAAACCTACCTCATCTGGAGGGAGCAAGGTCAAGATGACCGATTATATGAAGCTGGGTGCTCCCCAGTTTGAAACCGGTGATGATCCGTTCGTGTACTTGGAGCGGGTCAAGGCAATTACAGATGAGATAGGGGCTGACGACAGTAGAGCCATTCAGATGGCCGGGTTCACGTTTAAGTGCAAGAAGGCACGGGAGTGGTTCAAGAATTATGTGAACCCGAGAGTGGACAGCATGAATTGGGAAGAGTTTTCAAACGAGTTTGCTGGATGGGCTTTCCCTGATAGTTCAAGGGAATTGAAGATGATAGAATTCGAGCAGTTGAGGCAAACTGATGACATGAGTGTAGACGAGTACACAGACAGGTTCCTGGAGTTGTTGCCATATGCTGGGCTGAATTTGGACACAGATCAAAAGAAGTCAAGGAGATATATTATGAGACTGCACTCCAGGTATTCCTCTTTGGTACAGTCAGCAGAGAGGGAGAGTTTCCATGCCATAGTGGATATGGCTAGGAGAATGGAGGCTAGTGCTATCGTTGAGGGGAAGGTAAAACAGTCAGTGGCACAGTCTTCTGGTTCCAAGACCCCAGGTGGGGAAAGGGTAGACTCTTCTTCTCTGAGTACAGCAGTTGCAGGCAATAAGAAGTGGGGCAGAGGCCACAGAAAATCTAAGAAGAATAAGTTCTGGAACAAGATCAAGTCAGGTCTGGGTTTAGGCAGTGGCTCAAGCTCTGGCGCAGAGGTTACAGCATGTATGAGATGTGGGAGACCACACAAGGGAGTATGTCTGGCAGGGACAAACACATGTTTCAGATGCGGACAGGCGGGTCATTTGGCTCGAGACTGTCCTAGAGGAGCCTTTACAGCACCGTCTCAGCAGACAACCTCCGGCAGTGTGGTGCAGCCAGTAGCTCTAGCCGCAACACAGGCCAGTGGCAGAGGCAGAGGGAGAGGGTCAGCCTCTTCATCAGCAGGATACAGAGGTGAAGGTCCATCAGCTCCGGCACGGATCTTCACTATGACTCAGCAGGAGGCCAGCACATCCAACACCGTGGTGGCAGGTAATCTCATCATTGGTTGTTCTGATGTGTATGCCTTAATGGACCCGGGTGCATCTCATTCTTTTATTGCTCCGAGAGTCGTGGAGAGGGTAGGATTGATGGTCTCTGGGTTAGAGTGTCCCCTATGGGTCAGTGGACCCAAGTGTGACCCGTCAGTGGCAGAGGCAGTCTGCCAATGTAGTCCAGTTTTCATAGAGGGAAGATGCCTTTCCGCCGACCTCGTGGTTCTAGATTTGACAGATTTTGACGTCATTCTAGGGATGGATTGGTTATCGACCCATGGTGCTACCTTGGACTGTAGAGACAAGGTAGTCAGATTCAGAGATCAGGATGGGTCAGAGGTCGTCTTCAGAGGAGACAAGAGGGGTACACCTAGAGGTCTGATCTCAGCTCTTCAGGCTCGTAGGTTGCTTAGGAGGGGATGTCAGGGGTTTCTAGCTCATGTGAGGGAGTTAGATAGTCATGTCAGAGAGCCCGTCTCAGTGCCTGTGGTGAGTGAGTTCTTAGATGTTTTCCCAGACGAGCTTCCAGGACTACCACCTGCAAGGGAGATAGAGTTTGAAATAGAGCTGATGCCTGGAACTAGGCCTATCTCTATCCCTCCCTACAGGATGGCGCCAGCAGAGTTGAAAGAGCTAAAGGAACAGTTGCAAGAACTGGTGGACAAGGGTTTCATCCGACCGAGTACCTCACCTTGGGGTGCTCCAGTGCTCTTTGTAAAGAAAAAGGATGGATCCCTTAGGCTTTGTATCGACTACAGACAGTTGAACAAAGCCACCATCAAGAACAAGTACCCTTTGCCGAGGATCGACGATCTATTCGACCAGCTAGCAGGAGCAGGTTGTTTCTCCAAAATAGATCTGAGATCAGGGTACCATCAGTTGAGGATAAGGAATGAAGATGTACCGAAGACAGCTTTCAGGACCAGGTATGGGCACTATGAGTTCCTTGTGATGCCGTTTGGGTTGACCAACGCCCCTGCAGCATTCATGGACCTCATGAACAGAGTATTCAGTCAGTATCTGGATCACTTCGTTATTGTCTTCATAGACGATATCTTAGTGTATTCCAGAAATGCAGAGGAGCATGCCCATCACCTGAGGATAGTTTTGCAGACCTTGAGAGAGCATGGCTTGTATGCCAAGTTCTCCAAGTGTGAGTTTTGGCTTAGGAGCATTTCATTCTTGGGGCACATTGTGTTAGAACAGGGTATTGAAGTAGACCCCAAGAAGGTAGAAGCTGTAGCTAACTGGCCTAGACCCACCACAGTGACCGAGATCAAAAGTTTTTTGGGTTTAGCAGGTTACTACAGGAGGTTCGTTCAGGACTTCTCAAAGATTGCTGCTCCTATGACCAAATTAACAAAGAAGAATCAGAAGTTTATATGGACCGATCAGTGTGAGGAAAGCTTTGAGGAGCTTAAGAGGAGGTTGACTTCAGCACCGGTGTTAGCTCTGCCAAAAGGGGATGATGACTTCTCAGTATATTGTGATGCGTCCCGTGTGGGACTGGGTTGTGTGCTAATGCAAAACGAGAGGGTGATCGCTTATGCTTCTAGGCAGCTGAAGAAGCATGAGCTGAATTACCCCACACATGACCTGGAGATGGCGGCAGTGATCTTTGCACTCAAGATGTGGAGGCATTACCTTTATGGGATAAAGTGTGAGATCTTCACAGATCATAAGAGCTTGCAGTACATCCTGAGTCAGAGAGAACTGAACTTGAGGCAGAGGAGATGGGTAGAGCTGTTGAGTGACTACGATTGCAAGATTCAGTACCATCCGGGTAAGGCGAATGTTGTGGCAGACGCCCTAAGCCGGAAATCGCTCGGCAGTCTATCCCACATTTCAGCAGAGAGGAGGCCGGTGGTGAAGGAGTTCCACAGACTTATGAGTGAGGGATTACAGTTGGAGTTGTCTGGCACAGGTGCTTTGATTGCACAGATGAAGGTAACACCAGTGTTTCTGGAGCAGGTGGCTCAGAAACAGCATGAGGACCCAGAGTTAGTGAAGATTGCCAGGACGGTTCAGTCAGGCAAAGATAGTGAGTTCAGATTTGATGATAAGGGGATCCTCCGCTACGGGAACAGATTATGTGTGCCAGATGACATTAGTCTGAAGGGAGATATTATGGGGGAAGCCCATAATACCAGGTATAGTGTTCACCCTGGAGCCACCAAGATGTATCAGGATCTGAAGAGAGTATATTGGTGGCCAGCTATGAAGAAGGACGTGGCACTGTTCGTGTCAGCCTGCGATGTGTGTCAGAGGGTGAAACTAGAGCATCAGAAGCCGGCTGGAATGCTTAACCCGCTACCTATTCCAGAATGGAAATGGGAGAACATAGCTATGGACTTCGTAGTGGGGTTACCGGCAACATCCAACAGACTAGACTCCATATGGGTGATTGTGGACAGACTCACCAAATCTGCTCACTTCATTCCAGTTAGGAGCAACTACTCTGTGGATAAGTTAGCGCAGGTTTATGTGGATGAAGTCGTCAGACTACATGGGGTCCCGGTATCTATAGTGTCAGATAGAGGACCCCAGTTCACCTCCAGGTTTTGGCGGAGTCTGCAGAGTGCTATGGGTACCAGGTTAGATTTCAGTACCGCCTTCCACCCCCAGACCGATGGACAGTCAGAGAGGACCATCCAGACCGTAGAAGATATGCTCAGAATGTGCGTGCTAGATTTTGGCGGTTCTTGGAAGCAACATCTACCTTTGGTGGAGTTTGCCTACAATAACAGCTATCATGCTAGCATAGGGATGGCTCCATATGAAGCTTTATATGGGAGGAAGTGCAGGTCACCCGTTTGCTGGGAAGAGGTAGGAGAGAGGTCCTTAGCAGGGCCTGACCTTGTAGAGATTACCAGCAGGGTGGTGCCCATGATCAGAGAAAGGATAAAGACTGCCACCAGCAGGCAGAAAAGTTATGCAGACATCCGCAGGAAACAGGTAGAGTTTCAGGAGGGGGATCTAGTATTGCTCAAGGTGTCTCCGATGAAAGGGGTGGTTCGGTTTGGTAAGAAGGGTAAGCTAGCTCCGCGGTACATTGGACCCTTTGAAATCCTGCAAAGGATTGGGAATGTATCGTACAAGCTGGACTTGCCTGCTTCTATGGAGAGAATCCATCCGGTTTTCCATGTTTCCATGTTGAGGAAGTTCGTGTCAGATCCGGGCAAGGTTCTTAGTGAGCCTGATATGGAGATCCATGAGGATCTCACCTATGTAGAACAGCCAGTGCGGATCCTAGACACTCAGATCAGAAAGTTGAGGAACAAGGAAATCCCGATGGTAAAGGTCCTTTGGAACCACCACAACTTAGAGGAATGCACATGGGAGACACGGGAGTCCATGCTCCAGCAGTACCCCCATCTGTTTTGAGGTGAGTGTTAGTTGTTCTATGTGTTGCATGTATGATATGTTGTATGTTATGATTGATGCCATGCTTTATATGTT
Organism: Manihot esculenta; assembly: GCF_001659605.2. NCBI lineage: Eukaryota > Viridiplantae > Streptophyta > Magnoliopsida > Malpighiales > Euphorbiaceae > Manihot > Manihot esculenta. The sequence goes on from NC_035177.2 coordinate 16,062,093, forward strand.
AGTTGAGGAACATTCGGGGACGAATGTTCTTAAGGGGGGGAGAATGTAATACCCGGCTAGACTCCGGTATCGAAATCCCTACCGTCCGGTGGGACCTCGGATGTCGGAAACCTCTAGAAGGGTAAAACCATGATTTTATGAAATGTTTTCATATTTTTAAGTAAGAATTAAATGAGTTTTTGCATGAAAAATCTTTGGAGGAAAACCCAGGTTCGGCCGCCGAACTTTGAGGTTCGGCCGCCGAACATGCATGCTTTCGGAGGGACTTTAGGCGCCCGAAAGTTTTGAGTGAGGGAAATGCAGGTTCGGCCGCCGAACTCCAAGTTCGGCCGCCGAACCTTGCATGCATGCGGAGGCACCTTCGGCCCCCGAACGTGGCCTGGCCAGCCACTATAAAAGGGACCCTTAGCCGAAATGGGCGAGGTTTTCTCCCATTTTCGGCCACAACAAGCTTCCGATCTCCCTCTCCTCAAATCTTGTGTTCTTTCACTAGATCTCCTCCATCTTTCTTGAGTTTTAAACCCACATTGCAAGTTTTAAGCTTTAAAGGCAAGTTTTGGAGCTTTGGAAACTCAGGAGCTCTCGTGCTTGGATCTCCGAGTTGAGTCGTCTCTTCCTCGATCTTCAAGAGGTAAGAGCCGATCTTAAGCTCAATGTATGTTTCAAATGAGTTTCATGAAGTTTTAAGGGGTAGAGAAGCATGTTAGAGTTAGTTGAGCATATGTTAGGTTTATGTGATTTTTGAACAATGTGGCTTGCTTGATGTGTGTTTGAAGTGTTGTAGTTGGGGCATATGTTTGTATGAGACCCCTAGGAACTGGTATGATGTGTATGCATGAGTAGAATCAAGTTTATGCAGGTTTTGAGGCGTTTTGGAGGCTGTGGACACAAGGGAGCCAAGTTTCTGCCCTTCGGCAGAAACTCAGGTTCGGCCGCCGAAGTGACTTTCGGCCGCCGAACCCCCTTGTGGAGGCAGTTTCGGCTGCCGAAGCCTGCCCCCGAAACTCAAGGTTCGTCTCTGTCTGGGAGGTTCGGCCGCCGAAAGTGCCGCCGAACCTGCATGACTTTCGGCTGCAGAGGGACTTTCGGCCGCCGAACCTGCCGCCGAAAGTGCCCTGTTCAGCCATTTCTTGCATGTTTTCATGTGATGTTTTCAGGATGTTTTAGGGGGGTTTTTGGGGAGCTTTTCAGAGTCACGTTCATGTATGTTTGGTGCCTCATTTGAGTCCACCTGTGTAGGTTCGGACCCGAGGAACCGAGACCCCCGGTTGTGAGATAGTTGTTCAGAGTTCGTTGTCAAGCTTCAGTTACCAGGTGAGTGGAACAACCCCTTAAGTTTTAAAGTAATTGAATAAATGAATGAATCATAAAGCATTGCCCATGCATCATTATGCCATGCTATATTAGGTTGCTTGCATTAGAATGCACGAATATGTTGCATTGCATAATTTGTTGTTGATGTGGATGAACATTGAATGATCCATTAGCCCTCGTATGACATGATAGCCTATGTGAGTCCAGGTGTGCCTGCTACGGCTCTACGCCCCTGGCACTATGATTGATGATGGAAGTCCGGGTGTGCCTGCTACGGCTCTACGCCCCCGGCATGTATAAGTAAGAAGGATAGGGGCTAATTGGTGACAAGTTCATCCTTGTTGTGAAATGTCTGTGTTATGACGCATACATGAAAGCATGAATAAGAAAAAGAATGAAAATAAAAGTTATTTGATAATAAAAATAAAAATGAACAATAATGTACCTAAAAATGGAGGAATTAAAACAAATGTTTTTAGTTTCCGCTCACTGGGCTTTTAGCTCACCCCACTCCCATTATCCCCAGAGTTGCAGGTATAGGAGAGATCAAGAAGTCGGCTAGAGTGAAGTCAAGACATATGTATGTAATAGCTAGAGTATGTGGACATGACATATGATAAGAATGTAATGTAAAGTTTGAACAGTTATGTTTATGTAACTATGTTATTGAGGATAGATTTGTGCTTGACCATAGTATATGTTAATCCCTTGGTATGTACATGATCTTATTATATGATGTGTATGTGAACCAACTCAACACAGATTTTATATTGCCATTGAGGCTTTGATGAAATCCCACAGAGGGATTAATGTTTATGTATATGATGAATACAGTGCATGCACAGGTTGAGTTTGGTGTATGAGGAAAAAGAAAAGTTTTTAATTCTTATGTATGTTTGTTGATCATGTATGGGATTAATCAGGTAAACAGGATGTATGTTAGGCTTGCTACGGGTCCCGGCGGCCTTACGCCGATCTGGATCCTAGCGCCGGTAGCGGTCCGGATTTCCGGGGCGTTACAATAACCTTTTTACAATTTTTTTTTAAATTAAAAAAAAAAAAGCTTAACCAGTGAGAATAGCTCCCTCTCCATCCTTCAACAGAAGGAGACAAAGATATGAAACTATTACATGTTAGACAATATTATTGTCTTAATATTATTAAAATAATAACTTGACAGCAATTTAAATTATTAAATTTATTATATATTTTAGATAATAATATCTTAACAGTAATTGTGAAACTATTGTCTCAATGTTACTAAATTAATAATTTTATAGTAATTTAAATTTATTATAAAGAAAATTTATTTTTTATTATCGATTGTAATATATTTAAATAAAATTATATTTTATATTTAATAAAATTATAATTTTAATTGCATTTTTTTATTTACTTTGAAAACCTGTAATCACTCCAAATTTTAAAGATTATTAGCCAAATCGAGAAAGTATTCTAGGACTTAGAAAGATAATCATAAAAAAAATTTAATTAAACAGATATTTATTATTTAATTTTTAGATATTATTATTAAGCCAGTTTTTATATTTTTAAAAATTTATTAAAGCATCATATATTTTGTCTCCATTACCGAAATAAATTTTTATTCAATTTCATTTATTTTCATTATTAAAAATATATCAAAATATCAAATTATCCTTTCTTCTTTTTCTCATAGACGAATATTCAGAAAGAAGTGGTGAGCCTAAAACCCACAGTTTTCTTCTTTTTGGGGAAAAAAACCCACATTCTTCTTCTTAGGGAAAGCAATAATGACCGAAGGCATAGAGACGCATCTCCAGAGAAACGTGGTGAACGTGAAATTAAACCCACAGAGCATATGACGTTCCCTGCAAATTTTTAGCTGCGGGTAATTGTTGCAATGGAAAATATTACAGGTTTTCTCATCAGGATTTGGGCCATGTAAGTCCTGATGGGCCACGGGATGGCAGGCGTTCACTTGACCAAAACTTCGACGATCTAGAGAAATTGTGGAATGGTCCAAAATGGGGCCCTGCTAGTGCTTTAGATGCTAGAAAGTTTAGTGGGGTAAAAGTGAGACAATTGGCGCCTTGACCAAAGGCGCACTTCACGTTCTGTTTACGATGAATGGGGTCGTTGTTCGGAGTAGTTTAAGACACTTGATGATGTACCAATTGATTATTGATCCCAAAATGGTCCAGAGTGAAGCTACCCTTGCATGGAAGACAAAAAATGCTACTGAAAACATGCTTGCTTCTGAACAAAGAGCAGGTGGTGAGAAGTGGCTTGGAGATATGGACATGTCTCCTGAGTGGAGTAATAAAGTTCGACATTCTAACCATATTGATAAACAAGAGCCTGCTTCTTTAATTAGTTGCAATAGTATAACTCGAGAAGTTTCAGGTCATGTAGGTGATGCCATTGCTGTTATGCCATCATTGATAAATGAACCATCTGTCAAACCCCAGGACTTCAACTTAAGGGAGATTGGTGCAAATACTCTGCTTCATGATGATAGTGTGACTGGAAAAATGGCCAGTTCTCATAATGGTGATCCTGCCAATATTATTTCTGCACAAAGCTTTGATCATAATGGCATGAATTTTAATGCTTTACCACTTCCAGGCTTGAATGGTATTGGGCAAGGTGAAGAAGAAGAAGGAGAAAAGGGGTTATTGAGAGCACAATTATATTTTAAAATTTTTCTCAAATTTTTTATTTATTTTCTTTATAAAAAATAGAAAGAAAGAAATTAACTATTAACGGTTTAATTATATAAAGATATTTTAATATAAAGATATTTTAATAGGTGTTTAAAAATGTAAGAATTGATTTATAAATAATAGTAATATTAAGGGAGTAAATAATAAATCACTTTTAATTAAAAATATATAACATTAATGGAGCGTTAAAATTTTATATTAATAAAATAATTAATTAGAGAGAATTAAGTAGATAAAATAAAATGAAACTCATGTATATATATATTTCTACACTAAGAAATAATTAGAATGGTGGAACTAAAGTTTTAAAATTTATAATATAAGTTTATAAATACAATTGTTAGTTAATTAATTAAAAAATGAACAATATATATATGTATATTAGTTAGTGAAGAGTTCCACCACTATCATCTCCACTTACTTTTCTTTCTTCTCCACTTTCACCTTTTGTTCTTTTTCTTCTCATTTATTTTTGGTCAGCACAAAATTACCTCCCATCAGCAATTTTCTCATCATTTTTACCCAAATTCAAGTAGAAATTTAAAGAAAAATAGAGCAAATAAGTGAGGGATTACAAGTAAAGAAGGATTGGAGGAAAAATTGAAAGGGAATTTAAAGCTTTTGGAGGAGAGGATTTTGGCCAACCTTAGATAGGGAAATTTCAGCCTTTCTTATTATTTCTTTTCTCTTTTTTGAGCTCTTTAGGGATGGAAAAAAAACGTGTCGAAGTTAATTGAGTTAAATGAGAAATAGATATTTGGAAAAAGCAAATTGAAACTAAGAGTATCATATATACAACATTAGAAAGTAAGAATTTCATGTAGTAATTGATTAAGAAATCCTTTTTTAACCTTACAGGCACTTAGGATATACTTGAATTAAGACTAAGTGACTTTGTAAGTGATGAATTGTTGCTGTAATTATAGAGAGAAACTCCCCAAAGTTCCAAGATTAAGGAAAAGGAGAAGGAGCTTACCTAGGAGAACTACTTGCTAAATTGTAGTATATGCTCACTTAAATCTATTCTTGTATATGTTAATTAATTGTCTTAATAGTATTTAAATGTTTAGTATATTGTAGGTTGATATTGAATTACAATGAAAATTACAATGAAAATAACAAAAAAATATGAAGTTGATTTGAGTTGCTGAAATTGATGAGTCTGTATTAGACAGTCTGTGTTATACTTGCTATATCTAGTGAAATTTATATTAAAATAAACTTGCAACATAAAACTAAAAGTTTTATGAAGATCAGAGTGTTAAATTCTGGATTTAAGAGATCTTAAAGTAAAGTTAAATTTAACTTAAAAAAATCAGGTCATTACTGGACCTGTTTTGTGTAACGACCCGGAAACTGGACCGCTACCGGCGCTAGGATTCAGATCGACTTAAGGTCGCCAGAACCCGTAGCAAGCCTAACATACATCCTGTACACCTGATAAAATCCATACATGATCATACATTACATAAAAATTTTAAACTTTCCATATACCAAACTTGACTTGAGCATGCTCCATAACTGTAAACATAAAACCCCACACTAGAGCCTTCATCAAATGCTCTAGTTGGGACAACATAACATACATCAAGCTTGGTTCAACATTTCTCATCATTAAAATATTTCATGTAGATCATGTACAAAAAGGGATTACCACTACTAGTAGGGCCAAGCACAATACTAAATCATGAAACATATCTCTACATTACATTACATTTTACCATTTTGCATTATATGTCTACTACTAAAACTATTACACTTAACACAACCTTCAACCTTGACGACTTTTCGGTCCATTCTGAACCTGCAATTCTGGGGGTTAGGGAAGAGGGGTGAGCTACAAAAGCCCAGTGAACAGAATAGTAAAAATAATATAATAAACATATGCTTTCATGGAATGCATCACATCACAAACAAATCACATCACGGATGGACTGACCAAAAAATCCCTCTACTCTATGCCCAGCCCTCGGTGGAGCTCCTCAAGACTTCTATTACATACATAAGCTCTGTGCCCGGCCCTCGGTGGGGGTCCTCAGGACTTCTGTTGTAACAGCCCGGAAACCGGTACCCTCTTTGTAACGGCCCAAACTGCTCGGCACTAGAATCCAGATCGGCTTAAGGCCGCCGGGACCCGTAGTAAGCCTGCTATGAACTCTGTGTACCTGATAAAATCCCATACATGATCCAACTCGACTCCTAACTTTTCTTAAAACATTACCAGACTTAACCTTTAAAACCACTCAGATCTACCAATCTGAACTAGCCCCTAGGGCTATCTGTACTACACCATCTGTACTACACCAGTGATACTCTACCAAGTAACCTCCATGCACTATGCGCTGTGTCATAGAACCCACTCTGTAGGGTCAGCATATCATAAGTTAACCTTGGCTACCATAGAGTCACAGGAATCAAACCTGGTCTTCTCTAATGGACTCTCTATGTGTCACAAGAATCAAACCTGGTCTTCCCTCTGCACTGGTCTTGGGTCAAGGGAATTAAACCCTGTCTTCCCTCACAGTTATAATTCACTGGGTTTTAAACACAACATTTATTAAGCCTGGTTTGACTCATTTCTCATCAAGAAACTGAAAACAGGATACATGCATATACAAGGGATGAAATACTATAGGCAAAGCACATACTAAACCACAAGCACACTATCTGACTGTTTATTACATCTGTACTACATATCTCTTTAATTTACATCATGTCCACACTAACTATACACAAGCATACTGAAGCCAACACTCTGATGCTTCTGACTTCCCAGCTAACCCTGTACCTGCAAAACTGGGATTAAGGGAAAGGGATGAGCTTCTAAAGCCCAGTGAGTAGAAACATTGAAAACAGGTCATTCATACGCATTTTATATGAAAATGCATCACAACTCAAACATTCCACATCTTGGATTAGACATGACCTCAAAACTCCCTCGACGGGCTATTGATGTCGCCTTGGTCCAATCCTCATAAACAATGAAAATGCAATGCACCATATTCGTGATTCTAATGCAATCACCCTAAGATATATCATGGCATCCATGATGCATGAACTATGCTACCAAGCATTCTGTTACTTTAATATAAAATATTAAGTTTAGTTCTACTCACCTCTGCTCATCTGGCAGAAACTGTACTGACTCTGCAACTGCTAATCCTGACGACCTCCCTGAACTGTCGGGTCCAATCCTACACAAATGGACTCGAATGAGGTGTCAAACATACTCTTATCAACTCTTAACCAATCCCCCACAACCCCTTCTGAACCTCTAAAAACAATCACACAAAGCATGCAAAAGAAGGCTGGACAGAACACATTCGGCGGCAGGTTCGGCGGCCGAATGTCCTGAACAGAGCCGAAACTCAAGTACCTTCGGCGGCCGAACCCTTTCGGGGGCTACTTTCGGAGGCCGAATCCCCTAAACAGAGCCGAACCTCAAAGCACTCAGGGGCAAGCTGTGGCAGTCTAAGCCACCATGCAAGGGGTTCGGCGGCCGAATCCTTCTTCGGCTGCCGAACCTGAGTTCTTTAAGAACTCAGCTTCTTTCGCAACCTAGCTCCTCCATCTTTTCCTCCTCTCTAAACATGCATAACTCCAAACCTCAACTTACATATACTCAAGTATATGCTCCAAGGGGTCCAAAACTACCTATCAACCCCAACAATCAACACACATAACACATAACCATGCATAAACCATTAAAACATCACAACTAAACCTATAAACATAACTCTACCCTTCACCTCTTAAACAGCTATTAGAAATCATTAAAACAAGTATAAAGACTTCCCTTACCTCCTAAAATCAGAAGAGGAACAACCAAACTCAGCAACTCCTCCTCCAAAGCTTCAAACCCTCACAACTCTTCTTTTCTCTCCAAAACGTTCAAAACCTTTTGCAAATGATCAACCCTCTGCATAGGCTGATTAAAACCTTGCAGATGAGTCAGGAGAAACGTGGCCTAACCTCTGGTCATGATCTGGAGGTGAACACCTGGCCAAATCACGGACTGAGGAGTGTGCACAGCTAACCGACCATCCCAGTTTCGGCTGCCGAAACTGCATGCAAAACCATGCAACTTTCGGGGGCCGAACTTAACATTCGGGGGCCGAACATTGGGCACTTTCGGCGGCCGAACTTAACATTCGGGGGCCGAACATGACAGAAACTCCTTTGGCCATTTCTCCCTAAAACTCAGCTATTTCCTAATCAAACCGTTAAAATACTTTAAAACATTTTAGAAAACCTTCACTCTATCCTCAGGAAACCTCTGACATCCTTGAATCCCACCGGACGGTAAGAAGTCCGATGCCGGGTTTAACCGGGTATTACAATCTACCCCCCTTACAAAAACATTCGTCCTCGAATGTTAAAAACAACAAAGAAACCATCAAGACCTCAATCTATTCCTGAATTCCACAGCTTTCGCTGCGCTACTCTGATCCTTACTCCTCTTTCTCTTTATCTTTTTCTCACTTTCACTTTCTAACTCTCAATAGGTGATACTCAAATCTCTGATCACATCAAAATAATAATCAACTCTTTTATAAACTAATCTCTTGGTGAAACTCTCAGTCTTTAATTCTCAACAGATACCAATCTGTACTCTGATCATACCAATCTGTAAACCCACTCAACTTTAATTAGAACAGCTAGTAGATCATTCAATCCTATCTAGGAACACCTGTAACTGCTTAGTAGTGATCTTGTTAACTGTAAACAGTTATAACAAAATCTCAAGAGTCTATCCTTCGTTTTCCACAACAACACTGGAATATTCCAGGGTGAGGTACTAAGTCAGATACACCCTTTATCTACTAAGCTCTTTATACTTTTCTGACTCTTCTGAACTCTCTCTTTCTCTGCAGGTGCCATCCTGTAGGGTAGAAGGAAAGAAATGGTTCCGCGGCCAGATATCATTCTCATTCCAAACTCTAATTCCCTAACAGATGGTAAACCTGACAGCTATTCTGGGAAACATCTAGAACTCTCTTCTAGTAAAGGGCACTGAGGCTGATTCCCTGTCCTGACAAACTTGCTCACACCCTCTGATAACCTTTCCTGAATAACCATGAGCCTGATGGACTGACATCAACTTCTAGGCACCACTAGACACTGTCCCACTAAAGGACTGCCTAATCCATCCAATTCCCCTACCTTGTCTCTATGGACACAGGTAGTACCATGAGTAATGCATCAATCCGCCCTAGAATGACATCATACAGTCACTTCTAGAACCATAAGGTCAGCTGGATTGCATCTACTCACCATAACCTCTGAACTGAACTGACTGACTCTACCTCAGATGGATCACACTCCGGTCCACTGACCCAGAGAAAACACGCTAAGCCCAGAAGTCATCAAACCCATCCTATCAACAGCTCACAACAACAGGAAAAGCGAAACACTAGGGTCCAACACAAACAGCATACACATCCGAATACTCACAAGCAAACGTACCTAACGTCGCCGTATTCGATATGTTAGCCTCCTATTACGTCAGGGTAAAGATCCAGGCTAAAGCTAATGGAACTTCTCTCGGGAATCTGCTGAAGAAAAGGCTCACCCTTTTCCTTGCCTCACTACCACCCAATCCCAGACTAATTCTAATCTTTTTCTGAGCTTATTCTTACTCTATCCTTCTTCCTTTTACTCTTACTTTACTCTTACTTTTTCTTGAGAAATCAAAATTCTGCTTTAGTTCATTATCCTTTAACTATTAACTCTTCTCTGTCTCTTTACTATCCACTCTAAACATCTAACTTTGCTATACTCCAAGAATACGCATAAGAGAACATACCTGGTACTCCTTTGTCAGATGTGTCAACCTCTCCTCCTTGCCTATCAGCTTGAGTTTCTCTATCTGTATCTGCTCCCTGAGACTGAACCAACTGGGACGCAAAAGGACACTCACGCATCACATGTCCCTCCTGTCCACACCTGTAACATCCTGTCGTTCCAACAAGACAAACTCCCTTATGCAACCTTCCACACCTCAAACATTTTGCTCTGCCTCTACCAGAACTTGCACCAACATCATAACCTAGACTCTTATTTTTCTTTGACCGTCTCAAGCCTCTAACCTTTTTCTTAATGGTTCTCCCCCACATCACTCCTTTCGCGGTAGCTGTACTCCAAGTGGAGGGTTCACTCTCTCCTACACCTGACATTTTAGAATCCTGATTCTGAACATCTTTTTCATTCATATTCACCTGTATACCTATATCTCTTCTCTGCACATCTACTTCTATCTCTCTCTGATCTCCTGATGCTCTTGCTACAATCATTCCTTTCCTACTTTCATCAAAAGATCCCTCAGACGGATCTAATTCCATAGAACTACTCATCTTAGCTCTCCTGAAGAACAACACACAAGAAACAAACATTAGCACACACATAGAGTTCATATGAAAACACATGAACCTACAAACTGTATACATGCATACACAGTACAATATTTATGCACATGCATATATTCATGGCATATCACATCATCCTCAAACAAAACTTAACTTTTTTATCCTAGTGGACATGAGTTTACTTCTTGTGCTTGCCTTCCTAGAACATCTAAACCAACCTCTTTCCGATGTGGGATATCTCTAATCCTTGAACAAAAATACTCAACACACCGTACTGAAGAGGCCCTATGCTCTGATACCATCTGTAACAGCCCGGAAACCGGTACCCTCTTTGTAACGGCCCAAACTGCTCGGCACTAGAATCCAGATCGGCTTAAGGCCGCCGGGACCCGTAGTAAGCCTGCTATGAACTCTGTGTACCTGATAAAATCCCATACATGATCCAACTCGACTCCTAACTTTTCTTAAAACATTACCAGACTTAACCTTTAAAACCACTCAGATCTACCAATCTGAACTAGCCCCTAGGGCTATCTGTACTACACCATCTGTACTACACCAGTGATACTCTACCAAGTAACCTCCATGCACTATGCGCTGTGTCATAGAACCCACTCTGTAGGGTCAGCATATCATAAGTTAACCTTGGCTACCATAGAGTCACAGGAATCAAACCTGGTCTTCTCTAATGGACTCTCTATGGGTCACAGGAATCAAACCTGGTCTTCCCTCTGCACTGGTCTTGGGTCAAGGGAATTAAACCCTGTCTTCCCTCACAGTTATAATTCACTGGGTTTTAAACACAACATTTATTAAGCCTGGTTTGACTCATTTCTCATCAAGAAACTGAAAACAGGATACATGCATATACAAGGGATGAAATACTATAGGCAAAGCACATACTAAACCACAAGCACACTATCTGACTGTTTATTACATCTGTACTACATACCTCTTTAATTTACATCATGTCCACACTAACTATACACAAGCATACTGAAGCCAACACTCTGATGCTTCTGACTTCCCAGCTAACCCTGTACCTGCAAAACTGGGATTAAGGGAAAGGGATGAGCTTCTAAAGCCCAGTGAGTAGAAACATTGAAAACAGGTCATTCATACGCATTTTATATGAAAATGCATCACAACTCAAACATTCCACATCTTGGATTAGACATGACCTCAAAACTCCCTCGACGGGCTATTGATGTCGCCTTGGTCCAATCCTCATAAACAATGAAAATGCAATGCACCATATTCGTGATTCTAATGCAATCACCCTAAGATATATCATGGCATCCATGATGCATGAACTATGCTACCAAGCATTCTGTTACTTTAATATAAAATATTAAGTTTAGTTCTACTCACCTCTGCTCCTCTGGCAGAAACTGTACTGACTCTGCAACTGCTAATCCTGACGACCTCCCTGAACTGTCGGGTCCAATCCTACACAAATGGACTCGAATGAGGTGTCAAACATACTCTTATCAACTCTTAACCAATCCCCCACAACCCCTTCTGAACCTCTAAAAACAATCACACAAAGCATGCAAAAGAAGGCTGGACAGAACACATTCGGCGGCAGGTTCGGCGGCCGAATGTCCTGAACAGAGCCGAAACTCAAGTACCTTCGGCGGCCGAACCCTTTCGGGGGCTACTTTCGGAGGCCGAATCCCCTAAACAGAGCCGAACCTCAAAGCACTCAGGGGCAAGCTGTGGCAGTCTAAGCCACCATGCAAGGGGTTCGGCGGCCGAATCCTTCTTCGGCTGCCGAACCTGAGTTCTTTAAGAACTCAGCTTCTTCCGCAACCTAGCTCCTCCATCTTTTCCTCCTCTCTAAACATGCATAACTCCAAACCTCAACTTACATATACTCAAGTATATGCTCCAAGGGGTCCAAAACTACCTATCAACCCCAACAATCAACACACATAACACATAACCATGCATAAACCATTAAAACATCACAACTAAACCTATAAACATAACTCTACCCTTCACCTCTTAAACAGCTATTAGAAATCATTAAAACAAGTATAAAGACTTCCCTTACCTCCTAAAATCAGAAGAGGAACAACCAAACTCAGCAACTCCTCCTCCAAAGCTTCAAACCCTCACAACTCTTCTTTTCTCTCCAAAACGTTCAAAACCTTTTGCAAATGATCAACCCTCTGCATAGGCTGATTAAAACCTTGCAGATGAGTCAGGAGAAACGTGGCCTAACCTCTGGTCATGATCTGGAGGTGAACACCTGGCCAAATCACGGACTGAGGAGTGTGCACAGCTAACCGACCATCCCAGTTTCGGCTGCCGAAACTGCATGCAAAACCATGCAACTTTCGGGGGCCGAACTTAACATTCGGGGGCCGAACATTGGGCACTTTCGGCGGCCGAACTTAACATTCGGGGGCCGAACATGACAGAAACTCCTTTGGCCATTTCTCCCTAAAACTCAGCTATTTCCTAATCAAACCATTAAAATACTTTAAAACATTTTAGAAAACCTTCACTCTATCCTCAGGAAACCTCTGACATCCTTGAATCCCACCGGACGGTAAGAATTCCGATGCCGGGTTTAGCCGGGTATTACATCTGTTACATAACATAATATCTAGAGGGCTAATGGGTCGTCCTGTTGTCCATCCACACCCACAATGAATAATGCAATGCGTCATATTCGTGAATTCTAATGTAAACAACCTGTTATATATCATGATGCATGAACATGCTTAAAACATTTGATTCTTTGAAATAAAAGATTAGTTTAGTTCTACTCACCTCTGGCTGACTCTGAACAAACTCTGAAGCAGCTATCTCACTGCTGGTCACCTCAGTTCCTCAGGTCCGATCCTACACAGGTGGACTCAAATGAGGGACCAAACATACTCTAACATGACTCTAAACATCTCCCCAAAAACCCCCCAAAACATCATAATCATGCATGGAAAAACAAGTAAAGGAAGGCTGGGCAGGGGACTTTCTGCGGCATGTTCGGCGGCCGAAGGTCCCTCCAGAGCCGAAAGTCAGGCACTTTCGGGGGCAGGGTTCGGCGGCCGAAACTCCCCTCCTGAGCCGAAACTCTAAACTTTCGGGGGCGAGTTTAGGGGGCCAAAACAGCCTCCCCTGGCAGGTTCGGCGGCCGAACCTGGATCCTCTTGGGTGGCAGAACTCGATTCTGCCATCCCACATTCAGCCATCCCAACTTCCCAACATGCATTCAACTATTCTAAAACATGCATAAACACTTATTCAAGCATATAGGGGCATAAAACTAGCCTATACCCCAACAAACATCACATTAAGCATACATTTAACATCTAACTAACATAAACCCTAACATTTTACCACTAGCCCAATCATGCATCAAAACCCCTTAACCCTTCATAAAACTTGCTTAAAACATAAGAGGATATAAGGATCTACACTTACCTCTTGAAGATCGAGAGGAGATGCGATCCCAAACTTGGAGATATGAAGGAACGAGCTCCGGGGGTCTCCAAGCCTCAAAACTTTGATCTTAGCTTAAAATCTTCAAAACATGGTAAAAACTCATAAAAATCTTGAAGGATTTGAGGAGAAAACACAAGATCATCAAGGGGGTGGTGGAGACTCACCTTGCCCGGAAATGGAGAGAGAAAACTCGCCTATTTTCGGACAGGGGGCCTTTTATAGGTGGCTGGCTAGACCACCTTCGGAGGTCAAAAGTGCCTCCCCAACTCCACTATGTTCGGCGGCCGAACCTGGGTTTCTCCTCCAAAACATTTTCTTTCCAAACTCAATTTTCTTTCTTCATTAAAACCATAAAAACATATAAAACATTTTAGAAAACCTTTATTTTACCCTTCTAGAAGACTCCGACATCCGAGAAATCCTGGATTCCAATGGAGATTCTACCGGAAGGTAGGAATTTCGATGCCGGGGTCTAGCCGGATATTACATTTTGAGCTTTCTGGCACCCTAGGTATACTTGGTTATAAGTCTAAGTTTTAGATGTCCAAATTAGGTGATTCTTAATAGATTTAAAAGCTAAGTCAATAATAAAAAGGTTTTATGAGATTGTAAAGGTCATATATATGCTAATTATTAGATATATTAGATTTAAATTGCTACCAAAGTTATATTTTAAACCTATAAAAAGTAATTGAAAAATAAATCATGATGTGTGCTAAAATTATCAAAATAGTCTAAAACTTATGCCAAATGAACTTTAAGACATTGTATTAGAACTTTATAGAAGAAAATTTAGCCTAATTCGTAGTGAAATATACTATTCAAATCATAATGAACAATACTAGACCTAAAACTTAATTTTAAATAGTTATAGTCAGTTAAGAGATAAATAAGCATAACTAGAGATACGAGTGTCCAATTAACTTAAAATTTATCTCAATTAAAAGTTAAGACATAAAGATAAAATTTTATAGGAGACTATTTTGCTAAATTATGTATTTAACCTTGAGTTTGAAGTTATACCAAACAATATCAGTATAGGTGACCAAACTAGAGTTGTTAGTTGCATTACTAGTAGCTTGCACAAAACTTATTATATCATGAGCGCTAATTGCCCAAAATGAGCTTATTTTTAGCTTTTTAGAAAGCTAACACGCAAAGGAACAACTTTTATAAAGGGACAATAAGCTAAATCTACTCTTAAACTAGTCTATATTTGGTTATAAAAGTGGACACAAATCTTCCCTTTAAGAATTAGTGTAAAAATGATTTATTAAACATGTCTACTTGCTTGGTTAATAGTGCAAATGAGTTATACAATAACCTTACTTGCTTTATTGATCATAATCTTGCTAAGTTATGATACAATAACAATGACTATATTACTGAATCTTAATGTGAATAATAAAATTACCTTGCATTCAATATGTGACAATATTTATGCAAACAAGGAATATATGTTTGTGCTTATATAAATTCTCCGTATTTAATTAATGCTGATTATTGATATTAAATGATATTGGTTATGGAAAATTGGTACGCTTGTAGTAAGAATAAAATGCATTGTATAGGATATGCAACTGTATTCACTTGCATAAAAAATATGAATTAAATATTATCAGCCCTAGTAAGTTTGATGGAAATTAAGAGTTAGTATAAGGACGTGGCATGCCATACACATTAGCAGTACCACACCATAGTTTATATGATTCGAAGGTCACGTTGAGGTGCCCTTCAGTATAGCAACGTCTATAGTTATAGAGATTGGCCTCTAGGCCTTGCAGTTTGCACTTGGTGCATACAGATATAACTACTTATCTAGCTATTCGAATATGTTAAACTTGTAAGGACTAATAGTTAAATCAAAACTATATTAAGCAAACATCTTTTAACAGTGAGTTTACTTTATGATTGAGAATTTTAGTATATTTAGTGTGTGAAAATATTTTTTTTTCTCTCGCAAGTGGTAGATAGTTGAAAGTATTTTTAATTAATTCACAGGTTTTCAAATTTGTAATAAAACTGGAGAGACTCCGTCAGTTTCTCAATTTAAACAATTTATGCAAATAAAATGTTGGATTGTAGTTTGGCAATTCAATAACAAATAACATAAAGTATCTGACACGAATCAGCAAGCACAATCACATGAGAATCAAGGAAGCAAGGATCCATTGGTGCTCCCTAGTGGACCAGTGACAAGGAGCAAAGTTAAAAAACTTGAAGCAGCTATGAACTTACACATTCAAGAATAAGTAACATAAGAATTGATTGAGCTTGCCATTGGCAAATGTCTGCGAAGCTTGAAGACACACCTAAGCTACTCACCTTGCTTAAGGTGTGTAATAAAGATAGCACTGTCTAATTTATTTGGCATTGTTATGATGGGCTTGCTACATTTTATTATTTAAACACTTGTTTTATTTTAGCTTTGTTTGGGCTTGTATTCAGGCCATATTTTATCTTTTAAGTTTTAGAGTATTGGGCCATATTTTGGGCTTATATTTTAATACTTATGTGTTTGATATGTTATTTTAGTGTGTAAATGGGCTTGGGTCTTGTGTGTGGCTCGGCCAGCTCGAAAAAGAGTGTCTTAGGGTTTTATTTTATCTCCTTACAATATAAAGATAAGAAACACTTGTAAGAGGCAGCTTTGAATCTAAATTTTCAGAATTATTTTCATGCCTTTGGCATGTATTTCTTTGAGTGAGAGTGAGGATTTGCATTCATCAATTGCACCAGGAATCTTGGCTAACTTATCAACTATTTGTTGTGGTGTTTGTCAGATTCTCATCTAAATCCTTCGATCATTGGTGTTTCAGCTTCTCTAAGTGTAGGGTGCCATAGGAGATGAGTTTATCAAATCTTTGGATTCCATATCTACTTGTGCGTGTGGGTTTGATTCTTGTGCCATAGGGTTCTGCGTCAGTTGGTATCAGAGTCAAAGTGAGGTAAATTATGATTTATCTTAGGATCTAGGGTTTTTAAGTTTTTCTTTTCTTCCTTGTTGATTTTGGTGAAAGCTTGTGTATGCATGACTGCATCTTCTTGATTATTAATCATCACATAATCTCTTTGGAAGAAAAATTCGAAATCCATAAAAAAAATAAAAAAAACAAAAACAAAAAATCGCCTTTGCCTTATTTATCTTGATCTGGCCGAAATTGTGATATACTTCATATTTCATCCATATTGCCTTAACTATCTCAATTGATGGCTGTAATTTATGGGAATTGATTTTGAAATTTGAGATTTGAATTGGGTTGAATCCAGATTAGTAGATAAAAGAAATTCTGCCTATTTCCTAAAGCGCACATTTAAGGCAATTGCATCTAAATTGATTTGATGTCAAACCCTTCTTTTAACACCAGAATTTTCGTCCATGATGCTGAACTGAGTGGAATTTAATTTTCTTTTTCTGATTCTATTTGTGGTGTTTTGATACTTGCTTTTTTGGGTAGATTTAAATACATCCATATTTAATTTACTTTGAAGTGAATTAAATTCAACCTTTTATCCAGGTTCATTTTTTATTTGAATTCTAAGTTTTTTTTTTTATTTAAGCTTGCTTTTACTTTCTTGACATGGCTGGAGTATTGTTTGCTTGTGTCTATACTCTAGGTGATATTTTTTCAAGTAGCATAAAACCTAGTCCTTGTGTTACTTTCCAAACTGTCAGTGTCTTCTTTCTAGGTTTGCGCGCTTCCTTCTTTCTTTAGGTTTTCTTGTTTGTTTCATTAAACGCACCTTGTGGTTGGTTGGTTGACCTTAGTTTCTGAAGTGCAATTGAAGAATCAGCAAAAGAGTGGTAAGAGTGCAAACACTTGAGTGCTTTCTTTTCTAACACAATATTTGCTAATTTTTCTTGTTCTTTGTTGATTTAAGGTAGGATGGATAAAGATAAGAATGTGGTGAATACTACTGATGAAAGTGAATCGGACATGGGTAACGATTATAAGCTCTTTAAGAAGTCAGTCAATGGTGAGTTACAAAGGCTCAATAGGGCTCTTGAGAGGATGACCGAAACTATGGAGAGTTTGAAAGTCTCACAGGCTTCCACTTCTACCAGAATGGCTCATCGAATTCTTAACCTCGATAGACCACAAGTCCGAGAACCTCAAGTCCGTGGTGAAGTTGATGATACAAAAGATAATGTCGGACAAGGAAGGGGAAGAGGTGAAGTTCATAGAGGTAATAGAACTGGCGTTGGATGGAATAGAGGTTGAGATGCTAGACTTGGCAAAAATGATGATGACACCGAGACATACCTATTAGGAAATCCAGAGATTTACTGCAACCCAAACACGCAGCGGAAAAATAAAAATCTCTATTTTCCTTCCCGGGATCCGTGTGCTTCATTTATTTCGAAAAGAAGGATACGAGACTAACTTGTTAGACTCGACGAGAAGATACTACTGCGGACTGATGGTGCTGCTTTTTCAACAAACACCCTCTATGGTATCCACACAAACGTCTTTTATCCTTCTAGAGTGCTAGCTCTCTCAAGATGGATAAACTATGTGCTCCCAATTTGCAATTCAAAAAATGAATTCTCAAAACCTTACTTCCACTTCGTAGAAGCAGTTTTTATTCGTTTTTAGTCTTTTGTTTTCCCACAACTCTTTTCATGAAAGAGTTGTGTTCATAACCCACTATCACGACCTAGCAGATACTCAAATATCTTATGTGATAGAGTTGTGTTCATAACCAATTATCACAATCTCGTAGATACTCAAATATCTTATGTGATAGAGTCCTTTATCTATAACAGTTATAGATAGACTGCAGATCATTTTAAATATTATTATCTTATAATAATAAATAATTAATATTAATAATAATAACACTTTATTATTATTAATTATATTAATGAGCTTCGAGCTTTTAGCCCATTAATATGACATAGCACATCAACAACGTTTTTTTGTGTGTGGCCCAATAGGTTCACATTAATTGGCAATAGACCCAGTCTCACAAGGCTCATAAATCATAAGCGGCCTTTAGCACGACATTATGACTACCCAATTAATATGAGGATCGATAGTATGATAAAGCCTAATAAATAGAACATGTATTAATCCCTTTGTCACACGATATCTAGTTTGAACATAAGTCATGGTCAATGTCAAACTTATAATATTCAAACTTATGATTTCTCGATCTCTAAGTAGACTGATAAATTCAAATAATATTGATTACACTATCAATTCATTTGAGCACGTCCATGCATTTCTTAGTCTCACTTATCGAGGGGCCGGAAAGATATCTCTCTTAAAGAGAGAGACAAATTCTATCTTGATTGTTCAATATCCTGTACATAATTTCTGTTATGCTCAATCATAACCTTTATGATTGTCCGATTAAAGATAATATTTGGTTATGTCAAATCATAACAGTCCTTATGTTGGAAACTATGACAATCTCAAGTCAAAGGATTAAGACATAACTACTTTGAGATTCACTTATGACAATAACCCATATAGTGATCTCAGTGCAGGTCCATCTAATACTTTGTTCTCTAACAAGTATATATGATTATTGAATTATATCAACATATACATAATCATCTCATGATTATCAATCAATAACCATACTAGTTATATTTTATTATTATCAACATAATAATAAGTAACCAGAGATGTTAATTATTATTATGTAACATGCAAATAAATAATAGTGATAGTAAAAACCTATTTTATTAATAATCAAAACGACATACAAAAAGGTCCAAGATAATGGCCTAGAGCAAATACACTAACAATCTCCCACTTGCACTAGGCCTAATCATATAAATATCTAATACCCATAGACCTAGTGTGCTGATCATACTTGACTTGTGAGAGAGGCTTGGTCAGTGGATCTGCATTGTTATCATTTGTGTCTACTTTGCATATTTTGGTATCTCCTCTATCAATGATCTCTCGAATAAGGTGATATCGCTTGAGTATATGCTTAGATCTCTAATGAGATCTGGACTCCTTTACCTGTGCTATGGCACCATTGTTATCACAATAAAGGTTCATAGGATTTGCAATGCTGGGAACCACTCCTAACTCTGTGATGAATTTCTTCAACCAGACTGTCACTTTAGCTGCATCTGATACTGCTATATACTCTACTTTTATTGTAGAATCTGCTACAGTGCTCTGCTTGGAACTTTTCCAACTAACAGCTCCACTATTTAAAGTGAATACAAATCCTGACTGCAATCCGAAGTCATCTATGTCAGTTTGGAAACTAGCATCTATGTAACCTTTTATAATTAGCTCGTCTTTCAAACCTCCATAAACTAGGAATGCATCCTTAGTCCTTCTAAGATACTTTAGGATATTCTTAACAGCTGTCTAGTGACTTTCACCGGGATCTGCCTGATATCTGCTTATTGTGCTTAATGCCTATGAGACGTCTGGTCTAGTACATAACATGGCATATATGATAGATCCAATAGCAGAAGCATAAGGAATCTTATTCATCCGTTCTCGCTCATCAGATGTTATAGGACATTGATTCTTGTTGAGATGAATACCATGAGACATGGGCAAGAATCCTCTTTTGGAATCTTGCATGGTGAACCTTTTCAGCACTTTGTCAATATAATGACTTAGACCGATTATCCTCTTGGATCTATCCTTATAGATCTTAACACCAAGGATATATGCAGCCTCACCTAAGTCCTTCATTGAAAAAGAATTCCCTAACCAAGTCTTAACCTTTTGCAAGGTAGGGATATCATTTCCAATGAGTAATATGTCATCCACATATAGGAATAGAAACACAACTGCACTCCCACTAACCATTTTATAAACACAAGGTTCATCTTCATTCTTGATGAATCCAAAGTCCCTGAATTTCTCATCAAAACGAAGATTCCAGCTCCGAGAGGCTTGCTTCAATCCATAAATGGATCTTTAAAGCTTGCAAATCTTTTCAGAATTCTCAGGGATTACAAAACCCTCAGGTTGTGTCATATACACATCCTCGAGCAAGTTTCCATTAAGGAAAGATGTTTTAACATCCATTTGCCATATCTCGTAATCATAGTACGCAGCAATGGCAATGGGAATTCTAACCGACTTAAGCATTGCAACTGGCGAAAAGGTCTCATCGTAGTCTATACCATGAGTTTGTTTGAAACCTTTCGCGATAAGTCTTGCTTTGTAGGTATGCACATTTCCATCCATGTCAGTTTTCTTCTTGAAAACCCATTTGCAACCAATGGTCTTAACACCCTCAGGGGGATCAATTAATGACCAAACTCGATTGTCATACATGGATTGCATTTCAGATTTCATGGCGGAAAGCCATTTCTCAGAATTTGGACCTGACACAGCCTCTTGATAGGTAGTAGGCTCATCTTGATCAACGAGCAAAAGTTCATGACTGTCAGTCATGAAAAATCCATATCTCTCAGGCTGATGATGTGTCCTATCAGATCTGCGTGGGACTTGTGTCACCCTTTCAGCTTCCACAACTGTTTGTGGTTCTGAAAGTGGTTCTACCGGCGGTTCATGTTAGTGTATATGCCCTAGGCCATTATCTTGGGCCTTTTTGTATGTCGTTTTGGTTATTAATAAAAGATGTTTTTATCATTATTATTTGTTTTCATGTTACATAATAATGATTATCATCCCTGGTTACTTATTATTATGTTGATAATAATATAATATAGCTAGTATGATTATTGATTGATAATCATGAGATGATTACGCATATGTTGATATAATTCAATAAGCATAGATACTTGTTAGAGAACAAAGTATTGGATGGACCCGCGTTGAGATCACTACATGGGTTATTGTCATAAGTGAATCTCAAAGTAGTTATGTCTTAATCCTTTGACTTGAGATTGTCATAGTTTCCAACATAAGGACTATTATGTTTTAACATAACCAAACATTGTCTTTAATTGGACAATCATAAAGGTTATGATTGAGTATAATAGAAATTATGTAGAGGATAATGAACAATCAAGATAGGATTTGTCCCTCTCTCTGAGAGAGATATCTTCTGGGCCCCTTGATAAGTGAGACTGAGAAATGCATGGCCGTGCTCAAATGAATTGATAGTGTAATCAATATCATTTGAATTTATCAGTCTAATTAGAGATCGAGAAATCATAAGTTTGAACATTATAAGTTGGACATTGACCATGACTTATGTTCAAACTAGATATCGTGTGACAAAGGGATTAATACATGTTCTATTTATTAGGCTTTATAGGACTATTGATCCTCATATTAATTGGGTAGTCATAATGTCTTGCTAGAGGCCACTTATGACTTATGGGCCTTGTGAGACTGGGCTTATTGTCAATTAATGTGAGCCTATTGGGTCACACACAAAAGAACATTGTTGATGTGCTATGACATATTAATGGGCTAAAAGCTCGAAGCCCATTAATATAATTAATAATAATAAAGTGTTATTATTATTAATCATTAATATAATTAATAATAATAAAGTGTTATTATTATTAATAATTTTAATTATTAATTATTTATTATTATGAGATAATAATATTTAAAAGATCTGTAAATTTATCTGTAACTGTTACAGATAAAGGACTCTATCACATAAGATATTTGAGTATCTGCGAGATTGTGATAGTGGATTCTGAATACAACTCTTTTGGGAAAAGAGTTGTGGGAAAACAAAAGACTGAAACATATAAATACTCCTTCTATGAGTTATGGAGGTGATGTTAATTTTTGAAAAAAATTCAGTTTAACAGTTGCAGATTGTGGAGCACATAATCTATCCATCTTTGAGAGAGCTAGCACTCTAGAAGGATAGAAGACGTTCGTGTGGATACGATAGAGGGTGTTCGTTTGATAAAGCAGCACCATCAGTCCGGCATTGTATCTTCTTGACGAGATTAACAGGTTAGTCTCATATCCTTCCTTTGAAATAAACAAAGCACTCGGATTCTGGGAAAAGAAATCAAAGAGATTTTATTTTTCCACTGCACAATTTGGGTTGCAATAATCTTAGGATTTTCCAACAGTGGTATCAGAGCCAGGTTGTGCTTTTCGTTTAAGTTAATTATGCCATGATTGATATTATATATGCGATATATGTTTATTAGAATGGCATGATGATTATGGATGAATGATGGGATCATTTAGATAATTTTATTATAGTTAGAAAATTAAATTAAAATAAATAAATAATTAAAAAAAAAGAATTTTCCTAAAAATCGTGTGCTTGAAGAACACATTGCCACATCTACATCCACGACCAGCCGTGCCTAACGTTGAAGGCCAAGTCAGCATGCACTAGTGCTGATGGCCCAAAAATGAGGTCTTGCATGGCGCGGCTGCGACATGTTGATCGTGAGGATGGAGGAAGATCTGTGAAGGCCAAAGCAGCTCCATTCAACAACGCCTAATGATGGTGTTGAACACCTGTTGCTGGCATCGCACACTTGCCATGCGTAGTAGCCACTTCTGTGGCTGCTGGTCGGACGTGGCGGCGATTGCATGGCTGCTGTGGGTGGGAGCTGGTTTAGCTTGTTGCCACTGAAGGGGAGGGAGTGCTGTACGAATTGGTTTGGTCACCTCCCTCGCAATTCTGTCAATGTCGCGCACATGTGGCGGATGGGACATCGGTGGGTGCAAATGTTGCGTGTGCTTCCGGGGGTTGATCTGCCAACGCATGTGCAGAGATCTTCATGGGGCGGCTAGGGTTTCTTCCTAAGAAAGAAGATGATGCCCCAAATTACGATTCTGCCCCTGAAAATAAAAAATAAAAAAAAATTTAAATAAGAAAATAAATTCTAAATTATTATTTTCTTTTAGTCTTTAAATCAGATTTAAATGACTATATTTTATTATTTTGTCATATATTAGTATGAGATACTATGCATTATTGTCTATATATATATGTATGCATATAGGATGCTATAATATATATATGCAAGACAAAATAATTAAAATTAAAAGTTGAACCCTTACTCTAAAATTTTAAGTTTTAATGCCACCCATATATTAAATACCTATCAAGACTAAGATCACCAAAATACAGGTTTTGCCAAAGCAAAGTGCTTAGGTTATCCTAGTAAGATAGGATGAGTAATAGTTACTCATTTATTTAATTTTGGTTGAGCTTAATTAGGCTATCAAAACGGTTTTGGGCCTAAGGCATTAGATGGGGTATAACATGCATTTGACATATGATGTCAACACCTCATAATCTACGAGTTACATTAGATGTAATTGGTAAGGAGTTACCTACCTAAATAACTTAATTCTAAGCGTCATGCCAAAGCTGACTTAGAATTAGGTGAAATATGGATCTTAGCCCACTAAAATATTATTATTTTTGAGGGTTATATTTTAGTGGGAGATTATTATCACCTCACTATTAATTTACTAAATTGATTATATTTACATATTTTGTAGATAATTATGGCTGCTAATGACAATTCCACCTTATCACTGCGATCCATCCTTGAGAAGGATAAACTGAAAGAAAATGGGACTAATTTTGTTGATTGGTGATAGAACATATTTTAGTCCATTTTATCTTGATATTATTGATGATTATTTATATGATTTCCACTTAATTTAGTGCTTTTGACATTATTTTGCAGAAAATGGTGAAAAAGGATATTTTGGAGAAAATACCCTTAAAACTGCCTTAAATGGAGCAAAGGAGAGCAAGCCTGCCAAGTTGGAATCAAGTGAAGCTAAATAAGGAAAGTTCTAAATACGGAAAGTGGCAAAGAAGGAAAAAACTTTCAGCCAAAGCAATTTGAAATTGAAATTTTAAATCTCCAAGTAGCCTTTTCCTTATTCAAGAAGCCAAGTCTCAAGTTGCAATAAATGAAGAGCCAAATAAGGAAAGTATTTTGAATTTCAAATCTTCAAGATTCATATTCAAAATTTGAATTTCAAAATCCAGCTTATCAAGGAAGCCAAATCCAAAGATCACATGCTTGCCACCTCATGCCTTGCACATTCAAAATTCAAATTGCAAAAGGAGGCTCCACCTTCCTTATTAGTGCATGGGCGGCAAGGAGAGTGTGAAGGCAAGTCTTGGGCAACTTGGGCAGCATCTTAAAGACACTTGGGCAGAAAGCAAAGACCAAAAGACCCACTCCTTGCAATTGAAGACAAGCCACACGTCCAACCTCTTCACATGTGTGCATGGACAGCATGGAAGCACTTGGGCAGCATGGGCAACCACTCAAGACTCACGTGGGCAGCTTCTTGAAACCCTAAGACAGCACCTCAATTGCAAGGAGTGGGTCCTTTGATCTTTGCTTGCTGCCCTAGTGTCTTCAAGATGCTGCCCAAGCTGCCCAAGACTTGCCTTCACACTATCCTTGCCGCCCATGCACAAATAAGGAAGGTGGAGCCTTCCTTTACAATTTGAATTTTGAATGTGTAAGGCATAAGGTGGCAAGCATGTGATCTTTGGATTTAGCTTCCTTAATAAGCTGGATTTTGAAATTCAAAATTTGAATATGAATCTTGAAGATTTAAATTTCAAAATACTTTCCTTATTGGGTTCTTCATTTAGGGCAACTTGAGACTTGGCTTCTTGAATAAGGAAAAGGCTACTTGGAGATTTAAAATTTGAATTTCAAATTGCTTTGGCTGAATGTTCTTTCCTTCTTTGCCACTTTCCTTATTTAGAACTTTCCTTATTTAGCTTCACTTGAATTCAACTTGGCAGACTTGCTCTCCTTTGCTCCATTTAAGGCAGTTTTAAGGGGTTTTTCTCCAAAATGTCCTTTTTCACCATTTTCTGCAAAAGAATATCAAAAGCACTAAATTAAGTAGAAATCATGTAAATAATCATCAATAATATCAAGATAAAATGGACTAAAATATGATCTATCAACTGGTTTAGAAACTTGAGAATTGTTCTCAAGCAAGAGAAAAAGTCCTACGTGCTTGATGAAGTTGTCCCTGAACCACCTCCTGTTGATGCTACTAATGCTGTTAAGAACAAGCATAAGAAGCATATGGATGATTCTAATGACACTGGATGTCTTATGTTAGCAACTATATGCCCAGAACTTCAGAAGGATCTGGAGCACCTTGAGGCTTATGAGATGAATGTCCATCTCAAACAGGCTTTCCAACAGCAAGCTAGGCAGGATAGGTATGAAACCACCATTGCATTGCATGATTGCAAAATGGCTGAAGGTGAATCAGTTAGTTCTCATGTTTTGAAGATGAAAGGCTACATTGGTCACCTTGCTAGGCTTGGCTATCCTCTGAGTTTAGAACTCTCTACGGATCTGATCCTACATTCTTTATCCAGTAATTTCTCTCAGTTTGTCATGAACTATAACATGAATAATATGGAGAAATCCATTCCTGTGCTGCATGGGATGCTAAAGACAGATGAGGTAAATATCAAGAAAAGGCCTACCCAAATTTTGAATGTCAATAAGAGTAAGCCCATGAAAAATAAGGGAAAGCCCAAGTCTAAAGGTGGTAATGGGCCTAAGGGACGAGACAAGCCTAAATGGCAATCCAAGGCAAAAGTTCCTAAGGAAATAGTTCCTAAGGAAGGAATCTACTTCCATTGCAAGGAACCAGGGCATTGGAAGAGAAATTGCAAACTCTATTTGGATGAGTGTAAGAAGAAGAAGAGTAGTGAGACTACGACTTCGGGTATTTATGTTATAGATATTAATTTATCTATTTCTACTTCATGGGTATTGGATACCGGATGTAGTTCTCACATTTATACAAATGTGTAGGGTCTCAAAAGGTTTAGAAAACTGAAAAAGGGTAATGTGGACCTACGTTTAGGCAATGGAGCAAGAGTTGCTGCCTTAGCTGTAGGGACTTATGAACTTGTGTTGCCCAATGGGCTTTTGTTAATTTTGAACAATTGCTTTTATGTTCCTACTTTGAGTAGGAATATTTTTTCAGTTTCTGTTTTGGACGATGAAGGTTTTTCATTTCTTATTAAGAATAAGAAATGCTCCATTTATAATAAAGATTTGCTTTATTGTATTGCAAATTCATATGATGGCCTTTATGGACTGGCAAAATGCCCAATTTGTCTTTTCTTAAAATTTGGGGTTGTGAGGCTTATGTGAAATGCCCAATTTCAGATAAGCTAGCTCCAAAGTCTATCAAGTGCAATTTTGTGGGGTATCCTAAGGAAACCAAAGGATACTATTTCTATATTCCCTCAGAGAACAAAGTGTTTGTTGTTCGAAATGGTACCATTTTAGAAAAGGAATTTACCTCTCAGAGATTCAGTGGGAGTACAGTGCGACTTGAGGAAACTCAAGCACCACAAGTGAGCATTGAACCGCCAGTAGAACCGCTTCCAGAACCACAAACAGTTGTGGAAACTGAAAGGGTCACACAAGTCCCATGCAGATCTGATAGGACACATCATCAGCCTGAGAGATATGGATTTCTCATGACTGATAGTCGTGAACTTTTGCTCATTGATCAATATGAGCTTACTACCTATCAAGAGGCTATGTCAGGTCTAGATTCCGAGAAATGGCTTTGTGCCATGAAATCTGAAATGCAATCCATGTATGACAATCGAGTTTGGTCATTAATTGATACCCTTGAGGGTGTTAAGACTATTGGTTGCAAATGGGTTTTCAAGAAGAAAATCGACATGGATGGAAATGTGCATACCTACAAAGCAAGACTTGTTGCAAAAGGTTTCAAGCAAACTCATGGTATAGACTATGATGAGACCTTTTCGCCAGTTGCAATGCTTAAATCGGTTAGAATTCTCATTGCCATTGCTGTGTACTATGATTATGAGATATGGCAAATGGATATCAAAACAGCTTTACTTAATGGAAACTTGCTCGAGGATGTGTACATTACACAACCTGAGGGTTTTGTAATCCCTAAGAATTCTGGAAAGATTTGCAAGTTTCAGAGATCCATTTATGGATTGAAGCAAGCTTCTCGGAGTTGGAATCTTCATTTTGATGAGACAGTCAGGGACTTTGGATTCATAAAAAATGAAGATGAACCTTGTGTTTACAAGATGGTTAGTGGGAGTGTAGTTGTGTTTCTAGTCCTATATGTGGATGACATATTACTCATTGGAAATGATATCCCTACCTTGCAAAAGGTTAAGACTTGGTTAGGAAATTCTTTTTCAATGAAGGACTTAGGTGAGGCTGCATATATCCTTGGTGTTAAGATCTATAGGGATAGATCCAAGAGGATAATCGGTCTGAGTCAAAGTACTTATATTGACAAGGTTCTGAAAAGGTTCAGCATGCAAGATTCCAAAAGAGGATTCTTGCCCATGTCTCATGGTATTCATTTCAGCAAGAATCAATGTCCTATGACATCTGATGAGCGAGAACGGATGAATAAGACCCCTTATGCTTCTGCTATTAGATCTATCATGTATGCCATGTTATGTACTAGACCAGACGTCTCATATGCCTTGAGCACAACGAGTAGATATCAGGCAGATCCCGGTGAAAGTCACTGGACAACTGTTAAGAATATCCTAAAGTACCTTAGAAGGACTAAGGATGCATTCCTAGTTTATGGAGGTTTGGAAGACGAGCTAGTTGTAAGTGGTTACACAGATGCTAGTTTTCAAACCGACATAGATGACTTCAAATCGCAGTAAGGATTTGTATTCACTTTAAATGGTGGAGTTGTTAGCTGGAAAAGTTCCAAGTAGAGCACTGTTGTAACGACCCAAAAATCGGACCACTACCGGCGCTAGGATCCGGATCGGCTTAAGGCCGCCGGGACCCGTAGCAAGCCTGACATGTTACCTGTAAACCTGTTTAATCCCATACATGATCACAAACATACATAAAAATTAAAAAAAAAAACTTTACTTTCATACATTCTATCATACGCCAAACTCAACCTGTGTATGCACTGAACATATACATGATCATAAACTTGATCCCTCTGTGGGATCTCATCAATGCCCTCAATGGGCGATATACATGTTGAGTTGGCTAGACATAAACATCAATAACATTAAGATCATGTTTCAAAAAGGGATTACATTAATCTATGGTCAAGCACACTTCTAACCTCAATATCGTTACATTACATATCTATACATCATAATACAATCTGTCATGTCCACATTCTAACTATTACATACATATGACTTCATTACTCTTCTTGACTTTTTTGTCTAACCCGTACCTGCAAACCTGGGGAATTTGGGAGAGGGGTGAGCTACTAGAGCCCAGTGAGCAGAATAAATAAACATTACATTTTTTTTTAAATTCATGCTTTCATGAAATGCGTCACATCACAACAAGGCCACATCAAGGGTAAACCTGTCACCAGCTAGTCCCATCGTCATAATTATTGCCAGCGGCGTAGTCAAAGGCTCACTGGACTTCCTGTAAACATAGCATAACTTACACTGCCCCAAGGCCTTATTAGGCACTTGGTCTTGGCGTCCCATGGTGCCAGGGGCGTAGTCAAAGGCTCCCTGGTCTTTCTTTCTCATAGTGCCAGGGGCGTAGTCAAAGGCTCCTTGGTCTTCCTGCCAGGAACTAGTGGATCATCCAGTATTTACCCACATCAACAACATAATATTCAATGCAACATATTCGTGATGTCTAATGCAAGCAACCTAGAATATCACATGGCAATAGTGATGCATGAACATGCTCAAAATTATATTTCATTGATTTAAAACTTATGAGTTTATTCTACTCACCTTTGGCAGAAGCTTTACTGACTCGGGAGCAGCTGAACTCACTGCTGAGGTCCTCAGTTCCTCGGGTCCGAACCTACACAGGTGGACTCAAATGAGGGACCAACATACTACAACATATCTCTAAAAACATCCCCCAAAAACCCCCTAAAACATCATGAAAACATCACATAAAAACATGCAAGAAGTGGCTGAACAGGGCACTTTCGGCGGCAGGTTCGGCGGCCGAAAGTCCCTCCAGAGCCGAAAGTCAGGCACTTTCGGCGGTACCTTCGGCGGTCGAAAGTCCCAGACAGATCTGAAAGTCTTCTTTCGGGGGCAAGCTTCGGCAGCCGAATGCTGCCTCCACAAGGGGGTTCGGCGGCCGAAAGTTCCTTCGGATGCCGAACCTGGTTTCTCCCCAATGGGCAGAAACTTGGCTCACATGAGCCTCTTGCCTCCCAAAACCTCAAATCATGCATATAGCTCAACTAAAACATGCATACAAGTTCCTAGGGGTCTCAAACAATCAAATACCCCAACTACAACACTTCAAACACACACAATCAACACACATTGTTCAAAACATCAATATAAACCCATAACTCAACATATATCCTAACATGCCTTTCTACCCATAGATCTTGCATAAAACTTATTTAAAACACATAAGGAGCTTAAGATCGGCTCTTACCTCTTGAAGATCGAGAGGGAGACAACCTAAACTTGGAGATCCATGAAAATGAGCTCCTGAGTTCCCAAAGCTCCAAAACTTGTTTCAAAAGTTCAAAACCTTCAATGCAAGCTTAAAACTCAAGAAAAATGGTGGGGATTTGAAGGAAGAACACTAGATTTGGAAGAGGGAGGTCGGAAGCTAGTTGTGGCCGAAAATGGGAGAAAGCTCGCCCATTTCGGTCAAGTGACCCTTTTATAGGTGGCTGGCCAGGCCATGTTCGGGGGCCGAAAGTGCTTCCGCATGCATGCCATGTTCGACGGCCGAACTTGAGTTTCGGCGGCCGAACCTGGACTTCCCTCACTCATGCTTTCGGGGGCCTAACATGCCTCCCAAAACGCATGCATGTTCGGCGGCCGAACTTGACTTTCGGCGGCCGAACCTGGGTTTTCCTCCAAGGACTTTTCATGCAAAAACTCATTTAATTTCATACTTAAAACATTAAAATTCATGAAAACATTTTACAAAAACATGATTTTACCCTTCTAGAGGTCTCCGACATCCGAGATCCCACCGGACGGTAGGAATTCCGATACCGGAGTCTAGCCGGGTATTACATTCTCCCCCCCTTAAGAACATTCATCCTCGAATGTTCCTCAACTAGCACATGCATAGCAAACAACATATCATACACACAAAACACATAGAAACTAACCTTAAAAGAGATGAGGATATTGCCGGAGCATAGACTCCCGTGTCTCCCAAGTGCACTCTTCCAGATTGTGGTGGTTCCACAGGACTTTCACCATCGGGATTTCCTTGTTTCTCAGCTTCCTGATCTGGGTGTCTAGGATCCGCACTGGCTGCTCAACATAGGTGAGATCCTCTTGGATCTCCACATCAGGCTCACTAAGAACCTTGCCCGGATCTGACACGAACTTTCTCAACATAGAAACATGGAAAACTGGATGGATTCTCTCCATTGAAGCAGGTAAATCCAGCTTGTATGATACATTCCCAATCCTTTGCAGGACTTCAAAGGGTCCGATGTACCGCGGAGCCAGCTTACCCTTCTTCCCGAACCGAACCACTCCTTTCATAGGAGACACTTTGAGCAATACCAGATCCCCTTCCTGGAACTCTACTAGTCTTCTGCGGATGTCTGCATAACTCTTCTGTCTGCTTGCAGCCGTCTTGATTCTCTCTCTGATTAAGGGTACCACCCTGCTGGTGATCTCTACTAGCTCAGGCCCTGCCAAGGCCTTTTCCCCAACTTCCTCCCAGCAAACAGGTGACCTGCACTTCCTCCCATATAAAGCTTCATATGGAGCCATCCCGATGCTAGCATGATGGCTGTTATTGTAGGCAAACTCCACCAAAGGTAGATGTTGCCTCCAAGAACCGCCAAAGTCCAGCACACACATCCTTAGCATATCTTCTATGGTCTGGATGGTCCTCTCTGACTGTCCGTCTGTCTGTGGATGGAAGGCAGTGCTAAAATCTAACCTGGTACCCATGGCATCCTGCAGACTTCGCCAAAACCTGGAGGTGAACTGGGGCCCTCTATCTGACACTATAGAAACAGGAACCCCATGCAGTCTGACTATCTCATCAATGTACACCTACGCCAACTTGTCCACAGAATAGCCACTCCTGACAGGGATGAAGTGAGCAGATTTGGTGAGTCTGTCCACAATCACCCATATGGAGTCCAATCTGTTGGACGTCGCCGGTAACCCCACTACGAAGTCCATAGCTATATTCTCCCATTTCCACTCTAGAATAGGTAGCGGGTTAAGCATTCCAACAGGCTTCTGATGTTCCAGCTTCACCCTCTGACACACTTCGCAGGCTGACACAAACTGTGCCACTTCTCTCTTCATAGCTGGCCACCAATAAACCTTCTTCAGATCTTGATACATCTTGGTGGCTCCGGGGTGAATGCTGTATCTTGCATTATGAGCCTCTCTCATAATGTCTCCTTTTAGCTCTATGTCATCTGGTACACAAAGTCGACTCCCATAGCGGAGGATCCCCTTATTTTCGAATCTGAACTCACTGTCCTTGCCTGACTGAACAGTCCTGGCTATCTTCACTAACTCTGCATCCTCATGCTGTTTCTGAGCCACCTGCTCCAGAAACACGGGTGTCACTTTCATCTGGGCCACCAAGGCACCTGTACCAGATAACTCCATCTGTAAACCTTCCTCAACGAGCTTGTAGAACTCCTTCACCACTGGTCTCCTCTCTGCCGTGATGTGGGATAGACTGCCTAGTGATTTCCGGCTTAGGGCGTCTGCCACAACATTCGCCTTACCCGGATGATACTGAATCTTGCAATCATAGTCACTCAGCAGCTCTACCCATCTCCTCTGTCTCAAGTTCAAATCTCTTTGACTCAGGATGTATTGCAGGCTCTTATGATCTGTAAAGATCTCACATTTAACCCCATAGAGGTAGTGCCTCCACATCTTGAGTGCAAAGATTACTGCTGCCATCTCAAGGTCATGCGTGGGGTAATTCAACTCATGCTTCTTCAGCTGCCTAGAAGCATAAGCAATCACCCTCTCATTCTGCATCAGTACACAACCCAGTCCCACACGGGACGCATCGCAAAAGACTGTAAAGTCCTCACCACTAGATGGCAGAGCTAAAACTGGTGCTGAAGTCAACCTCTTCTTGAGCTCTTCAAAACTCTCCTCGCACTGGTCGGTCCACAGAAATTTCTAATTCTTCCTGGTCAGTCTGGTCAGAGGAGCTGCTATCTTTGAGAAGTCCTGAACGAACCTCCTGTAGTAACCTGCCAAACCCAAGAAACTCCTGATCTCGGTCACTGAAGTGGGTCTAGGCTAGTTAGCCACAGTTTCTGTCTTCTTGGGGTCTACCTCAACCCTATTCTCTGACACTACATGCCCTAAGAACGAAATGCTCCTCAGCCAGAACTCACATTTAGAGAACTTGGCATACAAGCCATGCTCCCTTAAAGTCTGTAGAACCAATCTCAGATGATGGGCATGCTCCTCTGCATTCCTGGAATACACCAAGATATCATCTATGAAGACAATAACGAAGTGATCCAGGTACTGGCTAAACACTCTGTTCATCAGGTCCATGAATGCTGCAGGGGCGTTGGTTAACCCGAACGGCATCACAAGGAACTCAAAATGCCCATATCTGGTCCTGAAAGCTGTCTTTGGCACATCTTCTTCTCTGATCCTCAACTGATGGTACCCCGATCTCAGATCTATTTTGGAGAAACAACCCGCTCCTGCTAGCTGGTCGAATAGATCATCGATCCTTGGCAATGGGTACTTGTTCTTGGTAGTGACTTTGTTCAACTGCCTGTTGTCGATACAAAGTCTAAGGGATCCATCCTTCTTTCTCACAAACAGAACTGGAGCACCCCAAGGTGAGGTACTCGGTCGGATGAAACCCTTGTCTACCAGCTCTTGCAACTGCTCTTTCAACTCTTTCAATTCTGCTGGTGCCATCCTGTAGGGAGGGATAGAGATCGGTCGGGTTCCAGGCATCAGTTCTATCTCGAACTCTATCTCCCTAGCAGGTGGTAAACCTGGCAGCTCGTCTGGGAACACATCTAAGAACTCTCTAACCACTGGCACCGAGGCGGGCTCTCTGACCTGACTGCTAAGCTCTCTCACATGAGCCAAATACCCCTGACATCCCCTCCTGAGCAACCTACGAGCTTGAAGAGCTGATATCAGACCTCTAGGTGTACCCCTCCTGTCTCCTCTGAAGACAACCTCAGACCCATCCTGACCTCTGAACCTGACTACCTTGTCCCTGCAGTCCAAGGTAGCACCATGGGTAGATAACCAGTCCATCCCTAGAATGACGTCAAAATCTGTCAAATCTAGAACCACTAGGTCGGCGGACAAGCATCTTCCCTCAACAAACACAGGACTACACTGGCAGACTGACTCTGCCACAGATGGATCACACTTGGGTCCACTGACCCAGAGAGGACACTCTAACCCGGAAGTCATCAGACCTAACCTCCCCATGGCTCTCGGAGCAATAAAAGAATGAGATGCACCAGGGTCCATCAAGGCATATGTAACAGCCCGGCCTTCCTCTAGGTCCGGCACTGTTACCGCTCACGGCCCAGGGCTATCCCTCGCCTGGCCTCTTGCCACCTCGGGCTTTCCACTGGCGTCGTGAGCAGCTCTTAACATCCCTTCACCCTCACGGGTTCCAGGCAGGATTTGTCCCTCGGGGGAGCCATTACGGCCCACCCTAGCCCGAGTGGATTTGGCCCAATTCCTTCCTCTGGGAATTAGGTCGCCTCCCCCACTGCTCGAACCCTTGACCTCCCACTTTAAGGGAATAGTCTGGTGAGAGTGAGTACCAATTGTGCCATTGGAACAATTGGTACTCACTCTCACCAGACTATTCCCTTAAAGTGGGAGGTCAAGGGTTCGAGCAGTGGGGGAGGCGACCTAATTCCCAGAGGAAGGAATTGGGCCAAATCCACTCGGGCTAGGGTGGGCCGTAATGGCTGCCTGGAACCCGTGAGGGTGAAGGGATGTTAAGAGCTGCTCACGACGCCAGTGGAAAGCCCGAGGTGGCAAGAGGCCAGGCGAGGGATAGCCCTGGGCCGTGAGCGGTAACAGTGCCGGACCCAGAGGAAGGCCGGGCTGTTACATAAAAAGGCGCCTTTTTATGTAAGGGCCCGGACGTGATCCCCGGCACTGTTACCGTTCACGGCCCAGGGCTATCCCTCGCCTGGCCTCTTTGCCACCTCGGGCTTTCCACTGGCGTCGTGAACAGCTCTTAACATCCCTTCACCCTCACGGGTTCCAGGCAGGATTTGTCCCTCGGGGGAGCCATTACGGCCCGCCCTAGCCCGAGTGGATTTGGCCCAATTCCTTCCTCTGGGAATTAGGTCGCCTCTCCCACTGCTCGAACCCTTGACCTCCCACTTTAAGGGAATAGTCTGGTGAGAGTGAGTACCAATTGTGCCATTGGAACAATTGGTACTAACTCTCACCAGACTATTCCCTTAAAGTGGGAGGTCAAGGGTTCGAGCAGTGGGGGAGGCGACCTAATTCCCAGAGGAAGGAATTGGGCCAAATCCACTCGGGCTAGGGTGGGCCGTAATGGCTGCCTGGAACCCGTGAGGGTGAAGGGATGTTAAGAGCTGCTCACGACGCCAGTGGAAAGCCCGAGGTGGCAAGAGGCCAGGCGAGGGATAGCCCTGGGCCGTGAGCGGTAACAGTGCCGGACCCAGAGGAAGGCCGGGCTGTTACATAAAAAGGCGCCTTTTTATGTAACAGCCCGGACGTGATCCCCGGCACTGTTACCGTTCACGGCCCAGGGCTATCCCTCGCCTGGCCTCTTTGCCACCTCGGGCTTTCCACTGGCGTCGTGAACAGCTCTTAACATCCCTTCACCCTCACGGGCTCCAGGCAGGATTTGTCCCTCGGGGGAGCCATTACGGCCCGCCCTAGCCCGAGTGGATTTGGCCCAATTCCTTCCTCTGGGAATTAGGTCGCCTCCCCCACTGCTCGAACCCTTGACCTCCCACTTTAAGGGAATAGTCTGGTGAGAGTGAGTACCAATTGTTCCATTGGAACAACTTCATATAGTCGGTCATCTTGACCTTGCTCCCACTGGCTGAGCTAGATCTAGGAGGTTGAGCAACTGGGGCTGCTGGTTCCGTAGGTGGTGGAGGTGGGGCAACATTTTCTGTGGTAGGGTTTTCTGGATTTGGATAGTAAGGTGGGGGTGGATACATTGGGTACTGGGAGTATGGTGGGTAGTAAGGTGGGTATGGCATCTGTGTGGGATAAGGGCTGAAGCTATGGTAATCCGATGTGCCTCCCATCGAATACCCGGGATGTTGTGAGAAGTGTGGGTAGTGGGGTGGCTGAACAAATCCCGAGGCCTGAGTGCCTCCTTGGGACTCTCCCATACCTTCCTCTGACATGCTAACTCCCAGATTGCCATCCCTTCTCTGTTCTACATCCATATCATCCCCCATGCCCTCAGACATTCCTCCCTGAACTGTTCCTCTGACTGATCTGCTTCATCCCAGATCCAAAGACCTTCTAGGGTCTCTTGCTGCTCTTTCTCTGTTAGACCTACTAGACATTACCCTAGGCAATGCTGGAGGACAGGCGCTCATGCCCTCATCCTCAGGTGGTACTCTAGTCAATATTGCTGATCGACGAGTTCCCCTCATCCTGTTTTCTGAAAAACAGTACACATAGCACAAACATTAGCATCATATGGTTCATGTGGGCACACATGAACCCGCATCACATACATCACATATCAGCATATCATAAATGCACATGCATATTATCATGGCATTTCACATCATCATGCAAGACAGGACTCCACATCCTATCCTAGTGGACATGATCTTTTCCTATTGTGCTTGACCTTCTGTAACATCTATGAGCCCGACACTCTAGGTCCGACCATATGAACCTAGGGCTCTGATACCACTCTGTAACGACCCGAAAATCGGACCGCTACCGGCGCTAGGATCCGGATCGGCTTAAGGCCGCCGGGACCCGTAGCAAGCCTGACATGTTACCTGTAAACCTGTTTAATCCCATACATGATCACAAACATACATAAAAATTAAAAAAAAAACTTTACTTTCATACATTCTATCATACGCCAAACTCAACCTGTGCATGCACTGAACATATACATGATCATAAACTTGATCCCTCTGTGGGATCTCATCAATGCCCTCAATGGGCGATATACATGCTGAGTTGGCTAGACATAAACATCAATAACATTAAGATCATGTTTCAAAAAGGGATTACATTAATCTATGGTCAAGCACACTTCTAACCTCAATATCGTTACATTACATATCTATACATCATAATACAATCTGTCATGTCCACATTCTAACTATTACATACATATGACTTCATTACTCTTCTTGACTTTCCTGTCTAACCCGTACCTGCAAACCTGGGGAATTTGGGAGAGGGGTGAGCTACTAGAGCCCAGTG
This sequence comes from Manihot esculenta, assembly GCF_001659605.2. Lineage (NCBI taxonomy): Eukaryota > Viridiplantae > Streptophyta > Magnoliopsida > Malpighiales > Euphorbiaceae > Manihot > Manihot esculenta. The sequence goes on from NC_035177.2 coordinate 16,099,231, forward strand.
AGCAGAATAAATAAACATTACATTTTTTTTTAAATTCATGCTTTCATGAAATGCGTCACATCACAACAAGGCCACATCAAGGGTAAACCTGTCACCAGCTAGTCCCATCGTCATAATTATTGCCAGCGGCGTAGTCAAAGGCTCACTGGACTTCCTGTAAACATAGCATAACTTACACTGCCCCAAGGCCTTATTAGGCACTTGGTCTTGGCGTCCCATGGTGCCAGGGGCGTAGTCAAAGGCTCCCTGGTCTTTCTTTCTCATAGTGCCAGGGGCGTAGTCAAAGGCTCCCTGGTCTTTCTGCCAGGAACTAGTGGATCATCCAGCATTTACCCACATGAACAACATAATATTTGTAACAGCCCGTAAACCGAACTGCCACCGGCACTAGGATCCAGATCGACTTAAGGTCGCCGGGACCCGTAGTAAGCCTGCTATCCTGTCTGTATACCTGTGAAATCCCATACATGATCAGGCATTTTCTGTAAAAACATAAAACTTTTCTTTCTTCCAAGGCTTAACCTGTGCATGCACTCTCTCTGTGCTCTACCAATCCCTACTAGAGCTCCTCATGGCTCTAGGCGGATCAATCTCATAATGTTAAGCCTGGTTTTGCTCATAAACATCCACAATAAAGAAACATACATAAACTGATCATGTGAAAAGAACAAGGGATTACATCTCTTATAGTCAAGCACCATTCTATACACTGTACATATACATTATCTCTATACATATACATGTCCACACTAACTATTACAAAACTCTGTACTCTTCCTGTACCCTGCTGAGTTCTCTCTGATCTCTGAACCTGCACAACTGAAGTTAGGGGAGAGGGATGAGCTACGATAGCCCAGTGAGTAGAATAGGCAAATACAGGTGATAAAACATGCTCTCATGGAATGCAACACATAATCACATAACCTCGACCGGACGGATCAAAACTCCCTCTATCTCATCTGGGGTACCTAAGTACCATGTGCCTGGTCCCCGTAGGGCTGTTCCAGGTCTTTATGCCTGGTCCTTGTAAGGCTGTTCCAGGTCTTTCCTCTGAGGGCTAATGAATCCTCACGAAGTCCGTGCCGTCTCACAGAAGCAATGTACAAGGAGCCATGCCAAGTACAAGGATAAATGCAATGCATCATCTTTGTGTACACTAATGCACTCACCCTAGAGCATATTCATGATGCATGAAGCATGATAAAATCTCAGTTCTCATATTAAAACATTAAGTTAAATTCCACTCACCTGGTTATCTCTGAACTGACTCTGCAGGTTCTGACCCTGGACTCACTGCTGACCTCCCTGATTCCTCTGGTCCGTACCTACACAGGTGGACTCAAATGAGGGACTAAACTCACTCAAGAACATCTCTACGAAACTCCCCAAAACCCCTCTAAACAAACCTCAAACCATCACATAAAACATGCAAAGGAAAGCTGGACAGGGCACTTTCGGCGGCAGGTTCGGCGGCCGAAACCCCACTCCAGAGACGAAACTCATGCATGTTCGGCGGCACCTTCGGCGGCCGAAGGTCTCGTCCAGAGACGAAACTCACACACTTTCGGCGGCCGAACTCCCTCTTTCGGCGGCCGAAAACCCTTTCTAAACTGAAAGCCTAGCTTTCAGGGGCAACCTTTGGCAGTCGAAACTGCCTCCACAAAGGGTTTGGCGGCCGAACCTTCCTTCGGCGGCCGAACCTGGTTTTGCCCGAAGGACAGAACCCTGCTCTGTTTCATGCAAACTTTGCCCAAAAACCTACCAACATGCATATCAACTACTCCCAACTAGCATATACACATATATATGCACAAAGGGGTCTAAACCTATCCTAAACCCCAAACAAACATAGCACATAACACTTAAACAGGCTGGAACACCACAAATCACCAAAAACCTCACCTAAACCTAAACATGCAAACTACCCATACAAACTTCATAAAACCTTTCAAAATCATCAAAGAAGCTCAGGATCTTCACTTACCTCTTACACAACTTGAGGATGAAGGATCCTAACGTGGAGCTCTTCCAAAGCTCCAAGCTTCAAAACTTGCTTCTTTTGCTCAAAACCTTCATAAACCACCAAAACTCTTAAAACTCTTGAAAGATTTGATGAAAATCATGGAAAACATGAAAGTCAACGTAGGAGAGGCTGAAACTCACCTCTGGCTGCAAGTGGAGGAGAAATAACCTCCTTCCACCGACCCTTGGCCCTTTTATAGGTGGCTGGCCAGACCACCTTCGGCAGCCGAACGTGAAGCCGCAACCATGCAATGTTCGGCGGCCGAAAGTGACCTTCGGCGGCCGAACCTTTGCATTTCTCCCTTGTTGCTTTTCTTTCAAAACTCAAGTCTTTTAACATTTCAAAACATGAAAACAAGTGAAAATACCTTGGAAAACATATGTATTACCCTTCTCGAGGGTTCCGACACCCGAGATTCCACCGGACTACAGGAATTCCGATGCCGGACTCGAGCCGGGTATTACATTCTCCCCCCCTTAAGAACATTCGTCCCCGAATGTCCCGAACACAACATAAACACATAGAAAAGGGGAAAAACTAACCTTAAAACAGATATGGGTATTGCTGGAGCATGGACTCCCGAGTCTCCCACGTGCACTCTTCTAGGTTGTGGTGGTTCCACAGAACTTTCACCATTGGTATCTCCTTGTTTCTCAGCTTTCTGATCTGGGTGTCAAGGATCCGCACTGGCTGCTCTACATAGGTGAGATCACTTAAGATTTCCACCTCAGGTTCACTCAGAACCTTTTCTGGATCTGACACAAACTTTCTCAACATAGAAACATGGAATACCGGGTGAATTCGTTCCATCGAAGCCGGTAAATCTAGCTTATACGATACAGGCCCGATCTTCTGCAAGATCTCAAAGGGACCAATGTACCGTGGGGCCAGTTTACCCTTCTTTCCAAACCGATCCACTCCCTTCATCGGAGACACCTTAAGCAATACCATATCCCCCTCCTGGAACTCTCTTTGCTTCCTACGGATGTCTGCATAACTTTTCTGTCTGCTTACCGCTGTTCTGATTCTCTCTCTGATGATAGGCACTAACTTGCTGGTTATCTCAACTAACTCTGGCCCTGCAAGAGTTTGCTCTCCTATCTCTTCCCAGCAAACAGGTGTTCGGCACTTCCTCCCATACAAAGCTTCATAAGGGGCCATCCCTATGCTAGCATGATGGCTGTTGTTGTAGGCAAACTCCACCAGAGGTAGATGCTGCCTCCAAGAACCGCCAAAGTCTAACACACACATTCTCAACATATCTTCAATGGTCTGGATGGTTCTCTCAGACTGACCGTCTGTCTGTGGATGGAAAGCAGTGCTGAAATCTAACCTTGTGCCCATTTCCGTTTGCAGACTCCGCCAAAACCTGGAGGTGAACTGAGGTCCTCGATCTGATACTAGCGACACTGGAACTCCATGCAACCTTACTACCTCGTCTACATACACCTGCGCCAACTTGTCTACAGAGTAGGTACTCCTGACTGGAAGGAAGTGAGCAAATTTAGTGAGTCTATCCACAATCACCCAGATGGAGTCTAGTCTGTTAGACATCGCCGGTAAGCCCACTACAAAATCCATCGCTATGTTCTCCCATTTCCATTCTGGAATCGGCAGTGGGTTAAGCATTCCAGCCGGCTTCTGGTGCTCTAGCTTCACCCTTTGACATGTCTCGCAGGCTGACACGAACTGTGCCACTTCTCTCTTCATTGCTGGCCACCAATACACCCTTCTCAGATCTTGATACATCTTGGTGGCTCCCGGGTGAATGCTATACCTCGCATTATGAGCTTCCCTCATAATGTCTGCCTTCAAACTGCTATCATCTGGTACACATAACCTCTTACCGTGCCGAAGAATCCCCTCACTATCAAATCTGAACTCTGTACTGTTGCCCGACTGAACAGTCCTGGCAATCTTTACTAACTCGGGGTCTTCGTGCTGTTTCAGAGCCACTTGCTCTAGAAACACTGGTGTCACTCTCATCTGTGCGATCAAAGCACCTGTACCAGATAATTGCAACTGTAACCCTTCTTCCACAAGCTTGTAGAAATCCTTCACCACCGGTCTTCTCTCTACTGCAATGTGGGATAAACTGCCAAGTGATTTTCGGCTTAAGGCATCAGCTACAACATTAGCCTTGGCCGGATGATACTGGATCTTACAATCATAATCACTGAGCAATTCTACCCACCGTCTCTGCCTCAAGTTTAACTCTCTCTGACTTAAGATGTGCTGCAGGCTCTTATGATCTGTATAGATCTCACATTTTACCCCATAGAGGTAATGCCTCCACATCTTAAGTGCAAAGATAACAGCTGCCATCTCCAGATCGTGTGTCGGGTAATTCAGCTCGTGCTTCTTCAGCTGTCTAGAAGCATAAGCTATCACTTTGTCATTCTGCATCAACACACAACCTAACCCCACTCGGGATGCATCACAGAACACTGTGAAATCTTCATCACTGATCGGCAGCGCTAACACCGGGGCTGAAGTTAACCGTCTCTTCAACTCTGCAAAACTTTCCTCACATTCCTCTGACCACATAAACTTTTGATTCTTTCTGGTTAGTCTGGTCATAGGAGCAGCTATCTTCGAAAAGTCCTGAACAAACCTCCGATAGTAGCCTGCCAAACCCAGAAAACTCTTGATCTCGGTCACTGTAGTGGGTGTAGGCTAGTTGGCTACTGCCTCTACCTTTTTGGGATCTACTGCTATACCATCCTCTGATATAACATGTCCCAAAAAGGAAATGCTCCTTAGCCAGAACTCGCACTTGGAGAACTTGGCATACAAGCCATGCTCTCTCAAGGTTTGCAGCACTATCCGCAGATGATGGGCATGCTCCTCTGCATTCCTGGAGTACACCAAGATATCATCAATAAAGATGATCACAAAACGATCCAAGTACTCCCTAAAAACCCTGTTCATGAGATCCATGAATGCTGCAGGGGCGTTAGTCAACCCGAACGGCATCACAAGGAACTCATAATGCCCATATCTGGTTCTGAACGCAGTCTTGGATACATCTCCTTCCCTGATCTTCAACTGGTGGTATCCGGATCTCAGATCTATTTTAGAAAAACAACCTGCTCCTGCCAGTTGGTCGAATAGATCATCGATCCTGGGTAACGGATACTTGTTTTTGATAGTGACTTTGTTCAACTGTCTGTAGTCGACACAAAGTCTCAGCGGTCCATCCTTCTTTCTGACAAACAATACTGGAGCACCCCAGGGTGAGGTACTCGGGCGGATGAAACCCTTAGCTACCAAATCCTGTAACTGCTCTTTCAACTCTCGCAACTCTGCTGGTGCCATCCTATAGGGAGGAATAGAGATCGGTCTGGCATTGGGCATCAACTCAATCTCGAACTCTATTTCCCTATCCGGTGGTAGTCCTGGAAGCTCTTCAGGAAACAAATCTGGGAAGTCTCTAACAACTGGTACTGAGGATGGTTCCCTAATCTGACTGTCTAGCTTTCTCACATAAGCTAGGAACCCCTGACACCCCTTCCTTAACATTCTACGAGCCTGGAGGGCTGATATCAAACCCCTAGGTGTCCCTCTCCTGTCTCCTCTGAAGACACACTCTGACCCATCCTGGTCTCTGACACTGACTACCTTGTCTCTACAGTTCAGGGTAGCATCATACGTAGATAACCAGTCCATCCCTAGAATGACATCAAAATCTGTCAACTCTAGAACCACCAGGTCAGCTGGAAGGTATCTACCCTCTATGCACACCGGACTGAACCGACAGACTGACTCTGCCAAAGATGGATCACATTTGGGTCCACTGACCCATAGAGGACACTCTAACTCAGACACTATCAGACCCAACCTCTCTGCAGCTCTAGAAGAAATGAAAGAGTGAGAAGCACCGGGGTCCATTAAAGCATACACCGCTGAACACCCAATGATGAGATTACCTGACACCACCGTGTTCGACGTGTCTGCCTCCTGCTGAGTCAGGGTGAAAATCCGTGCTGGGGCTGACGGACCTGCACCTCGGGAACCCATCCCTGATGAAGAGGCTACCCCTCTTCCTCTTCCTCTGCCACTGCTTGGTGGAATGGCTGAAGCTACTGGCTGTACTACACTGCCCGTACTCATCTGCTGGGATGGTGCAACCAAAGTCGCCTGAGGACATTCCCGTGCATAATGTCCCTCCTGCCCACATCTATAGCAGGCTGTGGATCCCAACTGACAAGCTCCTCTATGCTGTTTGCCACACCTCTTGCACACTGGAAAATCTGCGCCAGAACTAGAGCCACTACTCATTCCCAGACCTGACTTAAGTCTGTTCCAGAACTTGCCTCTCTTTCCTCTGAATTTCTCCCATCTCTTCTTACTTGCACTTGCTGTACCCTGTGAGGAAGAACCTGGTTTAACACCAGAAGACTGTGCCTTGACTACACCTTGACTTATGGCACTGGCCTCCATCTTTCTAGCAGCATCCACAATAGAGTGGAAACTTTCCTTCTCCGCATGAAGAATTAAAGAGAAATACCTGGGATGAAGCCTTGTGGCATATCTCTTTGCCTTCTTCTGATCTGTATCATATGCCTGACCGACATATGGCAACAATTCCAGGAACTTATCTGTATAGTCATCAACGCTCATCTCCTCCGTCTGTCGCAACTGCTCAAACTCCACAACTTTTAGTTCCCTGGAACTGTCAGGAAAAGCCCATCCAACAAATTCGTTGGCGAACTCTTCCCATGTCATACTCTCAAGTCTCGGGTCCACATAGTTCTTGAACCATTCTCTAGCTTTCTTACACTTTAACGTGAACCCTGCCATCTCAATGGCTCTGCTGTCATCAGCTCCCAACTCACTTGTTATCATTCTAACTGCACTGAGATACTCAAAGGGATCATCTCCTGTATTGAATTTAGGAGCATCCAACTTTAAGTACTCGGTCATCTTCACCTTACTTCCCCCTGAAGAACTGGGTTGCTGTGCTTCCACAACAGGGGCTACTGGTTCAGGAGGTGGTGGTGGAGGAACTGGTTCCCTCACTTCAGGTTGTACTGGACTTGGATGAACAGGTGGGGGTGGATACATGTGATATGGTGGATAAAAGGAAGGATAGGGCATATATGGCATGTAGGGTGGATATGGGGCAAAGCTGGAGTAATCCGACGTGCCTCCCATCGGATACTCTGGGCCCTGTGGAAAGGGTGGATAACCAAACCCCGAGGCCTGCATGCCTCCCTGGGACTCCCCCATACCTTCTTCTGACCTTCCTACACCCATGCTTGCATCTCTACTCTGATCCTCTTCCATCACACCTCTTTCTTCTACTGACCTTCCCCTTCTGCTTACTCCTCTCCTGCTCTCGTCAGAAGACCTTCTAGGGTCTCGTGACGTTCCTTCCCTGCTTGACCTGTGAGATCTTGCCCTTGGCAAGGCAGGTGGACGAGCAGCTGTACCCTCACTTACAGGTGGGACTCTAGTCAATCTCGCGGATCGATGAGTTCCTCGCATCTTCACTCTCTGGAAAACAACAAATCACATAACACATCAGCAACACATCAAAAACATGCACATGCATAACTCAGGGCATTGCACATCAGCATAACATCCTATCCTCGTGGACATGTTTTTCCTATGGTGCTTGACCTGCTAAACCTCTCTATGAGCCCAACTCTCTCTCTATAGGTCCGACCATGTGAACCTAGGGCTCTGATACCAATCTGTAACAGCCCGTAAACCGAACTGCCACCGGCACTAGGATCCAGATCGACTTAAGGTCGCCGGGACCCGTAGTAAGCCTGCTATCCTGTCTGTATACCTGTGAAATCCCATACATGATCAGACATTTTCTGTAAAAACATAAAACTTTTCTTTCTTCCAAGGCTTAACCTGTGCATGCACTCTCTCTGTGCTCTACCAATCCCTACTAGAGCTCCTCATGGCTCTAGGCGGATCAATCTCATAATGTTAAGCCTGGTTTTGCTCATAAACATCCACAATAAAGAAACATACATAAACTGATCATGTGAAAAGAACAAGGGATTACATCTCTTATAGTCAAGCACCATTCTATACACTGTACATATACATTATCTCTATACATATACATGTCCACACTAACTATTACAAAACTCTGTACTCTTCCTGTACCCTACTGAGTTCTCTCTGATCTCTGAACCTGCACAACTGAAGTTAGGGGAGAGGGATGAGCTACGATAGCCCAGTGAGTAGAATAGGCAAATACAGGTGATAAAACATGCTCTCATGGAATGCAACACATAATCACATAAACTCGACCGGACGGATCAAAACTCCCTCTATCTCATCTGGGGTACCTAAGTACCATGTGCCTGGTCCCCGTAGGGCTGTTCCAGGTCTTTATGCCTGGTCCTCGTAAGGCTGTTCCAGGTCTTTCCTCTGAGGGCTAATGAATCCTCACGAAGTCCGTGTCGTCTCACAGAAGCAATGTACAAGGAGCCATGCCAAGTACAAGGATAAATGCAATGCATCATCTTTGTGTACACTAATGCACTCACCCTAGAGCATATTCATGATGCATGAAGCATGATAAAATCTCAGTTCTCATATTAAAACATTAAGTTAAATTCCACTCACCTGGTTATCTCTGAACTGACTCTGCAGGTTCTGACCCTGGACTCACTGCTGACCTCCCTGATTCCTCTGGTCCGTACCTACACAGGTGGACTCAAATGAGGGACTAAACTCACTCAAGAACATCTCTACGAAACTCCCCAAAACCCCTCTAAACAAACCTCAAACCATCACATAAAACATGCAAAGGAAAGCTGGACAGGGCACTTTCGGCGGCAGGTTCGGCGGCCGAAACCCCACTCCAGAGACGAAACTCATGCATGTTCGGCGGCACCTTCGGCGGCCGAAGGTCTCGTCCAGAGACGAAACTCACACACTTTCGGCGGCCGAACTCCCTCTTTCGGCGGCCGAAAACCCTTTCTAAACCGAAAGCCTAGCTTTCGGGGGCAACCTTTGGCAGCCGAAACTGCCTCCACAAAGGGTTCGGCGGCCGAACCTTCCTTCGGCGGCCGAACCTGGTTTTGCCCGAAGGACAGAACCCTGCTCTGTTTCATGCAAACTTTGCCCAAAAACCTACCAACATGCATATCAACTACTCCCAACTAGCATATACACATATATATGCACAAAGGGGTCTAAACCTATCCTAAACCCCAAACAAACATAGCACATAACACTTAAACAGGCTGGAACACCACAAATCACCAAAAACCTCACCTAAACCTAAACATGCAAACTACCCATACAAACTTCATAAAACCTTTCAAAATCATCAAAGAAGCTCAGGATCTTCACTTACCTCTTACACAACTTGAGGATGAAGGATCCTAACGTGGAGCTCTTCCAAAGCTCCAAGCTTCAAAACTTGCTTCTTTTGCTCAAAACCTTCATAAACCACCAAAACTCTTAAAACTCTTGAAAGATTTGATGAAAATCATGGAAAACATGAAAGTCAACGTAGGAGAGGCTGAAACTCACCTCTGGCTGCAAGTGGAGGAGAAATAACCTCCTTCCACCGACCCTTGGCCCTTTTATAGGTGGCTGGCCAGACCACCTTCGGCAGCCGAACGTGAAGCCGCAACCATGCAATGTTCGGCGGCCGAAAGTGACCTTCGGCGGCCGAACCTTTGCATTTCTTCCTTGTTGCTTTTCTTTCAAAACTCAAGTCTTTTAACATTTCAAAACATGAAAACAAGTGAAAATACCTTGGAAAACATATGTATTACCCTTCTCGAGGGTTCCGACACCAGAGATTCCACCGGACTACAGGAATTCCGATGCCGGACTCGAGCCGGGTATTACAATATTCAATGCAACATATTCGTGATGTCTAATGCAAGCAACCTAGAATATCACATGGCAATAGTGATGCATGAACATGCTCAAAATTATATTTCATTGATTTAAAACTTATGAGTTTATTCTACTCACCTTTGGCAGAAGCTTTACTGACTCGGGAGCAGCTGAACTCACTGCTGAGGTCCTCGGTTCCTCGGGTCCGAACCTACACAGGTGGACTCAAATGAGAGACCAACATACTACAACATATCTCTAAAAACATCCCCCAAAAACCCCCTAAAACATCATGAAAACATCACATAAAAACATGCAAGAAGTGGCTGAACAGGGCACTTTCGGCGGCAGGTTCGGCGGCCGAAAGTCCCTCCAGAGCCGAAAGTCAGGCACTTTCGGCGGCACCTTCGGCGGCCGAAAGTCCCAGACAGATCCGAAAGTCTTCTTTCAGGGGCAAGCTTCGGCAGCCGAATGCTGCCTCCACAAGGGGGTTCGGCGGCCGAAAGTTCCTTCGGCTGCCGAACCTGGTTTCTCCCCAATGGGCAGAAACTTGGCTCACATGAGCCTCTTGCCTCCCAAAACCTCAAATCATGCATATAGCTCAACTAAAACATGCATACAAGTTCCTAGGGGTCTCAAACAATCAAATACCCCAACTACAACACTTCAAACACACACAATCAACACACATTGTTCAAAACATCAATATAAACCCATAACTCAACATATATCCTAACATGCCTTTCTACCCATAGATCTTGCATAAAACTTATTTAAAACACATAAGGAGCTTAAGATCGGCTCTTACCTCTTGAAGATCGAGAGGGAGACGACCTAAACTTGGAGATCCACGAAAATGAGCTCCTGAGTTCCCAAAGCTCCAAAACTTGTTTCAAAAGTTCAAAACCTTCAATGCAAGCTTAAAACTCAAGAAAAATGGTGGGGATTTGAAGGAAGAACACTAGATTTGGAAGAGGGAGGTCGGAAGCTAGCTGTGGCCGAAAATGGGAGAAAGCTCGCCCATTTCGGTCAAGTGACCCTTTTATAGGTGGCTGGCCAGGCCACGTTCGGGGGCCGAAAGTGCTTCCGCATGCATGCCATGTTCGGCGGCCGAACCTGGACTTCCCTCACTCATGCTTTCGGGGGCCTAACATGCCTCCCAAAACGCATGCATGTTCGGCGGCAGAACTTGACTTTCGGTGGCCGAACCTGGGTTTTCCTCCAAGGACTTTTCATGCAAAAACTCATTTAATTTCATACTTAAAACATTAAAATTCATGAAAACATTTTACAAAAACATGATTTTACCCTTCTAGAGGTCTCCGACATCCGAGATCCCACCGGACGGTAGGAATTCCGATACCGGAGTCTAGCCGGGTATTACAACTGTAGCAGATTCTACAACAGAAGCTGAGTATATAGCAGCATCAGATACAACTAAAGAGGCAGTTTGGTTGAAGAAATTCATCTCAGAGTTGGGAGTGGTTCCCAGCATTGCAAATCCTATGGACCTTTATTGTGAAAACAACGGTGCCATAGCACAGGCAAAGGAGCCCAGATCTCATCAGAGGTCTAAACACATACTCAAACGATATCACCTTATTCGAGAGATCATTGATAGAGGAGATATCAAAATATGCAAAATAGACACAAATGACAACATTGCAGATCCACTGACCAAGCCTCTTTCACAAGTCAAGCATGATCAGCATACTAGGTCTATGGGTATTAGATACTTGTATGATTAGGCCTAGTGCAAGTGGGAGATTGTTAGTGTATATGCCCTAGGCCATTATCTTGGGCCTTTTTGTATGTCTTTTTGGTTATTAATAAAAGATGTTTTTATCATTATTATTTGTTTGCATGTTACATAATAATGATTATCATCTCTGGTTACTTATTATTATGTTGATAATAATAAAATATAGCTAGTATGATTATTGATTGATAATCATGAGATTATTATGTATATGTTGATATAATTCAATAATCATAGATACTTGTTAGAGAACAAAGTATTAGATGGATCTGCGTTGAGATCACTACATGGGTTATTGTCATAAGTGAATCTCAAAGTAGTTATGTCTTAATCCTTTGACTTGAGATTGTCATAGTTTCCAACATAAGGACTATTATGTTTTGACATAACCAAACATTGTCTTTAATCGGACAATCATAAAGGTTATGATTGAGCATAATAGAAATTATGTAGAGGATAATGAACAATCAAGATAGGATTTGTCCCTCTCTCTGAGAGAGATATCTTCTGGGCCCCTCGATAAGTGAGACTGAGAAATGCATGGCTGTGCTCAAATGAATTGATAGTGTGATCAATATCCTTTGAATTTATCAGTCTACTTAGAGATCGAGAAATCATAAGTTTGAACATTATAAGTTGGACATTGACCATGACTTATGTTCAAACTAGATATCGTGTGACAAAGGGATTAATACATGTTCTATTTATTAGGCTTTATCGGACTATTGATCCTCATATTAATTGGATATTCATAATGTCTTGCTAGAGGCCACTTATGACTTATGGGCCTTGTGGGACTGGGCTTATTGCCAATTAATGTGAGCCTATTAGGTCACACACAAAAGAACGTTGTTGATGTGCTATGACATATTAATGGGCTAAAAGCCCATTAATATAATTAATAATAATAAAGTGTTATTATTATTAATCATTAATATAATTAATAATAATAAAGTGTTATTATTATTAATAATATTAATTATTAATTATTTATTATTATGAGATAATAATATTTAAAAGATCTGCAAATCTATCTGTAACTGTTATGGATAAAGGACTCTATCACATAAGATATTTGAGTATCTGCGAGATTGTGATAGTGGGTTCTGAACACAACTCTTTTGAAAAAAGAGTTACGGGAGAACAAAAGACTGAAACATATAAATACTCCTACGAATTGTGGAGGTGATGTTAATTTTTGGAAAAAATTCAGTCTAATAGTTGCAGATTGTGGAGCACATAATCTATCCATCTTTGAGAGAGCTAGCACTCTAGAAGGATAAAAGACGTTCATGTGGATACCATAGAGGGTGTTCGTTTGAAAAAGCAGCACCATCAATCCGGCATTGTATATTCTTGACGAGATTAATAGGTTAGTCTCATATCCTTCCTTTGAAATAAATGAAGCACTTGAATTCTGGAAAAGGAAATCAAAGAGATTTTATTTTTCCGCTGCGCAATTTGGGTTGCAATAATCTCGGGATTTCACAACAGTTCAATGCTCTCTTGTGGTGCTTGAGTTTTCTCAAGTTGCACTATACTCCCACTGAATCTCTGAGAGATAAATTCCTTTTCTAAAAAGGTAATATTTCGTGCAACAAACACTTTGTTCTCTGAGGGAATATAGAAATAGTATTCTTTGGTTTCCTTAGGATACCCCACAAAATTGCACTTGATAGATTTTGGAGCTAGCTTATCTGAAATTGAGCATTTCACATAAGCCTCACAACCCCAAATCTTAAGAAAAGACAAACTGCGCATTTTGCCAGTCCATAACTCATATGGTGTCTTTTCAACCGCTTTCGATGGTACTCGATTTAAAATGAATGCAGCTGTTTCCAAGACATAATCCCAAAATGATAAAAGGAGATTTGTTTCACTCATCATAGATCGAACCATATCTAATAAAGTTCGATTTCTTCTTTCAGAAACACCATTCCATTGTGGAGTTCCTGGAGGAGTTAATTGTGAAATAATTCCACAATTTCTAAAATGTTCATCAAACTCTTGGCTCAAATATTCACCACCTCAATCAGATCGAAGCATTTTAATAGTTCTACCAAGTTGATTTTGTACTTCATTTTGAAAAGTTCTAAACATTTCAAATGATTCATGTTTATGTTTCATTAGGTAGACATAGCCATACCTACTGAAATCATAAGTGAATGTAATGAAGTACTGATAACCTCCCCTGGCACTAATGCTTAGTGGGCCACATACATCTGTATGCACTAAGCCCAATAAGTCTGAAGCCCTTTAACCTTGTCCAGTAAAAGGGTCCCTTGTCATCTTACCAAGCAAACAAGATTCACAATTTTCTAATGATTCAAAATCAAATGAATCTAATAAACCATCCTTATGGAGCTTAGATATGCGATTCTCATTTATATGGCTAAGACGACAATGCCATAAATATGTTGGATTTAACTCATTTGGCTTAGTTTTCTTAGAAGTTATGTTATAGATATTGTTCTCTCTAGAATCATCTAGATTAACGACATAAAGGCCATCATAAGAATTTGCAATACAATAAAGCAAATCTTTATTATAAATGGAGCATTTCTTATTCTTAATGAGAAATGAAAAACCTTCATCGTCTAAAATAGAAACTGAAATAATATTTCTACTCAAAATAGGAACATAAAAGCAATTGTTCAAAATTAACAAAAGCCCATTGGGCAAAACAAGTTCATAAGTCCCTATGGCTAAAGCAGCAACTCTTGCTCCATTGCCTACACGTAGGTCCATCGCCCTTTTTCAGTTTTCTACTCCTTTTGAGACCTTTCACATTTGTACAAATATGAGAACCACATCCGGTATCCAATACCCATGAAGTAGAAATAGATAAATTAATATCTATAATATAAACACCTAAAGTCGTAGTCTCACTACTCTTCTTCTTCTTGCACTCATCCAAATAGAGTTTGCAATTTCTCTTCCAATCCCCTAGTTCCTTGCAATGGAAGCAGATTCCTTCCTTAGGAACTTTTTCCTTAGGAACTTTTTCCTTGGCTTGCCTTGTCCGTTAGGCCCATTACCACCTTTAGACTTGGGCTTCCCTTTATTTTTCATGGGCTTACCCTTATTGACATTCAAAATTTGGGTAGGCCTTTTCTTGATATTTACCTCAACTGTCTTTAGCATCCCATGCAGCTCATGAATGGATTTCTCCATGTTGTTCATGTTATAGTTCATGAAAAACTGAGAAAAACTGCCAGGTAAAGAATGTAGGACCAAATCCGTGGAGAGTTCTAAACTCAGAAGATAGCCAAGCCTAGCAAGGTGATCAATGTAGCCTTTCATCTTCAAAATATGAGCACTAACTGATTCACCTTCAGCCTTTTTGCAATCATGCAATGCAATGGTAGTTTCATATCTATCCTGCCTTGCTTGCTGTTGGAAAACCTGTTTGAGATAAACACTCATCTCATATGCCTCAAGGTGCTCCAGATCCTTTTGAAGTTCTGGGCATATAGTTACCAACATAAGACATCCAATGTCATTAGAATCATCCATATGCTTCTTATGCTTGTTCTTAACATCATTAGAAGCATCAGCTGGCGGTGGTTCAGGGATAGCTTCATCAAGCACATATGACTTTTTCTCTTGCTTGAGAACAATTCTCAAGTTTCTAAACCAGTAAACAAAATTAGTCCCATTTTCTTTTAGTTTATCCTTCTCAAGGATGGATCGCAGTGATAAAGTGGAATTGTTATTAGTAGCCGTAATGATCTATAAAATATGCAAATATAATCAATTTAGTAAATTAATATTGAGGTGATAATAATCTCCTACTAAAATACAACCCTCAAAAAGAATTATTACAATAATAATATTTTAGTGGGTTAAGATCCATATTTCTCCTAATTCCAAATCAGCTTTGGCATGACTCTAAGAATTAAATTATTTAGGTAGGTAACTCCTTACCAATTACATCTAATGTATCTCTTAGATTATGAGGTGTTGACATCATATGTCAAATGCATGTTATACCCCATCTAATGCCTTATGCCGAAAACCATTTTGATAGCCTAATTAAGCCCAACCAAAATTAAATAAATGAGTAACTATTACTCATCCTATCTTACTAAGATAACCTAAGCATTTTGCTTTAGCAAAACCTGCATTTTGGTGATCTTAGTCTTGATAGGTATTTAATACATGGGTGGCATTAAAACTTAAAATTTTATAGTGAGGGTTCAACTTTCAATTTTAATTATATTGTCTTGCAATTATATATATCATAGCATCCTATATGCATACATATATATAAACTATCATGCATAGCATCACATACTAATATATGATAGAATATGTAAATATGACATAGCATGGCCAAAATCTAAAATGATCTTCACAAGCCAATATGAAGATCATAAGGGGCAACCTAGGTGTAATCCTATTACATTAGTTGCAATGGAACATATCTTTATATCTTGAGCTTGCTTGTCCACACCATGGAATCTACTCGTCATTGGAGGCAACTCCACCATCACCATGGAAGCACGAGTCTTCTCTCCTCCATCTTGTGGATCTCCATTTACAAAATGTAAAGAAGCCTATACTATTACATTAAAATAAACGACACGTAGATTGTATTTAAAAATTACATCCCATAAAAACCAATCTCATAGGTTAATAAGGCCATGCTATGCACCATGCCAAGACACCACATAATCACAACATATTTCATACAAACATGTTATAAACTTATTATCTTAAAGTTTATTTTGTTGCGGGAATGATATCTAAGGCGCTATGCACACAGCGGTCTCGCTAGCAAACTTATATTGGCTTAACAAATTAATTTTTAAATCCCCTTATTCTGCATTAACAGATTACTGCCTAAATTCCCGTATTCTGCATATCAGTCAGATTGATTTTATTGATCTTATCAGTATTTGTTTGATCATATCAAACAATCTTGACTATTCAAAAAACGATACCATTGTTTATTAATCATATTAACAAACAACAGTAATGCATATGTGTGTCTATACTTTGTGAAAATAATTTTCACATAAAACCTATAGATATCAAGGATTCATATCACATATAAATCTATCGTTTTTGACATCATATGTAAAATGAACTATATGGTTTAATTACCATGCCATTCTAGCAAACTTATATCACATATAACACATCAAACATGACATATTCGACTTAAACGAAGAGCACAAGTTGGCTCTAATACCATTATTAGGATATCCAGAGATTTACTGCAACCCAAACACGCAACGAAAAAATAAAAATATTTGTTTTCCTTCGTTTATTTCGAAAAGAAGGATACGAGACTAACCTGTGAGACTCGATGAGAAGATACTACTGCAGACTGATGGTGCTGCTTTTTCAACGAACACCCTCTATGGTATCCACACGAACATCTTCTATCCTTCTAGAGTGCTAACTCTCTTAAGATGGATAAACTATGTGCTCCCGATTTGCAATTCAAAAAACGAATTCTCAAAACCTTACTTCCACTTCGCAGAAGGGGTTTTTATTCGTTTTTGGTCTTTTGTTTTCCCACAACACTTTTTGTGAAAGAGTTGTATTCATAACCCACTATCACGATCTCGCAGATACTCAAATATCTTATGTGATAGAGTTGTATTCATAACCAACTATCACAATCTCGCAGATACTCAAATATCTTATGTGATAGAGTCCTTTATCTGTAACAGTTACAGATAGACTGCAAATCCTTTTAAATATTATTATCTTATAATAATAAATAATTAATATTAATAATAATGATACTTTATTATTATTAATTATATTAATGGACTTCGGGCTTTTAGCCCATTAATATGACAGTACATCAACAACGTTCTTTTGTGTGTGACCCAATAGCCTCACATTAATTGGCAATAGGCCCAGTCTCACAAGGTCCATAAATCATAAGCAGCCTCTAGCAAGACATTATGACTATCCAATTAATATGAGGATCGATAGTCCGATAAAGCCTAATAAATAGAACATGTATTAATCCCTTTGTCAATGATATCTAGTTTGAACATAAGTCATGGTCAATGTCAAACTTATAATGTTCAAACTTATGATTTCTCGATCTCTAAGTAGACTGATAAATTCAAATGATATTGATCACACTATCAATTCATTTGAGCACGGCCATGCATTTCTCGGTCTCACTTATTGAAGGGCCTAGAAGATATCTCTCTCAAAGAGAGGGACAAATTCTATCTTGATTGTTCAATATCCTGTACATAATTTTTGTTATGCTTAATCATAACCTTTATGATTGTCCGATTAAAGACAATGTTTGGTTATGTCAAAACACAACAATCCTTATATTGGAAACTATGACAATCTCAAGTCAAAGGATTAAGACATAACTACTTTGAGATTCACTTATGACAATAACCCATGTAGTGATCTCAGTGCAGGTCCATCCAATACTTTGTTCTCTAACAAGTATCTATGATTATTGAATTATATCAACATATACATAATCATCTCATGATTATCAATCAATAACCATACTAGTTATATTTTATTATTATCAACATAATAATAAGTAACCAGGGATGTTAATTATTATTATGTAACATGCAAACAAATAATAATGATAGTAAAAACCTCTTTTATTAATAACCAAAACGACATACAGAAAGGTCCAAGATAATGGCCTAGGGCAAATACACTAACAATACCAAACCAATATAATTGACGGTGACTTGAGCTCCATAAAGATGAAAGTTTCTGAATTTAAAGGGAATAACAATGCTGAACGAATACATTGAATTAGAGAGAAAAACTGAGCAGATATTTGAGTGTCATAACTAGAGCAATTTTTCAAATTATGCAAAAATGGAAATTTATTTTTAAAATCATGCAGGATCTGAAAATATTTTCGGATCCTGTGTGTCAACGCACTAGGTTCAGCAGTCATACTGTCGAACCCAGAAGTTCGGCAGCTATCTTGCCGAAGAAGAAGAAGTTCGGCACCTATGGTGCCGAACTGTTGTCAGAGTCACTTGTTCGGCACTTATAGTGCCGAACAAGGGGGACCGTGCCACGCGAGCGGACTAATCTGCTCGCGTGGCTGCAGCGTGGCATGTTCGGCACCATTGGTGCCGAACATGCTTCAATGCTTCGTCAGACTGCCCCCAGGCAGCGTGCATGCATGCTGGTGCATGCATGCCTATGCGTATAGGGGTGCATGCACACCAGCATGCCTATGCGTATAGGGGTGGCCATGCATGCCATTCATAAGCTCTTTGGCACTTTATTAAAATAATTTTAAAATAATAAATAAAATAATTTTAAAATAAAAAATAGAACACTTTATTAAAATAATTGTAAAATAAAAATAAAATAATTTTAAAATAAAAAAAGAACGTATTAAATTTTTTATAAATTAAAAATATTATATTTTTTAAATAACCATTAAATTTTATTATCTCTTAATTTATATTTATTTTAAAAATATTAAATTTTATTATTAAAAATCAAATCAATTTTATTTTCGTAAATTATTTAAATTTAAAAAATATTTTAATTTAAAATATATACATTTATTGAATAATAGATTAGATAATTTATATTTAAAAATTATAATAATAATATTAATATATTTTAATTAATATCAATAAATAAATTTTAATTTATTATAATATTTTATAAATTTTTTAAATATATATTTATTTAATATATTTTATTTTCAGGCAATTTGTTCGGCAGTATCACTGCCGAACAAA
Organism: Manihot esculenta; assembly: GCF_001659605.2. Taxonomy (NCBI): domain Eukaryota; kingdom Viridiplantae; phylum Streptophyta; class Magnoliopsida; order Malpighiales; family Euphorbiaceae; genus Manihot; species Manihot esculenta. The sequence goes on from NC_035177.2 coordinate 16,118,558, forward strand.
TTCCTGGGATGGATACAATTCCTGTACATTCACATGGGATGGGCTGTGATGCAATTCCTGTGCATTCACATGGGATGGGTTATGCATGGATGCATGTAAGGGTTCGGCACTCATAGTGCCGAATTCCTAAATTTGTTTTGTTTTATTTTATATATTTTATTTTCGTTAAAAATATATAATTTTAAGTATAAAAAAAAATTAATATTAATATATTTTAATTGATATTAATAAATAAATTTTAATTTATTAAAATATTTTATTAATTTAATTTTTAAAATTTATATTTGTTTTACATATTTTAATTTCATGGTAGAATTTGTTCGGCAATATTACTGCCGAACAAATTCCTGTACATGTACATCCCTGCATGCACTTGTAGGTGCATGCATGCAGGGCTTGCACGGCCAATGCAGGTGCAGGGCTGCACGCCGTGCAAGCCATCTTTTAATTAACTAAATAAAAGTGTTCGGCACTATAAGTGCCGAACACATTCTTTAATCAAGATGCCTTGATCCTCGTGCTTGTTCGGCACCAATGGTGCCGAACATGCCACGCTGCAGCCACGCGAGTAGATTAGTCTGCTCGCGTGGCACGGTCCCCCTTGTTCGGCACTATAAGTGCCGAACAAGTGACTCTGACAACAGTTCGGCACCATAGGTGCCGAACAAGTGACTCTGACAACAGTTCGGCACCATAGGTGCCGAACTTCTTCTTCTTCGGCAAGATAGCTGCCGAACCCAGTGCGTTGACACACAGGATCCGAAAATATTTTCGGATCCTGCATGATTTTAAAAATAAATTTCCATTTTTGCATGATTTGAAAAATTGCTCTCATAACTATACTGAGGAGAAGAAGTCTCATATTGTTGCCGTTGAGTTCATGGGTTATGCCTCTTTCTGGTGGGATCAATTGAAATCCACTCGGAGGAATAAGGGCTTAAGGGCAGTTCCACCATGAGAATACTTGAAAGAGTTGATTGTTAGTGTATATGCCCTAGGCCATTATCTTCGGCCTTTTTGTATGTCGTTTTGGTTATTAATAAAAGAGGTTTTTATCATTATTATTTGTTTGCATGTTACATAATAATGATTATCATCCCTGGTTACTTATTATTATGTTGATAATAATAAAATATAACTAGTATGATTATTGATTGATAATCATGAGATGATTATGTATATGTTGATATAATTCAATAATCATAAATACTTGTTGGAGAACAAAGTATTGGATGGACCCGCATTGAGATCACTACATGGGTCATTGTCATAAGTGAATCTCAAAGTAGTTATGTCTTAATCCTTTGACTTGAGATTGTCATAGTTTCCAACATAAGGACTGTTATGTTTTGACATAATCAAACGTTGTCTTTAATCGGACAATCATAAAGGTTATGATTGAACATAATAGAAATCATGTAGAGGAAAATGAACAATCAAGATAGGATTTGTCCCTCTCTATGAGAGAGATATCTTCTGGGCCCCTCGATAAGTGAGACTGAGAAATGCATGGCCGTGCTCAAATGAATTGATAGTGTGATCAATATCATTTGAATTTATCAGTCTACTTAGAGATCGAGAAATCATAAGTTTGAACATTATAAGTTTGACATTGACCATGACTTATGTTCAAACTAGATATCGTGAGACAAAGGGATTAATACATGTTCTATTTAATAGGCTTTATCGGACTATTGATCCTCATATTAGTTGGGTAGTCATAATGTCTTGCTAGAGGCCACTTATGACTTATAGGTCTTGTTGGACTGGGCCTATTGCCAATTAATATGAGCCTATTGGGTCACACACAAGAACGTTGTTGATGTGCTATATTAATGGGCTAAAAGCCCATTAGTATAATTAATAATAATAAAGTGTTATTATTATTAATATTATTATTAATATTAATTATTAATATAATTAATAATAATAAGTGTTATTATTATTAATAATAATAATTTATTATTATGAGATAATAATATTTAAAAGATCTGCAGTCTATCTGTAAGTGTTACAGATAAAGGACTCTATCACATAAAGATATTTGAGTATCTGTGAGATTGTGATAGTGGGTTCTAAGCACAACTCTTTTAGGAAAAGAGTTGTGGGAAAAATAAAAAGACTGAGGCCTATAAATACTCCTTCTACAGATTGAGTAGGTTGGTGGTAAAAGTTTTGAGAAAACTCAGTCTAAAAGATTGTAGAACATAGAGCACATAATCTATCCATCTTGAAAAGAGCTAGCACTCTAGAAGGATAGAAGACGTTCGTGTGGATACCATAGAGGGTGTTCGTTTGAAAAGGCAGCACCATCAGTCCGCCAGTGTATCTTCACTACGAGATTAACAGGTTAGTCTCACATCTTTCTTTTGATTTAAACGGAGCACTCGGATTCTGGGAAAGGAAATCCAAAATTTTATTTTTCCGCTGCGCAATTAGATTGCAATTAATTTCGGGATTTCCCAACAGTGGTATCAGAGCCTACCTGTGCTTTTCGTTTAAATTAATTATGCAATGATTGATATTATATATGTGATATATGTTTGTTAGAATGGCATGATAATTATAGATAAATGATTAGATCATTTAAATAATTTTAATTTTGTTAGAAAAATTAAATTAATAAAATAAAATAAAATAAAAAAAAAAGGAAAGGGGGAGGATTCACGATGAAAGTCATTGTGAACCCAGAAATTACCGCGGCTGGGACAAGCAGGCAAACCGGAGAATGTCTCCGCTGCCGGCGTTGGCTCAGACATCCGGCGGACGCGCAATCATTGCGCAATTCACCGGACGTCGAGCAGGAAACGAAACGGTCCCGCACCCGGAGAGTCGCGCGTCCCAAAGGGCTGCGCGCTCCGGGGGCAGCGCGCTGCGGAGGGCCGCGCGCCCCAGGGATCGTGCCCCAGGGATTGCGCGTCCCGGAGCCGGCGGATCACGCCCCCTGGAGGGCCCCGCGACCGGAGGATCGCTCCTCCGGTGGGTCGCGCACCCGGGGATCGCGCGACCCATGGATCGCGCGCCCAGTGGTCGCGCATTGGATCGCGCACCGGTGGTTCTCCCGCCGTTGAGTCGCGCGTCGAGGTGGCAGCGACGGCCGGAGCGTCCGGCGGGCTTCTGGACCTTCGGGCAGAAGCTGGGGGAAGAAGATGATGCCCCAAAATTACGATTTTGCCCCTGAAAATAATTAATAAAAAAATAATAATAATAATAATAAGAAAATAATATTTTAAAATTATTTTCTTTTAGTCTTTAAATTAGATTTAAAAGACTATATTTTTATTATTATTATTTGTAGTCTTTAAATTAGATTTAAATGACTATATTTTATTATTTTCTTTTAGTCTTTAAATTAGATTTAAATGACTATATTTTGTCATGTGTTAGTATGAGATACTATGCATTATTGTCTATATATATATATATATGCATATAGGATGCTATAATATATGTATGCAAGACAAAATAATTATAAGAAAATAGAAAATAAATTATTTTAGTCTTTAAATCAGATTTAAATGACTATATAAAATAATTTTATTATTTTGTCATATATTAGTATGAGATACTATAATATATATATATGCAAGACAAAATAATTAAAATTAAAAGTTAAACCCTCACTCTAAAATTTTAAGTTTTAATGCCACCCATATATTAAAAACCTATCAAGACTAAGATCACCAAAATGCAGGTTTTGCCAAAGCAAAGTGCATTAGGATTATCCTAGTAAGGTAGGATGAGTAATGGTTACTCATTTATTTAATTTTGGTTGAGCTTAATTAGGCTATCAAAACGGTTTTGGGCCTAAGGCATTAGATGAGGTATAACATGCATTTGACATATGATGTCAATACCTCATAATTTAAGAGTTACATTAGATGTAATTGGTAAGGGGTTACCTACCTAAATAACTTAATTCTAAGCGTCATGCCAAAGCTGACTTAGAATTAGGTGAAATATGGATCTTAGCCCGCTAAAATATTATTATTTTGAGGGTTATATTTTAGTGGGAGATTATTATCACCTCAATATTAATTTGTTTATTAAATTAATTATATTTGCATATTTTTGTAGATTATTATGGCTGCTAATAACAATTCCACCTTATCACTGCGATCCATCCTTGAGAAGGATAAACTGAAAGAAAATGGGACTAATTTTGTTGACTGGTTTAGAAACTTGAGAATTGTTCTCAAGCAAGAGAAAAAGTCCTATGTGCTTGATGAAACTGTCCCTGAACCACCTCCTGCTGATGCTACTAATGCTGTTAAGAACAAGCATAAGAAGCATATGGATAATTCTAATGACATTGGATGTCTTATGTTGGCAACTATGTGTCCAGAACTTCAGAAAGATCTGGAGCACCTTGAGGCCTATGAGATGAGTGTCCATCTCAAACAAGCTTTCCAACAACAAGCTAGGCAGGATAGGTATGAAACCACCATCGCATTGCATGATTGCAAAATGGCTGAAGGTGATTCAGTTAGTGCTCATGTTTTAAAGATGAAAGGCTACATTGATCACCTTGCTAGGCTTGGCTATCCTCTGAGTTTAGAACTTTCCACGGATTTGATCCTACATTCTTTACCTAGCAGTTTTTCTCAATTTGTCATGAACTATAACATGAACAATATGGAGAAATCCATTCCTGAGTTGCATGGGATGCTAAAAACAGCTGAGGTAAATATCAAGAAAAGGTCTACCCAAATTTTAAATGTCAATAAGGGTAAGCCCATGAAAAATAAGGGGAAGCCCAAGTCTAAAGGTGGTAATGGGCCTAAGGGACGAGGCAAACCTAAATGGCAATCCAAGGCAAAAGTTCCTAAGGAAATAGTTCCTAAGGAAGGAATCTGCTTCCATTGCAAGGAACCAGGGCATTGGAAGAGAAATTGCAAACTCAATTTGGATGAGTATAAGAAGAAGAAGAGTAGTGAGACTACGACTTCAGGTATTTATGTTATAGATATTAATTTAATCTATTTCTACTTCATGGGTATTAGATACCGGATGTGGCTCTCACATTTGTACAAATGTGAAGGGTCTTAAAAGGAGTAGAAAACTGAAAAAGGGCGATGTGGACCTACGTGTAGGCAATGGAGCAAGAGTTGCTGCCATAGCTGTAGGGACATATGAACTTGTGTTGCCCGATGGGCTTTTGTTAGTTTTGAACAATTGCTTTTATATTCTTACTTTGAGTAGGAATATTATTTCAATTTCTGTTTTGGACGATGAAGGTTTTTCATTTCTCATTAAGAATAAGAAATGCTCCATTAATAAAGATGATTTGCTTTATTGTATTGCAAATTCATATGATGGCCTTTATGTCCTTTATCTAGATGATTCTAGAGACAGCAATATCTATAACATAACTTCTATGAAAACTAAGCCAAATGAGTTAAACCCAACATATTTATGGCACTGTCGTCTTAGTCATATAAACGAGAATTGCATATCTAAGCTCCATAAAGATGGTTTATTAGATTCATTTGATTTTGAATCATTTGAAAATTGTGAATCTTGTTTGCTAGGTAAGATGACAAAGGACCCTTTTACTGGACAAGGTCAAAGGGCTTCAGACTTATTGGGCTTAGTACATACAGATGTATATGGCCCAATAAGCATTAGTGTCAGGGGAGGTTATCAGTACTTCATTACATTCACTGATGATTTCAGTAGGTATGACTATGTCTACCTAATGAAACATAAGCATGAATCTTTTGAAATGTTTAGAACTTTTCAAAATAAAGTACAAAATCAACTTGGTAGAACTATTAAGATGCTTCGATCTGATCGAGGTGGTGAATATTTGAGCCAAGAGTTTGACGAATATCTTAGAAACTGTGGAATTGTTTCACAATTAACTCCTCCAAGAACTCCACAATGGATTGGTGTTTCTAAAAGGAAAATTCGAACTTTATTAGATATGGTTCAATCTATGATGAGTCAAACAGATCTCCCTTTATAGTTTTGGGGTTACGCCTTGGAAACAGCTGTATTCATTCTGAACCAAGTACCATCGAAAGCAGTTGAAAAGACACCATATGAGTTATGGACTGGGAAAGTGCCCAGTTTGTCTTTCCTTAAAGATTTGGGGTTGTGAGGCTTATGTGAAACGCCCAGTTTCAGATAAGTTAGCTCCAAAAATTTATCAAGTGCAATTTTGTGGGGTATCCTAAGGAAGCCAAAGGATACTACTTCTATACTCCCTCAGAGAACAAAGTGTTTGTTGCTCGAAATGGTACCTTTTTGGAAAAGGAATTTATCTCTCAGAGATTCAGTGGGAGTACAGTGCGACTTGAGAAAACTCAAGCACCACAAGAGAGCATTGAACCGCCAGTAGAACCACTTCCAGTACCACAAACAGTTGTGGAGACTGAAAGGGTGACACAAGTCCCATGCAGATCTGATAAGACACGTCATCAGCCTGAGAGATATGGATTTCTCATGACTGATAATCGTGAACTTTTACTCATTGATGAAGATGAATTTTGTGTTTACAAGATGGTTAGTGGGAGTGCAGTTGTGTTACTAGTTCTATATGTGGATGACATATTACTCATTGGAAATGATATCCCTACCTTGCAAAAGGTTGAGACTTGGTTAGGGAATTCTTTTTCAATGAAGGACTTAGGTGAGACTGCATATATCCTTGGTATTAAGATCTATAGGGATAGATCCAAGAGGATAATCGGTCTGAGTCAAAGTACTTATATTGACAAGGTGCTGAAAAGGTTCAGCATGCAAGATTCCAAAAGAGGATTCTTGCCTATGTCTCATGGTATTCATCTCAGCAAGAATCAATGTCCTATGACTTCTGATGAGCGAGAACGGATGAATAAGATCCCTTATGCTTCCGCTATTGGATCTATCTTGTATGCCATGTTATGTACTAGACCAGACGTCTCATATGTCTTGAGCACAACAAACAGATATCAGACAGATCCCGGTGAGAGTCACTGGACAGCTGTTAAGAATATCCTAAAGTACCTTAGAAGGACTAAGGATGCATTCCTAGTTTATGGAGGATTGGAAGACGAGCTAGTTGTAAGTGGTTACACAGACGCTAGTTTCCAAACCGACATAGATGACTTCAGATCGCAGTCAGGATTCGTATTCAATTTAAATGGTAGAATTGTTAGTTGGAAGAGTTCCAAGCAGAGCACTATAGCAGATTCTACAATAAAAGCTGAGTATATAGCAGCATCAGATGCAGCTAAAAAGGCAGTCTGGTTGAAGGAATCCATCTCAGAGGTGGGAATGGTTCTCAGCATTGCAAATCCTGTGGACCTTTATTATGGTAATAACGGTGCCATAGCATAGGCAAAGGAGCCCAGATCTCACTAGAGATCTAAAATTATACTCAGGCGATATCACCTTATTCAGAGGAGATATCAAAATATGCAAAGTAGACACAAATGACAACATTGCAAATCCACTGACCAAGCCTCTTTCACAGGTCAAGCATGATCAGCACACTAGGTCTACGGGTATTAGATACTTGTATAATTAGGCCTAGTGCAAGTGGGAGATTGTTAGTGTATATGCCCTAGGCCATTATCTTCGGCCTTTTTGTATGTCGTTTTGGTTATTAATAAAAGAGGTTTTTATCATTATTATTTGTTTGCATGTTACATAATAATGATTATCATCCCTGGTTACTTATTATTATGTTGATAATAATAAAATATAACTAGTATGATTATTGATTGATAATCATGAGATGATTATGTATATGTTGATATAATTCAATAATCATAAATACTTGTTGGAGAACAAAGTATTGGATGGACCCGCATTGAGATCACTACATGGGTCATTGTCATAAGTGAATCTCAAAGTAGTTATGTCTTAATCCTTTGACTTGAGATTGTCATAGTTTCCAACATAAGGACTGTTATGTTTTGACATAATCAAACGTTGTCTTTAATCGGACAATCATAAAGGTTATGATTGAACATAATAGAAATCATGTAGAGGAAAATGAACAATCAAGATAGGATTTGTCCCTCTCTATGAGAGAGATATCTTCTGGGCCCCTCGATAAGTGAGACTGAGAAATGCATGGCCGTGCTCAAATGAATTGATAGTGTGATCAATATCATTTGAATTTATCAGTCTACTTAGAGATCGAGAAATCATAAGTTTGAACATTATAAGTTTGACATTGACCATGACTTATGTTCAAACTAGATATCGTGAGACAAAGGGATTAATACATGTTCTATTTAATAGGCTTTATCGGACTATTGATCCTCATATTAGTTGGGTAGTCATAATGTCTTGCTAGAGGCCACTTATGACTTATAGGTCTTGTTGGACTGGGCCTATTGCCAATTAATATGAGCCTATTGGGTCACACACAAGAACGTTGTTGATGTGCTATATTAATGGGCTAAAAGCCCATTAGTATAATTAATAATAATAAAGTGTTATTATTATTAATATTATTATTAATATTAATTATTAATATAATTAATAATAATAAGTGTTATTATTATTAATAATAATAATTTATTATTATGAGATAATAATATTTAAAAGATCTGCAGTCTATCTGTAAGTGTTACAGATAAAGGACTCTATCACATAAAGATATTTGAGTATCTGTGAGATTGTGATAGTGGGTTCTAAGCACAACTCTTTTAGGAAAAGAGTTGTGGGAAAAATAAAAAGACTGAGGCCTATAAATACTCCTTCTACAGATTGAGTAGGTTGGTGGTAAAAGTTTTGAGAAAACTCAGTCTAAAAGATTGTAGAACATAGAGCACATAATCTATCCATCTTGAAAAGAGCTAGCACTCTAGAAGGATAGAAGACGTTCGTGTGGATACCATAGAGGGTGTTCGTTTGAAAAGGCAGCACCATCAGTCCGCCAGTGTATCTTCACTACGAGATTAACAGGTTAGTCTCACATCTTTCTTTTGATTTAAACGGAGCACTCGGATTCTGGGAAAGGAAATCCAAAATTTTATTTTTCCGCTGCGCAATTAGATTGCAATTAATTTCGGGATTTCCCAACATTGATGCGCCAAAGATTTATTCCTTCGCACTATTATAGGGATTTGTACAACAGGTTGGCAAGACTAGTGCAAGGAGGAAAGAGTGTGGAAGAATACCATAAGGAGATGGAGATGATGATGGCTCGGGCTCATATTGAGGAGGATGAGCAAATGTTGATGTCCAGGTTTCTAGGTGGTCTTAACCACTACATTGCTGAATAACTTGACATGTACCAATACAATACCACGGAGGATATGGTTGACAAAGCAATGAAAATAGAAAGGCGTCACAAGGGTAAGAATAACCTTAAAATCATATACAAGTCCTCAAATAGTGGTGGTGGATTTCTAGGCTATAGAAGTGGAGAAAAGAAAGATTACAAAAGCTCAATCCAAGGGGGCAAAGATTTGGTCTCCACTATTAAAGGACCTTCTCAAGGGAATGACAAGCAACAGTCAAGTAATTTGAACTCTTTTAACCCAGTAGAGATATAAAATGTTTTAAATGCTTGGGGAAAGGACATATTGCATCTCAATGTCCTAATAAGAGAGCTATGATAGCAAGTGCTGATGGGGGTGTAGTGTTTGATTCTGATCATAGTGATGATGAGATATATGCTAATATGAATGAATTGATTGATGCTCATAATGACTGTGATGATTCGGATGTGCTTGTTGATAATGTGTTGCTTGTTGAACATAGTGAGATGCTTGTTGCTAGGCGTGCTCTGAATATCCAGGTTAAGAAAGAAAGCCTTGAACAACGAGAAAACATATTTCACACTAGGTGTTTGGTTAATGGAAAAGTGTGTACTCTCATTATTGATGGAGGTAGTTGCACAAATGTGGCTAGTGTGTATATGGTGGAAAAATTGGGCTTGGCTTCTATTAAACACCCTAAACTATACAGATTGCAATGGTTGAACGATTGTGGTGAGGTTAGGGTTACATGCCAGGTGGTTATACCATTTTCCATTGCTAGGTACAAGGATGAGATCTTGTGTGATGTGGTACTTATACAGGCAAGCCATATGTTGTGGGGTAGGCCATGGCAATATAATAGAAAGGTGCAACATGATGGGTTCAATAACAAGTACTCCTTCACTCATGAAGGACAAAAGGTTATACTTGCTCCTTTATCACCTCAAGAGGTATATGCTGATCAAATAAAGATGCTGGAGAGGGAGAGGGAGGCTTCGGCCTTGGTTACAAAGGGGAGTGAGAGCTTGAGTTCTGCAGAAAAAATGAGAAAAAAGAGTGAGTCTGAGGGTAAAGAGGCTGGAAAAGAATCAAAACCAATAAATGGCCCATTGGTGAGAGAAAAGATGCAAGAGGGGAGGGCAAAATAGACATTTTATGTGAGAGCAAGAGAGGTTAAGAGTGCTATTTCTTTAGAGCAGCCTGTGTTGCTTATAAGATACAAGGAGATTTTATTTGCTGACACTGATATTAACCTTTCTTCTTTGCCTTCTAGTTTTAAGTCTATGATGCAGGAATTCATTGATGTCTTTACAAATGAGCTACCTAGTGGATTGACACCGTTGAGAGGGATTGAGCATCAGATAGATTTCATACCTGGTTCTAGCATCCCAAATAGACCAGCTTATCAAAGCAATCCAATGAAAATAAAGGAAATGCAAAGGCAAGTCGATGAGCTTATGGAGAAGGGATTGGTGAGAGAGAGTTTAAGTCCATGTTTTGTTCCTGTGCTGCTTGTTCCAAAGAAGGATGGCACTTGGCGAATGTGTGTTGATTGTAGAGTAGTTAACAAGATCACAGTGAAGTACATGCATCTTATACCTCGGCTAGATGACATGTTGGATGAGCTTCATGGTGCCAGGTACTTTACAAAAATTGATCTTATGAGTGGATATCATCAGATTAGTGTAATACCCGGCTCGAGTCCGGCATCAGAATTCCTGTAGTCCGGTGGAATCTCGAGTGTTGGAACCCTCGAGAAGGGTAATTCATATGTTTTTGAATGTTGTCTAACTTGTTTTACGGTTTAAAGGATAAAGGAAAATGAGTTTTGATAAGAAAAGCAACAAGGGAGAAATGCAAAGGTTCGGCCGCCGAAGGTCACTTTCGGCCGCCGAACATTGTATGGTTTCGGAATCACGTTCGGCTGCCGAAGGTGGTCTGGCCAGCCACCTATAAAAGGGCCAAGGGTCGGTGGAAGGAGGATATTTCTCCTCCACTTGCAGCCAGAGGTGAGTTCCAGCCTCTCCCAAGTTGACTTTCATGTTTTTCATGTTTTTCACCAAATCTTTCAAGGGTTTTACGTGTTTTGGTGTGTTTTGAAGGTTTTGAGCAAAAATAGTAAGTTTTGAAGCTTGGAGCTTTGGAAGCGGTTTTCTCCCTATCTCCACGTTAGGATCACTCACCCTCAAGTTCTTTAGGAGGTAAGGGTTGATCCTAAACTTCTTTGATGAGTTTTGAAGGTTTTATGGGAGTTGGATGGGTAGTATGCATGATTAGGTTTAGGTGAGGTTTATGGGAGATGTTTATGTACAAGCATGTTAAGTGTTGTTTGATGTGTTTGGTTGAGGTTTTAGGAGAGTTTTGGACCTCTTTATGCATGTTATATGGTATGTGTTAGTTGGGAGTAGTTGCTATGCATGTTGGGTAAATTTTGGGGGAGATTTGCATGAAACAGAGCAGGGTTTTGTCCACTGGACAAAGCCAGGTTCGGCCGCCAAAGGAAGGTTCGGCCGCCGAACCCCTTGTGGAGGCAGTTTCGGCTGCCAAAGCTTGCCCCCGAACATTTGGACTTTCGTCTCTGGAGGCAAGGTTCGGCCGCCGAAAGTGCCGCCGAAGGTTGAGGTTCGTCTCTGGACGAGACTTTCGGCTGCCGAAGGTGCCGCCGAACATGCATGAGTTTCGTCTCTGGAGAAGGGTTTCGGCCGCCGAACCTGCTGCCGAAAGTGCCCTGTCCAGCTTTCTTTTGCATGTTTTATGTGATTATTTGGGGATCTTTTAGAGGGCTTTTGGGGAGTTTGAGAGCTATTCTTGAGTTAGTTTGGTCCCTCATTTGAGTCCACCTGTGTAGGAACGGACCAGAGGAATCAGGAAAGTCAGCAGTGAGCACAAGTTCAGAACCTGCAGAAGTAGTTTAGAGTCAGCCAGAGGTGAGTGGAACTTCTCTTTTCAGAACTAAACTACTTTTGAGCATATATCATGCATCATAATGAGTCTAGTAGGATGCTTGCATTAGTTTCACGAATATGCTGCATTGCATATACGATGCGTATGAGGCTGTGGATAGACCAAGGCGACTCCAATAGCCCAAGCTCTGTTATAAGACCTGGCCGGGCCAGGCAGCCATCTGTAGGTAAGACCTGACTAGATCAGGCAGCAGAGATAGTAAGACCTGGCTGGGCCAGGCAGGCAGAGTGGTAAGACCTGGCCGGGCCAAGCAAATTGAGGTTATAAGACCTGGCTAGGCCATGCATCCTTTTAGTATTGGGATTTTTGGTGGTCATGTCTATCCCTGAGATGATGTGCTGTTGTGCATGCCATGAGATCATGTTTTTCAAATTATGTTTTATAGTTCTGCTCATTGGGCTTGTAGAGCTCATCCCTCTCCCCTAACCCCAGTTGTGCAGGTTCAGAGTTCAGAGAGGAGTCCAGCAGAGTGTGGAAGAAGAAGAGTTATGTAATAGCTAGCGTGGACATGTAATTGTAAAGAGATGTACAGTGTATAGACGTGTGCTTGACTTATAAGAGTTGTACTTCCTTGTTGTAAACACATGATCAGTTTATGTGCGTTTCTTTTATTGTTAGTGCATATGAGAAAAACCAGGCTGAACAATATGAGTTCTATCCGCCTAGAGTGGGGATAAAATAGCAGAGATATAGTGCATGCACCGGTTAAGCCTTGGAGTACAGAAAAGTTTTATGTTTTGACAGAAAATGTATGATCATGTATGGGATTTCACAGGTACACAGACAGTATAGCAGGCTTACTACGGGTCCTGGCGACCTTAAGTCGATCTGGATCCTAGTGCCGGTAGCAGTTCGGTTTACGGGCTGTTACAGATTAGTATCAGAGCCCTAGGTTCACATGATCGGACCTAGAGAGATAGAGTTGGGCTCATAGAGGTTTCGTGGGTCAAGCACACTAGGAAAACATGTCCACTAGGATAGGATGTTCGTCCTGTCTATCTGATGCTGTGAACTGTCAGTATGTATGCATGTGCCTTATATGATGTGTGATGTGTTGCTTATGTGCTTTGTTATGTGTTGTTTTCCAGAAAGAGAGTTAAGATGCGAGGAACTCGTCGATCCGCGAGATTGACTGGAGTCCCACCTGAAAGTGAGGGTACAGCTGCTCGTCCTCCTGCATTGCCAAGGGCAAGATCTCACAGGTCAAGCAGGGAGGGAACGTCAAGAGACCTTAGAAGGTCTTCTGACGAGAGCAGAAGAGGAGTAGGCAGAGGGGAAAGAGTAGAAGAAGAGAGAGTTGCTATGGAGGAGGCTCAGAGTAGAGATGAAAGTATGGGCATAGGAAGGTCAGAAGAAGGTATGGGGGAGTCCCAGGGAGGCGCACAGGCCTCGGGGTTTGGCTATCCACCCTTTCCACAGGGCCCAGGGTATCCGATGGGAGGCACGTCGGATTACTCCAGCTTTGCCCCATATCCACCCTACATGCCATATATGTCCTATCCTTCCTTCTATCCACCATATCACATGTATCCACCCCCACCTTTTCATCCAAGTTCAGCATCGCCTGAAGCGAGAGAAACAGTACCTCCACCACCACCTGAACCAGCAGCCCCTGTTGTTGAAGCACAACCCAGTTCGTCAGGGGGAAGTAAGGTGAAGATGACGGAGTACTTAAAGTTGGATGCTCCTAAATTCAACACAGGAGATGATCCCTTTGAGTATCTCAGTGCAGTCAGAATGATATCAAATGAGCTGGGAGCAGATGATAGTAGAGCCATTGAGATGGCAGGGTTCACGTTGAAGTGCAAGAAAGCCAGAGAGTGGTTCAAGAACTATGTGGACCCTAGAAGAGACAGTATGACATGGGAAGAGTTCGCCAATGAGTTTGCTGGGTGGGCTTTTCCTGACAGTTCCAGGGAGCTAAAGGTTGTGGAGTTTGAACAGTTGAGACAGACGGAGGAGATGAGCGTTGATGAGTATACAGATAAGTTCCTGGAATTGTTACCATACGTGGGTCAGGCGTATGATACGGACCAGAAGAAGGCAAAGAGATATGCCACGAGGCTACATCCCAGGTATTTCTCCTTGATCCTCCATGCAGAGAAAGAGAGTTTCCACTCGATTGTGGATGCTGCTAGAAAGATGGAGGCGAGTGCCATTAGTCAAGGAGTAGTCAAGTAATCAAAGGCACAGTCTTCTGGTGCTAAACCAGGTTCCTCCTCACAGAGTATGGTCAGTGCGAGCAAGAAGAGATGGGATAAACTCAGAGGTAAGAGAGGCAAGTTCTGGAGCAGGATTAAGACGGGTCTGGGAATGAGTAGCGGCTCCAATTCTGGCACAGATATTCCAGTTTGCAATAGGTGTGGGAGACCGCACAAAGGAGCTTGTTTGTTGGGATCTACAGCCTGCTATAGATGTGGGCAGGAGGGACATTATGCACGGGAATGTCCTCAGGCGACTTTGGTTACACCATCCCAGCAGATGACCTCAGGCAGTGTAGTACAATCAGCAGCTTCAGCCCGACCACCAAGCAGTGGCAGAGGTAGAGGAAGAGGGACAGCCTCTTCATCAGGGATGGGTTCCCGAGGTGCAGGTCCGTCAGCTCCAGCACGGATTTTCACCATGACTCAGCAGGAGGCAGACACTTCGAACACAGTGGTGTCAGGTAATCTCATCATTGGGTGTTCAGAGGTGTATGCTTTGATGGACCCCGGTGCTTCTCACTCTTTCATTGCTTCTAGAGCCGCAGAGAGGTTGGGTTTGATAGTCTCCGAGTTAGAGTGTCCTCTCTGGGTCAGTGGACCTAGATGTGACCCATCATTGGCAGAGTCAGTCTGTCAAGTCAGTCCAGTGTGTATAGAGGGTAGATACCTTCCAGCTGACCTTGTGGTTCTAGAGTTGGCAGATTTTGATGTCATTCTAGGGATGGATGGGTTATCTACATATAATGCTACTTTGAACTGCAGAGACAAAGTAGTCAGTGTCAGAGACCAGGATGGGTCAAAGTATGTCTTCAGAGGAGACAGGAGAGGGACACCTAAGGGTTTGATATCAGCCCTCCAGGCTCGTAGGTTGTTAAGGAAGGGTTGTCAGGGGTTCCTAGCTCATGTGAGAGAGCTAGATAATCAGGTTAGGGAACCATCCTCAGTACCAGTGGTTTGCGAGTTCCCAGATGTGTTTCTTGAAGAGCTTCCAGGACTACCACCTGATAGGGAAATAGAGTTTGAGATCGAATTGATACCTGGTACCAGACCGATCTCTCTTCCTCCCTACAGGATGGCACCAGCTGAGCTGAGAGAGTTGAAAGAGCAGTTGCAGGATTTGGTAGACAAGGGTTTCATCCGCCCAAGTACCTCACCTTGGGGTGCTCCCGTACTGTTTGTCTGGAAGAAGGATGGACCTCTTAGACTTTGTGTTGACTATCGGCAGTTGAACAAAGTCACTACCAAGAACAAGTATCCATTACCCAGGATCGATGATCTATTCGACCAGCTGGCGGGAGCAAGTTGTTTCTCTAAGATAGATCTGAGATCTGGATACCACCAGTTAAAGATCAGGGAAGAAGATGTATCCAAGACCGCTTTCAGAACCAGATATGGGCATTATGAGTTCCTGGTAATGCCGTTCGGGTTAACTAACACCCCTGCAGCATTCATGGATCTCATGAACAGGGTGTTCAGGGAGTACCTGGATCGTTTTGTGATCGTCTTTATAGATGATATCTTGGTGTACTCCAGAAATGCAGAAGAACATGCCCAGCATCTGCGGTTAGTTCTCCAGACCTTGAGAGAGCATGGCTTGTATGCCAAGTTCTCCAAGTGCGAGTTCTGGCTAAGGAGCATTGCCTTTTTGGGACATGTAGTATCAGAGGAAGGAATAGCAGTAGATCCCAAGAAGGTAGAGGCAGTAGCCAATTGGCCTACACCCACGACTGTGACCGAGATCAAGAGTTTTCTGGGTTTGGCAGGCTACTATCGGAGGTTCGTGCAGGACTTTTTGAAGATAGCTGCTCCTATGACCAGACTGACCAGGAAGAATCAGAAATTCGTATGGGCAGAGGATTGTGATGAGAGTTTTGAAGAGTTGAAGAGACGGTTGACTTCAGCACCGGTGTTAGCTCTGCCGATCAGTGATGAAGATTTCACAGTGTTCTGTGATGCATCCCGAGTGGGATTAGGTTGTGTGTTAATGCAGAATGACAAAGTGATAGCTTATGCTTCTAGACAACTGAAGAAGCACGAGCTGAACTACCCGACACACGATCTTGAGATGGCAGTTGTTATCTTTGCACTGAAGATGTGGAGGCATTACCTCTATGGGGTAAAGTGTGAGATCTATACAGATCATAAGAGCCTACAGCACATCTTGAGTCAGAGAGAGTTAAACTTGAGGCAGAGACGGTGGGTAGAATTGCTCAGTGATTACGATTGCAAGATCCAGTATCATCCGGGTAAGGCTAATGTTGTAGCTGATGCCTTAAGCCGGAAGTCACTTGGCAGTTTATCCCACATTGCAGTAGAGAGAAGACCGGTGGTGAAGGAGTTTTACAGACTCATGGATGAAGGGCTGCAGTTGTAGTTATCTGGTACAGGTGCTTTGATTGCACAGATGAGAGTTACACCAGTGTTTCTAGAGCAAGTGGCTCTGAAACAACACGAAGACCCTGAGTTAGTGAAGATTGCCAGGACTGTTTAGTCGGGCAATAGTGCAGAGTTCAGATTTGATAATGAGGGGATTCTTCGGCACGGTAAGAGATTATGTGTACCAGATGATAGCAGTTTAAAAGAAGACATTATGAGAGAAGCTCATAATGCGAGGTATAGCGTTCACCCTGGAGCCACCAAGATGTATCAAGATATGAGAAGGGTGTATTGGTGGCCAGCGATGAAGAGGGAAGTAGCACAGTTTGTGTCAGCCTGCAAGACATGTCAAAGGGTGAAGCTAGAATACCAGAAGCCGGCTGGAATGCTAAACCCACTGCCGATTCCAGAGTGGAAATGGGAGAACATAGCTATGGATTTTGTAGTGGGGTTACCGGCGACGTCTACCAGACTAGACTCCATATGGGTGATTGTGGATAGACTCACAAAATCTGCCCACTTCATTCCAGTCAGGAGTCACTATGCTGTGGACAAGCTAGCGCAGGTGTATGTGGACGAAATAGTAAAGCTGCATGGAGGTCCAGTGTCGATTGTATCAGATAGAGGACCTCAGTTCACCTCCAGATTTTGGCGGAGTCTGCAAGCTGCTATGGGCACAAGATTGGATTTCAGTACTGCTTTCCATCCATAGATAGACGGTCAGTCAGAAAGGACCATCCAGACGATAGAAGATATGTTGAGAATGTGTGTGTTAGACTTTGGCGGTTCTTGGAGGCAGCATCTACCTCTGGTGGAGTTTGCCTACAACAACAGCCATCATGCTAGCATAGGGATGGCCCCTTATGAAGCTCTGTATGGAAGAAAGTGCAGAACACCTGTTTGCTGGGAAGAGGTTGGAGAGAAGGCTCTTGCAGGGCCAGAGTTAGTGGAGATTACCAGCAAGTTGGTGCCTATGATCAGAGAGAGGATCAGAACAGCTGTCAGCAGACAGAAAAGCTATGCAGATATCCGTAGGAAGCAGTTAGAGTTCCAGGAGGGGGATATGGTATTGCTAAAGGTGTCTCCAATGAAGGGAGTGGTTCGCTTTGGAAAGAAGGGTAAATTAGCTCCACGGTACATTGGTCCCTTTGAGATCTTGCAGAAGATCGGGCCTGTATCGTATAAGCTGGATTTACCTGCATCGATGGAAAGAATTCACCCGGTATTCCATGTATCTATGTTGAGGAAATTTGTGTCAGATCCAAAGAAGGTTCTCAGTGAACCTGATGTAGAGATCCTTGGAGATCTCACATATGTAGAGCAGCCAGTACGGATCTTGGACACCCAGATCAGAAAGTTGCAGAACAAGGAGATACCAATGGTGAAAGTCCTGTGGAACCACCACAACCTCGAAGAGTGCACCTGGGAGACACGGGAGTCCATGCTCCAGCAATACCCATATATGTTTTGAGGTTAGCTAGTGTTCCCTTTTTTTTTGTGTAGATGTGTTTATTTGTTTGAGAAACATTCAGGGACGAATGTTCTTAAGGGGGGGAGAATGTAATACCCGGCTCGAGTCCAGCATCGAAATTCCTGTAGTCCGGTGGAATCTCGAGTGTCGGAACCCTCGAGAAGGGTAATTCATATGTTTTTGAATGTTGTCTAACTTGTTTTACGGTTTAAAGGATAAAGGAAAATGAGTTTTGATAAGAAAAACAACAAGAGAGAAATGCAAAGGTTCGGCCGCCGAAGGTCACTTTCGGCAGCCGAACATTGCATGGTTTCGGAGTCACGTTCGGCTGCCGAAGGTGGTCTGGCCAGCCACCTATAAAAGGGCCAAGGGTCGGTGGAAGGAGGATATTTCTCCTCCACTTGCAGCCAGAGGTGAGTTCCAGCCTCTCCCAAGTTGACTTTCATGTTTTTCATGTTTTTCACCAAATCTTTCAAGGGTTTTATGTGTTTTGGTGTGTTTTGAAGGTTTTGAGCAAAAATAGTAAGTTTTGAAGCTTGGAGCTTTGGAAGCGGTTTTCTCCCTATCTCCACGTTAGGATCACTCACCCTCAAGTTCTTTAGGAGGTAAGGGTTGATCCTGAACTTCTTTGATGAGTTTTGAAGGTTTTATGGGAGTTGGATGGGTAGTATGCATGATTAGGTTTAGGTGAGGTTTATGGGAGATGTTTATGTACAAGCATGTTAAGTGTTGTTTGATGTGTTTGGTTGAGGTTTTAGGAGAGTTTTGGACCTCATTATGCATGTTATATGGTATGTGTTAGTTGGGAGTAGTTGCTATGCATGTTGGGTAAATTTTGGGGGAGATTTGCATGAAACAGAGCAGGGTTTTGTCCACTGGACAAAGCCAGGCTCGGCCGCTGAAGGAAGGTTCGACCCCGAACCCCTTGTGGAGGCAGTTTCGGCTGCCAAAGCTTGCCCCCAAACATTTGGACTTTCGTCTCTGGAGGCAAGGTTCGGCCGCCGAAAGTGCCGCCGAAGGTTGAGGTTCGTCTCTGGACGAGACTTTCGGCTGCCGAAGGTGCCGCCGAACATGCATGAGTTTCGTCTCTGGAGAAGGGTTTCGGCCGTCGAACCTGCCGTCGAAAGTGCCCTGTCCAGCTTTCTTTTGCATGTTTTATGTGATTATTTGGGGATCTTTTAGAGGTCTTTTGGGGAGTTTGAGAGCTGTTCTTGAGTTAGTTTGGTCCCTCATTTGAGTCCACCTGTTTAGGAACGGACCAGAGGAATCAGGGAAGTCAGCAGTGAGCACAAGTTCAGAACCTGCAGAAGTAGTTTAGAGTCAGCCAGAGGTGAGTGGAACTTCTCTTTTCAGAACTAAACTACTTTTGAGCATATATCATGCATCATAATGAGTCTAGTAGGATGCTTGCATTAGTTTCACGAATATGCTGCATTGCATATACGATGCGTATGAGGCTGTGGATAGACCAAGGCGACTCCAATAGCCCAAGCTCTATTATAAGACCTGGCCGGGCCAGGCAGCCATCTGTAGGTAAGACCTGACTAGATCAGGCAGCAGAGATAGTAAGACCTGGCTGGGCCAGGCAGGCAGAGTGGTAAGACCTGGCCGGGCCAGGCAAATTGAGGTTATAAGACCTGGCTAGACCATGCATCCTTTTAGTATTGGGATTTTTGGTGGTCATGTCTATCCCTGAGATGATGTGCTGTTGTGCATGCCATGAGATCATGTTTTTCAGATTATGTTTTATAGTTCTGCTCATTGGGCTTGTAGAGCTCATCCCTCTCCCCTAACCCCAGTTGTGCAGGTTCAGAGTTCAGAGAGGAGTCCAGCAGAGTGTGAAAGAAGAAGAGTTATGTAATAGCTAGTGTGGACATGTAATTGTAAAGAGATGTACAGTGTATAGACGTGTGCTTGACTTATAAGAGTTGTACTGCCTTGTTGTAAACGCATGATCAGTTTATGTATGTTTCTTTTATTGTTAGTGCATATGAGAAAAACCAGGTTGAACATTATGAGTTCTATCCGCCTAGAGTGGGGATAAAATAGCAGAGATATAGTGCATGCACCGGTTAAGCCTTGGAGTGCAGAAAAGTTTTATGTTTTGACAGAAAATGTATGATCATGTATGGGATTTCACAGGTACACAGACAGTATAGCAGGCTTACTACGGGTCTCGGCGACCTTAAGTCGATCTGGATCCTAGTGCCGGTAGCAGTTCGGTTTCCGGGCTGTTACAATTAGGATGAAATCTGGTGATGAATGGAAAACTGCATTTAAGACAAAGTATGGTTTGTATGAATGGTTAGTTATGCCTTTGGGTTTGTCAAATGCACCTAGTACGTTTATGAGACTGATGAACCATGTATTGCGTGCATACTTGGAAAAATTTGTAGTTGTTTATTTTGATGATATCTTGATCTATAGCAGGTCTCTCGACGAATATATTGAACATGTTAGGTTGATCCTGCAGGTTTTGAGGCAAGAGAGCTTGTGTGCTAAACTTAAGAAGTGCACATTTTGTATAGATAGACTTGTTTTCCTTGGTTTTGTTATGAGTGCACAGGGAATTGAGGTAGATGAAGAGAAGGTGAAAGCTATAAAGGAGTGGCCTATTCCTAAATCTATATTAGATGTGAGGAGCTTTCATGGCCTTGCAAGCTTTTACAGGAGGTTTGTGCGCGATTTCTCTACGATTGCAACACCACTCACAGGAATTATTAAGAAGGAAGTTGGGTTCAAATGGGGAGAGGAGCAACATAAAGCTTTTGTCTGCTTAAAAGGGAAATTAACATCCACTCCTGTCTTATCTTTACCTGACTTTGATAAAACTTTTGAAATTGAGTGTGATGCTTATGGCATAGGTATTGGGGCTGTGTTGATGCAAGAGAAGAAACCAATAGCCTATTTCAGTGAGAAGCTGAACGGAGCACATCTCAATTATTCAACCTATGAAAAGGAGCTGTATGCCTTGGTGAGAGCACTGGATGTGTGGCAACACTATCTCCTGCCTAAGGAGTTTGTGATACATACGGATCATGAGTCCTTAAAACACTTGAAGGGATAAGGCAAGTTGAATAAGAGGCATGGTAAGTGGATTGAGTTTCTTGAACAATTTCCATATGTGATTAAGTATAAGCATGGGAATGACAATATGGTTGCAGATGCTTTATCTCGGAGGTATGCTTTAATTAATGCTGTGAGTTCTAAATTGCTTGGTTTTGAGCATGTTAAGGACTTGTACATTAATGATGCTGATTTCGGCAATGTGTTTGTAGCTTATGAGCATGGAGCTTTTAACTCTTTTTATAGACATGATGGTTACTTATTTAAGGGTAAGAAATTGTGTGTGCCTAGATGTTCTATGTGTAATTTACTTGTGCTTGAATCTCATTGCGGGGGTTTGATGGGGCATTTTGGAGTACATAAGACTTATGACACCTTATTTGAGCATTTTTATTAGCCTTCTATGCGCAAAGATATTGAGGAAGTGTGCGCTTCTTGTATTGCATGTAGACAGGCAAAGTCTAAGTCTATGCCTAATGGTCTTTATATGCCTTTATCTATTCCTAGTTCACCCTGGATGGATATTTCTATGGACTTTGTGCTTGGCTTACCTAGGACTAGGCATGGTAGAGATAGCATATTTATTGTTGTCGACAGGTTTAGCAAGATGACTCACTTTATTCCTTACCATAAAACTGATGACGCCATCAATGTAGCTAACTTGTTCTTTAAGGAAGTGGTTCGACTTCATGGAGTGCCAAGGACAATTGTGTCAGATAGAGATGCAAAGTACCTTTCGCATTTTTTAAAAGTATTGTGGGATAAGTTGGGTACTAAACTCTTATATTCTACTACTTGTCATCCATAGACAGATGGCTAGACAAAGGTAGTGAATAGAACTCTTGGTACCTTACTCAGAGCTATAGTGGGTAAGAATTTGAACACTTGGAAAGATTGCTTGCCTTTCATTGAGTTTGCATATAACCGTAGCATACGTTCTTCCACAGAATTTTCTCCATTTGAGCTTGTTTATGGTTTTAACCCACTGACTGTACTTGATCTTGTTCCTTTACCTTTACATGAGCTTGCTAGTTTAGATGGTGCTAAAAAAACAGAATTGGTGAAGTCGTTACATGAGAAGGCTCGGTCTAACATAGAGAAGAGGAACAAGGTGTATGCTAACTGGGCAAATAGGGGACGGAAGAGAGTAGTGTTTGTTCCTGGTGATTGGGTTTGGGTACACTTCTGAAAGGAACGGTTTCCAAATCAGAGGAAGAATAAGCTGCATGCTCGTGGTGATGGTCTATTTCAAGTCTTAGAGTAAATCAATGACAATGCTTATAAAATAGACTTGCCAGGTGAGTATGGGGTTAGTGCTACCTTTAATGTGTCTGACTTGTCTCCTTTTGACCATGTTGCAGATTTGAGGATAAATCTTTTCGAAGAAGGAGGGAATGATATGAACCAGCAAGCACAATCACATGAGAATTAAGGAAGCAAGTGTAACGACCCGAAAATCGGACCGCTACCGGCACTAGGATCCAGGTCGGCTTAAGGCCGCCGGGACCCGTAGCAAGCCTGACATGTAACCTGCAAACCTGTTTAATCCCATACATGATCAACAACATACATAAAAATTAAAACTTTTCTTTCATACATTCTATCATACACCAAACTCAACCTGTGCATGCACTGAACATAGCCATAATCATAAACTTGACCCCTCTGTGGGATCTCATCAATGCCCCGAATGGGCGATATACATGTGTTGAGTTGGCTAACATCTATATCATAAAACGTCTAAGATCATGTAATAAAAGGGATAACAACATCCATAGAGTCAAGAACAACTTCTAATCCTCAATATCAGTATACATAACATGACTATTCAACTTTATATCATTATACAATTTATCATGTCCACTTTCTATCTATTACAACATATGACTTTACTCTTCTTGACTTCTCTGTCTAGCCCATACCTGCAATCTTGGGGGATTAGGGAAAAGGGGTGAGCTACTAGAGCCCAGTGAGCAGAATAATAGAAAACAATATTTAAAATCTCATGCCATCATGTAATGCAACACATCACAACAAATCACATCTCGGATGGTATTGTCACCAATAGTCCTCTACATTCCAAAGTGCCGGGACGTAGAATGGGTACAACCGGTCTTTCTCTTAACATAACATATCATAGCATACCAATGTGCCAGGGACGTAGAATGGGTACAACCTGGACTTTCTCTTACATAGTGCCAGGGACGTATAATGGGTACAACCTGGACTTCCATACCATATCATGCTGTAACATCATCATATCATATGAGGACTAAAGGGTCATCCAATAACCAATCCACATCAACATCATAAATGCAATGCAACATATTCGTGGATTCTAATGCAAACAACCTATTTCATCACATGGCATTCATGATGCATGAACATGCTCAAAACTTTTATAATTTATTTGCTTTAAATCGTAAAGGTTTATTCTACTCACCTCTTGGCTAGCTCTGACAAAGACTGATGCAGCTAACTCACTGCTGGGGTCATCGGTTCCTCGGGTCCGAATCTACACAGGTGGACTCAAATGAGGGACCAAACAACTAGAACATAACACTAAAAACATCCCCCAAAAACCCCCTAAAACACCTCAAAACAACCATGCAAAACATGCAAAGGAAGGCTGAACAGGGCAGGTTCGGCAGCACCTTCGGCGGCCGAAAGTCCCTCCAGAGCCGAAACCCAGGCAGGTTCGGCGGCACCTTCGGCGGCCGAAAGTCCCAGACAGAGACGAAAGTCTCTCTTCGGGGGTAACTTCGGCAGCCGAAAGGCCTGCCTCCCAGGCAGGTTCGGCAGCCGAAAGTCCTTCGGCTGCCGAACCTGGTTTCTGCCAAAGGGCAGAAACTTGGTTCCCTTTGCACAAAAACCTCTCCTTTCCATTCCAACATGCATATAACTCATTCAAATCATGCAAATATACATACATTGGCTCCTAGGGGCTTCAAACTATCATAAACCCCAACTACAACACACAACAACAACAAATTGCTAAAAAACACAACATAAGCTCATAAAGCTAACCATAAGCTAAACATGCATTCTACCTCATAGATCTTACATAAAACTTATTTAAAATATGCAATGAGCTTAAGATCGGCTCTTACCTCTTGAAGATCGAGAGAGAGACGACCTAAACTCGGAGATGGGAGAGATTTGAGTTCTTGAACCTCAATGCTCCAAAACTTTCTCAAAACTTGAAAATCTTCAAAACAAGATGAAAACTTGTGAAAATCGTGAGAGATTTGAAGGAAAAGCTCAAAGATTGGTGAGGAACGGCGGAGAGCTCATCTTGGCCAGCAATGGGGAGAAAAACTCGCCCGTTTTCAGCTAAGGGACCCTTTTATAGTGGCTGGCCAGGCCACGTTCGGGGGCCGAACGTGCCTCCGCATGCATGCCATGTTCGGCGGCCGAACTTGAGGTTCGGCGGCCGAACCTGGGCTTCACTCACTTATGCCTTCGGGGGCCTAAGGCACACCCGAAACGCCTGCATGTTCGGCTGCCGAACTTGAGGTTCGGCGGCTGAACCTGGGTTTTCCTCCAAAGTTGTTTTCATGCAAAAACTCATTTCCTTTTCATTTAAAATCATGAAATACATTAAAACATTTTAAGAAAACATTTTTCTATCCCACTAGAGACTTCCGACATCCGAGATTCCACCGGACGGTAGGAATTCTGATACCGGAGTCCAGCCGGGTATTACATTCTCCCCCCCTTAAGAACATTCGTCCCCGAATGTTCCTCAACTAACACATAGCATCGCATACACATATCATACATGCAAAGCACATAAAACTCACAAGGAACTAACCTCAGAAAAGATAAGTGTATTGCTGGACCATGGACTCCCGTGTCTCCCAGGTGCACTCTTCCATATTGTGGTGGTTCCAAAGGACTTTCACCATCGGGATTTCCTTGTTTCTCAGCTTTCTGATCTGGGTGTCTATGATCCGCACTGGCTGCTCAACATAGGTGAGATCCTCTTGGATCTCCACATCAGGCTCACTAAGAACCTTGCCCGGATTTGACACAAACTTCCTCAACATTGAAACATGGAAAACCGGATGGATTCTTTCCATTGAAGCAGGCAAATCTAGCTTGTACGACACATTCCCAATCTTCTGCAAGACTTCAAAGGGTCCGATGTATCGTGGGGCTAGTTTACCCTTCTTCCCAAAGCGAACCACTCCTTTCATTGGAGACACCTTGAGCAATACCAGATCCCCCTCCTGAAACTCTACCTGTCTTCTGCGTACGTCTGTATAACTCTTCTGTCTGCTGGCAGCAGTCTTGATTCTTTCTCTGATTATGGGTACCACCCTGCTGGTAATCTCTACTAGCTCAGGCCCTGCCAAGGCCTTCTCTCCAACTTCCTCCCAGCAAACGGGTGACCTGCACTTCCTTCCGTACAAAGCTTCATATGGAGCCATCCCGATGCTAGCATGATGGCTGTTATTGTAGGCAAACTCCACCAAAGGTAGATGCTGCCTCCAAGAACCGCCAAAGTCCAGTATACACATTCTGAGCATATCCTCGATAGTCTGGATGGTCCTTTCGGACTGTCCGTCCGTCTGGGGGTGGAAGGCAGTACTGAAATCCAACCTGGTACCCATGGCATTCTGCAGACTCCGCCAAAACCTGGAGGTGAACTGGGGCCCTCTATCAGACACTATTGAAACAGAAACCCCATGCAGCCTGACGATCTCATCCACATATACCTGCGCCAACTTGTCCACAGAGTAGCCACTCCTGACAGGGATGAAGTGAGCAGATTTGGTGAGTCTTTCCACAATCACCCATATGGAGTCCAATCTGTTGGACATCGCCGGTAACCCCACTACGAAGTCCATAGCTATATTCTCCCATTTCCACTCAGGAATAGGTAGCTGGTTAAGCATTCCAGCCGGCTTCTGATGTTCCAGCTTCACCCTCTAACACACTTCGCAGGCTGACACAAACTGTGCCACTTCTTTCTTCATCGCTGGCCACCAATAAACCTTCTTCAGATCTTGATACATCTTGGTGGCTCCGGGGTGAACGCTGTATCTTGCATTATGAGCCTCTCTCATAGTGTCTCCTTTTAGCCCTATGTCATCTGGTACACACAATCGACTCCCATAGCGGAGGATCCCCTTACTGTCAAATCTGAACTCACTGTCCTTGCCTGACTGAACAGTCCTGGCAATCTTCACTAACTCTGGGTCCTCATGCTGTTTCTGAGCCACTTGCTCCAGAAACACAGGTGTCACTCTCATCTGGGCCACTAAAGCACCTGTACCAGACAACTCCATCTGTAGACCTTCATCAATGAGCTTGTAAAACTCCTTCACCACTGGTCTCCTCTCTGCCGTGATGTGGGATAGACTGCCTAGTGACTTCCGGCTTAGGGCGTCTGCCACGACATTCGCCTTACCCGGATGATACTGAATCTTGCAATCATAGTCACTCAGCAGCTCTACCCATCTCCTCTGTCTCAAATTCAAATCTCTTTGACTCAAGATGTATTGCAGGCTCTTATGATCTGTAAAGATCTCACATTTTACCCCATAGAGGTAGTGCCTCCACATCTTGAGTGCAAAGATCACTGCTGCCATCTCAAGGTCATGTGTGGGGTAATTCAACTCATGCTTCTTCAGCTGCCTAGAAGCATAAGCAATCACCCTCTCATTCTGCATTAGTACACAATCCAGTCCCACACGGGACGCATCACAAAAGACTGTAAAGTCTTCATCACTGGATGGCAGAGCTAACACTGGTGCTGAAGTCAACCTCCTCTTAAGCTCTTCAAAACTCTCTTCGCACTGGTCTGTCCACACAAACTTCTAATTCTTCCTGGTCAACCTGGTCAGAGGAGCTGCTATTTTCGAGAAGTCCTGAACGAACCTCCTGTAGTAACCTGCCAAACCCAAGAAACTCCTGATTTCCGTCACTGAAGTGGGTCTGGGCCAGTTAGCCACAGCTTCTACCTTCTTGGGGTCCACCTCTATCCCATTCTCTGACACTACATGCCCCAAGAACGAAATGCTCCTCAGCCAGAACTCACATTTAGAGAACTTGGCATACAAGCCGTGTTCCCTCAAAGCCTGCAGAACCAACCTCAGATGATGGGCATGCTCCTCTGCATTCCTGGAATACACCAAGATATCATCTATGAAGACAATAACAAAGTGATCCAGGTATTGACTAAACACTCTATTCATGAGATCCATGAATGCTGCAGGGGCATTGGTTAACCCGAACGACATTACAAGGAACTCAAAATGCCCATATCTGGTCCTGAAGGCTGTCTTCGGCACATCCTCTTCCCTTATCCTTAGCTGATGGTACCCCGATCTCAGATCTATTTTGGAGAAACAACCTGCTCCAGCTAGCTGGTCGAATAGATCGTCGATCCTTGGCAATGGGTACTTATTCTTGGTAGTGACTTTGTTCAACTGCCTGTAGTCGATACAAAGTCTAAGGGATCCATCCTTCTTTCTCACGAACAAAACTGGTGCACCCCAAGGTGAAGTGCTCGGTCGGATCAAGCCCTTTTCTACCAACTCTTGCAACTGTTCTTTCAATTCCTTCAACTCAGCTGGAGCCATCCTGTAGGGAGGGATAGAGATCGGTCGGGTTCCAGGCATCAATTCTATCTCGAACTCTATCTCCCTAGCAGGTGGTAAACCTGGCAGCTCGTCTGGAAAGACGTCTAGAAACTCTCTAACCACTGGCACTGAGGCGGGCTCTCTAACCTGACTGCTAAGCTCTCTCACATGAGCCAAATACCCCTGACATCCCTTCCTAAGCAACCTACGAGCCTGAAGAGCTGATATCAGACCTCTAGGTGTACCCCTCCTGTCTCCCCTGAAGACAACCTCTGACCCATCCTGACCTCTGAACCTGACTACCTTGTCCCTGCAGTCCAAGGTAGCACCATGGGTAGATAACCAGTCCATCCCTAGAATGACGTCAAAATCTGTCAAGTCTAGAACCACAAGGTCGGCGGACAAGCATCTTCCCTCAACAAACACAGGACTACACTGGCAGACTGACTCTGCCACTGATGGATCACACTTGGGTCCACTGACCCAGAGAGGACACTCTAACCCAAAGATCATCAACCCCAACCTGTGGACGGCTCTCGGAGCAATAAAAGAATGAGATGCACCAGGGTCCATCAAGGCATACACATCTGAACAACCAATGACTAAATTACCTGCCACCACGGTGTTAGATGCATCTGCCTCCTGCTGAGTCATTGTGAAGATCCGTGCTGGAGCTGATGGACCTTCACCTCTGAAACCCGCTGAAGAAGAGGCTGCCCCTCTCCCTCTGCCTCTGCCACTGGCCTGAGTCATGGCTGGAGCTGCTGGCTGAGCCACACTACCAGAAGCTGTCTGCTGAGACTGTGCTCCAAAAGCTGCCCTAGGACACTCCCAAGCCATGTGTCCCTCTTGCTCGCATCTGAAGCAGGCTGCTGTCCCAGCAAACTGCCATCCCTCCTCTGCTCTACATCCATATCATCCCCCATGTCTTCTGACATTCCTCCCTGAACTGTTCCCCTCACTGATCTGCTCCTACCCAAATCCAGAGACCTTCTAGGGTCTCTTACTGCTCTTTCTCTGTTAGACCTACTAGACATTGCCCTAGGCAATGTAGGAGGACGAGCGCTCATGCCCTCATCCTCAGGTGGCACTCCAGTCAATCGGGCAGATCGACGAGTTCCTCTCATCCTGTTTTCTGAAAGGCAGCACATAACCAGCAAACATTAGCATCATATGGTTCATGTGGGCACACATGAACCCTCATCAAATACATCACATATCATTAATGCACATGCATATAATCATTGCATTTCACATCATCATGCAAGACAGGACTCCACATCCTATCCTAGTGGACATGATCTTCCTATTGTGCTTGACCTTCTATAACATCTATGAGCCCGACACTCTAGGTCCGACCATATGAACCTAGGGCTCTGATACCATTCTGTAACGACCCGAAAATCGGACCGCTACCGGCGCTAGGATCCAGGTCGGCTTAAGGCCGCCGGGACCCGTAGCAAGCCTGACATGTAACCTGCAAACCTGTTTAATCCCATACATGATCAACAACATATATAAAAATTAAAACTTTTCTTTCATACATTCTATCATACACCAAACTCAACCTGTGCATGCACTGAACATAGCCATAATCATAAACTTGACCCCTCTGTGGGATCTCATCAATGCCCCCAATGGGCGATATACATGTGTTGAGTTGGCTAACATCTATATCATAAAACGTCTAAGATCACGTAATAAAAGGAATAACAACATCCATAGAGTCAAGCACAACTTCTAATCCTCAATATTAGTATACATAACATGACTATTCAACTTTACATCATTATACAATTTATCATGTCCACTTTCTATCTATTACAACATATGACTTTACTCTTCTTGACTTCTCTGTCTAGCCCGTACCTGCAATCCTGGGGGATTAGGGAAAAGGGGTGAGCTACTAGAGCCCAGTGAGCAGAATAATAGAAAACAATATTTAAAATCTCATGCCATCATGTAATGCAACACATCACAACAAATCACATCTCGGATGGTATTGTCACCAATAGTCCTCTACATTCCAAAGTGCCGGGACGTAGAATGGGTACAACCGGTCTTTCTCTTAACATAACATATCATAACATACCAATGTGCCAGGGACGTAGAATGGGTACAACCTGGACTTTCTCTTACATAGTGCCAGGGACGTAGAATGGGTACAACCTGGACTTCCATACCATATCATGCTGTAACATCATCATATCATATGAGGACTAAAGGGTCATCCAATAACCAATCCACATCAACATCATAAATGCAATGCAACATATTCGTGGATTCTAATGCAAACAACCTATTTCATCACATGGCATTCATGATGCATGAACATGCTCAAAACTTTTATAATTTATTTGCTTTAAATCGTAAAGGTTTATTCTACTCACCTCTTGGCTAGCTCTGACAAAGACTGATGCAGCTAACTCACTGCTGGGGTCCTCGGGTCCGAACCTACACAGGTGGACTCAAATGAGGGACCAAACAACTAGAACATAACTCTAAAAACATCCCCCAAAAACCCCCTAAAACACCTCAAAACAACCATGCAAAACATGCAAAGGAAGGCTGAACAGGGCAGGTTCGGCGGCACCTTCGGCGGCTGAAAGTCCCAGACAGAGACGAAAGTCTCTCTTCAGGGGCAACTTTGGCAGCCGAAAGGCCTGCCTCCCAGGCAGGTTCGGCGGCCGAAAGTCCTTCGGCTGCCGAACCTGGTTTCTGCCAAAGGGCAGAAACTTGGTTCCCTTTGCACAAAAACCTCTCCTTCCCATTCCAACATGCATATAACTCATTCAAATCATGCAAATATACATACATTGGCTCCTAGGGTCTTCAAACTATCATAAACCCCAACTACAACACACAACAACAACACATTGCTCAAAAACACAACATAAGCTCATAAACCTAACCATAAGCTAAACATGCATTCTACCTCATAGATCTTACATAAAACGTACTTAAAACATGCAATGAGCTTAAGATCGGCTCTTACCTCTTGAAGATCGAGAGAGAGACGACCTAAACTCGGAGATGGGAGACATTTGAGTTCTTGAACCTCAAAGCTCCAAAACTTGCTCAAAACTTGAAAATCTTCAAAATAAGATGAAAACTTGTGAAAATCGTGAGAGATTTGAAGGAAAAGCTCAAAGATTGGTAAGGAACGGCGGAGAGCTCACCTTGGCCGGCAATGGGGAGAAAAACTCGCCTGTTTTCGGCTAAGGGACCCTTTTATAGTGGCTGGCCAGGCCACGTTCGGGGGCCGAACGTGCCTCCGCATGCATGCCATGTTCGGCGGCCGAACTTGAGATTCGGCGGCCGAACCTGGGTTTTCCTCCAAAGTTGTTTTCATGCAAAAACTCATTTCCTTTTCATTTAAAATCATGAAATACATTAAAACATTTTAAGAAAACATGTTTCTATCCCACTAGAGACTTTCGACATCCGAGATTCCACCGGACGGTAGGAATTCCGATACCGGAGTCCAGCCGGGTATTACAGCAAGGATCCATTGGTGCTCCCTAGTGGACCAGTGACAAGGAGCAAAGCTAAGAAGCTTGAAGCAGCTATGAACTTACACATTCAAGAACAACTAACACAAGAATTGACTGAGCTTGCCATTGACAAATATCTCGCGAAGCTTGAAGACACACCTAAGCTACTCACCTTGCTTAAGGTGTGTAATGGAGATACCGCTGTATAATTTATTTGGCATTGTTATGATGGGCTTGCTATATTTTATTATTTAAACACTTGTTTTATTTTAGCTTTGTTTGGACTTGTATTCTGGCCATATTTTATCTTTTAAGTTTTAGAGTGTTGGGCTATGTTTTTATATTTTAATACTTATATGTTTGATATGTTTGTTTTAGTGTGTAAATGGGCTTGGGTTTTGTGTATGGCTCGGCCAGCCCGAAAAAGAGTGTCTTAGGGTTTTATTTTATCTCCTTACTATATAAGGATAAGAAACACTTGTAAGAGGCAGCTTTGAATCTAAATTTTCAGAATTCTTTTCATGCCTTTGGCGTGTATTGCTTTGAGTGAGAGTGAGGATTTGCTTTCATCAATTGCACAAGGAATCTTGGCTAACTTATCAACTATTCGTTGTGGCGTTTGTCAAATTCTCATCTAAATTCTTCAGTGATTGGTGTTTCAGCTTCTCTAAGTGTAAGGTGCCATAGGAGGTGGGTTTATCAAATTTTTGGATTCCATATCTACTTGTGCATATGGATTTAAGGCTTGTGCCATAGGGTTCCACGTCAGTATCTTTCAAACAATAAAGAGATAACATAGTGTTTGGCATTTTTGGCTCGATTAAAAATATTAATCGAGTAGGGGTGTTACAAAAGTACTATCTTATGCTTAGCAACAGAGATAAATACAACAGTTCTCAAGCCATTGTTATTGACCTATAGCTATAGTTAAAGTATATACGACAATAATTTACAAGCGCTATCTTAGACCTATTTTTATAGTAGTGTATAAGTACCAAAAGGAAAGCTCGTAGCAAACTCAACTAACCAATTAGCAACACCATTAGACTTTCTGTAAATATGAGTAACTCAAAGCTCTTAAAAAGGCAAATATGAGGGCATGAACGAATTGGATCAAATGGATATTCTAAGACTGCATAGAACGGGAATCAAAGATCACTTCAATCACTTTCTTATTATTACACTCAACAATGGCTTTACTAATACCCTTCTCAATAACCCGTGATACATAGCCCACATCCATCTAGGAAAATGGAGAATTTATCCAAGTTTGAAACAAATCCTTTCACATATACTCTATTACTATCTCTTATCAAATCACCCCCAAATGATAAACCTCAATCCCATTTATGGGATCCATAAGTATTCAACTTGAATAAGGGCACTTGTAGGGAAGAACGACAAACATAATCCCAACTTCTAGCATTCAAAGATTTAACAAACTGAATGCAATAAGTCGCTACCTAAAAGGCTTCAGCCTATTTTTGATATCAACAAGAAGATCTTCCACCTCATCATACATATTATGAAAAGAGAAATTCATTATGTTTCAACCAAAGAAGCCAAAAAGTGACCTTAAAAATAAGAGATCAGCTTAAATGCAACAACTTATCTTTATTATTTGAGATATTTTCAATAATCCACACCTTAGATGTTAAACCTGCAGATATGGAAATATCCCATTTAGAACTAGGCACAATTCTTTTTCACACTTGCCTAGCAACTGGACCATCTTTCATAACATTCAATACATTTTGCATGTCAAAATTACAAACTAAGCACAATGGAGAACTGCCTGGATGCTTTTTTCCATTCACTAGAAGTCAATAGTCTCTCATAGGAAGCAAGCCATAAAAATATCCTCACTCATTATGGTCCCTTCCACCACGAACCCTCTTCCAACAATGCTAGAGATCATGTTGTCCCCATTCGAAAGAATATTATGCGCAGAGCGGAAAGTAAACAAACCACTAGGAGAGGCATTTCAAACAACTTCATCATCCTCTTAACTATCTATAGGAGGAAGAATTGCTACTATATGAATTAGCACACCAATAGGAAGTTTATCCTTCAAGGAGTCTCAGTGTTACTAGGGACAAGCTGTGCAAGCCAAATTTGACAAGCATAAAATTTTGATGTCACATTTTTCTTTATAAGAGAAAAATTTAATAAATGCAGAAAAAACTTAGATTAGGACATACCGCCTTGTGACCTTGTTTAGTGGAACCAACGCCCAAATGGTCTGGTAGAACTTGCCTTGTGACCTAACTTGGCAAAACTTGCCTTGTGGCGTTATTTAGTGGAACCAATGCCCAGATGGTCTGGTGGAACTTGCCTTATGACCTGATAAAAGATGGCCTAAAAAGCATGAAAAATGATTTTGCCAGAGTAATTTGGGCAAATCACCCACGGAATGACTAAGAAGGCCGCGCAAAGTAAATGGAAGCATAAAGCTGAACTCCAAGTTTTGATGTCCCCAGAATCAATTTGCCCAAATCACAAGGCAAATCGACAGTATCACACAGACTCATAGAAATGCCCAGGCCTACGACTAATAATTTGCCCAAATCATCTAGCAAATCAATTGATGACCAGTAAAGTATACAGACCTATGACAGATGACTTGCCGAAGACGATTTACCCAAATCACTGGGCAAATTGATGGACATGGACAGAGAATGAGCAGAAAAGCGGAAAACTCAAAATTTGAAAATTAAAAGTCTAAATCCATCTCAAATATGCCAAGGACACATTTGAAACTCATCAAACTCTCAGCAAAAAGAATTCATTCACTCAAGAAAGTCCATTCATGAAGAAACACAATTAAGGAAGTAATCAAAAACCAAATTAAAAAAGGAATTCCATCATACAACACTACAAAAATTTATCGGATTAGTAACGAAAATACATCACTAAAACTATCTTATAATGGATTTGTAATGAAAAATTTTCGTTACAGCAAACTTCGTTGCTAATGCATTAGTAACGGATTTACTAATCTGTTACTAATTTAGTTGCTTATTCTACTAGGTACGCATTACATATTGATCCCTCGACTCTAACTTTATTTTTGACATTATTCTTAAGCCGTCGTAGATATCTATAAAAGATTGACCAACATTAGTAAACATTATTAAATAACTTAATTAAAATGAAGTTAAAAGAACTCACCGTTCAAAAGGATACATCCATCGATATTGCACTGGACCTGTCAGCCATGCTTCATATGCTAGATGGACGGGGAGGTGTTCCATACAATCAAAGAAGCTTGGAGGGAAAACACGATCAAGCTTACATATGATTAAAGGAATTTCATCATGCAACCGCACCATATCACTCTCACTTATAACGGTAGATGTTAATTCCTTAAAAGAATTGCTCAACTCTGTTAAGGGCTGCCAAACATTCGAAGGAAAAAACTCATGAAATGCAATTGGCATAATCCGCTACATGAAGACATGACAATCATGACTCTTCATTCCAAACATCTTCAGCTTCTTCATATCAATACATCGCCCCATATTGGAAACATATCCATCGGGAAACTTGAGATTTTTCAGCCAATCACATAACACTTGCTTACTTTGCTTATCTAGAGTATAATAAGCTTTTGTATATCTCCTAATGAGTTGAGCCATTTTCAATTTTGGCCGAACGTAGATCACATTGAGGTCTGCCCTTGACATAGCATTATCCTTTGTCTTTCCCTCAACTCTCATTATAGTGTTGATTATATTTTTAAAGAAATTTTTCTCAATAAGCATTACATCAAGATTGTGCCAAATCAAATTAATTTTCCAATACGGTAAATCCCATAAGATACTTCTTTTTCACCCACCGCATTGCTTTGATAGATAGAAATTTATTTCAAATGCATCTTCATCTATAACCCTCTTAAATCCCAATCGTCAATCTGTTTAAGTACTTCTTCACCAGAAATTGGTGGTTTAGCTTTCTTAGTAACATATACATTCTTCCTAAAAGCTGTTTTATTTCTTCTAAAAGAATGGCTAGGAGGTAAAAATTTGTGATGATTATCAAACCATGATTGCTTACCTCCTCTTGTCAATGTGAACGCATCACTATCTTCCGTGCAATAAGGACAAGCGGTCCATCCTGCAGTGCTCCATCCATATAACATTACATAAGCAGGAAAATCACTTATAGTCCACATTAAAGCAACTCGCATATTGAAATTTTCTTTATTGAATGCATCATATGTTTCAACTCCATTCTTCTATAAATCTTTCAACTCAGTTACTAGGGGTTGCAAATACACATCCAACTTATCTTTTGGATTTCTAGGTCCTGGGACAACTATAGTGAGAAATATATACTCACCTTTCATGCATAACCATGGAGGTAAGTTGTACGGTGTCAATATGACAGGCCATGATGAATATTGCTGACCAGATTGTCCAAAGGGTTGAAAACCATCGGTACAAAGTCCTAGACGGACATTACGTTTCTCAGCACTGAAATGAGGCCAATTGTTATCAAAAGCTTTCCATGCTTGCGAATCAAATGGACGATGTATTAAATCATCATTAGTCCCATGATTGGCATGCCAAGTCATATCCTTAGATGTAGCATTAGATGCGTACAATCTTTGTAGTCTAGGTGTGATTGGCATGTAATACATTTTACTATAAGCAACTTGGGTTTTACTAGAGCTCTAGCTATCTCGCAATCATTTGTACCTCGAATGATCACACACCTTGCACCTGAGCAATTCATTATCCTCACCCCAATAAATCACACAACCATTTAAGCAACTATGAATCTTTTGAATTGGTAATCCCAAGCATTCAAGTAATTTCTTTATAGAGTAGAAATTATCAGTAGGTAAAATTTCTTTGATGAATTGGCAAATATTGTTAAAGCAACGTTCAGACAAATGATGTTCAGATTTGATATTCAATATCCTTGCCATAGCTGACAGTTCTGAATGATTTTCACAACCTGACCATAATTCCTGATTAACAGCGGCCAACATGTCATACAATCTCTGAGTAGATTGGCTTGGAGGCTCATTACTTATTGATGGGGAGAAACTAGGTCCTGCTGCATCTACAACTAGTTGTTCATAAGTATTAGAGAACTCACCATGTTAATATTCCACATTGTAAGTATTGTCAGTCGAATCATTACTTCTCCTATGGACCACATTGTAGTTTTGAATTTCGCCATGCAAATACCATACATAATAGTCTCTAACAAACCCATATTTCATTAGATGAAACCTAAGTGTACTCTCATCTTCAAAACTCTGATTTTGGCACTTAAATCGATTACATGGACACCTAATTAGTTCTCCACTCAAACAGTCTGGCAATTGTTTGGCAGCTAATATGAATTCATTTAATCCTTTAAGGAATAAAGGATTTAGTAGACCATCTTTTAGTCTTGCATACATCCAACCTCTATCAGAATGCATATTGTACCTATAATATATAACAATAAATAAAAAGTTGGTCAGAACAACATCCTAATCTAAAAAAACTAAAATCAAGATGTTAGCTCTATTTAACATCTGAATTACATAAGGCATAAAAAATTAAAATTAAGATCAAGATGTTAGCTCTGTTTAACCTAATTCCTAAAATCAAAAGTTTATAGAGTTTCCTTTGCTAAGCAATAGGGTAATCTTTATACTTAAGGATATGTCTATAAAGATCTATTAAATAGTTGATCCATGCACTCATTATATACAGTTTAATTAGTTATGAAAAAATCTCGATATCAAGCTTATATTAGGTTCACCCTATATTTAATTCCTTGTGAACTTCATTTTCATCGTATCTAAGTGCTAACATACATCATAGTAGAATTAGGACAAAAAATTTGTAAATGTATTCTAGTCTAACTTAATTAACAAAGAAATACAAACAAATTAGTTTCGCAACTTAAGCTGTTCAAGAATTGCCTATATGAGACATGAATCACATATCTGGTTTTTCATTTATGTAGTAGATTATCCAAAAGAACTTAGAGACATTACAAGATTGAAGAAAATTACCATCAAAAGTTACATAAGCATTTCTAAAACTAATTATTCACATTTATATGTGGGTACATTATTGAAAGATGAAACCTCCTCAAATCTATACTTTGGTCTTTGATGTGTTAGATATAAACTTTTCATTGAACTTTAATTCCAATCTTTTCAAATTGACCAAATTTCAATCCTTAAAATTTTAAAAATATGATTGCGCTGTAGATCCTTTTTATATTACAAAATACTTTAGTTCCCTAAAATCATACACTTTTCACTTAAGGAGTTATGGTAGTCCAAGGACCAAAATAATTAATTTTGAAGCAATAGAGATGAAGCTGTATCTTAGGCTAAATTTTAAGAGTTTTTAGCATTTACCCTTTATATTTTGTGTCTGAGGTTATTTTTTGCTGCAATACTTGAATCACAAAGATATGTGGCTTGGTATAAACCACAATAATGTATGGTGTGATCAAGGAAAAGAAAATTTAAGGCCTTAATTCTCTCCTCAATATCAGTGAAACTTTAATTATTTATTTATTTATCAATAAGCCTCAGAACTAAAAAATTGGCGTAAGTATTAAAAGAAAATTCAATTACATGGACTATTTAAGGCTTTGTTTGGAGTGAATTATCTGCAAGAAAAAAAAATAAAGTGAATTCTCACACAATCATATTGCTTTTATTTCTTTTAGAATTATTTTTTTTTAAGTTAAAAAATTGAACTCTTTCACTTATTATAGTTGTAATCACGATAATTAACAAAAAGAAATCCATTCAATTCTTGCAAATTTAGTGTTTAAACAGACCACAAGTGTTTACTTTTCAAGAACAATGAGAAATAATCTATCACTATTTGTCTTCTAAGAAAAAAAGCAGTTTGCATATGTTGTTGAAGTTGAATAATTCATTGTTATACTATAGATAAGCTTTTTCCTTTTTCAAATTAAAGATTGCTAAATAAACAGGTTATAGAAACAGATATTAGAAAATTTTAATTTATCATTTTTGAACTTCAGAACAGCAAAGGTTTAACCCAAACTAGTTGGAACCGTCTATAAGGATCCTTTTTGCCATTCAGCTCTATTAGGCACCAAGTCAGTAGCAATATCCTAAGCTTGTAAATCTTTTGATATCACTTCTTCCACGTCAAATTTTCTTTTCGTCGGTGGTAATATTAGTTTGGTTACTGGTTTCTAAATCAAAGGAACTGATAAAATTAATACCAATGGATAATGGATTGCCATGATGGACATTTCCAGCTGCAAGGATGAAATTCAGATACTTGTAAAGTGTGATTCAATAGTGTGACTATTTAAGAAATTAATAATGGGCTTATTAGGTTTACTGTGCATCATGGTTGAAGTTTCCAAGTGGTACTCATTAGCATTTGATACTAATTTACAAGTTTCTTCATTTTCTTTATGGCTGGTATTGCATTTCTTTTAGAATATATTGTTCCTTCAAATTTGTAACTTTTTAATTTCTTTCTACAGGGCATAGCATCCCATCCCCGGGCAAAGTTGATTCCCATTTATGATATTTTTTTCCCTGTCTGTGACATTTTTGTGGATATTTAAATTGCTAACTTTTTCTCCTATATTATCTTAATTTAGCGTAGGGAAATCAATTCATAGAATCACATGGGTCTATGAATTACTTGGATGTACCAAGGGGAGATGCTACATTGGATTCAGAATAGAACAAATAGTCACAAATCCAGAAAAGAACAGAACAAATCGTAGGGAAATCAATCCAGAATAACAAATCTAGAAGTGATATTGAATATCAAATCCAGAATAGATAGTCAAGAAACAAAAATAACAAAAATAAATCTTAAAGAATGAAAATAGAGTACCTGGAGAATGGAAAATGCAGATCTTGAAGAAGAGAATTCAATAATACACGAGCAGTAGCTGCGATGTACCAACGGGAGGGGAGGTGTAACGACCCCAGAAAGGACCGTCACCGGCGCTAGGATTCAGGTCGGCTTAAGGCCGCCAGAACCCGTAGCAAGCCTGCTATACTCTCTGTGTACCTGTAAACCTCATACATGATCATACATTTTATGTGAAAATAAAACTCTTTTCTGAACCAAGGCTTAACCTGTGCATGCACTATCTCTGTACTCTGTACTCATGTACTCTGTACTCTGTATCCCTGACTAGAGCTTGCTCTAGATGGGTTAACTCATACCTGTTAAGCCTGGTTTTCACATACAGGAAAACATATATACATATACAGATCATGTACAAAACATACATCACTAGGTCTAGCAACAACTATTACATCTCTTTACTATTACATGTCCACTCTAAGCTATTACAGATCTCTTTACTTTTCTTGTACTCTGCTGGACTGTCCCTGTACACTGTACACTGAACCTGCAAAACTGGGGTTAAGGGAGTGGGATGAGCTCTATAGCCCAGTGAGTAGAACAGTAAAACATCTCAGTAAAATATGATCTCATGGAATGCACCATATCACAGACAAGCCACATCAAGAGTAAACCTGTCACCACATAGTCCCAGTAACTCTGTGCCAGGGCGTAGTCAAAGGCTCCTGGACTTCCTGTCATATATGTATATGTGTATATAACACCATTGTACTTACCATTGCCAGGGCGTAGTCAAAGGCTCCTGGACTTTACTATATACCTGCCAGGGCGTAGTCAAAGGCTCCTGGACTTCACTATACCTGCCAGGGCGTAGTCAAAGGCTCCTGGACTTCCTGTCTGAGACTATTGGATCATTCAGCATTCACTCACATCACCAAATAACGATGCAATGCAACATATTCGTGACTACTAATGCAATCAACCTATGGCATAAACATGATGCATGAGATATGCTAAAAGCAGTTTGTAGTTCAATTAAAAGTCATAAGTTTAGTTCCACTCACCTCTGGCTAACTGGACTGACTGACTCTGCAGGTTCTGAACCTCTGGAGCAGTACTCACTGCTGCTCTCTCTGGTTCCTCTGGTCTGTACCTATACAGATGGACTCATATGAGGGACCAATCAAGCGTAGAAATAACTCTATTTAAACTCCCCAAGAATCCCCTAAAACTCTCTCTAATAGTCATGCAAAGCAAGCAAAGGAAAGCTGGACAGAACACTTTCGGCGGCAGGTTCGGCGGCCGAAAGTCCTTTCCAGAGACGAAACTCAAGCACCTTCGGCGGCCGAATCTCTATGTTCGGCGGCCGAACCCTTTCGGGGGCAAGTTTCGGAGGCCACAAGGCACTCCAGAGACGAAAGTCTCTAACCTTCGGCGGCACCTTCGGCGGCCGAATCCCCCAAACAGAGCCGAACATGCACAACTCGCGGGGGCAAGCTATGGCAGCCTAAGCCACCATGCAAGAGGTTCGGCGGCCGAATGAACCTTCGGCTGCCGAACCTGAGTTCATCCAGAACTCAGCTTCAACGGCAAACCATCTCCTCCTTCCCTTCAAGCTCTCCAAACATGCCTACCTCCTCTACTCAGCTCACATATACTCATGTATATGTCCACAGGGGTCCAAAACTATCTAATAACCCCAAACAACAAAACAAACATAACACATAAACATGTATACATGCATACATCATCAAAAACTACCATGCATAACCGAAGCATGCTTCTCCTTCCTTTACCCCTTCAGAAAACATATAAACAGGATCTAAAACTGCCCTTACCTCTGGAAACAGGAAGATACACACACTGAACAAAGGAAAAACAGATCAACCTCGCTTCAAACTCTCAAAAACTCAAAAGCGTAACTTTTGTTTCTCTCAATTCTCAACACCTTTGCAAGCACCTCAAACTGCTGTAAGAACAACCAAAAACATGTACAGATGAGTCATAAGAGACGTGGTCATTCCATGGCAAGAATCTGAGGCCAACACTTGTCAAAAAAACACATGACTCAGCTCACTAGCCAACTCAGCTTCGGCTGCCCAATCGCATGCGAAACCATGCAACATTCGGGGGCCGAACTTTACCTTCGGAAGCCGAACATTGGGCACTTTCGGCGGCCGAACTTACCTTCGGCGGCCGAACTTGGCTCCTCTGCCTTGGTTCATTTCAACTCAAAACTCCAAACTAAAGAACTGTAAAACCAGAAAACACCTCATAATACTGAGAAAACATAACTCCTACCCTTATATAGAATCCCAACACCCCGGATTCCACCAGACAATAGGAATTCCGGTGCCGGATTCTAGCCGGGTATTACATTCTCCCCTCCTTAAGAACATTCGTCCTCGGATGTTCCTAAAATACACAATGAACACATGAAACGGAGAAAACTAACCTCAAAACAAATATGGATACTGCTGGAGCATAGACTCCCGCGTCTCCCACGTGCACTCTTCTAGGTTATGGTGGTTCCATAGAACTTTCACCATCGGAATCTTCTTGTTCCTTAGCTGTCTGATCTGCGTGTCCAGAATCCGCACTGGCTGCTCTATATAGGTGAGATCCGTATGAATCTCCACCTCAGGCTCATTCAGAACCTGATTCGGATCTGACACAAACTGCCGTAGCATAGAAACATGAAATACCGGGTGAATTCTCTCCATAGAAGCAGGTAAATCCAGCTTATACGACACATTTCCGATCCTCTGCAACACCTCAAAGGGTCCAATGTACCGTGGAGCCAATTTACCTTTCTTTCCAAAACGAACCACTCCTTTCATTGGAGACACCTTTAGCAATACCCAATTACCCTCCTGAAACTCTAACTGCTTTCTGCGAACGTCTGCATAACTTTTCTGTCTACTCTGAGCTGTTCTGATTCTCTCTCTGATCATGGGCACCATTCTACTGGTAATGTCTACTAACTCTGGCCCTGCAAGAGCCTTCTCTCCTACCTCTTCCCAGCAAACAGGGGATCTGCACTTCCTCCCATACAATGCTTCATAAGGAGCCATCCCAATGCTAGCATGATGACTGTTATTGTAGGCAAACTCCACCAAAGGTAGATGCTGCCTCCAAGAACCGCCAAAGTCTAACACACATAGTCGAAGCATATCCTCTATGGTCTGGATGGTCCTTTCTGACTGTCCATCAGTCTGTGGGTGGAAAGTAGTACTAAAATCCAATCTCGTGCCCATTGCACTTTGCAGACTCCGCCAAAAGCGGGAGGTAAACTGAGGTCCTCTGTCTGAAACTATAGACTCTGGAACTCCATGTAATCTCACTATCTCATCCAAATAGACCTGTGCCAACTTATCCACAGAATAGTTACTCCGTACTGGAAGAAAATGAGCAGATTTCGTGAGTCTGTCCACAATCACCCATATCGAATCTATCCTGTTGGATGCTACTGGTAAACCCACTACAAAATCCATGGCTATGTTCTCCCATTTCCACTCTGGAATCGGTAATGGGTTAAGCATTCCGGCTGGTTTCTGATGCTCTAATTTCACCCTTTGACAAACCTCACAGGCTGTCACGAACTGCGCCACTTCTTTCTTCATGGCTGGCCACCAATAGACCCTTTTCAGATCCTGATACATCTTGGTGACTCCTGGGTGAACACTATACCTCGCATTATGAGCTTCCCTCATAATGTCTTCTTTCACACTGCCCCTATCTGGTACACAAAGTCGACTCCCATAGCGAAGGATCCCTTTGCTGTCAAATCTGAACTCTGCATTGTTGCCTGACTGAACAGTCTTGGCAATTTTCATCAATTCAGGGTCCTCGTGCTGTCTCTGAGCTATCTGCTCCAGAAACACAGGTGTCACTCTCATCTGTGCTATCAACGCACCTGTACCAGACAACTCTAGCTGTAATCCCTCGTCAAAGAGCTTATAAAGCTCCATCACAACTGGTCTTCGCTCTGCTGCTATATGGGCTAAACTGCCTAGTGATTTCCGGCTTAGGGCGTCTGCGACAACATTCGCCTTACCCGAATGATACTGGATTTTACAATCATAATCACTGAGCAATTCTACCCATCTCCGCTGCCTCAAATTCAGCTCTCTCTGACTCAAGATGTACTGTAAACTCTTATGATCAGTGAAGATCTCGCATTTAACCCCATAGAGGTAATACCGCCACATCTTAAGTGCAAAGATAACTGCTGCCATCTCTAGGTCATGGGTAGGGTAATTCAACTCGTGCTTCTTCAACTGTCTAGAAGCATAAGCTATGACTCTATCCCTCTGCATCAATACACAACCCAATCCCACTCGAGATGCATCACAGAACACTGTGAACTCTTCATTACTGACAGGCAGAGCTAACACTGGTGCTGTTGTCAATCTCCTCTTGAGCTCCTCAAAGCTCTCTTCACACTGGTCTGACCAGATAAACTTCTGGTTCTTCTGAGTCAATTTGGTCATAGGAGCTGCTATCTTTGAGAAGTTCTGAACGAACCTCCTGTAGTAACCTGTCAGTCCCAGAAAGCTTTTAATCTCAGTCACTGTCGTGGGTCTGGGCCAGTTAGCTACAGCCTCTATCTTCTTGGGGTCTACCTCAATACCCTCTGTTGATACTACATGTCCCAAGAAGGCAATGCTCCGTAACCAAAACTCACACTTCGAGAACTTGGCATATAAACCATGCTCTCTCAGTGTCTGCAGAACAATCCTCAGATGCTGGGCATGCTCCTCTGCATCTCTGGAATACACTAAGATATCATCGATAAACACAATGACAAAGTGATCCAGAAACTCACTAAATACCCTGTTCATGAGATCCATAAATGCTGCAGGGGCGTTAGTCAAACCGAACGGCATCACTAAGAACTCATAATGCCCATATCTCGTCCGGAAAGCTGTCTTAGGCACATCTGCCTCTCTGACTCTCAACTGATGATACCCAGATCTCAGATCTATTTTCGAGAAACAACCTGCTCCAGCTAGCTGATCAAATAGATCATCAATCCGAGGTAAGGGGTACCTATTCTTGATAGTGACCTTGTTCAACTGTCTGTAGTCGATACAAAGTCTGAGGGATCCATCCTTCTTTCTGACAAAGAGCACTGGAGCACCCCAAGGTGAGGTACTAGGGCGGATGAAACCCTTATCTACCAAGTCCTGCAACTGTTCTTTCAACTCTGTTAACTCAGCTGGCGCCATCCTGTAGGGAGGAATAGAGATAGGTCTGGTACCTGGCAATAATTCAAGTTCAAACCCTATCTCCCTATCAGGTGGTAGTCCTGGCAAATCGTCTGGGAACACATCGAGAAACTCTCGGACTACTGGTACTGTGGCTGGTTCCCTAACCTGACTATCTAGCTCTCTCACATGAGCTAGAAACCCCTGACAACCCCTCCTAAGCAAACGACGAGCCTGAAGGGCTGAAATCATACCTCTGGGTGTACCTCTCCTGTCTCCTCTGAAGACACACTCTGACCCATCCTGGTCTC
The DNA here is from genome assembly GCF_001659605.2 of Manihot esculenta. NCBI lineage: Eukaryota > Viridiplantae > Streptophyta > Magnoliopsida > Malpighiales > Euphorbiaceae > Manihot > Manihot esculenta. The sequence continues at coordinate 16,163,279 of NC_035177.2, forward strand.
TGAGACTCACTAGTTTCTCTCGACAGTCCAACGTAGCACTATATGTAGATAGCCAATCCATCCCTAGAATGACATCAAAATCTGTCAAGTTTAGAACCACAAGGTCAGCTGGAAGGCATCTACCCTCGATAAACACTGGACTGAAACGACAGACTGACACTGCCACTGATGGGTCACATCTAGGTCCACTGACCCAGAGAGGATACTCTAACTCAGAACTGATCAAACCCAACCTCTCTATGGCTCTCGAAGCAATAAAGGAATGAGAAGCACCGGGGTCCATCAAAGCATACACATCTGAACACCCAATGATGAGATTACCTGACACCACTGTGTTCGACGTGTTAGCCTCCTCCTGTGTCACTGTGAAAATCCGTGCTGGGGCTACCGGATTTCCACCTCGGGAACCTGCTGCTGAAGTAGAGGCTACCCCTCTCCCTCTACCTCTGCCACTAGTCTGAGGCATGACTGGAGCTGCTGGCCGTACAACTGGCTGTACCACACTGCCTGAACTCATCTGCTGGGATGGTGCAAAAGTCATCTGCGGACAATCCCGAGCAATATGCCCTTCCTGTCCACATCGAAAACAAGCTGTAGATCCCAACCGACAAACTCCTCCATGTGGTTTTCCGCATCGTCTGCAGACTGGAGCTGTGCCAGAGCTTGAGCCACTACCTATTCCCAGACCTGACTTGACTTTACTCCAGAACTTACTCTTTGTTCCCCTTGCTCTATCCCATCTTTTACTGCTTGGTGTGGGGGCTTTAGAACCCGAAGCCTGTGCCTTTGACTGTTTCTGAATATTGGCACTAGCTTCCATTTTCCTGGCTGCGTCTACTATCGTATGGAAACTCTCCTTTTCTGCTGGAAGAATCAAGGAAGCATACCTGGGATGCAGTCTCATAGTATATCTCCTTGCTTTCTTCTGATCAGTATCATAGGCTTGACCCACATACTGAAGCAGATCCAGGAACTTATCTGTGAATTCATCAACACTCATCTCATCTGTCTGTCGTAACTGTTCAAATTCAATTACTTTCATCTCCCTCGAACTGTCAGGAAAAGCCCACCCTGCAAACTCATTGGCGAACTCTCCCCATGACATACTGTCCATTCTAGGCTCCACATAATTCTTAAACCATTCTCTGGCTTTCTTGCATTTTAATGTGAAACCTGCCATCTCAATGGCTCTCCTATCATCTGCTCCCAATTCACTGGTGATCATCCTAACTGCTCTGAGGTAATCAAATGGATCATCTCCTGTGTTGTATTTAGGAGCATCCAATTTCAAGTACTCCGTCATTTGAACTTTACCTCCAGATGAGCTAGGTTCATATCTGTCAACAACAGGAGCTACTGGTTCTGGTGGTAATACTGGTTCATTTGGCTCTAGGTGTGCTGCACTTGGATGGGTAGGGGAAGATGGATACATCGGATATGGTGGATAGTAAGGATAAGGCATATAAGGCATATAAGGAGCATATGGCACAAAACTCGAGTACTCCGACATACCTCCCATCGGATACTCTGGATAGCCAAAACCTGAGGTCTGAGCACCTCCCTGCGACTCTCCCATACCTTCCTCAAAACTGCCTATACCCATGCTGTCATCTCTAGACTGATCAATCTCCATAGCTTCCCTCCTTTCCTCTGATCTTCCTCCCCTAACTGTTCCTCTTCTGCTCTCGTCGACAGACCTTCTAGGGTCTATTGACGTACCTTCCCTGCTAGATCTCTAAGACCTTGCCCTTGGCAATGCAGGAGGACGAGCAGCTGGTCTCTCACTCTCTGGTGGGACTCCAGTCAATCGAGCTGATCGACGAGTTTCTCGCATCTTTATTCTGGAAACACAACATATAACATACCACTTAGCACATAAACATCACATATCAATCATACACATATAACACTCATGGCATATCATCGCAGATAGGACTCAAGACCCTATCCTAGTGGACATGCTTTCCTATTGTGCTTGACCACTTCTAACCTGTCTGAGCCCAACACTGTCTCTATAGGTCCGATCATGTGAACCTAGGGCTCTGATACCAATCTGTAACGACCCCAAAAAGGACCGTCACCGGCGCTAGGATTCAGGTCGGCTTAAGGCCGCCAGAACCCGTAGCAAGCCTGCTATACTCTCTGTGTACCTGTAAACCTCATACATGATCATACATTTTATGTGAAAATAAAACTCTTTTCTGAACCAAGGCTTAACCTGTGCATGCACTATCTCTGTACTCTGTACTCATGTACTCTGTACTCTGTATCCCTGACTAGAGCTTGCTCTAGATGGGTTAACTCATACCTGTTAAGCCTGGTTTTCACATACAGGAAAACATATATACATATACAGATCATGTACAAAACATACATCACTAGGTCTAGCAACAACTATTACATCTCTTTACTATTACATGTCCACTCTAAGCTATTACAGATCTCTTTACTTTTCTTGTACTCTGCTGGACTGTCCCTGTACACTGTACACTGAACCTGCAAAACTGGGGTTAAGGGAGTGGGATGAGCTCTATAGCCCAGTGAGTAGAACAGTAAAACATCTCAGTAAAATATGATCTCATGGAATGCACCATATCACAGACAAGCCACATCAAGAGTAAACCTGTCACCACATAGTCCCAGTAACTCTGTGCCAGGGCGTAGTCAAAGGCTCCTGGACTTCCTGTCATATATGTATATGTGTATATAACACCATTGTACTTACCATTGCCAGGGCGTAGTCAAAGGCTCCTGGACTTTACTATATACCTGCCAGGGCGTAGTCAAAGGCTCCTGGACTTCACTATACCTGCCAGGGCGTAGTCAAAGGCTCCTGGACTTCCTGTCTGAGACTATTGGATCATTCAGCATTCACTCACATCACCAAATAACGATGCAATGCAACATATTCGTGACTACTAATGCAATCAACCTATGGCATAAACATGATGCATGAGATATGCTAAAAGCAGTTTGTAGTTCAATTAAAAGTCATAAGTTTAGTTCCACTCACCTCTGGCTAACTGGACTGACTAACTCTGCAGGTTCTGAACCTCTGGAGCAGTACTCACTGCTGCTCTCTCTGGTTCCTCTGGTCTGTACCTATACAGATGGACTCATATGAGGGACCAATCAAGCGTAGAAATAACTCTATTTAAACTCCCCAAGAATCCCCTAAAACTCTCTCTAATAGTCATGCAAAGCAAGCAAAGGAAAGCTGGACAGAACACTTTCGGCGGCAGGTTCGGCGGCCGAAAGTCCTTTCCAGAGACGAAACTCAAGCACCTTCGGCGGCCGAATCTCTATGTTCGGCGGCCGAACCCTTTCGGGGGCAAGTTTCGGAGGCCACAAGGCACTCCAGAGACGAAAGTCTCTAACCTTCGGCGGCACCTTCGGCGGCCGAATCCCCCAAACAGAGCCGAACATGCACAACTCGCGGGGGCAAGCTATGGCAACCTAAGCCACCATGCAAGAGGTTCGGCGGCCGAATGAACCTTCGGCTGCCGAACCTGAGTTCATCCAGAACTCAGCTTCAACGGCAAACCATCTCCTCCTTCCCTTCAAGCTCTCCAAACATGCCTACCTCCTCTACTCAGCTCACATATACTCATGTATATGTCCACAGGGGTCCAAAACTATCTAATAACCCCAAACAACAAAACAAACATAACACATAAACATGTATACATGCATACATCATCAAAAACTACCATGCATAACCGAAGCATGCTTCTCCTTCCTTTACCCCTTCAGAAAACATATAAACAGGATCTAAAACTGCCCTTACCTCTGGAAACAGGAAGATACACACACTGAACAAAGGAAAAACAGATCAACCTCGCTTCAAACTCTCAAAAACTCAAAAGCGTAACTTTTGTTTCTCTCAATTCTCAACACCTTTGCAAGCACCTCAAACTGCTGTAAGAACAACCAAAAACATGTACAGATGAGTCATAAGAGACGTGGTCATTCCATGGCAAGAATCTGAGGCCAACACTTGTCAAAAAAACACATGACTCAGCTCACAAGCCAACTCAGCTTCGGCTGCCCAATCGCATGCGAAACCATGCAACATTCGGGGGCCGAACTTTACCTTCGGAAGCCGAACATTGGGCACTTTCGGCGGCCGAACTTACCTTCGGCGGCCGAACTTGGCTCCTCTGCCTTGGTTCATTTCAACTCAAAACTCCAAACTAAAGAACTGTAAAACCAGAAAACACCTCATAATACTGAGAAAACATAACTCCTACCCTTATATAGAATCCCAACACCCCGGATTCCACCGGACAATAGGAATTCCGGTGCCGGATTCTAGCCGGGTATTACAGGAGGGGACGACAATAGTGCCTTCGGGAGGGAAGCTAGGACGTACCGACGATGACGACGATAAATTTGGGCAATGTACCGACGATGATAAATTTGGACAACAATGTCAACTGGTCCAGGAGGGACGCTGGGATCGATGGAGAGAGATTTAGAGATTTTGTTTGCAGCGCTCAGAAATGTTAATCACGGAAAGGGAGAAAGAGGGAAATCTTCAAGTTAGTAATTTCACTTTAGTAACGGATTTAATCCATTACTAACTGATAAGTTAGCAACGGATATTACAATCCGTTACTAAAATACGTAAACAAATTGCATTTCAATAGCGGATTTGGACATCCGTTACTATATAATGAAAATCAAAACCATTTAGTAACGGATTAGTATCCGTTATAAAAATTAGTAACAAATTAGTAACGGATTTGGCAATCCGTTACTAATTTGTTTTCTACACTAATGTTGTTACTAATCCATTATTATTCAGAAACCAATATTATCTATTACTAATTTTCGTTACTAATTTTAGTCCATTTTATCATTATGTTCTTGATGTTTATTTACATCTTTTTTGCTTAATTTTGTGGTTTTAATCATGTTTTGCAGATATTAGGTGTAAAGAGACAATATAGAGAAAATGCTCTTAAAACTGCTAAAAAGTGTCAAATATGGAAAGTGTCAAAAAAGGAAAGTTTTCAAATAAGGAAAGTTTTCAGAAAAGGAAAGTTTTCAAATAAGGGAAGTGCAGAAGCAAAAGCAAATAAGGAAAGCTCAGTCATAAGATTATTTGAAATTCAAAATGCAGATCTTTCTTTCCTTGTTCAAAGATGTGCACACACTGCAGCAGTCATATCTTCCTATTTAGACAGCAAGATTTCATGAAGACGCACTTGCCTCTTCTGCATTCAGCATTCAAAATTCAAACGAAGGCTCCACCTAAAAAGGAAAGACTGGACAGATATTTGCACATGCATGCCGCGCGCCCCACCTTCCCTCTGAAGAGCATCCGCGGGCGCCACCTTCCTTCTGAAGAGCTTGCAACTCGATTCTTTCCTTTCCAGACACAACTTGGGCAGCAAGTACCTCTAGGGCAGCAAGGTCAGCCTCTAATCTTATTTAAGAAGCACATAACCAGCCGAGACTCTCTCCCTCTCTTCCACAACTCTTCACGCCTCTCATCCGCAGATTGCACAAGGACGGCCACACCTTCTCTTCTTCTACCTTTCTTCTTTTATTTTATTTTTGCTTTTGCTTCAGCCATGAGTTGCTGAAACCTTTTTATCTAGTTGAAGATTGGTTGAAACTAAGGTTGTTTAATGGATTATGAGATCTGAACATAAACTATTTGTCATTAGTTTGCTCAATATTCATACAATTTAGTGCTTGAATCTATTATTACTTTGTTGTTTTGATCAAATTGGCCACTTGATTCTTGATTGCAAGGTAGTAAATTGTTAGTTTGGATAATTTTAAGTCTGTAATTGCTTGAATTGTTCAAACATAAGAACACTTGGTGTAACAACTAAGAAATTGTATGATCTAGCAACATCTCATGCGTTTGAGTAGCTAGGATTGGATCTCTCTTTCTCTTCATGCGATTAACAATTGTTTGATGCCTAAGGCCCAACGACGTTCCTTGGCAATTTGTTAATTAGTAATTAATTAGAGGATGTTCCCTAATTGATTTAATCATAAGGAGAGACATAGTGGTGAGGAGCGTTTTTCATCTCCATAACTAATCTATTGAATCAATCTAAGGAACATAAGTTTCAATGATCAATCCAAACAACCAAAGTGGATCCATCTCTTCAACTAGACTTTTCTCATATTGATTTCTCTTTTATTTTAATTATTTGCTCATTTAATTGCTTTCAGTAGTTTGCTAATCAAATTAATCTCAAACCCCCCATTTTACTTCTACTACAATTTATTTTATTTTGCTTTCAGTTGCATGCTTTCAGTTTCTCATCCGGTTAAGTTTCTTGGTCTTGTTGAGAAAAATAGATAAGTTTTCAATTCTCTATGGATACGATCCTTTACCACTATCTACAGTATCATTATTGTTGATAACCGGAAAGGTTATTTTTGACCGGCTTCGACAACTGCGAGTCAGTAGTGCAAGAGGCTATTCTAGAGTTTTTCGTTCATCTATAAAAGGACAGCAACTAGGCAGACACAAGGATCATCGAGATCATCTAGAACCCTTGATCTGGCGCACAACCAATTCGGCTTAGCCACTTTCTCATCTTCTTCTCTTTTGTTTCTTTTTTGTAAAAGCCATGAGTGGCTGAAAACTCACATCTAGTTGAAGTTGGGAGAAATTTCAATTTCCATATGAATTGAGAGATCTAAACTCCATTGTTAATCTTTTATTCTTCAATATTTATGCAATTTCATTCTTCATTTATTATTGCTTTGTTATTTGGATCAATAGGGCCTGTTGTTCTTGGTTTCAAAGTAGTATATTATTAGTTTGAATGCTTGAAGTCCGTAATTACTTAGGTTATTCAAACACAAGTAGCAATTAGTGTAACAATTAAGGAATCACATAATCTAACTCAAATTCACCACGCAGTTGGTTAGTTAGAATTAGGTCTCTTTATTACTTTAAGCAGTTGACAGTTGAAAAGTGGCATAAAAAAAATCCTTAGGACATTCTTTTGGTGACTTGTTAGTTAGTGATTAATTAGCGAATGTTTCCTAATTGATCTAAACCTAAGGAGAGATTTGGTTGTGTGGAGCATCTTTCAGAACCAAAACTAATTTATTGAAACGAATAAAAGAATTCAAATATCGATGATCAATTGCCAAACTGAAATGGATCTTGTACTTCAACTAGAGATTTTCTCATTGATTTATTCTTCTTTCAATTATTGCTTTCTTATATTGCTTTAGTTTTAATTTTAGTTCATCATTAAAATCCCCCCTTACTTTACTTTTATTGTTGATTTGTCTAAGTCAGTGTTTGAAAAATTATAGTGTCAATTCTCTGTGGATTTGATCCTATTACAATTATGTACAATTCTTAATTGTTGATATTTTAATAGATTATTTTTTGTGGCTTCGGCACTCATCAAAAATTGGCGTCGTTGCCAGGGAGTTGATTTAACTAACGTATTTTCCTTTCATGACCAGGGCTGGACATAAAGAGAACCTGCTTTATGACCTAGAAATTGAACGCACAACAAAGAACTTAAGAAGACAAACAAACATGAGGAACCAAGCCTCAAAACCTTATTCATCAGCAACAACAACAAATCTGGAATCTGCCATACAATCTGCTGCACAAATTACTGAGCAACCAGTTGTCCAACCTGTTGTACCTGTGACTAAACCAGCAACAGAAGGTAAAATGCAAGTTGCTACACCAGAAAACCGAGTACCCGTTGAATCACCTGCTGTCTATGCTGAGATCAAAGTTGAAAACACAGCAATAAGAGCTCCAATGCAATAAGAAAGGACACTTTGCGAACTAGCCACACCCGTGGGTGATCAAGCACTCTTGTGCATCACCTATCCACCTTTGGCAGCACCTTTCGAATTGAAAATAGGTTTGATACATCGCCTTCCAAAATTTAGAGGTTTAGAAAATGAGGACCCACATAAGCACTTAAAAGAATTTCACATCGTGTGCTCAACTATGAGATCTCAAGGTATTTCTGAAAAACATGTTAAACTTAGAGCTTTTCCTTTCTCCCTTGATGATTATGCCAAGGATTTGTTGTTCTATTTACCACCCAGATCCATCACCTTATGAGCCAGTATAGTAAAAGTATTCTTGAGTAAATACTTTTCTACCTCAAAAGCCATTGGCATCCGGAGAGAAATAAGTGGTATTAAGCAAAGGGATTCTAAAGTATTATATGAATATTGGGAGAGATTCAAGCGATTATGTACAAGCTGCCCTCAACATGATATTTCAAACAAATCACTCATTGAATACTTCTATGGAGGTTTGTTACCTTCGGAAAGAAAATTTATTGATGCAGCGTGTGGAGGATCAATTAAAGACAAGACACCTCAAGCCATAAGAGAACTAATTTCTACAATGGCAGCAGCTTCAAAGTAATATGGAGATCAAAGACAGCTACCAAGAAGAGTATACGAGGTAAGTACATCTTCCTTAGCTTATCAAATTTCTAATCTCACCTCTGCTGTCCGTAGCCTTGTCGTAGGACAAGCTCAACAAGCTCAACAAATTTGGCAAATAAGGCCATATGGAATATGTACAAACATAGGACATCCAACTGACCTATGTCCTACCCTTCAAGAAGAGGACCAGCAAATCAATGCGATTGGAGGACTTAATGGCCAACGAAGGTACGATCACTACTCTAACACCTATAATCTAGGTTGGAGGGAGCACTCGAACTTTAGTTATGCTAGGGAAAATCAAAATCAAAATTATCAACAAAGAAATTCAGCCAAAGCAGCACCTCAGAAGAGATTGTTAAATCTTTAGTAAACACAGTGCAAAACCTTAAACAGCAAATCAGTCAAGTTGCCACCTCTGTGAGCAAGCTAGAATCGCAAGGGATATTACCTTCCCATACGGAGATTAACCCAAAACAAAATACTAGTGGCATCACCTTGAGAAGTGGGAAGGAGTTTCAAACTGATAGATTAGAGCATCGATTTGCCCAAACGCATGAACAGACTGTTGAAAAGGAGTTGCCGAGTGGAAACCCAGGGCATCGATTTGCCCAAATCGATAGACAGGAAGATTTGCCCAGCGAAGTCAATTTGCCCAAATCAACAGTCCAAGTAGAAACCAAACCAAGGGAAAAGAAAATAGAAAAGCAACCAGAGAAATTCAAAATTCGACCTCCCTTTCCAACAAGGTTAGCAAGATCTAAAAAAGAAAATGAAGAGAAAGAAATACTTGAAACCTTTCACAAAGTGGATATCAATATACCTTTGCTTGATACTGTTAAATAAATACCAAGATATGCCAAATTCTTGAAAGAGCTATGCACCAACTGAAGAAAGCTTGCTGAACATGAAATGGTAAGTTTAGGAAAATGTGTTTCAGCCGTCATTCAAAGAAAGCTTCTAGCAAAGTGTAAGGATAGAGGAATGTTTGTTGTTTCGTGCAAAATAGGTAATGTGGGTATAAAGAAAGATATGTGTGACCTTAGGGTATCGATTAATGTTATGCCTCTTTCCATTTATGATTCATTAAATGCAGGCACACTTCAAAGCACCAGCATTGTTATTCAGCTGGCTGACAGGTCTATTATTTACCCTAAAGGTGTCTTAAAAGATGTTTTAATACAGCTGGACCAACTAGTCTTTCCGATGGACTTTTATATAATTGATATGGAGAAAGACAAAGGCAACACCACCTCAAACATCTTACTCGGACAACCCTTTTTGAGTATAGACAGAACAAAGATAGATGTGGTCAATGGCACATTAACTATGGAATTTGAAAGGGAAGTAATCAAGTTTAATGTTTACAATGCAATGAAATTCCCTAACGATTTATCTCCTGTATATGGTTTAGATATCATTGATTACTTAAGTCAAGAAATTTTTGAAATAAATCAAGATAATTTACTAAACACTAATTTATGCAGGGACACCAGGCAGGAGAATGAAGTGGATAGGAAAATCGAGAATGAAGAAGAAACGGGTGAGATATCATGCTGCAAGGATTTGCCTATAGTCGATTTGCCCAAATTGATAGTGCAGGCAAACTTTGATTTGCCCAAATCGCTAGTGCAAACAGACTTGCCCAGAGGCGATTTGCCCAAATTGATAGATCCACTTAGAAATGATTTCCCCAAATCGATGGATAATGTAACAGCCCGGAAACCGGTACCCTCTTTGTAACGGCCCAAACTGCTCGGCACTAGGATCCAGATCGACTTAAGGCCGCCTAGACCCGTAGTAAGCCTATCCTGAACTCTGTGTACCTGTTAAAATCCCATACATGATCCGACTGGACTATTAACTGTTACAACTTGTCTGTAAAACAACCAGACTTAACCTGTAAAACACTCTCTGGAGGTCCAATCATATGAACCAAAATGCTCAGATATACTAATCTGAACTAGCCCTCTGGCTATCTATAATACACCAGTGATGCTTTACCAAGTAACCTCCATACCCTATGCGCTCTGCAGCATAGAACCCACTCTGTAAGGGTCAGCATATCATAAGTTAACTTGGCTACCATAGAGTCACAGGAATCAAACCTGGTCTTCTCTAGTGGTCTACTCTGTGGATCACAGGAATCAAACCTGGTCTTTCCTATTGCACTGGTCTTGGGTCAAAGGAAGTAATCCCTGTCTTCCCTCACAGTTATAATTCACTGGGTTTTCGAAACACAACATTTATTAAGTCTGGTTTGACTCATTTCTCATCATGAAACTGAAAACAGGATACATGCATAGACAAGGGATAAACATACTATAGGCAAAGCACATACTAAACCACAAGCACACTATCTGACTGTTTATTACATCTGTAATACATATCTCTTTACTTTACATCATGTCCACACTAACTATACATAAGCATACTGAAGCCATAACTCTGTTGCTTCTCACTTCCCAGCTACTCTGACCCTGTAAAAACTGGGATTAAGGGAAAGGGATGAGCTTCTAAAGCCCAGTGAGTAGAAACACTGAAAACAGTTCATTCATACGCACTATATATGAAAATGCATCACAACACAAACATCTCAATATATCTTGGATTAGACATGACCCCAAAACTCCCTCGACGGGCTATTGAAGTCGCCTTGGTCCAATCCCCACTAAGGTAGACATGACCCCAAAAATACCCTCTGTCAACACTGGCCCCCCAAAGGAGCTACACAGGGCATTCCAACAAGTAATTGCCCAACTGACCTGACACAATGACAGGAGCCGAAGCTTAGGCTATTGGAGTCGCCTGGGTCCACCTAATCTCTGATCACATAATATGCAATGCTTCACATTCGTGATTCTAATGCAATCACCCTAATACATATCATAGCATTCATGATGCATGAACTATGCTAAAGCATTATATTTCTTTAATAAAAGATTAAGTTGAGTTCTACTCACCTCTGCTCCTCTGGCAGATACTGTACTGACTCTGTAACCTCTATCTCTGATGACCTCCTCGAACTCTCGGGTCCAAACCTATACAAATGGACTCGAATGAGGTGTCAAACATACTCTTATACAATCCCCTATAATCCCTTCTGACCCTCTAAAAGCAATCACACAAAGCATGCAAAAGAAGGCAGGACAGAACACATTCGGCGGCAGGTTCGGCGGCCGAATGTCCTGAACAGAGCCGAAACTCAAGTACCTTCGGCGGCCGAATATCCTCTTTCGGCAGCCGAACCCTTTCGGGGGCTACTTTCGGAGGCCGAAACCCCTAAACAGAGCCGAACCTCAAGGCACTCAGGAGCAAGCTGTGGCAGTCTAAGCCACCATGCAAGGGGTTCGGCGGCCGAACCCTTCTTCGGCTGCCGAACCTGAGTTCTTCAAGAACTCAGCTTCTCCCGCAACCTAGCTCCTCCATCTTTTCCTCCTCTCTAAACATGCATAACACACTCTTAGCTCACATATACTCTGGTATATGTTCAAAGGGGTCCAAACCTACCTATTAACCCCAACAAAACAGCAACATAACATGTAAGCAAACTTCTCCATAAACACATCAACACTAACCTAAGCATACACCTCATGCATCTCTACCCTTAACCACCTTTGGAGCTGTTAAAAACTCAGTAAAATAAACATAAAAGTTTCCCTTACCTCCTGAAATCAGAAGCTGGACAACCTGAACACCAAGCTATGCACCAACACCTCTTTCCCTTCACCAAAACCCCAAAACTCTCTTCTTTTGTTTCAAAACGTTCTAAACACTTTACCACCCTCAAACCTGTGCATGAGTGATTAAAAGTGTATAGATGAGTCATGGGAGACGTGGCATAACCCTCTAGCCATGATCTGGAGGCAACAGCTGGCCAAACCACGGACCGAGGCGCATGCACAGCTTAGCCGACCACCCCAGCTTCGGCTGCCGAAACTGCATGCAAAACCATGCAACATTCGGGGGCCAAACTTAAACTTCGGGGGCCGAACATTGGGCACTTTCGGCGGCCGAACTTAACATTCGGGGGCCGAACATGACAGAAACTCCTTTGGCCATTTCTCCCTAAAACTCAACTATTTCCTAATCAAACCGTGAAAATACTTTAAAACATTTTAGAAAACCTTCACTCTCTCCTCAGGAAACCTCTGACATCCTTGAATCCCACCGGACGGTAAGAATTCCGATGCCGGGTTTAGCCGGGTATTACAATCTACCCCCCTTACAAAAACATTCGTCCTCGAATGTTAAAAACAACAAAGAAACCATCAAGACCTCAACCTATTCCTGAATTCCACAGCTTTCGCTGCGCTACTCTGATCCTTACTCCTCTTTCTCTTTATCTTTGTCTAACTTTCACTTTCTAACTCTCAATAGGTGATACTCAAATCTCTGATCCTATCAAAATAATAATCAATTCTTTTGTCAAATCAGCTAGTAGATCATCATTCTTACCTAAACTAATCTCTTGGTGAAACTCTCAGTCTTTAATTCTCTCAACAGATACCAATCCGTACTCTGATCATACCAATCTATAAATCCACTCAACTTTAATTAGAACAGCTAGTAGATCATTCAATCCTATCTAGGAATACCTGTAACTGCTTAGTAGTGATCTTGTTAACTGAAAACAGTTACAACAAAATCTCAAGAGTCTATCCTTCGTTTTCCACAACAACACTGGAATATTCCAGGGTGAGGTACTAAGTCAGATACACCCTTTATCTACTAAGCTCTCTATACTTTTCTGACTCTTCTGAACTCTCTCTTTCTCTGCAGGTGCCATCCTGTAGGGTAGAAGGAAAGAAATGGTTCCGCGTCCAGATACCACTCTTATTCCAAACTCTAATTCCCTAACAGATGGTAAACCTGACAGCTATTCTGGGAAACATCTAGAACTCTCTTCTCGTAAAGGGCACTAAGGCTGATTCCCTGTCCTGACAAACTTGCTCACAACCCTCTGATAACCTTTCCTGAATAACCATGAGCCTGATGGACTGACATCAACTTCTAGGCACCACTAGACACTGTCCCACTAAAGGACTGCCTAATCCATCCAATTCCCCTACCTTGTCTCTATGGACACAGGTAGCACCATGAGTAATGCATCAATCCGCCCTAGAATGACATCATGCAGTCACTTCTAGAACCATAAGGTCAGCTGGATTGCATCTACTCACCATAACCTCTGAACTGAACTGACTGACTCTACCTCAGATGGATCACACTCCGGTCCACTGACCCAGAGAAAACACGCTAAGCCCAGAAGTCATCAAACCCATCCTATCAACAGCTCACAACAACAGGAAAAGCGAAACACTAGGGTCCAACACAAACAGCATACACATCCGAATACTCACAAGCAAACGTACCTAACGTCGCCGTATTCGATATGTTAGCCTCCTATTACGTCAGGGTAAAGATCCAGGCTAAAGCTAATGGAACCTCTCTCGGGAATCTGCTGAAGAAAAAGCTCACCCTTTTCCTTGCCTCACTACCACCTAATCCCAGACTAATTCTAATCTCTTTCTAAGATCACTGTTACTTTTTCTTTTCCTCTTTTTCTTTTTCTGATCTATCTCTCTCAATCCTACTAGGGTCCACAAAAGAATCATACACATCAAAACTCTCAAAATGAGCATACCTGGCATCACTGAATCTGATGGGACTATCCCCTGCTGAACAGCTCTACCAGAAAATGTCTGCCGGGACTGAATCATCCAAGGCATCGTACGACACTCACGAATCACATGTCCCTCCTGACCACATCTATAACATCCTGTCATGCCAACAAGACAAACTCCCTTATGAAATCTTCCACACCTCAAACATTTTGGTCTATCTATACCAGAACTCGAATCAACACCACCACCAGAACTAAGTTCTTTCCTATTCCAATATTCTCTTTTCTTTTTCCCTTTAAGACCCCTAACCTTTTTCTTTTTAACTTTCCCCCACTTTGCTCCTTTCCAGGTAGCTGTACTCCAAGTGGAAGGATCATTTTCTCCTATACCTGACATTTTGGTATCCTTGGTCTGAGCATCATCTAAAGACTCGTCATCCATATTCACCTGTAATCCTACATCCTTTCTTTGCACATCTATTCCCAACTCTCTCCTATTTCCTAAATCCATGCCTCCTCTATTTTCATCAAAAGATGCTTCAGACGGATCTGAATCAATCTGCGGACTAACACCACTCATCTTAGCTATCCTGAAGAACACAAGAAACAAACATTAGCACACATAGAGTTCATATGAAAGACATGAACATAAAACATATACATGCATACGTAGCATCACATTAATACCCATGAATATACATGTGCATTTCACATCAGTATGCAAAACAAAATTCAACATCCTTATTGTAGTGGACATGATTTTCCTTAATGTGCTTGCCTTACTATGACTCTAGACCAACCTCTTTCCGATGTGGGATACTCTAATCCTTGAACAAAAATGCTCAACACACCGTACTTAAGAGGCCCTATGCTCTGATACCATCTGTAACAGCCCGGAAACCGGTACCCTCTTTGTAACGGCCCAAACTGCTCGGCACTAGGATCCAGATCGACTTAAGGCCGCCTAGACCCGTAGTAAGCCTATCCTGAACTCTGTGTACCTGTTAAAATCCCATACATGATCCGACTGGACTATTAACTGTTACAACTTGTCTGTAAAACAACCAGACTTAACCTGTAAAACACTCTCTGGAGGTCCAATCATATGAACCAAAATGCTCAGATATACTAATCTGAACTAGCCCTCTGGCTATCTATAATACACCAGTGATGCTTTACCAAGTAACCTCCATACCCTATGCGCTCTGCAGCATAGAACCCACTCTGTAAGGGTCAGCATATCATAAGTTAACTTGGCTACCATAGAGTCACAGGAATCAAACCTGGTCTTCTCTAGTGGTCTACTCTGTGGATCACAGGAATCAAACCTGGTCTTTCCTATTGCACTGGTCTTGGGTCAAAGGAAGTAATCCCTGTCTTCCCTCACAGTTATAATTCACTGGGTTTTCGAAACACAACATTTATTAAGTCTGGTTTGACTCATTTCTCATCATGAAACTGAAAACAGGATACATGCATAGACAAGGGATAAACATACTATAGGCAAAGCACATACTAAACCACAAGCACACTATCTGACTGTTTATTACATCTGTAATACATATCTCTTTACTTTACATCATGTCCACACTAACTATACATAAGCATACTGAAGCCATAACTCTGTTGCTTCTCACTTCCCAGCTACTCTGACCCTGCAAAAACTGGGATTAAGGGAAAGGGATGAGCTTCTAAAGCCCAGTGAGTAGAAACACTGAAAACAGTTCATTCATACGCACTATATATGAAAATGCATCACAACACAAACATCTCAATATATCTTGGATTAGACATGACCCCAAAACTCCCTCGACGGGCTATTGAAGTCGCCTTGGTCCAATCCCCACTAAGGTAGACATGACCCCAAAAATACCCTCTGTCAACACTGGCCCCCCAAAGGAGCTACACAGGGCATTCCAACAAGTAATTGCCCAACTGACCTGACACAATGACAGGAGCCGAAGCTTAGGCTATTGGAGTCGCCTGGGTCCACCTAATCTCTGATCACATAATATGCAATGCTTCACATTCGTGATTCTAATGCAATCACCCTAATACATATCATAGCATTCATGATGCATGAACTATGCTAAAGCATTATGTTTCTTTAATAAAAGATTAAGTTGAGTTCTACTCACCTCTGCTCCTCTGGCAGATACTGTACTGACTCTGTAACCTCTATCTCTGATGACCTCCTCGAACTCTCGGGTCCAAACCTATACAAATGGACTCGAATGAGGTGTCAAACATACTCTTATACAATCCCCTATAATCCCTTCTGACCCTCTAAAAGCAATCACACAAAGCATGCAAAAGAAGGCAGGACAGAACACATTCGGCGGCAGGTTCGGCGGCCGAATGTCCTGAACAGAGCCGAAACTCAAGTACCTTCGGCGGCCGAATATCCTCTTTCGGCAGCCGAACCCTTTCGGGGGCTACTTTCGGAGGCCGAAACCCCTAAACAGAGCCGAACCTCAAGGCACTCAGGAGCAAGCTGTGGCAGTCTAAGCCACCATGCAAGGGGTTCGGCGGCCGAACCCTTCTTCGGCTGCCGAACCTGAGTTCTTCAAGAACTCAGCTTCTCCCGCAACCTAGCTCCTCCATCTTTTCCTCCTCTCTAAACATGCATAACACACTCTTAGCTCACATATACTCTGGTATATGTTCAAAGGGGTCCAAACCTACCTATTAACCCCAACAAAACAGCAACATAACATGTAAGCAAACTTCTCCATAAACACATCAACACTAACCTAAGCATACACCTCATGCATCTCTACCCTTAACCACCTTTGGAGCTGTTAAAAACTCAGTAAAATAAACATAAAAGTTTCCCTTACCTCCTGAAATCAGAAGCTGGACAACCTGAACACCAAGCTATGCACCAACACCTCTTTCCCTTCACCAAAACCCCAAAACTCTCTTCTTTTGTTTCAAAACGTTCTAAACACTTTACCACCCTCAAACCTGTGCATGAGTGATTAAAAGTGTATAGATGAGTCATGGGAGACGTGGCATAACCCTCTAGCCATGATCTGGAGGCAACAGCTGGCCAAACCACGGACCGAGGCGCATGCACAGCTTAGCCGACCACCCCAGCTTCGGCTGCCGAAACTGCATGCAAAACCATGCAACATTCGGGGGCCGAACTTAAACTTCGGGGGCCGAACATTGGGCACTTTCGGCGGCCGAACTTAACATTCGGGGGCCGAACATGACAGAAACTCCTTTGGCCATTTCTCCCTAAAACTCAACTATTTCCTAATCAAACCGTGAAAATACTTTAAAACATTTTAGAAAACCTTCACTCTCTCCTCAGGAAACCTCTGACATCCTTGAATCCCACCGGACGGTAAGAATTCCGATGCCGGGTTTAGCCGGGTATTACAGATAAGCAGCAACCTTCAGACCAGACAGCCTCAGCACCAGAACTGAAACCTCCACCTGGACACTTGAAATACGTATACTTCAGGGTAGAAAAGACACTACCAATCATAGTGTCAAATCAACTAAGTCACCATGAAGAAGAAAGCCTCATACAAGTATTGAAAAAGCACAAGAAAGTTATAAGTTGGACCATAGAGGACATAAAAAGCATCTCACCATCAACATGTATGCATAGAACACTTATGGAAGAGGATTGCAAACCTTTCTGTGATGCTCAAAGGAGGCTAAACCCACCTATGATGGAGGTTGTGAAGAAAGAGATAGTCAAGCTCCTAGACGCTGGGGTCATTTACCCAATCTCTAATAGCAAATGGGTAAGTCCTGTCCATATATGTAACAGCCCGGACGTGATCCCCGGCACTGTTACCGCTCACGGCCCAGGGCTATCCCTCGCCTGGCCTCTTGCCACCTCGGGCTTTCCACTGGCGTCGTGAGCAGCTCTTAACATCCCTTCACCCTCACGGGTTCCAGGCAGGATTTGTCCCTCGGGGGAGCCATTACGGCCCGCCCTAGCCCGAGTGGATTTGGCCCAATTCCTTCCTCTGGGAATTAGGTCGCCTCCCCCACTGCTCGAACCCTTGACCTCCCACTTTAAGGGAATAGTCTGGTGAGAGTGAGTACCAATTGTTCCATTTTTATGTAACAGCCCGGACGTGATCCCCGGCACTGTTACCGCTCACGGCCCAGGGCTATCCCTCGCCTGGCCTCTTGCCACCTCGGGCTTTCCACTGGCGTCGTGAGCAGCTCTTAACATCCCTTCACCCTCACGGGTTCCAGGCAGGATTTGTCCCTCGGGGGAGCCATTACGGCCCGCCCTAGCCCGAGTGGATTTGGCCCAATTCCTTCCTCTGGGAATTAGGTCGCCTCCCCCACTGCTCGAACCCTTGACCTCCCACTTTAAGGGAATAGTCTGGTGAGAGTGAGTACCAATTGTTCCACCTCCCCCACTGCTCGAACCCTTGACCTCCCACTTTAAGGGAATAGTCTGGTGAGAGTGAGTACCAATTGTTCCAATGGAACAATTGGTACTCACTCTCACCAGACTATTCCCTTAAAGTGGGAGGTCAAGGGTTCGAGCAGTGGGGGAGGCGACCTAATTCCCAGAGGAAGGAATTGGGCCAAATCCACTCGGGCTAGGGCGGGCCGTAATGGCTCCCCCGAGGGACAAATCCTGCCTGGAACCCGTGAGGGTGAAGGGATGTTAAGAGCTGCTCACGACGCCAGTGGAAAGCCCGAGGTGGCAAGAGGCCAGGCGAGGGATAGCCCTGGGCCGTGAGCGGTAACAGTGCCGGGGATCACGTCCGGGCTGTTACAATATAGTTGCAAAAAAGACTGGTATCACAATTGTTCCAAACTCTAAAGGAAAACTTGTACATGCTCGTGTTCAAAATGGGTGGAGAGTATGCATGGACTATAGAAAGCTTAATACAGCAATAAGGAAAGACCACTTTCCTTTGCCCTTCGTTGACCAGATGTTTGAAAGACTTGCAGACCAAATAAGAACAAGAATGATGCGTTCAAAAATGGTTGCAATCTCCGGTATAGGCCAGAGGAGCCGCGTAGGCCTAAGTAGACCTGTGCGCAACCCAGCCAACAACGACGACAAGCCCATCGCCAATCCTCCTCCCATGGATGATAACACCGAAGAGCAAGAAATCCAAGTAGATGTGTCCCTTCACGTTCTCTCATCGGCAGTTACCAATACTTACTGGCACTAGAAAAATAGTGACGTCAATGGAGCCGTGACCGAAGGACAGTGACGCCGATTCTCCTCTCACCTCATGAATAACGTCGCAAGCTACATCGAAACCTACAGAGTCTTCGTCAGCCACACGCAGCACATCCAGCAACCCCAGTGATTTGCCCAAATCACCCACCCAGGAGCATGTAGCGACAGCCTTGACCTTTAACAAACAAACAAAACGCGCCAGGTTTGAGCATATCTCTACCCTTCCCTATCATCCAGGTAAGCTTCTGCATTCTGAAACACTAGATGAATTGAGAAGTCTGACAGAAATTGAATCACTTATCGATGGCATCGGATGGAGCTTGACTGTGCAGTTGTTGAGGCCGGTCAAAAATAACCTTTTTGGTTATCCACAATTTTACAACTATAGATAGTGGTAATAGGATCGAACCACAGGGAATTGATACTCACATATTTTTCTTATCAAAGACCAAGTAAATAAATAGACAACAAAAGTAAAATGGGGGGTTTTTGAAGTTTAATGATTTAAACTATAATTAAAAGCAACAAAGTAAAGCAAATAATTAAAGTAAAGAAATTCAATAATGAGAAAGGCCTAGTTGAAGAATTGGATCCACTTCAATTGTTGGGATTGATCATTGACACATAGGTTCTTTTATTTGACTCAATAAATTAGTTATGGGGGTGGAAGACGCTTCTCACCACCATATCCCTCCTTCAGCATAGATTAGCTAGGAAACGTTCTCTAATTAATCACTAATCAACAAGTTATCAAGAAACGTCCTTGGGGCTTTAGATTCATTCAACTGTCAATTGCATTAAGAAATAGAGAGACCTAATTCTAGCTACCCAAATGTATGGTGATATTGCTAGATTATGCAATCTCCTTGGTTTTTACACCAAGAGTTACTTGTGTTTGGAAAATTCAAGCAATTACGGACTTAAACCACCCAAACTAACAAATTATCACTTTGCAATCCAAAATCAATGGGCCCTATTGATCTAAACAACAAAGCAATAATAGAATTAAGCATGAAATTGCATAATTATTGATAAATAAAAGAAGAACATAATAAGTTCATATCTCCAAATCCATAAACAAACTAAAGTTTCACCTAATCTTCAACTAGAAAAAGGGGTTTCAGCCATCCATGGCTAAAATTAACACAAATATAAAAGAAAGAAAGCAAGAAGAAGAAGAGGAAGGGCCAGCTGGGCTACAGCAGGAGGCGCGCAGCTGCTGTCTTCAATTATGAAGATTATTGATTCATTGTTTGCTGGTTTGGTCCTCTTTTTATAGCTGAAGAGGCTGCCCTAAGCTTCTTGATTTGATGGAGTTCTTTTCCTATTTGGAATTGGATTCTTTGAAGGCAATTGAATCTTCTTGAGATTTGGCTTTCTAAATAGGTGGGATAGGGTGTTGAGCTATCTTGAAGAGTTGTTGAGCTGTCTTCACGTGTTTGGGGAAGGATGGACTTCTTGAAGGTTTGAACTTGAAGTCTCCCGCATTTCTGCTGTCTGCTGTTGCAAGTTCTGTTTGCCCGAGTTGCTTGGGTAAATAACTCGGTCAAACAGTCTCTTTTGGTACTGTCTGTCACTCTTTCTCTGTTCTGTGGGTCTGTTTGCCCAGTTTGCTTGGGCAAATAATCTGGTCAAACAGCAAATCTGTGCTTTTCTTCATCCTTTTCCTATTTTAGCTGCAGCTTGGTTTGGGCAAACCGACTTAGGCAAACCAGGCTTGTTCTCTTTTATTCTCTTTTGACAATTCTAAGGCCATTTTTCATCAAATCATCCTTTTACACCCTTTTTTGCAAAATAAGATAAAGATCACAAAATTAGGTAGAAAATGTGTAATTTAACATTAATAACAATATGAAAAATGGGACTAATTTTGGCTTGATCAAATACCCCCACACCTAGCCCTTTGCTTGTCCGCAAGCAAATAAACTTAGTCAAACAAGCTCTCTTTGCTACTTGATCATTTATTTCCACTTAAGTTCTTACCCTAGACCCCTAATTTGAAGCATTGCAGTAAAAAGTGTATGCACCAAGGTTACTTTCCTCCTTCCTTGTTTCCCTTTACCTACCATGGTTGTTAATTGTTTTCCTCTTTAGAGAGATTATACATGCACATATTCTTGTTTAATTTAGACTCTTTCTAGCTCTCGGAGTGATTTTCCCTCTATTTGAAGCACTGTATTCAGCTTTATACACTTTTATCCTTGCCTGAAAAAGTCACCAACCTTTTGACGCGAAGGTACATATTTGTGGTCTTTGCCTTTGCTGAATTTCTTTTTCTTAATAATTTGGGCAAATCAACACCAATTGCTAAATAAGTCACATTTCTTTATTCACACATCTTTTTTTTATTATTCTCTCTAATGAGTAATGACATGCATTTTTCACCATAGCAGGCTTAAAGATTCAATTCAAAAGGAAATTCTCAAAAATGAATACAACTCACTGCAATTGATTCAACTTAGATTTAAAGAGTCATCACATTAATGGGGTCATGAAAAGAAAGCTCATTCAACATAGCCTATTATGTTTGAGTAAAGCATACCAAAACAGAAAAAAGAAAATGTGGCTACATGTGTGTGAAGACTATGGCTATGTGAATGTGTGTGTGAATTGAAAGCAAAAAAATGAAAAAAAATTCACCTAATGTATACTAATTAAAAATTAAAGCTTAAAGAAATAAAAAAGAACGCATGAAGCATCAAAATTCAGAAATATGCACCCCACACCTAATTCATGCATTGTCCTCAATGCAATGGAAATATTAAAGCTTAAAAGTAAAACTGAGTACTCTCCTGGTGTGGTTATTTGCCTAGCTTGTTTGGGCAAACAGCTTGATCAAACTAGGTGTCTCGGTGAGCAAATGGCAAAATGTGCTGCACCAGCAACTCTAGCATGCTCTCCATGTGGGCCATCCTGGCCTCAATTTTGTCCAGGCGAGTTGCTTCTGTTTGGTCAGCTGCTGGTGGTTGCGGTGCTGGTTGCTGTGCTGGTGGAAGGTCTGCCTGCTAGGCTGAAGGTGGGGCTGCTTGCTGGGCTACTTGCTGATATGCCTACTGGGCTGCCTCCCTTGCACTTGTGTGATGCCCAAACACTCTTTTGTGCCTCGAGACAACCGGCTCTGCAGGAGAAATGTAGAAAACACTGCCCATCTTGCGCAACAACCCCATGTCATCCAATGCTCTTAAGTCAAGGGGGGTTGGCTTGCAAGTGGGACTCATATCAGTGTGCTCAGGCAGAAATACATGTAAATTCACAACAAGCAAGTTGATGATATGCTCAAGGACTAATGAACGGTGGTGTGCCAGTGTGCTGGATATTTAGTTAGCCAACTAGAATCCTAAATTCAGCTTGTGCTTGTGCACCATGCTCCAAAGATGTGCAATTCGGCTCTGGGGAGTATACTGAATGCATCTTTCCTCCCAGCCAATGTGTAGGCAAGAAATTGGTGGAGGTATTTTAAGCAAGGGTTGCTTAAATACAAATCCTTCGATTCGGAAAAATAAGCTTCAGGTGGGTTGCTGCATAGCTCAAGGTATGCAGCAAAAGCATCAAAAGTGTCATGGTAATCACAAGCTGTGTCTTGGTATTCAAAACTGAGTGCTATGTTAAACTCATTCATGGAGAAGCGAAAGCGCTGTCCTAACAATCTGAAGGAAATGACATCGTGTGTGTCCAGTGAATGCATGGCAGATTTATCCAAGAAAAATGTATAATAAAATTCTTGTGTAAGCTCAACAAATATAGGCATCCTTAGATTGAAGAAAGAAGACCAGCCAATGCCATTCACGAGCTCAATGATTTCTACTCAGATACCCAGAATCTCAAGAGTTTCAGGATGGATTAGCTTACCAGGGTTGATTGGCAGCTGAACAATGAAATCAAACCTGGCCTTTTCTGATTGCTTGTAGAAGTTCAGGGCCTGCTCTGAATGTGTTTGGCTGGGTTAGCTGGGCAAACGACCAGGCGGGGTGGTCTGTGTCATTGAGGCAGGCAGATGGGTTTCTGGTACTGGGCTCTGCATTGGTTCTGCCATTTCAACTTCCATCGCGTCTGGTGGGTTTCCTTGTGCAGCAGTGGTGGTCTCATCAGCAGCTAGGTGTCTCACTGTCCTCCTCGATCGACGTTGGTAGGTTCGGGTGTGTCTTGGTGTTGGTGTCGCGGGGTTGTCCTATTCAGTGGTGCTGTCAATGATGGGTGGTGGGTTGACAGGCTCATCGTTGCTGCTGCCAACGTCCTTGACTTGCCGTGGGAGCCCTAGTGAGCGCGATTGTCCTGGTCCAGAGGTCACAATCATCTTGGTTCGTGCCATTTAAGCTTTTGGGTTTTCTGATGGAAGAGGAAGACCAGAGAGTTTTATGAGAAGAATAAGAGTTGTTCGAGGGAAAAATGAATTTGTGAGTTTTTAAATGAGAGTGGTACTGCCCTATTTGGCTCCTTTATCGATTTCTCTGCCTCGGTTGTGTGACCAGTCTGTGTGGGCAGACAGCTTGGTCGAACAATGCTACGCGTTGGGGTCCGGTGTGTTGCTAGCAATCTTCTCGTGCGTGGGCCTATTGTTTGCCTAGTTGGTTGGGGCAGTCAGGCTGGTCAAACAATCCTACGCGTTTCCTCTCTGGTTTGGGCCATCAGTCCTCCGAGAGTTGTCTCCTGTCTCTTGACTTGTCTCCGCTGTTTGCCAGTTTGTTTAGGCAAGCAGTTTGGCCAAACAATTTTCCACCTATAAAACAATTAAAAACCTGGAAGTGGGTTAAAGCACTTATTTTCTGCACATCTGGTTTTGTTTGCCCCTACTGTTTGGGCAAACGAACATATATCTCTATTTTTTTTTTATAAATGAAATAAACTACTAAGCAAGCTGAGAGGCGAAAAAATGTTCGTTTGGGAAGTCTTCCTTGATTGGGCATGGTTCTGGACTAGTAGGGAGTCGGTTTAGGTGATCTGCCACTAGATTCTCTTTCCCTTTCTTGTCTCGTATTTTCAGATCGAACTCTTGCAAGAGCAAAATCCACCGAGTAAGTCTCGGTTTTGCCTCCTTTTTCTTGATCAAGTATCGTAAGGCAGCATAATCTGAGTAAATTATAACTTTGGTCCCCAAGAGGTATGGTCTGAACTTCTCTAAAGCAAATACAACAGCTAAGAGCTCCTTTTCTATTGTTGAATAGTTGCTTTGGGTAGCGTCCAATGTTCGGGATGCATAATGAATTATGTGAGGTGTGTTGCCTACACGTTGTCCCAAAACTACCCCCACAACATAGTTGCTTGCATCACACATGATTTCAAAGGGCAAGTTCCAATCAGGTGCTTGAAGGATTAGGGCAGTCACTAGTAATTCCTTTATCAGATCAAATGTTGTCTTGCAATCTGCATCAAAATCAAATGTTATATCTTGTTGGAGTAATCTGCATAATAGCTGCGTGATTTTGGAGAAATCTTTTATAAATCTTCGATAAAATCCTGCATGGCCAAGGAAGGAGCAGATTTCTCTAATGTTTGTGGGGTAAGGCAGATTTTTTATGGTATCCACTTTGGCTTTGTCCACTTCAATTCCTTTGGCTGAAACAACATGGCCTAAGATCAAACCTTGGTTAACCATGAAGTGGCATTTTTCATAGTTAAGTACAAGATTTGATTCAAGGCACCTTTGTAGGATCTTCTCTAGATTGGCAAGGCATTTTTTGAAGGAGTTACCATACACCGTGAAGTCATCCATGAAAACTTCAATGATTTTCTCCACATAATCAAAAAAATATGCTAATCATACAGTGTTGGAAGGTAGCAGGCGCATTGCATAGTCCGAATGGCATTCTTCTAAATACAAAGGTACCAAAAGAGCAAGTGAAGGTCGTCTTTTCTTGGTCTTTTAGGGCCACAGGAATCTGATAAAATCTTGAATAACCATCCAAACAGCAATAATGGGACTTACCTGCAAGCCCTTCTAGCATCTGATCTATGAAAGGTAAGGGGAAGTGATCCTTCCTTTTTGCTGCATTTAGCTTCCTATAGTCCATGCATACTCTCCACCCATTCTGAACACGAGTTGGAACAAGTTCTCCTTCAGCGTTTGGAACAATGGTGATCCCAGTTTTCTTTGGGACTACATGTATAGGACTTACCAATTTGCTGTCATAGATTAGGTAGATTATTCCTGCGTCTAGAAGCTAGACTATCTCCTTTTTCACCACTTCCATCATAGGAAGATTTAGTCTCCTTTGAGGATCTCGAACAGGCTTGCAGTTTTCTTCCATGTGTATTATATGCATGCATGTGGCAGGTGAGATGCCTTTTATATCCTTTATGGTCCACCTATGGCTCCTTTGTATTTCTTCAGTACTTGTTGGAGGCTTTCTTCTTCATGTTGGCTTAACTGATTTGACACTATTACTGGATGTGTCTTTTTAGCTCCCAAGTACATGTATTTCAAGTTTCCAGGAAGAGGCTTCAAATCGGGTTCTGGAATTTTCTGTTCTGCCATTTGCTGTTTGGGAAAACAACATTCTGCTTGTGTCACTCGCTTAACTTGCTTGGGCAAACAAGTGTCTGCCTGCTTTTCCCTTGCTGTTTGCTTGGTCGAACAGCAGCCTCCCTGTGCTAGATGTTTGGATGAACTGGACTCTGCCCTCTCCTGCTGTTTAGGCAAACAGTAATTTTTCTTATGCTCATTTGCTGGCTACTTGAGTGAATGGCATTCTGTCGAGGCTATCTACTCAACTGGTTTAGGCAATCTATGTTCTGCTTGCTGAAGTGGTTTGGACAGTCTGCAATCTGTCTGTCTTGGGTGCTGGGCTTGTTTGGGCAAACAGTAGCTTGACTGTCTTTTCTCTGTTGTCTATTTGGGCAAACAACAGTCTGTCTGCTGTGCGCAGCAGACTGTTTCTGTCCTCCTTGGCTCTTTTCAACTTCCTTCAACTTCTTGGTTGGCCTCCCTGCAAAAATCATTGTTTAGCATATCATCTTGATTCATTTCAAAAATTTCTTGGCTCAAACAGTCAATGATATCTAAACCATAAACATGGGACATGTCATAGGGGTATTTCATGGCATCATAAACAATAAACTTTATTACTTCCCCTTCAAATTCCATGGTCAATGTGCCATCATGCACATCAATCTTGGTTCTGGCCGTGCTCAAGAAGGGTCGTCCAAGCAAGATGTCTGAGGTAGTGTTGCTATTGTCCTCCTCCATATCAATCACATAGAAATCTGCTGGAAAGACAAGTTGATCCACTTGGACTAGAACATCTTCTAGAACGCCTTTTGGATATACCACAGATCTGTCAGCCAATTGTATGACCACTCTAGTGTCTTTAAGTGCACCTGCATTCAAAGAGTCATAAATAGAAAGAGGCATAACATTAATTGATGCACCTAGGTCATACATAGTTTTCTTGATGCCCACATTGCCGATTTTGCAAGAGACAGCAAACATCCCTCTATCTTTGCACTTGGCAGGGAGTTTCCTTTTTATCACAGCTGTAACAACTTCTCCTACACTCACCTTTTCTTTTTCAGCAAGCTTTCTTCAGTTTGTGCACCACTCTTTTAAAAACTTTGCATACCTTGGTATTTTCTTTACAACATCTAACAAAGGTATGTTGATCTCCACTTTCCTGAAGGTATAAGAATCTCTTTTTCTTCTTTTTCTTTTTGTGATTTTTCAAACCTTTTTGAAAAGGGAGGTGGAATCTTGAATGATGCTTGCTGGTGTGCATTCTGCTGGTGCACTGGTTTTGTTTGTCCAGTTTGCTTGGGCAAACAGTTTTCTAACTGCTAGGGCAAACAGTCCCTGTCCATATGTGCACTCTATCTGCTTGTTTGCCCAGTTGTTTGGGCAAACAGATCTCCTAGCTCACTTTCTGGCAGTTTTTCTTCAACAGCTTGTTTTTGCAATTATGATCCTTTATCATCAGCCTTGACATTTTGAAGTTCTCTCCCACTTCTTAATATGATGGCACTTACATTTTGCTTGGGATTAGCCTCGGTTTGGGAAGGTAACCTCCTTTGAGATTCAAGCTTGCTTACAGAGGTGGCTATTTGACCCATTTGCTATTGGAGACTTTGCGCAATATTTGCTAGTGACTTCATCATCTCCTCAAGGTGCGTATCAGACCTTGGAGGTTCTGCTTGGGCTGGATTTCTTTGATAATTTTGGTAGTTGTTAGCCCTAGCATAGCTGAAGTTCGGATGGTCTCTCCAACCTAGATTGTAGGTGTTAGAGTATGGATCATGTGATAGAGCATAATTTAGACCATTTTATCATGATAATATTGATGTTCATTTACACTTTTTTCTGCCTAATTTTGTGATTTTAATCTTATTTTGCAGAAAATGGTGTAAATAGACAATTTCGTGAAAATGCCCCTAAAACTGCCTAAAATGGAGCAAAGGAGAGCAAGCATGCCAATTGCAACTTGAAAGGAGCCAAATAAGGAAAGTAATTTGAAATTCAAATTTCAAATCCTTAAGAGAATTCAAAATTCAAAATCAAGATTCAGCTCATTAAGGAAAGTGCTAAATAAGGAAATTGGCAAATAAGGAAAGTGCATTCAGTAGAGCAGTTTGAAATTCAAGATCTTAAAGAATCCTTTTCCTTATTGAAGAAGCCAAATCTCTAGAAGATGCACATTCAAATTCAGCTTGTCAAATAAGCCAAAGAAGTCACACATGCTGTAACGACCCCAAAATGGACCGTCACCGGCGCTAGGATTCAGGTCGGCTTAAGGCCGCCAGAACCCGTAGCAAGCCTGCTATACTCTCTGTGTACCTGTAAATCTCATACATGATCATACATTTTCTGTGAAAATGAAAACTCTTTTCTGGCCCAAGGCTTAACCTGTGCATGCACTATCTCTGTACTCTGTACTCTGTACTCTGTACTCTGTACCCCTGACTAGAGCTTGCTCTAGATGGGTTCATTCATACCTGTTAAGCCTGGTAGTCCTCATACAGTAAAACATATACATATACCGATCATGTACAACACAATAGATTTACAACTACTAAGTCAAGCACATATATAACTATTACATCTCTTTAACAGTACATGTCCACTCTAGACTATTACATTTCTCTTTATTCTTTCTCTGAACCCTGCTGGACTGTCCCTGTACACGGTATACTGAACCTGCAAAACTGAGGTTAAGGGAGTGGGATGAGCTCTATAGCCCAGTGAGTAGAACAGTAAAACAATTCATTAAGAGATGCTCTCATGGAATGCGTCATAACACAAACATTTCACATCAAGAGTAAACCTGTCACCACATAGTCCCAGTAACTCTGTGCCAGGGCGTAGTCAAAGGCTCCTGGACTTCCTGTCATATATGTATATGTGTATATAACACCATTGTACTTACCATTGCCAGGGCGTAGTCAAAGGCTCCTGGACTTTACTATATACCTGCCAGGGCGTAGTCAAAGGCTCCTGGTCTTTGCTATACTTGCCAGGGCGTAGTCAAAGGCTCCTGGTCTTCCTGTCTGTGACTATGGGATCATTCAGCATTTACCCACATCAACAAATAACAATGCAATGCAACATATTCGTGGATACTAATGCAATCAACTTATGGCATAATTATGATGCATGAGATATGCTAAAACATGTCTTTGATCAATTCAAAAAGCATTAAGTTTAGTTCCACTCACCTCTGGCTATCTGGACTGACTGACTCTGCAGGCTCTGAAAACTCTGGAGCAGTACTCACTGCTGCTCTCTCTGGTTCCTCTGCTCTGTGCCCTTTGAAGAACAAAGGCTGGCGTGACCCCAAACTTGAAGAAATGAAGATTCAAGCTTCACAAGTTCTCAAACTCCACAACTTCTCAAAACTAGTTAAAACTCACCATAAACTTATTTTTCTTTGAAAGATTTGATTAGAAACTCAAGAAAATCACCAAGGGGAAACATGTGCTTGTTCCTGACCCAAAGGAGAGCTTAAGCACCTCCATAGTCGGCCATATCCACTTAAAAAAAGTGAACCACCGCTTCACGTTCGGTGGCCAAAGCTACATGTAACACCTCATCACGTTCGGGGGCCGAACATTGAGTTTAGGGGGCCGAACATGAGCTACTTTAGGCGGCCGAACTTACACTTTAGGGGGCCGAAAGTGGCAAACCTTTCCTTAGCCTTTTTTCTTCAAAACTTATTCCTTTGCTAAAACAAAAGCTTAAAACATCTAAAAACATTTTAGAAAACCTCCACTCACCCTTCAGGGATGCTCTGACATCCTCGCTTCCACCGAACGATAGGAATTCTGATGTCTGAACATGCCGGGTATTACATTCTCCCCCCCTTACGAACATTCGTCCTCGGATGTTCCTAAAACAAATTAGAAACATACAAAAAGGAGGAAACGAACCTCAAAACAGATATGGATACTGCTGGAGCATAGACTCCCGCGTCTCCCACGTGCACTCTTCTACATTATGGTGGTTCCATAGGACTTTCACCATCGGAATCTCCTTGTTCCTTAGCTGTCTGAGCTGTGTGTCCACAATCCGCACTGGCTGCTCTATATAGGTGAGATCTGTATGAATCTCCACCTCAGGCTCACTCAGAACCTGATTCGGATCTGACACAAACTGTCGTAGCATAGAAACATGAAATACCGGGTGAATCCTCTCCATAGAAGCAGGTAAATCCAGCTTATATGACACATTTCCGATCCTCTACAACACCTCAAAGGGTCCAATGTACCGTGGAGCTAATTTACCTTTCTTTCCAAAACGAACCACACCTTTCATCGGAGACACTTTCAGCAATACCCAATTACCCTCCTGAAATTCTAACTGTTTTCTGCGAACGTCGGCATAACTTTTCTGTCTACTCTGAGCTGTTCTGATTCTATCTCTGATCATGGGCACCACTCTACTAGTAATCTCGACTAACTCTGGCCCTGCCAGAGCCTTCTCTCCTATCTCTTCCCAACAAACAGGGGATCTGCATTTCCTCCCATACAACGCTTCATACGGAGCCATCCCTATGCTAGCATGATGGCTGTTATTGTAGGCAAACTCCACCAAAGGTAGATGCTGCCTCCAAGAACCGCCAAAGTCTAACACACACAATCGAAGCATATCCTCTATGGTCTGGATGGTCCTCTCTGACTGTCCATCAGTTTGTGGGTGGAAAGCAGTGCTAAACTCTAATCTTGTGCCCATCGCACTCTGCAGACTTCGCCAAAATCTAGAGGTAAACTGAGGTCCTCTATCTGAGACTATTGATACTGGAACACCATGTAATCTCACTATCTCATCTAGATAGACCTGAGCCAACTTATCCACATAATAGGTACTCCGAACTGGAAGAAAATGAGCAGATTTCGTGAGTCTGTCCACAATCACCCATATCGAGTCTATTCTGTTGGACGCTGCTGGTAAACCCACTACAAAATCCATAGCTATGTTTTCCCATTTCCATTCGGGAATCGGTAATGGGTTAAGCATTCCTGCTGGTTTCTGATGCTCTAGTTTCACCCTCTGACAAACCTCACAGGTTGTCACAAACTGCGCTACTTCTTTCTTCATAGCTGGCCACCAATAGACCTTTTTTAGATCCTGGTACATCTTGGTGGCTCCTGGGTGAACACTATATCTCGCATTATGAGCTTCCCTCATAATGTCTTCCTTCACACTGCCACGATCGGGTACACAAAGTCGACTCCCATAACGAAGGATCCCTTTACTGTCAAATCTGAACTCTGCACTGTTGCCTGACTGAACAGTCCTGGCAATTTTCATTAATTCAGGGTCCTCGTGCTGTCTCTGAGCTATCTGCTCCAGAAACACAGGTGTCACTCTCATCTGTGCTATCAATGCACCTGTACCAGACAACTCGAGCTGTAGTCCCTCTTCTAAGAGTTTGTAAAGCTCCATCACAACTGGTCTTCGCTCTGCTGATATATGGGATAAACTGCCTAGTGATTTCCGGCTGAGGGCGTCTGCCACCACATTCGCCTTACCCGGATGATACTGGATCTTACAATCATAATCACTGAGCAATTCGACCCATCGTCTTTGCCTCAAATTCAGCTCTCTCTGACTCAAGATGTACTGTAAACTCTTGTGATCAGTAAAGATCTCGCATTTAACCCCGTAGAGGTAATGCCGCCACATCTTAAGTGCAAAGATAACTGCTGCCATCTCTAGGTCATGGGTGGGGTAATTCAACTCATGTTTCTTCAACTGTCTAGAAGCATAAGCTATTACCCGATCACTTTGCATCAATACACAGCCCAATCCCACTCGGGATGCATCACAGAACACTGTGAAATCCTCATGACTTACAGGCAGAGCTAAGACTGGTGCTGTAGTCAATCTCTTCTTGAGCTCCTCAAAGCTCTCTTCACACTGGTCAGACCAGACAAACTTCTGGTTCTTTTGAGTCAATTTGGTCATAGGAGCCGCTATCTTTGAAAAGTCCTGAACGAACCTCCTGTAGTAACCTGCCAGTCCCAGAAAGCTTTTAATCTCAGTCACTGTCGTGGGTCTGGGCCAGTTAGCTACAGCTTCTATCTTCTTGGGATCTACCTCAATACCCTCTGCTGATACCACATGTCCCAAGAAGGAAATGCTCCTTAACCAAAACTCACACTTCGAGAACTTGGCATACAAACCATGCTCTCTCAGTGTCTGCAAAACTATCCTCAGATGCTGGGCATGCTCCTCTGCATCTCTGGAATACACTAATATATCATCGATGAAAACAATGACAAAGTGATCCAGAAACTCACTGAAAACTCTGTTCATGAGATCCATGAATGCTGCAGGGGCGTTAGTCAACCCGAACGGCATCACTAAGAACTCATAATGCCCATATCTAGTTCTGAAAGCTGTCTTAGGCACATCTGCCTCTCGGACTCGCAACTGATGATACCCGGATCTCAGATCTATTTTCGAGAAACAACCTGCTCCAGCTAGCTGGTCAAACAGATCATCAATCCTAGGTAGAGGATACCTATTCTTGGTAGTGACCTTGTTCAACTGTCTGTAGTCGATACAAAGTCTGAGGGATCCATCCTTCTTTCTGACGAAGAGCACTGGAGCACCCCAAGGTGAGGTACTAGGACGGATGAACCCTTTATCTACCAAGTCCTGCAACTGTTCTTTCAACTCTTTTAACTCTGCTGGCGCCATCCTGTAGGGAGGAATAGAGATAGGTCTGGTACCTGGCAATAATTCAATTTCAAACCCTATCTCCCTATCAGGTGGTAGTCCTGGCAAATCATCTGGGAACACATCGAGAAACTCTCGGACTACTGGTACTGCGGCTGGTTCCCTCACCTGACTGTCTAGCTCTCTCACATGAGCTAGAAACCCCTGACAACCCCTCCTAAGCAAACGACGAGCCTGAAGGGCTGAAATCATACCTCTGGGTGTACCTCTCCTGTCTCCTCTGAAGACACACTCTGACCCATCCTGGTCTCTGAGACTCACTATCTTCTCTCTACAGTCCAAAGTCGCACTATATGTAGATAACCAATCCATCCCTAGAATGACATCAAAATCCGTCAAATCTAGAACCACAAGGTCAGCTGGAAGGTATCTACCCTCTATGAACACTGGACTGAAACGACAGACTGACACTGCCACTGATGGGTCACATTTAGGTCCACTGACCCAGAGAGGATACTCTAACTCAGAACTGATCAAACCCAATCTCTCTATGGCTCTCGAAGCAATAAAGGAATGAGAAGCACCGGGGTCCATCAAAGCATACACATCTGAACACCCAATGATGAGATTACCTGACACCACTGTGTTCGACGTGTTAGCCTCCTCCTGTGTCACAGTGAAAATCCGTGCTGGGGCTACCGGATTTCCACCTCGGGAACCTGCTGCTGAAGTAGAGGCTGCCCCTCTCCCTCTACCTCTACCGCTACTCTGAGGCATGACTGAAGCTGCTGGCCGAACACCTGGCTGTACCACACTGCCTGAACTCATCTGCTGGGATGGTGCAAAAGTCATCTGAGGACAATCCCGAGCAATATGCCCTTCCTGTCCACATTTAAAACAAGCTGTAGATCCCAACCGACAAACTCCGCCATGTGGTTTTCCGCATCTTCTGCAGACTGTAGCTGTGCCAGAGCTTGAGCCACTACCTATTCCCAGACCTGACTTCACTTTACTCCAGAACTTACTCTTTGTTCCTTTTGCTCGATCCCATCTCTTGCCACCTGCGGCTGCTGCACTAGGGGCCTTAGAACTCGAAGCCTGTGCCTTTGACTGTTTCTGAATATTGGCACTAGCCTCCATTTTCCTGGCTGCATCTACTATCGTATGAAAACTCTCCTTTTCTGCTGGAAGAATCAAGGAAGAATACCTGGGATGCAATCTCATAGTATATCTCCTTGCCTTCTTCTGGTCAGTATCATAGGCTTGACCCACATACTGAAGCAAATCCAGGAACTTATCTGTAAATTCATCAACACTCATCTCATCTGTCTGTCGCAACTGTTCAAACTCTATGACTTTCATCTCCCTGGAGCTATCAAGAAAAGCCCACCCTGCAAATTCATTGGCGAACTCTTCCCAAGACATATTATCCATCCTGGGTTCCACATAATTCTTGAACCATTCTCTGGCCTTCTTGCATTTTAACGTGAAACCTGCCATCTCAATGGCTCGACTATCATCAGCTCCCAACTCACTGGTTATCATCCTAACTGACCTGAGGTATTCAAATGGATCATCTCCCGTGTTATACTTAGGAGCATCCAATTTCAAGTACTCCGTCATTTGTACCTTACCTCCAGATGAGCTAGGTTGATGTCTGTCAACAACAGGGGCTACTGGTTCTGGTGGTAATACTGGCTCATTTGGTTCTGGGTGTGCTGCACTTGGATGAGTAGGGGAAGATGGATACATAGGATATGGTGGGTAATAAGAAGGACAAGGCATATATGGCATGTAAGGAGGATAGGGGACAAAACTCGAGTACTCCGACATACCTCCCATCTGATACTCTGGGTAGCCGAAGCCTGACGTCTGAGCGCCTCCCTGCGACTCTCCCATACCTTCCTCAAATCTGCCTATACCCATACTGTCATCCCTCGACTGCTCAATCTCCTCCTCTGATCTTCCTCCTCTTGCTGTACCTCTTCTGCTCTCGTCCACAGACCTTCTAGGGTCTATTGACGTACCTTCCCTGCTAGATCGCTGAGACCTTGCCCTCGGCAATGCAGGAGAACGAGCAGCTGGTCTCTCACTATCTGGTGGGACTCCAGTCAATCGAGCTGATCGACGAGTTCCTCGCATCTTTATTCTATCTGGAAAACAATACATAACATAACACTTAGCACATAAACATCACATATCAATACAGCACATGCATAACTTATGGCATGAAACAGATAGGACGCAACACCCTATCCTAGTGGACATGATTTCCTATTGTGCTTGACCACCCTCTATGAGCCCGACACTAGCGCTATAGGTCCGATCATGTGAACCTAGGGCTCTGATACCAATCTGTAATGACCCCAAAATGGACCGTCACCGGCGCTAGGATTCAGGTCGGCTTAAGGCCGCCAGAACCCGTAGCAAGCCTGCTATACTCTCTGTGTACCTGTAAATCTCATACATGATCATACATTTTCTGTGAAAATGAAAACTCTTTTCTGGCCCAAGGCTTAACCTGTGCATGCACTATCTCTGTACTCTGTACTCTGTACTCTGTACTCTGTACCCCTGACTAGAGCTTGCTCTAGATGGGTTCATTCATACCTGTTAAGCCTGGTAGTCCTCATACAGTAAAACATATACATATACCGATCATGTACAACACAATAGATTTACAACTACTAAGTCAAGCACATATATAACTATTACATCTCTTTAACAGTACATGTCCACTCTAGACTATTACATTTCTCTTTATTCTTTCTTTGAACCCTGCTGGACTGTCCCTGTACACGGTATACTGAACCTGCAAAACTGGGGTTAAGGGAGTGGGATGAGCTCTATAGCCCAGTGAGTAGAACAGTAAAACAATTCATTAAGAGATGCTCTCATGGAATGCGTCATAACACAAACATTTCACATCAAGAGTAAACCTGTCACCACATAGTCCCAGTAACTCTGTGCCAGGGCGTAGTCAAAGGCTCCTGGACTTCCTGTCATATATGTATATGTGTATATAACACCATTGTACTTACCATTGCCAGGGCGTAGTCAAAGGCTCCTGGACTTTACTATATACCTGCCAGGGCGTAGTCAAAGGCTCCTGGTCTTTGCTATACTTGCCAGGGCGTAGTCAAAGGCTCCTGGTCTTCCTGTCTGTGACTATGGGATCATTCAGCATTTACCCACATCAACAAATAACAATGCAATGCAACATATTCGTGGATACTAATGCAATCAACTTATGGCATAATTATGATGCATGAGATATGCTAAAACATGTCTTTGATCAATTCAAAAAGCATTAAGTTTAGTTCCACTCACCTCTGGCTATCTGGACTGACTGACTCTGCAGGCTCTGAAAACTCTGGAGCAGTACTCACTGCTGCTCTCTCTGGTTCCTCTGCTCTGTGCCCTTTGAAGAACAAAGGCTGGCGTGACCCCAAACTTGAAGAAATGAAGATTCAAGCTTCACAAGTTCTCAAACTCCACAACTTCTCAAAACTAGTTAAAACTCACCATAAACTTATTTTTCTTTGAAAGATTTGATTAGAAACTCAAGAAAATCACCAAGGGGAAACATGTGCTTGTTCCTGACCCAAAGGAGAGCTTAAGCACCTCCATAGTCGGCCATATCCACTTAAAAAAAGTGAACCACCGCTTCACGTTCGGTGGCCAAAGCTACATGTAACACCTCATCACGTTCGGGGGCCGAACATTGAGTTTAGGGGGCCGAACATGAGCTACTTTAGGCGGCCGAACTTACACTTTAGGGGGCCGAAAGTGGCAAACCTTTCCTTAGCCTTTTTTCTTCAAAACTTATTCCTTTGCTAAAACAAAAGCTTAAAACATCTAAAAACATTTTAGAAAACCTCCACTCACCCTTCAGGGATGCTCTGACATCCTCGCTTCCACCGAACGATAGGAATTCTGATGTCTGAACATGCCGGGTATTACACATGCCACCTCAAGTCTTGCACATTCAAAATTCAAAATTCAAAAGGAGGCTCCACCTCATTAATGTGCAAGGTTGGACGGCATGGGCAGCACTTGGACAGCCAAGAGTTCAACTTGGACAGCAAGGAAGACCTAAGGCAGCCCCTTAATCCTATTTAAAGATCTCTTCAAGGCCAGCCGAACCTCTCTTCTCCACTTTTCAATTTGGTCAGCGCACTCCACCTCTCCATTTCGGTTCCTTCTCCTTCTTCCTTTCTTGTTTTTGGTTTTTGGTTCAGCCATGTGTAATACCCGGCTAGATTCCGGCATCGGAATCCCTACCTTCCGGTGGAATCTCCGTTGGAATCTGGAATTTCGAAGATGCCAGAGGCTTCTAGAGGGATAAAATGTGTTTTCTAAAATGTTTTTACTGATTTTACGGTTTTAAATGAAAAAGAATTGAGTTTTGAAAAGAAAAGACCAAGGAGTCGTTTGCCAGGTTCGGCCGCCGAAAGTGAAGTTCGGCCGCCGAACATGGGAAGGCTTCGGGAGCGCTTTTGGCCTCCGAAAGTCTTGTTTGAACGAGCCAAGGTTCGGCCGCCGAAAATCAAGTTCGGCCGCCGAACATGCATGAGTTTTGGGGGCACGTTAGGCTGCCGAAGGTCTTCGACCAGGCCACCTATAAAGGGCCCTCAGATCGGAAATGGGCGAGTTTTCTCCCCATTCTCGAGCTCAGGTGAGTTTTTGTCCTCCCTTGGCCATTCCTATGTTTTTCTTCATCTCCTTCATGTTTTCATGAGTTTTATGGCTGTTTTGAAGAGTTTTAAAGCTTAGATCGAAGTTTGGGAGCTTGGAGCTTTTGGAGCTTGGATTCTCCACACCTTCGAGTTAGAGATCACGCAACCCTCGATCTTCAAGAGGTAAGTGTAGATCTTTGCTTTTCTAGTGTCTTTTGAAGTTTTATGAAGGTTTTAATGGTTTAGTATGGGTAGATATGCATGTTAGGATTTATGTGGGTTTGATGCCCAATGTATGTTTATATGTGTTTATGTAATGATATGTTGTTAGTTTATGCTCCTTTATGCATGTGGAAGTGA
This sequence comes from Manihot esculenta, assembly GCF_001659605.2. Taxonomy (NCBI): domain Eukaryota; kingdom Viridiplantae; phylum Streptophyta; class Magnoliopsida; order Malpighiales; family Euphorbiaceae; genus Manihot; species Manihot esculenta. The sequence continues at coordinate 16,200,637 of NC_035177.2, forward strand.
GTATGCATGATGGGGAGAGAGTATGTGAGGATTTGTGTTGTTTTGATGGTTTTGGCCTATGTGGGTCATAAACTATCTAGGTTTGTTTTGATGTTGTTTTTGGAGTTTAATCTAGTTGTTAAGCTCCTTTATGCATGGTTCAAGGTTTATGCATGTTTTGGTAAGGTTGGGTGCTTGTTTGGGGTGTTTGAGAGGTTTGGGAGGCTTGAATGCATGAGAAGCTGAGTTCTGCCCTTCTGGGAAGAACTCAGGTTTGGCCGCCGAAGGTGGTTTCGGCTGCCGAACCTGCCTTTGGATGCATGCTTTGGCCGCCTAACCTCGCCCCCGAAAGCTGAGTTTTGGCTTGAAAGCATACTTTTGGCCGCCGAAGGAAGGATTCGGCTGCCGAAAGTGCCTGACTTTCGTCTCTGGAGTGGGACTTTCGGCCGCCGAAGGTGCCGCCGAAGGCGCCCGAGTTTCGTCTTTGGAGAGAGGGTTCGGCCGCCGAAGGTGCCGTCGAAAGTGCCCTGTCCAGCCTTCTCAAGGTTGTTTTCTATGCATGTTTAAGTGATGTTTTAAGGGGTTTTTGGGTAGTTGTTTATGAGTTGTTTAGAGTGTGTTGGCACCTCATTCCAGTCCACCTATGTAGGATCGGACCTGAGGGATCGAGGAGGCCATCAGTGTTAGCTGTTGCAGAGTCAGTTCAGTGTCTGCTAGAGGTGAGTAGAACTAAACTTAATCTTTATTTTATAAAATCAAATGCCTAAAGCATGCTCATGCATCATGTTTATATGTAATATGTTGATTGCATTAGTTACACGAATATGAAGCATTGCATTATTTACTGTTGATGGAGATTGGACCAAGGACGACCCCACTAGCCCTAGAGATGTTGTGAGACCTGGCCGGGCCAGGCATACATATACAGTTGTTGTAAGACCTGGCCGGGCCAAGCATACGAAGGTTGTGAGACTCGGCCGGGCCGGGCATACTGAGACTGGAAGGGATGTTTTGGGGTTGGGTCCAATCCGTGATATGATTTGTTTGTGCTATGATGCATTTCATGAAAGCATGTAATTAATGAACTGTTTTCTTTGTTTCTACTCATTGGGCTTTTTAGCTCACCTCTCTTCCCTAACCCCAGTGTTGCAGGTTTGAGGTTGATCGGGAAGTCTCGAGAGCAAAGGTTTTGCTTATGTAATAGTAATAGCTTAGTACTTTTAGTGTGGACATGTATTGTAATTTGAGATAATGGATTGTAATGTAATGTAAGTAAAGTAGAGTTATGTTTATGTATTAGTATTGTGCTTGGCCCTAAGGCTTGGTTAGTTCCTGTTTAATACATGATGTATGTTATGCTAGATGTTGAGTTGTGTTGGAACTAATCTTGTGGCATGTGTTGTTTACCATGCTATGGTAATGGATGAGGACCCTAGTGGAGGTCTTGTGTTGTGGTTTGATGCATGCACAGGTTAGGTTTGGTTCTTTGGATGTGACTCCGGCTTGATGTATGTTATGTAGACCCAGCTAGAGTTTTGATGAGGGCTCTAGTAGGGGGTCCTTTTATGCTTTCAGTCATGTTGCATACAAGTCAGGTTCGGTTAGTACATCAGATATTTCAATTTTTATGTTCATGTTTTGATCATGTATGGGATTTGACCAGGTGATAGGAGGTATGTTTGGCTTGCTACGGGTCCCGGCGGCCTTAAGCTGATCTGGATCCTAGCGCCGGTGGCGGTTCAGACCGTTACAGAGGGGTATCGGTTTCCGGGTCGTTACAGAGTGGTATCAGAGCTTTGGGCCTCATTAGTACGGTGTGTTGAGCAAAGATGCTCAAGGATATATCCCACATCGGAAAGAGGTTAGCTTAGAGGTCATAGAAGGGCAAGCACAGTAGGTAAAATCATGTCCACTAGGATAGGATGTTAAGTCATGTCTTGTATGATGATTTGATATGCCATGATGTTATGCTATGTATGCATGTATGTTGCAGGTTCATGTGTTTTCATATGAACCGTATGATGCTAATGATTGATTGATTGCTTGTGTGTTGTTCTTCAGAGGAGCCAGAATGCGAGGTGCTCGTCGATCTGTGGAATCGACTGGAGTTCCATCTGAGAGGGAAGGTTTGGACACCTTTCCCCCTGCTCTACCAAGAGCGCAATCGTGGGGAGTCAGCAGATGGGGAACATCAAGGGACCCTGAAGGTCTTTTGATGAAAGCAGAGAAGCAATGGCTCCGAGAAGAATGTCAGCTAGTGTGAGGGAAGTAGAGTTGGATGTTCAGAGAAGGGATGTCAGTTTGGGAGTCAGAGTGCCAGAAGAAGGTATGGGAGTTTTTCAGGAGGATGCTCAGACTCAGAATTCCAGAATTTTAAGTTCAGGAGGGATTGATCCCTCCACTCTGAGTACAGCCTCCACGAAAAGCAAGAAGTGGGGCAGAACCCTGAGGGGGAAGAAGAAGAAGTTCTGGAAGGATTTGAAGTCTAGTCTGGGATTAGGTGGTGGTTCGAGCTCTGGCTCAGGCAGTTCAAGATGCATGAGGTGCGGAAGGCCGCACAAGGGAGTCTGCCGTTATGGGACTAATCTATGTTACAGGTGCGGTCAGGAGGGGCACATAGCACGTGAGTGTCCCACTGCGCCCAGGTTGGCTCCGTCCCAGCAAGCAGCTTCAGGTAGAGCAGCTCAGCCAGTAGCTCCAGCCGTGTTTCAGGTTAGTGGTCGAGGCAGAGGAAGAGGGTCAGCCCCTCATTCCTCAGGTTTCCGTGGAGAAGGTCCGTCAGCTCTAGCTTGGATCTTCACCCAAGCTCAGCAGGAGGCAGACACATCAAACATGGTGGTGCCAGGTACGCTCACTTTTGAATGTTCTGATGTGTATGTTTTGTGAACCCTAGTGCTTCTCTTTCTTTAGTTGCTCTAGGAGCCGTTGAGAGGTTGAGTTGATAGCTTCTAGGCTAGAGTGTTCTCTTTGGGTCAGTGGACTCGAGTGTGATCCATTTGGGGCAGAGTCAGTCTGCCGGTCCAGTTCAGTGTCAGTTGGGAGTAGATGCCTTCCACCCGACTTTGAGGTCCTAGACTTAACTGTCTGGACGTCAGTTTAGGGTTGGATTGGGTTTTTCTGCTCGTGGTGCTATCTTGGTCTGCAGAGACAAGGTAGTCAAGTCCAGAGGACAGGATGGGTCAGAGGTTTTCTTCTGAGGGAACACAGTAGGGATGCCTAGAGGTTTGTTGTTAGCCTGTTAGACTCATAGGGTGCGTAGGAGGGGTTGTCAGAGGGTTCTAGCTCTTGTTTGAGAGTTTTGCAGTCAGGTCAGGGAACCAGCCTCAGTGGTAATAGTTAGAGAGTTCTTAGTTGTTTTCCCAGGCGAGTTGTCAGGTTTACCATCTGTCAGGGAGTTAGAGTTTGGTGTAGGAGTGGTGTCTGGATGCATAACCATTTCTACCCTTCCCTATAGCATGGCGCCTGCGTAGAGAGAGGTAGTAGTCAGAGTAGAGGCGAGACTTGGTAGACAGGGGTTTTATCCGACCTAGTACCTCACCCTGGATCGTTCCAGTGTGGTTGTGGAAAAACGAGGATGGATCCTCGAGACTTTGTAACAACTGTAAGCAGTTGACCAAAGTTACTACCAAGGGCAGGTATTCCCATGCAGGATGGATGATTTATTGGGACAGCTAGTAGGAGCTGTTTGTTTTCCAAGATAAATCTGAAATCTGGGTACTACCTGTGAGAGTTAGAGTTAGTTTTGGGTTTGCAGTGAGAAGAAGCCAGTTGGTAAAGGTGAAGAGGTGAAGATGAAGAGAAAAGAGTAAGGATCAGAGTGGCGCTTTGGAAGCGTGTGGAGTTCAGGAGTAGGTTGGGTATTGCTAAGGTGTTTCTTTTGGCAAAAGGTGTGCCTGGAAGACCCGGGAGTTATTACTCCAGCAGTATCCGTGCGTCTCTCTTTTAGGAGAGAGGTTTTTAGGTTTGCTTGCTTGAGGTTATGTTTTATGCTAGGCCTGTTTGTTTGTGGAACATTCGGGGACGAATGTTCTTAAAGGGGGGAAGAATGTAATACCCGGCTAGATTCCGGCATCGGAATCCCTACCTTCCGGCGGAATCTCTGTTGGAATCTGGAATTTCGAAAATGCCAGAGGCTTCTAGAGGGGTAAAATGTGTTTTCTAAAATGTTTTTACTGATTTTATGGTTTTAAATGAAAAAGAATTGAGTTTTGAAAAGAAAAGACCAAGGAGGCGTTTGCCAGGTTCGACCGCCGAAAGTGAAGTTCGGCCGCCGAACATGGGAAGGCTTCGGGAGCGCTTTTGGCCTCCGAAAGTCTTGTTTGAACGAGCCAAGGTTCGGCCGCCGAAAGTCAAGTTCGGCCGCCGAACATGCATAAGTTTAGGGAGCACGTTAGGCTGCCGAAGGTCTTCGACCAGGCCACCTATAAAGGGCCCTCAGATCAGAAATGGGCGAGTTTTCTCCCCATTCTCGAGCTCAGGTGAGTTTTTGTCCTCCCTTGGCCATTCCTATGTTTTTCTTCATCTCCTTCATGTTTTCATGAGTTTTATGGCTGTTTTGAAGAGTTTTAAAGCTTAGATCGAAGTTTTGGGAGCTTGGAGCTTTTGGAGCTTAGATTCTCCACACCTCCGAGTTAGAGATCACGCAACCCTCGATCTTCAAGAGGTAAGTGTAGATCTTTGCTTTCCTAGTGTCTTTTGAAGTTTTATGAAGGTTTTAATGGTTGAGTATGGGTAGATATGCATGTTAGGATTTATGTGGGTTTGATGCCCAATGTATGTTTATATGTGTTTATGTGATGATATGTTGTTAGTTTATGCTCCTTTATGCATGTGGGAGTGAGTATGCATGATGGGGAGAGAGTATGTGAGGATTTGGGTTGTTTTGATGGTTTTGGCCTATGTGGGTCATAAACTATCTAGGTATGTTTTGATGTTGTTTTTGGAGTTTAATCTAGTTGTTAAGCTCCTTTATGCATGGTTCAAGGTTTATGCATGTTTTGGTAAGGTTGGGTGCTTGTTTGGGGTGTTTGAGAGGTTTGGGAGGCTTGAATGCATGAGAAGCTGAGTTCTGCCCTTCTGGGAAGAACTCAGGTTCGGCCGCCGAAGGTGGTTTCGACCGCCGAACCTGCCTTTGGATGCATGGTTTGGCCGCCTAACCTCGCCCCCGTAAGCTAAGTTTTGGCTTGAAAGCAGACTTTCGGCCGCCGAAGGAAGGATTCGGCCGCCGAAAGTGCCTGACTTTCGTCTCTGGAGTGGGACTTTCGGCCACCGAAGGTGCCGCCGAAGGTGCCCAAGTTTCGTCTCTGGAGAGAGGGTTCGGCCGCCGAAGGTGCCGCCGAAAGTGCCCTGTCCAGCCTTCTCAAGGTTGTTTTCTATGCATGTTTAAGTGATGTTTTAAGGGGTTTTTGGGTAGTTGTTTATGAGTTGTTTAGAGTGTGTTGGCACCTCATTCGAGTCCACCTGTGTAGGATCGGACCCGAGGGATCGAGGAGGCCATCAGTGTTAGCTGTTGCAGAGTCAGTTCAGCGTCTGCCAGAGGTGAGTAGAACTAAACTTAATCTTTATTTTATAAAATCAAATGCCTAAAGCATGCTCATGCATCATGTTTATATGTAATAGGTTGATTGCATTAGTTACACGAATATGAAGCATTGCATTATTTACTGTTGATGGAGATTGGACCAAGGACGACCCCACTAGCCCTAGAGATGTTGTGAGACCTGGCCGGGCCAGGCATACATATACAGTTGTTGTAAGACCTGGCGGGGCCAGGCATACGAAGGTTGTGAGACCCGGCCGGACCGGGCATACTGAGACTGGAAGGGATGTTTTGGGGTTGGGTCCAATCCGTGATATGATTTGTTTGTGCTATGACGCATTTCATGAAAGCATGTAATTAATGAACTGTTTTCTTTGTTTCTACTCATTGGGCTTTTTAGCTCACCCCTCTTCCCTAACCCCAGTGTTGCAGGTTTGAGGTTGATCGGGAAGTCTCAAGAGCAAAGGTTTTGCTTATGTAATAGTAATAGCTTAGTACTTTTAGTGTGGACATGTATTGTAATTTGAGATAATGGATTGTAATGTAATGTAAGTAAAGTAGAGTTATGTTTATGTATTAGTATTGTGCTTGGCCCTAAGGCTTTGTTAGTCCCTGTTTAATACATGATGTATGTTATGCTAGATGTTGAGTTGTGTTGGAACTAATCTTGTGGCATGTGTTGTTTACCACGCTATGGTAATGGATGAGGACCCTAGTGGAGGTCTTGTGTTGTGGTTTGATGCATGCACATGTTAGGTTTGGTTCTTTGGATGTGACTCCGGCTTGATGTATGTTATGTAGACCCAGCTAGAGTTTTGATGAGGGCTCTAGTAGGGGGGTCCTTTTATGCTTTCAGTCATGTCGCATACAGGTCAGGTTCGGTTAGTACATCAGATGTTTCAGTTTTTATGTTCATGTTTTGATCATGTATGGGATTTGACCAGGTGATAGGAGGTATGTTTGGCTTGCTACGGGTCCCGGCGGCCTTAAGCCGATCTGGATTCTAGCGCCGGTGGCGGTTCGGACCGTTACAGAGGGGTATCGGTTTCCGGGTCGTTACACCATGAGTGGCTGAAACCTTTTATTTCTAGTTGAAGATTGGTTGATACTTTAGTTGTTTTATGGATTGGGAGATCTGAACACACATTGTTTATCTTTTGGTTATTCAATATTTGTGCAATTTCATGCTTGATTACATTATTACTTTGTTATTTTGATCAATGTGGCCACTTGATTCTTGATTGCAAGGTAATATATTGTTAGTTTGAATAATTTTGAGTCCGTAATTGCTTGGATTGTTCAAACATAAGAACACTTGGTGTAAAAACTAAGGAAGTTGCATAATCTAGCAATATCACCATGCGTTTGGGTAGCTAGGATTAGATCTCTCTATTTCTTAATGCAATTGACAGTTGTTTTGATGCCTAAGGCCCAAGAACGTTCCTTGGCAACTTGTTGATTAATGATTAATTAGAGGACGTTCCCCTAATTGGTTTATGATTAAGGAGAGACATAGTGGTGAGAAGCGTCTTCCATCTCCATAACTAATCTATTGAATCAATCAAGGGAAACTAAGTGTCAATGATCAATCCCAACAACTGAAGTGGATCCAATTCTTCAACTAGATCTTTCTTATTATTGAAATCTCTTTATTTTTATTATTCACTTTCTTTTATTGCTTTCAGCATTAGATCAATTCAATCAATCTCAAAACCCTCCTTTTTACTTTTATTGCACTTTATTTTTATTTTGCTTTCAGTTTACTTTCAGTGTGTTCTCTTGGTCTTGATAAGAAAGATAGGTAAGTTTTCAATTCCCTGTGGATTTGATCCTTTCACTACTATCTGCAGTTATAAAATTGTTGATAACTGAAAAAGCTATTTTTGATCGGTTTCAACAACCGACAGTCAAAAATTCGTGCCGTTGCCGGGGAGTTGATTTAACTGATTTATTTTTCTTTCATGACTATATCTAGATGAGTCGCGGTTGTCGAAGCCGGTCAAAAATAACCTTTCCAGTTATCAACAATAATAATACTGCAGATAGTGGTAAAGGATCGAATCCACAGAGAATTGAAAACTTATCTATTTTTCTCAATAAGACCAAGAGAATTAACTGAACGAGAATCTGAAAGCAAGTAACTAAAAGCGGAATAAAAATAAAGTGCAGTAAAAGTAAAATGGGGGGTTTTGGGATTGATTTGATTAGCAACTACTGAAAGCAATAAAAGAAGCAAATAGTAAAAAGAAATAAAGAGATATCAAATATGAGAAAGGTCTAGTTGAAGAGTTGGATCCACTTTGGTTGTTTGGATTGATCACTGAAACTTATGTTCTCTTGATTGATTCAATAGATTAGTTATGGAGATGGAAAACGCTTCTCACTACCATGTCTCTCCTTATAATTAAATCAATTAGGGAACGTCCTCTAATTAATTACTAATTAACAAATTGCCAAGGAACGTCATTGGGCCTTAGGCATCAAAATAATTGTCAATTGCATGAAGAAATAGAGAGATCCAATCCTTGCTACTCAAACGCATGAGATGTTGCTAGATCATACAATTCCTTAGTTGTTACACCAAGTGTTCTTATGTTTGAATAATTCCAGCAATTACGGACTAAAAATTATCCAAACTAACAATTAATTACCTTGCAATTGAGAATCAAGTGGCCAATTTGATCAAAACAACAGAGTAATAATAGATTCAAGCACCAAATTGTATGAATATTGAACAAATCAAAGACAAATAGTTTATGTTCAGATCTCACAATCCATAAAATAACCTTAGTTTCAACCAGTCTTCAACTAGAATAAAAGGTTTCAGCCACTCATGGCTGAAACAAAAACCAAAAACAAGAAGAGAAGATGGAGGTGAAGAACCGGATTGAAGAAGCTTTGGAGAGCCTTGGCCGATTAGTGTGTGTCTCCTCTTCCCTTGTGCGACAGCCCTTAAGGATGAATTTATAGGGTTCTTAAGTTGCTATTTAGGATTTCTTTGCTGTCCATGAATCTTTAAGAGGCTGCCTAAAATGCCCTTGGCCTTTACTTGCACTTACCTTGCCGCCCATGCATGTGTGAGAAGTGAGGGAGGCGTCTACCTTGTCTTCAAATGCAAGGAGTGGGTCCTTTGGTCTTTGCTTGCTGCCCAAGGTGCCCAAGACTTGCCTTCACACTATCCGTGCCGCCCATGCACAAATAAGGAAGGTGGAGCCTCCTTTTGCAATTTAAATTTTGAATGTGCAAGGCATAAGGTGGCAAGCATGTGATCTTTGGATTTAGCTTCCTTAATAAGCTGGATTTTGAAATTCAAAATTTGAATATGAATCTTAAAGATTTGAAATTCAAAATGCTTTCCTTATTTGGCTCTTCACTTATGGCAACTTGAGATTTGGCTTCTTGAATAAGAAGGTGGCTACTTGGAGATTTGAAATTTGAATTTCAAATTGCTTTAGCTGAATGTTCTTTCCTTATTTGCCACTTTCCTTATTTAGAACTTTCCTTATTTAGCTTCACTTGATTTCAACTTAGCAGGCTTGCTCTCCTTTGCTCCATTTAAGGCAATTTTAAGGGTATTTTCTTCAAAATGTCCTTTTTCGCCATTTTCTGCAAAATAAGATCAAGAGCACTAAATTAAGCAGAAATCATGTAAATAATCATCAATAATATCAAGATAAAATGGACTAAAATATGCTCTATCAAATACCCCCACACTTAGCCTTTTGCTTGTCCTCAAGCAAATAAACATAGTCAAACAAGCTTCCTTTGCTACTTGATCCTTATTTCCACTTAAACTCTTACTCTAGACACCTATTTTGAATCATTGCAGTGAAGATTACATGCATCAAGATTACTCACCTTCTTTCCTTGTTTTCCTTTACTTACCATGGCTAGGATTTGTTTTACTCAAGAGAGAGATCATACATGCACATATTATTTGTTCAGATAAGACTCTTTTTAGCTTTCGGATTGACTTGCCCTTACCTTGAAGTACTTTATTCAGTTTTTTGCACTTAGATCATGCTTGAAAAAGTCACCAACCTTTTGATGTGAAGGTACATATTGGTGATACCTACCCCCAGTTACTCAGTTGGTCACCTGTCCAAGTGGCTACTAGCTCTCTTCATAGTCTTTCAACCATTGGAACAATTTTCAACTTGTGCTCATGAAGTCTAGGCCATTGCCGAATTTCTTATATCAATGCATTGGGCAAATCAAGACCAATTGCTAAAATAAGTCATGTTAAGTTCATTCACACATCTTTCAATTCATTCTCTCTAATGAGTGTTATCAATATATTTTTCACCATGGCAAGCTCAAAGATTCAATTCAAAAGGCAATTCCCAAAAATGAATACAACTCACTGTAATTGATTCAACATAAGTTTAAAGAGTCATCACATCAATGGGGTCATGGAAAGAAAAACTCATCCAACATAGTCTACCAGTTTAAGTAAAGCAAATAAAAAAGAAGAAGACTGTGGTTGTGTGTGTGTTATTGAAAGCAAAAATGAAAAAATTTCAGCTGTGGCTATTCAGAACTAAGCAAATCGCAAAAATGGAATTGAAAGAAAGAAAAATGCAAAAATGGAACTAAAATTGAAAGAAAGACTAACTGAAAATAAAAGTTCAGATATGCACCCCCACACCTAAATCATGCATTGTCCTCAATGTATAGGAAAAATTAAAATGCAAAAGAAACTGAGTACTCCCCTAGGTGTGGTGTGCATGGTGTGATCCACTTGATCAAGGCTCAAGTAATTGGGGAAGGGAAAAGGGTCCCAGCTGCATTGAGTAGAAAGTGTAGCACTCCTTTTAATATGGTTATTACCCATCCTATTTTTTCCATGTACTCATGAAGTAACATGATTAGCTTCTCCTCTTTCAGATGAGGTGTGCCTCTAGCTCTCATGTTTGCATTCTTGAGCACTTTCAACTTCAATTCATATTTCTCCATAGCTAGCTGCAATTTAGTTCTGAATTCAGGCAAAATAAACTCTACCTTATCCGGAGGTTTGGGAAGGCATTGATCTGCATGCTCCTTTGGTTTGGGCTCTTGGAATACCATTTGTTCCTTGTGAGCATGGGCTATTTGCGTTGGTTGTCTGGCTGAACTGGTTTTCGATTCTTCTTTTTGCGAAGGACATACCTGAAAGGGATGACTGTCCTGCGGTTCAAGCTGAAGAGGCGTGCCTGGAATGCTCTTTGTCTGTGCAAGGTTGATCTACGCATCAAGCTGAAGTGGTGCGATCTGCTTCTGCTCATTCTGCGCATGGCTGCAGTCCATCTGTTGGATGCAACAACCAATTTCTTTTAGTTCTGGCTCTTTCTGGCTCTCTTCCCTACATAGATCATTGTTTAGTATATCATCTTGGTTTATATAAAAGACATCTTTGCTTAAACTGTAGATAGTGGTAAAGGATTGAATCCACAGAGAATTGAAAACTTATCTATTTTCCTTATCAAGACCAAGAGAATTAACTGAAACAAAAATAAACTGAAAGAGAAGTAAACTGAAAGCGAAATAAATGGAAAGCAAAATAAAATGAAAGCGAAATAAACGGAAAGCAAAATAAACTGAAAGCGAAATAAACGGAAAGCAAAATAAACTGAAACGAGATAAATCTGAAACCAACTAAACTGAAAGTAAAATGGGGGAGGTTTTGAGATTGATTCAAGAGATCTAAAACTGAAAGCAATAAAAGAAGCAAATAGTAAAAAAAAAAAAAAGAGAAATCAAACATGAGAAAGATCTAGTTGAAGAGTTGGATCCACTTCAGTTGTTGAGATTGATCATTGACACTTAGTTTCCCTTGATAAATTCAATAGAGTAGTTATGGAGATGGAAGACGCTTCTCACCACCATGTCTCTCCTTAATCATAAACCAATTAGGGAACGTCTTCTAATTAATTATTAATCAACAAGTTGCCAATAAACATCCTTGGGCCTTAGGCATTAAAACAACTATCAATTGCATTAAGAAATAGAGATATCCAATCCTAACTATCCAAACGCATGGAGATGTCGCTAGATCATACAATTTTCTTAGTTTTTACACCAAGTGTTCTTGTGTTTGAACAATCCAAGCAATTACAGACTCAAAATTATTCAAACTAACAATATATTACTTTGCAATCAAAAATCAAGTGGCCACATTGATCATAATAACAAATCAATAATGGAATCAAGCATGAAATTGTATAAATATTGAATAACCAAAAGATAAACAACTTATATTCAGATCTCACAATCCATAAAACAACCAAAGTTTCAACCAATCTTCAACTAGAATAAAAGGTTTCAGCCACTCATGGCTGAAACAAAAACCAAAAACAAGAAGACAAGATGGAGGTGAAGAACCAGATTGAAAAAGCTTTGGAGAGCCTTGGCCGAATGGTGTGTGTGTCTTCTTCTCTTTTGTGCGCCGCCCTTAACGATGAATTTATAAGGTTCTTAAGTTGCTGTCTAGGGTTTCTTTGCTGTCCATGAATCTTTAAGAGGCTGCCTAAAATTCCCTTGGCCTTTACTTGCACTTACCTTGCCGCCCATGCATGTGTAAGAAATGAGGGAGGCGTGTGGCTTGTCTTCAAATGCAAGGAGTGGGTCCTTTGGTCTTTGCTTGCTGCCCTAGTATCTTCAAGATGCTGCCCAAGGTGCCCAAAACTTTCCTACACACTATCCTTGCCGCCCATGCACAAATAAGGAAGATGGAGCCTTCCTTTGCAATTTGAATTTTGAATGTGCAAGGCATGAGGTGGCAAGCATGTGGTCTTTGGATTTAGCTTCCTTAATAAGCTGGATTTTGAAATTCAAAATTTGAATATGAATCTTGAAGATTTGAAATTCAAAATACTTTCCTTATTTGGCTATTCATTTATGGCAACTTAAGACTTGGCTTCTTAAATAAGGAAAAGGCTACTTGGAGATTTGAAATTTGAATTTCAAATTGCTTTAGCTGAATGTTCTTTCCTTATTTGCCACTTTCCTTATTTAACTTCACTTGATTTCAACTTGGCAGGCTTGCTCTCCTTTGCTCCATTTAAGGCAGTTTTAAGGGTATTTTCCCCAAAATGTCCTTTTTCGCCATTTTCTGCAAAATAATATCAAGAGCACTAAATTAAGCAGAAATCATGTAAAAAATCATAAATAATATCAAGATAAAATGGATTAAAATATGCTCTATCACTGGACATAGGGAGACTCTACCTTACGATCCAGAAATTGAGTGCACAATCAAGAGATTAGGGAAGCAAGCAACTCAGTTTCGGGAGTCAACTGAAGCTGAATCTGCGCAGGAAAAGCCATCCATCGCAGAGACCACTTCTGAAGCCTCTGAATCGCATCACCAAGCCGTGGAGATGGCTGAAACGTGGCACAACCTGCTGTCCATGATAAAATAATACAAGAAAATCCAGCCATGTGGGCCCCAATGCCAAGAGAAAGAACCATGAGAGAGTTGGCAGCCCCTATAGGTGATCAAACACATCTTTGCATCACTTACCCACCTTTGACAGTTCCTTTTGAACTCAAAACAGGTTTGATTCATCTACTCCCTAAGTTTAGAGGTTTAGAGAATGAAAATCCACACAAGCACTTAAAAGAATTTAACATTGTCTGTTCATCTATGAGGCCGCAAGGCATAACTAAAGAACATGTTAAATTGAGAGCTTTTCCTTTTTCACTTGATGATTATGCTAAGGATTTGTTATTTTACTTACCACATGGATCTATCACTTCATGGGATGATATGGTAATAGCCTTTCTGAACAAATACTTCCCAACCTCTAAAGTCATTGGCATAAGAAGAGAGATCAGTAGCATTAGGCAACAATATGAGGATTTATATGACCATTGGGAAAGGTTTAAAAGATTGTGTACAGGTTGTCCTCAACATGATATTTCAGACAAGTCACTCATAGAATTCTTCTATGGAGGTTTGCTACCATTGGAAAGGAGATTCATTGATGTAGCATGTGGACGGTCCATTGCAGATAAAACACCTAGGGAGATGAGAGAGTTGATCTCAACACTTACAGCCTGACTCGAGGTTGTCGAAGCCGGTCAAAAATAACATTTCAGTTATCAACAATATTACTATTGCAGATAGTGGTAAAGAATCGAATCCATAGAGAATTGAAAACTAATCTATTTGTAACGACCCGAAAACCGGACCGCTACCGGCGCTAGGATCTAGATCGGCTTAAGGCCGCCGGGACCCGTAGCAAGTCAAACATACATCCTGTATACCTGTTTAATCCCATACATGATCAACATTTACATAAAAACTTTAAACTTTCTTTCTTTCATTCACCAAGCTTAACCTGTGCATGCACAACTCATTGCCATAAAACCCCACACTGGCGCCCTCATCAAATACTCCAATGGGGCAACATATCATACATTAAGCTTGATTTACATAAACATCGATAAAACATTTTACAGATCATGTGCAAAAAGGGATTAACCAACATACTAGGGTCAAGCACAACTCTAAACATCAATAAGCATCATTACATTACATTATTGTACTATACTTTACATTATAATGTCTTTCTCATGTCCACAGCTAACTATTACATACAACTTAACTTTACTCTTGCTGACTTCCTGATCTATCCCGTACCTGTAAACCTGGGGGATTAAGGGAATGGGGTGAGCTACTAGAGCCCAGTGAGCAGAATAGTAAAAACATTATATTAAAGATTCATGCTTTCATGGAATGCATCACATTACAGACAAATCACCTTAAGGATGAACTTGTCACCAATAGCCCTCTACATTTCCATTAGTGCCAGAACGTAGAATGGGTCCTGATCTTTCTCTTACATAATATATCATAACATTCCAAGGTGCCAGGGACGTAGAATGGGTCTTCCTGGACTTTATCTTACATAGTGCCAGGGACGTAGAATGGGTCTTCCTGGACTTCCATACCGTATTCTCATCATATCATATCATACCATACGAGGGCTAATGGATCACTCAATGTTCATCCACATCAACAACATAATATGGAATGCAACATATTCGTGAATTCTAATGCAAACAACCTAATATATCTCATGGCATTCATGATGCGTGAATCATGCTAAAACTTTCATTATTTGCTTTGAAACATAAAGAGTCATTCTACTCACCTCAGGCTAGCTCTGACAAGACACTGAAGCAGCTATCTCACTGCTGGGGTCCTCGGTTCCTCGGGTCCGAACCTACACAGGTGGACTCAAATGAGGGACCAAACATACATGAACATGACTCTAAACTATTCCCCAAAAACCCCCTAAAACACCTTAAAACAATCATAGAAAACATGCAAAGGAAGGCTGAACAGGGCACTTTCGGCGACAGGTTCGGCGGCCGAAAGTCCCTCCAGAGCCGAAACTCAGCCACTTTCGGCGGTACCTTCAGCGGCCGAAAGTGGTTCCAGAGCCGAAACTCATGCATGTTCGGCGGCACCTTCGGCGGCCGAAACTCCCTTCCAGAGCCGAAAGTCCAACTTTCGGGGGCAGGGTTCGGCAGCCGAAAGCTTGCCTCCACAGGCAGGTTCGGCGGCCGAAAGTCCTTCGGCTGCCGAACCTGAGTTCTTCCGAATGGCAGAACTCAGCCTCTTCATGCACAATTTGCCTCCCAAACCATTCAAACATGCATTTAGCTATTCTACAACATGCATACACAAGCAAATAAGCATTTAGGGATCTCAAACTATCCTAAACCCCAACACAAACACATAAAGCAACTCAAACAACATACATTACCCAAAAACTCAACATTTACCCTAACAACAAACAACTAACTAACACATGCATTTCTACCCCATAAACTTTCATAAAACTTGTTTAAAACATGAAATGAGCTAAGGATCTACTCTTACCTCTTGAAGATCGAGAGGGGAAACGATCTAAACTTGGAGATGAGAGAAATCTAGCTCCTTGGATCTTCAAGCTCCAAAACTTGATTTTAGCTCCAAAACTCTTCAAAACCAAGTTAGAACTCGTTAAAACTTGAAAGATTTGAGGAAAATCATCAAAACCAACCATGGGAGAGCATGGACTCACCGTTGGCCGAAAATAGGGGAGAAAGCTCGCCTATTTTCGGCCATGGGGCCTTTTATAGGGGCTGGCCAAACCATCTTCGGAAGCATAAAGTGCCTCCAAAACTCATGCAAGTTCGGCGGCCGAACATGAGGTTCAGTGGCCGAACCTGGGCCACTTTCGGAAGCCTAACTTGCCCCCCTAAACTATCCCATGTTCGGCGGCCGAACTTGAGGTTCGGCGGCCGAACCTGGAAATGTCTCCATGGTCTTTTTCATTCAAAACTCAGTTTCTTTCTTACTTAAAACCTTAAAATACTTTAAAACATTTTATAAAAACATGCTTTTACCCTTCTAGAGGTTTTCGACATCCGAGATTCCACCGGACGGTAGGAATTCCGATACCGGAGTCTAGCCGGATATTACATTCTCCCCCCTTTAAGAACATTCGTCCCCGAATGTTCACCAAACAAGCATAGATAGCCTAAAAGATAAACATACATACAAAACACATAACACTTACCTTAAAAGAGATGAGGATATTGCTGGAGCATGGACTCCCGTGTCTCCCAGGTACACTCTTCGATGTTGTGGTGATTCCAAAGGACTTTCACCATCGGGATTTCCTTGTTTCTTAGCTTTCTGATCTGGGTGTCTAGGATCCGCACCGGCTGCTCAACATAGGTGAGATCTCCAAGGATCTCCACATCAGGCTCACTAAGAACCTTGCTCAGATCCGACACGAACTTCCATAACATGGAAACATGGAAAACCGGATGGATTCTCTCCATTGAAGCAGGTAAGTCCAACTTGTACGATACATTCCCAATCTTTTGCAAGATTTCAAAGGGTCCGATGTACCGTGGAGCTAGCTTACCTTTCTTCTCGAACCGAATCACCCCTTTCATCGGAGACACTTTGAGCAATACCAAATCCCCCTCCTGAAACTCTACTTGCCTTCTGCGGACATCTGCATAACTCTTTTGCCTGCTTACAGCAGTCTTGATCCTTTCTCTGATAATGGATACCACCCTGCTGGTGATCTCTACTAACTCTGGGCCTGCCAAGGCCCTTTCTCTAACTTCCTCCCAACAAACCGGTGACCTACACTTCCTTCCATATAGAGCTTCATATGGAGCCATCCCTATGCTAGCATGATAGCTGTTATTGTAGGCAAACTCCACCAAAGGTAGATGCTGTCTCCAAGAACCGCCAAAATCTAGCACACACATTCTGAGCATATCTTCTATTGTCTGGATGGTCCTCTATAATTGTCCGTCCGTCTGAGGATGGAAAGCAGTGCTGAAATCCAACCTGGTACCCATAGCGTTCTGCAGACTCCGCCAAAACCTGGAGGTGAACTGGGGTCCTCTATCAGAGACTATTGAAACAGGAGCCCTATGCAACCTGACAACTTCATCAACAAACACCTGCGCCAATTTATCCACAGAATAGCCACTCCTGACAGGGATGAAGTGAGCAGATTTGGTCAGTCTGTCCACAATCACCCATATGGAGTCTAATCTGTTGGACGTCGCCGGTAACCCTACCACAAAGTCCATAGCAATATTCTCCCATTTCCACTCTGGAATTGGTAGTGGGTTAAGCATTCCAGCCGGCTTCTGATGTTCCAGCTTCACCCTCTGACATACCTCCCAGGCTGACACAAACTGTGCCACTTCTCTTTTCATAACTGGCCACCAATAAACTCTTTTCAGATCCTGATACATTTTGGTCGCTCCAGGGTGAACAATGTATCTGGCATTATGAGCTTCCCTCATAATGTCTCCCTTCAGACCTACGTCATCTGGTACGCACAATCTATTCCCATAGCGGAGGATCCCCTTGCTGTCGAATCTGAACTCTTCATTCTTGCCTGACTGAACAGTCCTGGCAATCTTCACTCGTGCTGTTTCTGAGCCATCTGCTCCAGAAACACAGGTGTCATTCTCATTTGGGCTATCAAAGCACCTATACCAGATAACTCCAACTGTAGACCTTCATTAATGAGCTTATGAAACTCTTTCACCACCGGTCTCCTTTCTGCTGTGATATGGGACAAACTGCCAAGTGATTTCTGGCTTAAGGCATCTGCCACAACATTCGCCTTACCCGGATGGTACTGAATCTTGCAATCATAGTCACTAAGCAGTTCTACCCATCTTCTTTGTCTCAAGTTCAACTCTCTCTGACTCAGGATGTACTGCAGGCTTTTATGATCTGTGAAGATCTCACATTTAACCCCATAAAGTTAATGCCTCCACATCTTGAGCGCAAAGATCGTAGCTGCCATCTCCAGGTCATGTGTAGGATAATTCAACTCATGCTTCTTCAGCTGCCTAGAAGCATAAGCAATTACCCTTTCATTCTGCATCAACACACAACCCAGTCCCACACAGGACGCATCACAATACATTGTGAAGTCTTCATTACTAGTAGGCAGAGCTAACACCGGTGCCGACATCAACCTTTTCTTCAGCTCTTCGAAGCTCTCTTCACACTGGTCAGTCCACACAAACCTCTGATTCTTCTTAATCAGTCTGGTCATAGGAGCTGCAATCTTAGAGAATTCCTGAATGAACCTCCTGTAGTAACCTGCCAAACCCAAAAAGCTCTTGATCTCTGTCACTGTAGTGGGTCAAGGCCAGTTAGCTACGGCTTCTACCTTCTTTGGGTCCACTTCAATTCCATTTTTTGATACAACATGCCCCAAGAAAGAAATGCTCCTCAGCCAGAACTCACACTTGGAGAACTTGGCATACAAGCCATGTTTCCTCAAGGTCTACAGAACTATCCTCAGATGATGGGCATGCTCCTCTGCATTCCTGGAATACACTAAGATATCATCTATAAAGACAATAACAAAGTGATCCAGATACTGACTGAAAACTCTGTTCATGAGGTCCATGAATGCTGCAGGGGCATTTGGTAACCCGAACGGCATCACAAGGAACTCATAGTGCCATATCTGGTTCTGAACGCCGTCTTCGGCACATCCTCTTCTCTTATTCTCAACTGATGGTACCCGGATCTTAGATCTATCTTGGAGAAACACCCTGCTCCTGCTAATTGGTCAAATAGATTGTCAATCCTTGGCAATGAGTACTTATTCTTGGTAGTGACCTTGTTCAATTACCTGTAGTCGATACAAAGCCTAAGGGATCCATCCTTCATTCTCACAAATAAAACTGGAGCACCCCAAGGCGAGGTACTCGGTCGGATGAAGCCCTTATCTACCAGCTCTTGCAACTGCTCCTTAAGCTCCTTCAACTCTGTTGGTGCCATCCTATAGGGAGGGATAGAGATCGGTCTGGTTCCAGGCATCAACTCTATTTCGAACTCTATCTCCCTAGTAGGTGGTAAACCTGGCAGCTCGTCTGGAAAGACATCTAAAAACTCTCTAACCACGGGCACTGAGGCGGGCTCTCTAACATGACTATCCAGCTCTCTCACATGAGCTAGAAAATCCTGACAACCCCTCCTGAGCAACCTACGAGCCTGTAGGGCTGATATCAAACCTCTAGGTGTACCCCTCCTATCTCCCCTGAAGACAACCTCTGACCCATCCTGACCTCTGAATCTGACTACCTTGTCCCTGCAGTCCAAGGTAGCACCGTGGGTAGATAGCCAATCCATCCCTAGAATGACATCAAAATCCGTCAAATCTAGAACCATAAGGTCGGCTGGAAGGCATCTACTCTCCACAAACACTGGACAAAGCCGGCAGACTGACTCTGCCACTGACGGGTCACACTTGGGTCCACTGACCCATAGGGGACACTCTAATCCAGAGACCATCAAACCCAACCTCTCGACGGCTCTCGGAGCAATAAAAGAATGAGATGCACCAGGGTCCATTAAGGCATAAACATCTCAACAACCAATGATGAGATTACCTGACACCACGGTGTTTGATGCATTTGCCTCCTGTTGTGTCATAGTGAAGATCCGTGCTGGAGCTGATGGACCTTCACCCCTGAAACTCGTTGAAGAAGAGGCTGCCCCTCTCCCTCTACCTCTGCCACTAGCCTGAGTCGCGGCTGGAGCTACTAGCTGAGCCACACTACCCGAAGCTGTCTGCTGGGACTGTGCCACAAAAGCTGCTCTAGGACACTCCCGTACCATGTGTCCCTCCTGCCCACATCTGAAGCAGACTGTCGTCCCAAACCGACATACTCCCTTGTGCGGCTTCCCACACTTCATACATACTGCATTATCTGCACCTGAGCTCGAGCCACTTCCTAATCCCAAGCTTGACTTGATCTTGTTCTAGAACTTGTTCTTCTTTGACTTTTTGGTGGTATTGCCCCACCTCTTGCTGCCTGAACTCAAAGAAGGAGGGTCTAGCTTTCCCCCACCTGGGGTCTTGGAACCAGAAGGCTGTGCCACTGATTGTTTAACTTTTTCTTCGATTATTGCACTAGCCTCCATTCTCCGGGCCATATCCACTATGGCATGGAAACTCTCCCTCTCTGCTAACTGGATCAAGGAGGAATACCTGGAATGAAGCCTCATGATATACCTCCTAGCCTTCTTCTGATTTGTGTCCAAGTTTTGCCCTGCAAACGGCAACAACTCCAAAAACCTATCTGTGTACTCATCCACACTCATCTCCGCCGTCTGCCTCAACTGCTCAAATTCAATCATCTTCAACTCCCTTAAACTGTCAGGGAAAGCCCATCCTGCAAACTCATTAGCAAACTCCTCCCATGATAGGCTATCCAACCTCGGGTTCACATAGTTTTTAAACCACTCTCGGGCCTTCTTGCACTTCAGTGTGAACCCAGCCATCTGAATGGCTCTACTGTCATCTGCCCCTAACTCATCTGTTATCATCTTGACTGTCCTGAGGTACTCGAACGGATCATCACCTGTTTCATACTTAGGAGCATCCAACTTCAAATAGTCAGTCATCTTGACCTTGCTCCCTCCAGATGAGCTAGGTTTAGGTGCTTGGGTTTCTGAGACCATAGGTTTTGCTGGTGGTGGAGGAGGTGCAACATTCTCCAGATTAGGGTTTGTTGTACCTAGAAAGAAAGATGGGGGTGGATACATAGGGTACTGTGAGTATGGTGGGTAGAAAGTTGGGTATGGCATGTGAGAAGGGTAAGGGTTAAAGCTGGGGTAATCCGATGTACCTCCCATCGAATACCCGGGATTCTGTGAAAAGGGTGGGTATTAGGGTGGTTGAACAAACCCCGAGGCCTGAGTGCCTCCCTGAGACTCTCCCATGCCCTCCTCAGACATGCTCACGCCAAAACTGCCATCCCTCCTCTAATCCACATCCATATCATCCCCTACATCTTCTAACACTCCACCTTGAACTGTTCCTCTTCTGCTCACATCAAAAGACCTTCTAGGGTCCCTTAACGCTCTCTCCCTGCTAGACCTGTAGGACATTGCCCTAGGCAATGTAGGAGGACGGGCATCCGTGCCCTCATCCTGAGGTGGTACTCCAGTCAATCGTGCAGATCGACGAGTTCCTCTCATCTTGCTTACTGAAAAACAGCACACATCACATAAAACATTAGCATCATATGGTTCATGTGAAAACACATGAACCCGCATCACATACATCACATACATAGCATATCGTCAATGCACATGCCTAAAATCATGGCATTTCACATCATTATTCAAGACAGGACTCTACATCCTATCCTAGTGGACATGATTTTCCGATTGTGCTTGCCCTTCTATAACCTCTATGAGCCCGACACACTATAGGTCCGACCATATGAACCTAAGGCTCTGATACCAATCTGTAACAACCCAAAAACCGGACCGCTACCGGCGTTAGGATCCAGATCGGCTTAAGGCCGCCGGGACCCGTAGCAAGCCAAACATACATCCTGTATACCTGTTTAATCCCATACATGATCAACATTTACATAAAAACTTTAAACTTTCTTTCTTTCATTCACCAAGCTTAACCTATGCATGCACAACTCATAGCCATAAAACCCCACACTAGAGCCCTCATCAAATACTCCAATGGGGCAACATATCATACATTAAGCTTGGTTTACATAAACATCGATAAAACATTTTACAGTTCATGTGCAAAAAGGGATTAACCAACATACTAGGGTGAAGCACAACTCTAAACCTCAATAAGCATCATTACATTACATTACTGCACTATACTTTACAATACAATGTCTTTCTCATGTCCACAGCTAACTATTACATACAACTTAACTTTACTCTTGCTGACTTCCTGATCTATCCCATACCTACAAACCTGGGGGATTAAGGGAATGGGGTGAGCTACTAGAGCCCAATGAGCAGAATAGTAAAAACATTATATTAAAGATTCATGCTTTCATGGAATGCATCACATCACAGACAAATCACCTTAAGGATGAACTTGTCACCAATAGCCCTCTACATTTCCATTAGTGCCAGAACGTAGAATGGGTCCTGGTCTTTCTCTCACATAACATATTATAACATTCCAAGGTGCCAGGGACGTAGAATGGGTCTTCCTGGACTTTCTCTTACATAGTGTCAGGGACGTAGAATGGGTCTTCCTGGACTTCCATACCGTATCCTTATCATATCATATCATACCATACGAGGGCTAATGGATCACTCAATGTTCATCCACATCAATAACATAATATGCAATGCAACATATTCGTGAATTGTAATACAAACAACCTAATATATCTCATGGCATTCATGATGCGTGAATTATGCTAAAACTTTCATTATTTGCTTTGAAACATAAAGAGTCATTCTACTCACCTCAGGCTAGCTCTGACAAGACACTGAAGCAGCTATCTCACTGCTGGGGTCCTCGGTTCCTCGGGTCCGAACCTACACAGGTGGACTCAAATGAGGGACCAAACATACATGAACATGACTCTAAACTATTCCCCAAAAACCCCCTAAAACACCTTAAAACAATCATAAAAAACATGCAAAGGAAGGCTGAACAGGGCACTTTCGGCGATAGGTTCGGCGGCCGAAAGTCCCTCCAGAGCCGAAACTCAGCTACTTTCGGCGGCACCTTCGGCGGCTGAAAGTGGTTCCAGAGCTGAAACTCATGCATGTTCGACGGCACCTTCGGCGGCCGAAACTCCCTTCCAGAGCCGAAAGTCCAACTTTCGGGGGCAGGGTTCGGCAGCCGAAAGCTTGCCTCCACAAGCAGGTTCAGCGGCCAAAAGTCCTTCGGCTGCCGAACCTGAGTTCTTCCGAATGGCAGAACTCAACCTCTTCATGCACAATTTACCTCCCAAACCATTCAAACATGCATTTAGCTATTCTACAATATGCATACACAAGTAAATAAGCATTTAGGGGTCTCAAACTATCCTAAACCCCAACACAAACACATAAAGCAACTCAAACAACATACATTACCCAAAAACTCAACATTTACCCTAACAACAAACAACTAACTCACACATGCATTTCTACCCCATAAACTTTCATAAAACTTGTTTAAAACATGAAATGAGCTAAGGATCTACTCTTACCTCTTGAAGATCGAGAGGGGAAGCGATCTAAACTTGGAGATGGGAGAAATCTAGCTCCTTGGGTCTCCAAGCTCCAAAACTTGATTTTAGCTCCCAAACTCTTCAAAACCAAGTTAGAACTCGTTAAAACTTGAAAGATTTGAGGAAAATCATCAAAACCAACCATGGGAGAGCATAGACTCACCATTGGCTGAAAATAGGAGAGAAAACTCGCCTGTTTTCGGCCATGGGGCCTTTTATAGGGCCTGGCCAGACCACCTTCAGAAGCCTAAAGTGCCTCCAAAACTCATGCAAGTTCGGCGGCCGAACCTGGGCCACTTTCGGAAGCCTAACTTGCCCCCTAAACTATCCCATATTCGGGGGCCGAACTTGAGGTTCGGCGGCCGAACCTGGAAATGTCTCCATGGTCTTTTTCATTCAAAACTCAGTTTCTTTCTTACTTAAAACCTTAAAATACTTTAAAACATTTTATAAAATTATGCTTTTACCCTTCTAGAGGTTTTCAACATCCGAGATTCCACCGGACGGTAGGAATTTCGATACCGGAGTCTAGCCGGGTATTACACTATTTTTCTCAATAAGACCAAGAGAATTAACTGAAAGCGCAACTGAAAGCAAGTAACTGAAAGCGAAATAAAAATAAAGTGCAATAAAAGTAAAATGGGGGGTTTTGAGATTGATTTGTTTAGCAACTACTGAAAGCAATAAAAGAAGCAAATAGTGAAAAGAAATAAAGAGATATCAAATATGAGAAAGGTCTAGTTGAAGAGATGGATCCACTTTGGTTGTTTGGATTGATCATTGAAACTTATGTTCTCTTGATTGATTCAATAGATTAGTTATGGAGATGGAAAACGCTTCTCACCACCATGTCTCTCCTTATAATTAAATCAATTAGGGAATGTCCTCTAATTAATTACTAATTAACAAATTGTCAAGGAACGTCCTTGGGCCATAGGCATAAAAACAATTGTCAATTGCATGAAGAAATAGAGAGATCCAGTCCTAGCTACTCAAACGCATGAGATGTTGCTAGATCATACAATTCCTTAGTTGTTACACCAAGTGTTCTTATATTTGAATAATTCTAGCAATTACAGACTAAAAATTATCCAAACTAACAATTAATTACCTTGCAATCAGGAATCAAGTGGCCAAATTGATCAAAACAACACAGTAATAATAGATTCAAGCACCAAATTGTATGAATATTGAACAAACCAAAGACAAATAGTTTATGTTCAGATCTCACAATCCATAAAACACCCTTAGTTTCAACCAATCTTCAACTAGAATTAAAGGTTTCAGCCACTCATGGCTGAAACAAAATAGAAAATAAAAGGAAAGAACAAGAGATGGAGAACCGAATGGTGGAGAAGCCTTGCGCCTTGCCTTGGCTGAATGGAAGAGATGGATGGGGATGGGTGAGGATGCTCGGCTACTGGCTTAAGGAGAGCTTAAATATGTTTTTCAGATGCTGTTCTAGGGTTTCCTTGCTGTCCATGTATCTTTAAGAGGCTGCCTAAAATGCCCTTGGTCTTTGCTTGCACTTACCTTGCCGTCCATGCACATGTGTGAAGGAGTGGACGTGTGGCTTGTCTTCAATTACAAGGAGTGGGTCCTTTGGTCTTTGCTTGCTGCCCTAGTGTCTTCAAGATTCTGCCCAAGGTGTCCAAGACTTGCCTTCACACTATCCTTGCCGCCCATGCACAAATAAGGAAGGTGGAGCCTCCTTTTGCAATTTGAATTTTGAATGTGCAAGGCATGAGGTGGCAAGCATGTGATCTTTGGATTTAGCTTCCTTAATAAGCTGGATTTTGAAATTCAAAATTTGAATATGAATCTTGAAGATTTGAAATTCAAAATACTGTCCTTATTTGGCTCTTCATTTATGGCAACTTGAGATTTGGCTTCTTGAATAAGGAGGTGGCTACTTGGAGATTTGAAATTTGAATTTCAAATTGCTTTAGTTGAATGTTCTTTCCTTATTTGCCACTTTTCTTATTTAGAACTTTCCTTATTTAGCTTCACTTGATTTTAACTTGGCAGGCTTGCTCTCCTTTGCTCCATTTAAGGCAGTTTTAAGGGGATTTTCTCCAAAATGTCTCTTTACACCTAATATCTGTAGAACATAATTAAAACCATAAAATTAGGCAGAAAATATGCAAATAAACATCAAGATCATAATGGTAAAGTGGACTAAAATATTGTAATACCCGGCTAGAATCCGGCACCGGAATTCCTATTGTCTGGTGGAATTCGGGGTGTTGGGATTCTATATAAGGGTAGGAGTTATGTTTTCTCAGTATTATGAGGTGTTTTCTGGTTTTACAGTTCTTTAGTTTTGAGTTTTGAGTTGAAATGAACCAAGGCAGAGGAGCCAAGTTCGGCCGCCGAAGATAAGTTCGGCCGCCGAAAGTGCTCAATGTTCGGCTTCCGAAGGTAAAGTTCGGCCCCCGAATGTTGCATGGTTTTGCATGCGATTGGGCAGCCGAAGCTGAGTTGCTTAGCTAGCAGGTTTGTATTCCTTAGTCAGCATTTGGACAGGTGTTAGCACCAGATCATGTCCAGAAGTTGGCCACGTCTCCCTTGGTTTATCTGCAAGTGTTTTCAGCAGCTCATACAGAATTTCTGTTGGTTTGCTAAGTGTTTGAAGGTTTTGTGCATAAAAGTTAAGTGTTAAGGGTTACGGTGTGTGAAGGAGCGTTTGTCCAAAACTTCACGTGAGGATTGGTCATCTTCTTGTTATACAGGAGGTAAGTGAAGATTTGGAACTTGTTTAGATGTTTTCTGAAGGTTTTATGGGGTTAAGAAAGAGATGCATGCTTAGGTTATTCATGGTAGTTTTTGATGATTTATGTATGTATACATGTTTATGTGTTATGTTGGATTTGTTGTTTGGGGTTATTAGATAGTTTTGGACCCCTGTGATCATATACTTATGTATATGTGTGTTGAGGAGTTGGTATATGCATGTTTGGAGTTATTGAAGGGAAGGAGGTGATAGTTTGTCGTTGAAGCTGAGTTCTGGATGAACTCAGGTTCGGCAGCCAAAGGTTCATTCGGCCGCCGAACCTCTTGCATGGTGGCTTAGGCTGCCATAGCTTGCCCCCGCGAGTTGTGCATGTTCGGTTCTGTTTGGGGGATTCGGCCGCCGAAGGTGCCGCCGAAGGTTAGAGACTTTCGTCTCTGGAGTGCCTTGTGGCCTCCGAAACTTGCCCCCAAAAGGGTTCGGCCGCCGAACATAGAGATTCGGCCGCCGAAGGTGCTTGAGTTTCGTCTCTGGAAAGGACTTTCGGCCGCCGAACCTGCCGCCGAAAGTGTCCTGTCCAGCTTTCTTTTGCATGCTTTGCATGGATAGTTGAGTGAGTTTAAGGGGAGTCTTGGGAAGTTTAATAGAGGTATTGATACGTTAGTTTGGTCCCTCATTTAAGTCCATCTGTATAGGTATAGACCAGAGGAACCAGAGAGAGCAGCAGTGAGTACTGCTCCAGAGGTTCAGAGCCTGCAGAGTTAGTCAGTCCAGTTAGCCCGAGGTGAGTGGAACTAAACTTATGACTTTTAATTGAACTACAAACTGCTTTTAGCATATCTCATGCATCATGTTTATGCCATAGGTTGATTGCATTAGTCACGAATATGTTGCATTGCATTGTTATTTGGTGATGTGAGTGAATGCTGAATGATCCAATAGTCTCAGATAGCAAGTCCAGGAGCCTTTGACTACGCCCTGGCACGTATAGCAAGTCCAGGAGCCTTTGACTACGCCCTGGCAGGTATAGCAAAGTCCAGGAGCCTTTGACTACGCCCTGGCAATGGTAAGTACAGAGGTGTTATATACACATATACATATATGACAGGAAGACCAGGTGCTCGATTCTACGCCCTGGCACAGAGTTACTGGGACTATGTGGTGACAGGTTTACTCTTGATGTGGCTTGTCTGTGATATGGTGCATTCCATGAGATCATATTTTATTGAGATGTTTTACTGTTCTACTCACTGGGCTATAGAGCTCATCCCACTCCCTTAACCCCAGTTTTGCAGGTTCAGTGTACAGTGTACAGGGACAGTCCAGCAGAGTACAGGAAGAGTAAAGAGATCTGTAATAGCTTAGAGTGGACATGTAATATTAAAGAGATGTAATAGTTGTTGCTTGACCTAGACCTAGTGATGTATGTTTTGTACATGATCTGTATATGTATATATGTTTTCCTGTATGTGAAAACCAGGCTTAACAGGTATGAGTTAACCCATCTAGAGCAAGCTCTAGTCAGGGATACAGAGTACAGAGTACATGAGTCAGAGTACAGAGATAGTGCATGCACAGGTTAAGCCTTGGTTCAGAAAAGAGTTTTATGTTCACATAAAATGTATGATCATGTATGAGGTTTACAGGTACACAGAGAGTATAGCAGGCTTGCTATGGGTTCTGGCGGCCTTAAGCCGACCTGAATCCTAGCGCCGGTGACGGTCCATTTTGGGGTCGTTACAGATTGGTATCAGAGCCCTAGGTTCACATGATCGGACCTATAGAGACAGTGTTGGGCTCAGACAGGTTAGAAGTGGTCAAGCATAATAGGAAAAATCATGTCCACTAGGATAGGGTCTTGAGTCCTATCTGCTATAATATGCCATGAGTGTTGCATGTGTATGAGTGATATGTGATGTTTATGTGCTAAGTGGTATGTTATATGTTGTGTTTCCAGAGTAAAGATGCGAGGAACTCGTCGATCAGCTCGATTGACTGGAGTCCCACCAGAGAGTGAGAGACCAGCTGCTCGTCCTCCTGCATTGCCAAGGGCAAGGTCTCAGAGATCTAGCAGGGAAGGTATGTCAATAGACCCTAGAAGGTCTGTCGACGAGAGCAGAAGAGGAACAGCTAGGGGAGGAAGATCAGAGGAAAGGAGGGAAGCTATGGAGATTGATCAGTCTAGAGATGACAGCATGGGTATAGGCAGTTTTGAGGAAGGTATGGGAGAGTCGCAGGGAGGTGCTCAGACCTCAGGTTTTGGTTATCTAGAGTATCCGATGGGAGGTATGTCGGAGTACTCGAGTTTTGTGCCATATCCTCCTTACATGCCTTATATGCCTTATCCTTACTATCCACCATATCCGATGTATCCATCTTCCCCTACCCATCCAAGTGCAGCACACTTAGAGCCAAATGAACCAGTACTACCACCAGAACCAGTAGCCCCTGTTGTTGACAGACATGAACCTAGCTCATCTGGAGGTAAAGTCCAAATGACGGAGTACTTGAAATTGGATGCTCCTAAATATAATACGGGAGATGATCCATTTGATTACCTCAGAGCAGTTAGGATGATCACCAGTGAATTGGGAGCAGATGATAGGAGAGCCATTGAGATGGCAGGTTTCACAATAAAGTGCAGGAAAGCTAGAGAATGGTTTAAGAATTATGTGGAGCCTAGAATGGACAGCATGTCATGGGGAGAGTTCGCCAATGAGTTTGCCGGGTGGGCTTTTCCTGACAGTTCGAGGGAGATGAAAGTAATTGAATTTGAACAGTTGCGACAGACAGATGAGATGAGTGTTGATGAATTCACAGATAAGTTCCTGGATCTGCTTCAGTACGTGGGTCAAGCCTATGATACTGATCAGAAGAAAGCAAGGAGATATACTATGAGACTGCATCCCAGGTATGCTTCCTTGATTCTTCCAGCAGAAAAGGAGAGTTTCCATACGATAGTAGACGCAGCCAGGAAAATGGAAGCTAGTGCCAATATTCAAAAACAGTCACAGGCACAGGCTTCGGGTTCTAAAGCCCCCACACCAAGCAGTAAAAGATGGGACAGAGCAAAAGGAACAAAGAGTAAGTTCTGGAATAAAGTCAAGTCAGGTCTGGGAATAGGTAGTGGCTCAAGCTCTGGCACAGCTCCAGTCTGCAGACGATGCGGAAAACCACATGGAGGAGTTTGTCGGTTGGGATCTACAGCTTGTTTTCGATGTGGACAGGAAGGGCATATTGCTCGGGATTGTCCGCAGATGACTTTTGCACCATCCCAGCAGATGAGTTCAGGCAGTGTGGTACAGCCAGTTGTACGGCCAGCAGCTCCAGTCATGCCTCAGACTAGTGGCAGAGGTAGAGGGAGAGGGGTAGCCTCTACTTCAGCAGCAGGTTCCCGAGGTGGAAATCCGGTAGCCCCAGCACGGATTTTCACAGTGACACAGGAGGAGGCTAACACGTCGAACACAGTGGTGTCAGGTAATCTCATCATTGGGTGTTCAGATGTGTATGCTTTGATGGACCCCGGTGCTTCTCATTCCTTTATTGCTTCGAGAGCCATAGAGAGGTTGGGTTTGATCAGTTCTGAGTTAGAGTATCCTCTCTGGGTTAGTGGACCTAGATGTGACCCATCAGTGGCAGTGTCAGTCTGTCGTTTCAGTCCAGTGTTTATAGAGGGTAGATGCCTTCCAGCTGACCTTGTGGTTCTAGACTTGACAGATTTTGATGTCATTCTAGGGATGGATTGGCTATCTGCATATAGTGCTACGTTGGACTGTCGAGAGAAGCTAGTGAGTCTCAGAGACCAGGATGGGTCAGAGTGTGTCTTCAGAGGAGACAGGAGAGGTACACCCAGAGGTATGATTTCAGCCCTTTAGGCTCGTCGTTTGCTTAGGAGGGGTTGTCAGGGGTTTCTAGCTCATGTGAGAGAGCTAGACAGTCAGGTGAGGGAACCAGCCACAGTACCAGTAGTCCGAGAATTTCTCGATATGTTCCCAGACGATTTGCCAGGACTACCACCTGATAGGGAGATAGGATTTGACATTGAATTATTGCCAGGTACTAGACCTATCTCTATACCTCCCTACAGGATGGCGCCAGCTGAGTTAACAGAGTTGAAAGCACAGTTGCAGGACTTGGTAGATAAGGGTTTCATCCGCCCTAGTACCTCACCTTGGGGTGCTCCAGTGCTCTTTGTCAGAAAGAAGGATGGATCCCTCAGACTTTGTATCGACTACAGACAGTTGAACAAGGTCACTATCAAGAATAGGTATCCCTTACCTCGGATTGATGATCTATTTGACCAGCTAGCTGGAGCAGGTTGTTTCTCGAAAATAGATCTGAGATCCGGGTATCATCAGTTGAGAGTCAGAGAGGCAGATGTGCCTAAGACAGCTTTCCGGACCAGATATGGGCATTATGAGTTCTTAGTGATGCCGTTCGGGTTGACTAACGCCCCTGTAGCATTTATGGATCTCATGAACAGGGTATTCAGTGAGTTTCTGGATCACTTTGTCATTGTGTTTATCGATGATATCTTAGTGTATTCCAGAGATGCAGAGGAGCATGCCCAGCATCTGAGGATTGTTTTGCAGACACTGAGAGAGCATGGTTTATATGCCAAGTTCTCGAAGTGTGAGTTTTGGTTACGGAGCATTGCCTTCTTGGGACATGTGGTATCAGCAGAGGGTATTGAGGTAGAC
This sequence comes from Manihot esculenta, assembly GCF_001659605.2. Classification (NCBI taxonomy): domain Eukaryota; kingdom Viridiplantae; phylum Streptophyta; class Magnoliopsida; order Malpighiales; family Euphorbiaceae; genus Manihot; species Manihot esculenta. Next base: position 16,231,121 of record NC_035177.2, read on the forward strand.
CCCAAGAAGATAGAGGCTGTAGCTAACTGGCCCAGACCCACGACAGTGACTGAGATTAAAAGCTTTCTGGGACTGGCAGGTTACTATAGGAGGTTCGTTCAGAACTTCTCAAAGATAGCAGCTCCTATGACCAAATTGACTCAGAAGAACCAGAAGTTTATCTGGTCAGACCAGTGTGAAGAGAGCTTTGAAGAGCTCAAGAGGAGATTGACAACAGCACCAGTGTTAGCTCTGCCTGTTAGTGACAAGGATTTCACAGTGTTCTGTGATGCATCTCGAGTGGGATTGGGTTGTGTATTGATGCAGAGTGATAGAGTAATAGCTTATGCTTCTAGACAGTTGAAGAAGCACGAGTTGAATTACCCTACCCATGACCTAGAGATGGCAGCAGTTATCTTTGCACTTAAGATGTGGCGGCATTACCTCTACGGGGTTAAATGCGAGATCTTCACCGATCACAAGAGTTTACAGTACATCTTAAGTCAGAGAGAGCTGAATTTGCGACAGAGAAGATGGGTCGAATTGCTCAGTGATTATGATTGTAAGATCCAGTATCATCCGGGTAAGGCGAATGTTGTCGCAGACGCCCTAAGCCGGAAGTCACTAGGCAGTTTATCCCATATAGCAGTAGAGCGGAGACCGGTTGTGACGGAGCTTTATAAGCTCTTTGACGAGGGATTACAGTTAGAGTTGTCTGGTACAGGTGCGTTGATAGCACAGATGAGAGTGACACCTGTGTTTCTGGAGCAGATAGCTCAGAGACAGCATGAGGACCCTGAATTGATGAAAATTGCCAGGATTGTTCAGTCAGGCAACAATGCAGAGTTCAGATTTGACAGCAAAGGGATCCTTCGCTATGGGAGTCGACTTTGTGTACCAGATAGGGGCAGTGTGAAAGAAGACATTATGAGGGAAGCTCATAATGCGAGGTATAGTGTTCACCCAGGAGCCACCAAGATGTATCAGGATCTGAAAAGGGTCTATTGGTGGCCAGCCATGAAGAAAGAAGTGGCGCAGTTCGTGACAGCCTGTGAGGTTTGTCAGAGGGTGAAATTAGAGCATCAGAAACCAGCTGGAATGCTTAACCCATTACCGATTCCAGAGTGGAAATGGGAGAACATAGCCATGGATTTTGTAGTGGGTTTACCAGTAGCGTCCAACAGGATAGACTCGATATGGGTGATTGTGGACAGACTCACGAAATCTGCTCATTTTCTTCCAGTACGGAGTAACTATTTTGTGGATAAGTTGGCACAGGTCTATCTGGATGAGATTGTGAGATTACATGGAGTTCCAGTGTCTATAGTTTCAGACAGAGGACCTCAGTTTACCTCCCGCTTTTGGCGGAGTCTGTAAAGTGCAATGGGCACAAGATTGAATTTTAGTACTGCTTTCCACCCACAGACTGATGGACAGTCAGAAAGGACCATCCAGACCATAGAGGATATGCTTCGCCTATGTGTGTTAGACTTTGGCGGTTCTTGGAGGCAGCATCTACCTTTGGTGGAGTTTGCCTACAATAACAGCCATCATGCGAGCATCGGGATGGCTCCTTATGAAGCTTTGTATGGGAGGAAGTGCAGATCCCCTGTTTGCTGGGAAGAGGTAGGAGAGTGTAATACCCGGCTCGAGTCCGGCATCGGACTTCCTGTAGTTCGGTGGAATCTCGGGTGTCGGAACCCTCGAGAAGGGTAATGCATATGTTTTTCAAGGTATTTTCACTTGTTTTCATGTTTCAAAGACTTGAGTTTTGACAGAAAAGCAACAAGGGAGAAATGCAAAGGTTCGGCCGCCGAAGGTCCCTTTCGGCCGCCGAACATTGCATGGTTGCGGCTTCACGTTCGGCTGCCGAAGGTGGTCTGGCCAGCCACCTATAAAAGGGCCAAGGGTCGGTGGAAGGAGGTTATTTCTCCTCCACTTGCAGCCAGAGGTGAGTCCCAGCCTCTCCTACGTTGACTTTCATGTTTTCCATGATTTTCATCAAATCTTTCAAGAGTTTTAAGAGTTTTGGTGACTTATGAAGGTTTTGAGCAAAAGAACCAAGTTTTGAAGCTTGGAGCTTTGGAAGAGCTTTTCTTCATATCTCCACGTTAGGATCCTTCATCCTCAAGTTGTGTAAGAGGTAAGTGAAGATCCTGAGCTTCTTTGATGATTTTGAACGGTTTTCTGCAGTTTGTATGGGTAGTATGCATGTTTAGGTTTAGGTGAGGTTTTTGGTGATTTGTGGTGTTCAAACATGTTTAAGTGTTATGTGCTATGTTTGTTTGGGGTTTTAGGGTAGTTTTAGACCCCTTGGTGCATATATATGCGTATATGCTAGTTGGGAGTAGTTGATATGCATGTTTGTAGGTTTTTGGGCAAAGTTTGCATGAAACAGAGCAGGGTTCTGCCCTTCGGTCAAAACCAGGTTCGGCCGCCGAAGGAAGGTTCGGCCGCCGAAGGAAGGTTCGGCCGCCGAAGGAAGGTTCGGCCGCCGAACCCCTTGTGGAGGCAGTTTCGGCTGCCAAAGGTTGCCCCCGAAAGCTAGGCTTTCGGTTTAGAAAGGGACTTTCGGCCGCCGAAAGAGGGAGTTCGGCCGCCGAAAGTGTGTGAGTTTCGTCTCTGGACGAGACCTTCGGCCGCCGAAGGTGCCGCCGAACATGCATGAGTTTCGTCTCTGGAGTGGGGTTTCGGCCGCCGAACCTGCCGCCGAAAGTGCCCTGTCCAGTTTTCCTTTGCATGTTTTATGTGATGGTTTGAGGATTGTTTAGAGGGGTTTTGGGGAGTTGCGTAGAGATGTTCTTGAGTGAGTTTAGTCCCTCATTTGAGTCCACCTGTGTAGGTACGGACCAGAGGAATCAGGGAGGTCAGCAGTGAGTCCAGTGTCAGAACCTGCAGAGTCAGTTCAGAGATAACCAGGTGAGTGGAACTTAACTTAATGTTTTAATCTGACAACTGAATATTTTATCATGCTTCATGCATCATGACTATGCTCTAGGGTGAGTGCATTAGTGTACACAAAGATGATGCATTGCATTTATCCTTGTACTTGGCATGGCTCCTTGTACATTGCTTATGTGAGACGGCACGGACTTCGTGAGGATTCATTAGCCCTCAGAGGAAAGACCTGGAACAGCCCTACGGGGACCAGGCACACACACAAAGACCTGGAACAGCCCTACGGGGACCAGGCACATGGTACTTAGGTACCCCAGATGAGATAGAGGGAGTTTTGATCCGTCCGGCCGAGGTTATGTGATTATGTGTTGCATTCCATGAGAGCATGTTTTATCACCTGTATTTGCCTATTCTACTCACTAGGCTATCGTAGCTCATCCCTCTCCCCTAACTCCAGTTGTGCAGGTTCAGAGATCAGAGAGAACTCAGCAGGGTACAGGAAGAGTACAGAGTATTGTAATAGCTAGTGTGGACATGTAAATGTAAAGAGATAAGGTTTATGTAGAGTGTATAGAATGGTGCTTGACTATAAGAGTTGTAATCCCTTGTTCTTCTCACATGATCAGTTTATGTTTACATTTATTGTTGTATGTTTATGAGCAAAACCAGGCTTAACATTATGAGTGTGATCCGCCTAGAGCCATGAGGAGCTCTAGTAGGGATTAGTAGAGCACAGAGAGAGTGCATGCACAGGTTAAGCCTTGGAATAACGAAAAGTTTTATGTTGTTACAGCAAATGTATGATCATGTATGGGATTTCACAGGTATACAGACAGGATAGCAGGCTTACTACGGGTCCCGGCGACCTTAAGTCGATCTGGATCCTAGTGCCGGTGGCAGTTCGGTTTCCGGGCTGTTACAAAGAGAAGGCTCTTGCAGGGCCAGAGTTAGTAGACATTACCAGTAGAATGGTGCCCATAATCAGAGAGAGAATCAGAACAGCTCAGAGTAGACAGAAAAGTTATGCAGACGTTCGCAGAAAGCAGTTAGAGTTTCAAGAAGGTAATTGGGTATTGCTAAAGGTGTCTCCAATGAAAGGAGTGGTTCGTTTTGGGAAGAAAGGTAAATTGGCTCCACGGTACATTGGACCCTTTGAGGTGTTGCAGAGGATCGGAAATGTGTCGTATAAGCTGGATTTACCTGCTTCTATGGAGAGGATTCACCCGGTATTTCATGTTTCTATGCTACGACAGTTTGTGTCAGATCCGAGTCAGGTTCTGAGTGAGCCTGAGGTGGAGATTCATACGGATCTCACCTATATAGAGCAGCCAGTGCGGATTCTGGACACGCAGATCAGACAGCTAAGGAACAAGGAGATTCCGATGGTGAAAGTTCTATGGAAGCACCATAATTTAGAAGAGTGCACCTGGGAGACGCGGGAGTCTATGCTCCAGCAGTATCCATATTTATTTTGAGGTTAGTTTTCTCCGTTTCATGTGTTCATTGTGTGTTTTAGGAACATCCGAGGACGAATGTTCTTAAGGAGGGGAGAATGTAATACCCGGCTAGAATCCGGCACCGGAATTCCTATTGTCTGGTGGAATCCGGGGTGTTGGGATTCTATATAAGGGTAGGAGTTATGTTTTCTCAGTATTATGAGGTGTTTTCTGGTTTTACAGTTCTTTAGTTTTGAGTTTTGAGTTGAAATGAACCAAGGCAGAGGAGCCAAGTTCGGCCGCCGAAGATAAGTTCGGCCGCCGAAAGTGCTCAATGTTCGGCTTCCGAAGGTAAAGTTCGGCCCCCGAATGTTGCATGGCTTTGCATGCGATTGGGCAGCCGAAGCTGAGTTGCTTAGCCAGCAGGTTTGTATTCCTTAGTCAGCATTTGGACAGGTGTTAGCACCAGATCATGTCCAGAAGTTGGCCACGTCTCCCTTGGTTTATCTGCAAGTGTTTTCAGCAGCTCATACAGAATTTCTGTTGGTTTGCTAAGTGTTTGAAGGTTTTGTGCATAAAAGTTAAGTGTTAAGGGTTACGGTGTGTGAAGGAGCGTTTGTCCAAAACTTCACGTGAGGATTGGTCATCTTCTTGTTATACAGGAGGTAAGTGAAGATTTGGAACTTGTTTAGATGTTTTCTGAAGGTTTTATGGGGTTAAGAAAGAGATGCATGCTTAGGTTATTCATGGTAGTTTTTGATGATTTATGTATGTATACATGTTTATGTGTTATGTTGGATTTGTTGTTTGGGGTTATTAGATAGTTTTGGACCCCTGTGATCATATACTTATGTATATGTGTGTTGAGGAGTTGGTATATGCATGTTTGGAGTTATTGAAGGGAAGGAGGTGATAGTTTGTCGTTGAAGCTGAGTTCTGGATGAACTCAGGTTCGGCAGCCGAAGGTTCATTCGGCCGCCGAACCTCTTGCATGGTGGCTTAGGCTGCCATAGCTTGCCCCCGCGAGTTGTGCATGTTCGGCTCTGTTTGGGGGATTCGGCCGCCGAAGGTGCCGCCGAAGGTTAGAGACTTTCGTCTCTGGAGTGCCTTGTGGCCTCCGAAACTTGCCCCCGAAAGGGTTCGGCCGCCGAACATAGAGATTCGGCCGCCGAAGGTGCTTGAGTTTCGTCTCTGGAAAGGACTTTCGGCCGCCGAACCTGCCGCCGAAAGTGTCCTGTCCAGCTTTCTTTTGCATGCTTTGCATGGATAGTTGAGTGAGTTTAAGGGGAGTCTTGGGAAGTTTAATAGAGGTATTGATACGTTAGTTTGGTCCCTCATTTAAGTCCATCTGTATAGGTACAAACCAGAGGAACCAGAGAGAGCAGCAGTGAGTACTGCTCCAGAGGTTCAGAGCCAGCAGAGTCAGTCAGTCCAGTTAGCCCGAGGTGAGTGGAACTAAACTTATGACTTTTAATTGAACTACAAACTGCTTTTAGCATATCTCATGCATCATGTTTATGCCATAGGTTGATTGCATTAGTCACGAATATGTTGCATTGCATTGTTATTTGGTGATGTGAGTGAATGCTGAATGATCCAATAGTCTCAGATAGCAAGTCCAGGAGCCTTTGACTACGCCCTGGCACGTATAGCAAGTCCAGGAGCCTTTGACTATGCCCTGGCAGGTATAGCAAAGTCCAGGAGCCTTTGACTACGCCCTGGCAATGGTAAGTACAGAGGTGTTATATACACATATACATATATGACAGGAAGACCAGGTGCTCGATTCTACGCCCTGGCACAGAGTTACTGGGACTATGTGGTGACAGGTTTACTCTTGATGTGGCTTGTCTGTGATATGGTGCATTCCATGAGATCATATTTTACTGAGATGTTTTACTGTTCTACTCACTGGGCTATAGAGCTCATCCCACTCCCTTAACCCCAGTTTTGCAGGTTCAGTGTACAGTGTACAGGGACAGTCCAGCAGAGTACAGGAAGAGTAAAGAGATCTGTAATAGCTTAGAGTGGACATGTAATATTAAAGAGATGTAATAGTTGTTGCTTGACCTAGACCTAGTGATGTATGTTTTGTACATGATCTGTATATGTATATATGTTTTCCTGTATGTGAAAACCAGGCTTAACAGGTATGAGTTAACCCATCTAGAGCAAGCTCTAGTCAGGGATACAGAGTACAGAGTACATGAGTACAGAGTACAGAGATAGTGCATGCACAGGTTAAGCCTTGGTTCAGAAAAGAGTTTTATGTTCACATAAAATGTATGATCATGTATGAGGTTTACAGGTACACAGAGAGTATAGCAGGCTTGCTACGGGTTCTGGCGGCCTTAAGCCGACCTGAATCCTAGCGCCGGTGACGGTCCATTTTGGGGTCGTTACAAATATGCTCTATCAAATACCCCCACACCTAGCCTTTTGCTTGTCCTCAAGCAAATAAACATAGTCAAATAAGCTTTCTTTGCTACTTGATCCTTATTTCCACTTAAGCTCTTACTCTAGACACCTATTTTGATTCATTGCAGTGAAGAATATATGCATGAAGATTACTCATCTTCTTTCCTTGTTTCCCTTTACTTACCATGGCTAGGATTTATTTTCCTCAAGAGAGAGATGACACATGCACATATTATTTGTTCAGATAAGACTCTTTTTTGCTTTCGGATTGACTTGCCCTTACCTTGAAGTACTTTATTCAGTCTTTTGCACTTAGATCTTGCTTGAAAAAGTCACCAACCTTTTGACGTGAAGGTACATATTGGTGATACCCACCCCCAGTTACTCAGTTGGTCACCTGTCCAAGTGTCTACTAGCTCTGTTCATAGTCTTTCAACCATTGGAACAATTTTGAATTTGTGCTCATGAGGTCTTTGCCTTTGCTGAATTTTCTTTCTCTCAATAATTGGGAAAATCAACACCAATTGCTAAAATAAGTCATGTTAAGTTCATTCACACAAATTTCAATTCATTCTCTCTAATGAGTGTCATCAATAAATTTTTCACCATGGCAAGCTCAAAGATTCAATTCAAAAGGCAATTCTCAAACATGAATATAACTCACTGCAATTGATTCAACATAAGTTTAAAGAGTCATCACATCAATAGGGTCATGGAAAGAAAAACTCATCCAAAATAGTTCATCAGTTTGAGTAGAGCAAAACAAAAAGACGAAGAAGGTTGTGGTTGTGTGTGTTATTGAAATCATAAATGAAAACAAACTGAAAGAAGCAAAAAGAACTAAAATCACATGAACTGAAGAAAAAAAGAAGAAAAAATGCAAAATTGAAAGGAAGAAAAAAAAAATTTCAGAGACTAAAAGGAGTCTTGTGCAAAAATTGAAAGAAAAGCAAAAAGAGAAGGAGAAGAAGAGAGGTATGCACCCCTACACCTAAATCATTCATTGTCCTAAATGTATAAGAAATATAAAAGAACAAAGGAAATTGAGTACTCCCCTGGGGTATGGTGTGCATGGTGTGATCCTCTTAGGCAGATTGAGCGACGAACAGATGTTCGTCTGAGAAGTCTTCCTTGACTAGACAAGGCACAGAGCTAGATGGAAGCCGGCTGAGGTGGTCGGCTACAAGATTTTCTTTCCCTTTCTTGTCTCTTATCTCCAGATCAAACTCTTGTAATAGAAGAATCCACCTAATGAGTCTTGGTTTGGCCTCCTTTTTCTTGATCAGATATCGCAAAGCTGCATGGTCAGAATAGACAATGACTTTGGTCCCCAAGAGATATGGTCTGAATTTTTCTAAAGCAAATAAAACAGCCAAGAGCTCCTTTTCTGTTGTTCTGTAGTTGCTTTGTGTAGCATCCAGTGTGCGAGAGGCATAGTGAATGACGTGGGGTGAGTTTCCTACACGTTGCCCCAAGACGACTCCCACTGCATAGTTATTTGCATCACACATGATTTCAAAGGGCAAGTTCCAATCAGCTGCTTGAATAATTGGGGCAGTCACAAGCAATTTCTTTATCAGATCAAATGCTGTTTTGCAACCTGCATCAAAATCAAATGTCACATCTTGTTGGAGCAATTTACATAAGGGCTGTGTGATTTTGGAGAAATCTTTTATGAATCTCCTGTAGAATCCTGCATGACCAAGGAAAGAACGGAATTCTTTAACATTTGTAGGATAAGGCAAATTTTTAATTGTGTCTATCTTAGCCTTGTCTACTTCAATTCCTTTAACTGAAACAATATGACCTAAAATTATACCTTGATTAACCATAAAATGACATTTTTCATAATTAAGTACAATGTTAGACTCAAGGCATCTCTGTAGGATCTTTTCCAAGTTGGCCAGGCATTCTTCAAAAGAGTTGCCATGCACTGTGAAGTCATCCATGAACACTTCTGTAACATCCTCTGGGCCCACAACAGTAGATATTGTCCGCTTTGGGTTCGAGGGCCTTGGCCCAGCCTTCCCCTCACGGTTTTGTTCTTGGGTCAAGGGATTTGATACCCTTTCTTCCCAAAACGCGTCTATTGTGGTCTCTTGGGGCTTGCCCTTATAAGGCGTCCCCCCTCCTTACCTCTTTCCGATGTGGGATACTTTCAATCCACCTCATAGGGCTTCTACCCCCCATAAGGCCTGAGCGTCCTCGCTCAGCACACCGTACTCATGAGGCCCAGGCTTTGATACCAATTGTAACATCCTCTGGGCCCACAACAGTAGATATTGTCCGCTTTGGGTTCGAGGGCCTTGGCCCAGCCTTCCCCTCACGGTTTTGTTCTTGGGTCAAGGGATTTGATACCCTTTCTTCCCAAAACGCGTCTGCTGTGGTCTCTTGGGGCTTGCCCTTATAAGGCGTCCCCCCTCCTTACCTCTTTCCGATGTGGGATACTTTCAATCCACCTCATAGGGCTTCTACCCCCCAAAAGGCCTGAGCATCCTCGCTCAGCACACCGTACTCATGAGGCCCAGGCTCTGATACCAATTGTAACATCCTCTGGGCCCACAACAGTAGATATTGTCCGCTTTGGGTTCGAGGGCCTTGGCCCAGCCTTCCCCTCACGGTTTTGTTCTTAGGTCAAGGGATTTGATACCCTTTCTTCCCAAAACGCGTCTGCTGTGGTCTCTTGGGGCTTGCCCTTATAAGGCGTCCCCCCTCCTTACCTCTTTCCGATGTGGGATACTTTCAATCCACCTCATAGGGCTTCTACCCCCCATAAGGCCTGAGCGTCCTCGCTCAGCACACCGTACTCATGAGGCCCAGGCTCTGATACCAATTGTAACATCCTCTGGGCCCACAACAGTAGATATTGTCCGCTTTGGGTTCGAGGGCCTTAGCCCAGCCTTCCCCTCACGGTTTTGTTCTTGGGTCAAGGGATTTGATACCCTTTATTCCCAAAACGCGTCTGCTGTGGTCTCTTGGGGCTTGCCCTTATAAGGCGTCCCCCCTCCTTACCTCTTTCCGATGTGGGATACTTTCAATCCACCTCATAGGGCTGCCCAGAGGATGTTACAATGGTATCAGAGCCTGGGCCTCATGAGTACGGTGTGCTGAGCGAGGACGCTCAGGCCTTCTGGGGGGTAGAAGCCCTATGAGGTGGATTGAAAGTATCCCACATCGAAAAGAGGTAAGGAGGGGGGACGCCTTATAAGGGCAAGCCCCAAGAGACCACAGCAGACGCGTTTTGGGAAGAAAGGGTATCAAATCCCTTGACCCAAGAACAAAACCGTGAGGGGAAGGCTGGGCCAAGGCCCTCGAACCCAAAGCGGACAATATCTACTATTGTGGGCCCAGAGGATGTTACAATTGGTATCAGAGCCTGGGCCTCATGAGTACGGTGTGCTGAGCGAGGACGCTCAGGCCTTATGGGGGGTAGAAGCCCTATGAGGTGGATTGAAAGTATCCCACATCGGAAAGAGGTAAGGAGGGGGGATGCCTTATAAGGGCAAGCCCCAAGAGACCACAGCAGACGTGTTTTGGGAAGAAAGGGTATCAAATCCCTTGACCCAAGAACAAAACCGTGAGGGGAAGGCTGGGCCAAGGCCCTCAAACCCAAAGCGGACAATATCTACTGTTGTGGGCCCAGAGGATGTTACAACTTCAATTGTCTTATCCACATAGTCAAAGAATATGCTCATCATGCATCGCTGAAAGGTGGCAGGTGCATTGCATAGTCCAAATGGCATTCTTCTAAAGGCAAAAGTGCCAAAATGACAAGTGAAGGTGGTCTTCTCTTGGTCCTCTGGAGCAACTGGAATCTGATAAAAACTTGAATAACTATCAAGACAACAGTAATGGGACTTACCTGCAAGCCTTTCTAGCATCAGATCAATGAAAGGTAGTGGGAAATGGTCTTTCCTTGTGGCTGCATTTAGCTTCCTATAGTCCATGCACACTCTCCACCCATTCTGAACTCTTGTGGGAACAAGTTCTCCTTCAGCATTTGGAACAATGGTGATTCCAGTCTTTTTGGGGACTACATGCACAGGACTCACCCATTTGCTGTCAGAGATTGGGTAGATGATACCTGCATCAAGGAGCTTGACTATTTCTTTCTTCACTACCTCCATCATAGGTGGATTCAGTCTTCTTTGAGCATCTCTGACTGGTTTCCACTCCTCTTCCATGTGTATTCTATGCATGCATGTGGAAGGAGAAATACCTTTTATGTCATCTATGGTCCATCCTATGGCTCCTTTGTGTTTTTGTAGTACTCTCAGGAGGCTTTCTTCTTCATGTTGGCTCAATTCATTGGACACTATTACTGGTAGTATCTTGTCAGCTCCCAAGTATATGTATTTCAGATGGCCTGGAAGAGGCTTCAGATCTGATTCTGAAACTTTCTGATCTGCAGTCTGTGGTTTGGGCGAGCAAGGAGGTGTCTGTGTTGACTGTCTGGCAGAACTGGATTCAGGAACATCCTTCTGCGCAGGACTTGACTGAAAGGGGAGACTGGACTGCGTTGGAAGCTGAAAGGACACGCCTGAGAGGCTTTTAGATTCCTCTTCCTGCGCAGGAGTGGTCTGTGCACCATTCTGAAGTGGTGCAACTGGTTTCTGTACTTCCTATGGTTGTCTATAGTTCATCTGGTGGATGCTGCAGACTGTTTCCTTAAGTTTTGGCTCTTTCTGACTCCCTTCCCTGCAAAAATCATTGTTTAGAATATCATCTTGATTTTTGTCAAAAATTTCCTAGCTCAAGCAGTCAACAATATCAAGACCATAAACAGGGGACATATCATGTGGATATTTCATAGCATCATAGACATTGAATTTAATGACTTCCCCTTCAAACTCCATAGTCAATGTACCATCATGCACATCAATCTTAGTCCTAGCAGTACTCAAGAAAGGACGTCCTAGAAGGATGTCAGAACTAGTATTCCAACTGTCTTCCTTAGTATCAATCACATAAAAATCTGCAGGAAAGACAAGTTCATCTACTTGAACTAACACATCTTCTAGAACAACTATGGGATATACCATAGATCTATCAGCTAATTGTATCACAACTCTTGTGTCTTTCAGTGCACATGCATTCAGAGAATTATAGATGGAAAGAGGCATAACATTTATGGATGCACCAAGATCACACATAGCTTTCTTCATTCCAACATTTTACATGAAATCGCAAACATACCTTTATCTTTGCATTTAGTAGGGAGTTCTCTTTTAATTACAGCAGTAACTACTTCACCTACACTTGCTTTCTCTCTCTCAGCAAGCTTTCTTCTATTGGTGCAAAGTTCTTTTAGAAATTTTACGTACCTGGGAATCTGCTTAACAGCATCTAGCAGAGGTATGTTGATTTCCACCTTTTTGAAAGTCTCAAGGATCTCCTTTTCTTCTTTTTCTTTCTGAGTTCTTTCAAATCTTTTTGGAAAAGGAGGTGGGATCTGAAAATGTACCTGGTGATCAGCTTTTTGAGCAGGAGGTGTTTCAAATGGAGATTGGATGGCCGGCTTGGATGAATGTTGCGCAGAGGTTTCAGTTTGCGCAGGCTTTGTTTCGGTTTGTGCAGGCTCTTGTGTCACTTGCTTCTCTTCCTCATATCTGGCATCTTGAAGCTCCTTTCCACTTCTCAAAGTAATAGCACTAACATTCTGTCTAGGATTAGTTTCAGTTTGAGAAGGGAGCTTACCTTGGGATTCAGATCTACTTATAGATGCAGTCAGCTGTCCTATGTCCTGTCGCATGCTTTGCATGGAACTTACCATTGTTTCCATCATCTTTTCAAGGTGCTGGATGGAATTTGGAGATTCTGGTTGGGCTTGATACCCTTGATAATCCTGGTAGTTGTTAGCCTCTTCATAACTGAAGTCTGGATAGGCTCCCCAACCTGGATCGTATGTGTTATAGTATGGATCATATCTTGGCTGTTCATAGAATCCTCTGAATTCATGTATTGGTTGGTCATACTCATAGAGTATAGGACATTGATCAATTGGGTTTCCCACATATGCACAGATCCTACATGGCCTTGGTGGCTGAAATTGTTAAGCTCGACCTGTAAAGAAATTTGTCATGGCAGAGGTTAGTTCAGAAAATTGAGAAGAGAGAGTATATGTACTTACCTCACCCATGATAAATTTTGCGATGGCAAGCTTTTTGACTGTGCGCTTCAAAATTTTTTTTTTTTTTTGGATCTTAAGGCAGAATGTCCTTAAGTGCAGATCTGGTCATGAAAGAAAAATAAATAAGTTAAATCAAGTCCCCGGCAACGGTACCAATTTTTGACTCGCGGTTGTCGAAGCCGGTCAAAAATAATCTTTCCGGTTATGAACAATATTACTACTGCAGATAGTGGTAAAGGATCGAATCCATAGAGAATTAAAAACTAATCTATATTTCTCAACAAGACCAAGAGAATTAACTGAAAGCGCAACTGAAAGCAAGTAACTGAAAGCGGAATAAAAATAAAGTGCAATAAAAGTAAAATGGGGGGTTTTGAGATTGATTTGTTTAGAACCTACTGAAAGCAATAAAAGAAGCAAATAGTGAAAAGAAATAAAGAGATATTAAATATGAGAAAGGTCTAGTTGAAGAGATGGATCCACTTTGGTTGTTTGGATTGATCATTGAAACTTATGTTCTCTTGATTGATTCAATAGATTAGTTATGCAGATGGAAAACGCTTCCCACCACCATGTCTCTCCTTACGATTAAATCAATTAGGGAACGTCCTCTAATTAATTACTAATTAACAAATTGCCAAGGAATGTCCTTAGGCCATAGGCATAAAAACAATTGTCAATTGCATGAAGAAATAGAGAGATCCAATCCTAGCTACTCAAACGCATGAGATGTTGCTAGATCATACAATTCCTTAGTTGTTACACCAAGTGTTCTTATGTTTGAATAATTCCAGCAATTACGGACTAAAAATTATCCAAACTAACAATTAATTACCTTGCAATCAAGAATCAAGTGGCCAAATTGATCAAAACAACAAAGTAATAATAGATTCAAGCACCAAATTGTATGAATATTGAACAAACTAAAGACAAATAGTTTATGTTCAGATCTCACAATCCATAAACAACCTTAGTTTCAACCAATTTTCAACTAGAATTAAAGGTTTCAGCCACTCATGGCTGAAACAAAACAGAAAATAAAAGGAAAGAACAAGAGATAGAGAACCGAATGGTGGAGAAGCCTTACGCCTTGCCTTGGTCGAATGGAAGAGATGGATGGGGATGGGTGAGGATGCTCGGCTACTGGCTTAAGGAGAGCTTAAATATGTTTTTCAGATGCTGTCCTATGGTTTCCTTGTTGTCCATGTATCTTTAAAAGGCTGCCTAAAATGCCCTTGGTCTTTGCTTGCACTTACCTTGCCGTCCATGCACATGTGTGAAGGAGTGGACGTATGGCTTGTCTTCAATTACAAGGAGTGGGTCCTTTGGTCTTTGCTTGCTGCCCTAGTGTCTTCAAGATGCTGCCCAAGGTGTCCAAGACTTGCCTTCACACTATCCTTGCTACCCATGCACAAATAAGGAAGGTGGAGCCTCCTTTTGCAATTTGAATTTTGAATGTGCAAGGCATGAGGTGGCAAGCATGTGATCTTTGGATTTAGCTTCCTAAATAAGCTGGATTTTGAAATTCAAAATTTTAATATGAATCTTGAAGATTTGAAATTCAAAATACTTTCCTTATTTGGCTCTTCATTTATGACAACTTGAGATTTGGCTTCTTGAATAAGGAGGTGGCTACTTGGAGATTTGAAATTTGAATTTCAAATTACTTTAGCTGAATGTTCTTTCCTTATTTGCCACTTTCCTTATTTAGAACTTTCCTTATTTAGCTTCACTTGATTTCAACTTGGCAGGCTTGCTCTCCTTTGCTCCATTTAAGGCAGTTTTAAGGGTATTTTCTCCAAAATGTCTCTTTACACCTAATATCTGCAAAACATGATTAAAACCACAAAATTAGGCAGAAAAGATGCAAATAAACATCATGATCATATGGTAAAGTGGACTAAAATATGCGCTATCACAGCCTCATCTAGGCAATATGGAGAAGAAAAACAACTGCAGAGAGGAGCAAATGAGGTAAGTACATCTACTCTTTCCTCTCAGATTTCTAAACTGACCTCTGTTATGAAAAATTTTGTCATAGATCAAACTCAACGAACTCAGACACCCCAGCCACCTCGGGCATGTGGGATTTATGTATGTGTAGGACACCCAACTTATCAATGTCCTACACTTCAAGAAGATAGCCAACAAGTGAATGCCATTGGAGGATACAATAGCCAGGTAAGACATGATCTATATTCTAACACATACAATTCAGGTTGGAGAGACCACCCCAATTTCAGCTATGGAAGGGCTAACAACCACCAGAACTACCAAAAAAATCAAGCCCAACCAGCACCTCCAAGTTCCAACACTAGTCTTGATGAGGTAGTGAAGACTCTGCAAAGTCTCCAACAGCAAATGGGACAAATGGCCACTTCCATAAGTAAGCTTGAATCTCAAGGTAAGCTACCTTGTCAAACAGAAACTAATCCTAGACAGAATATGAGTGTTATCACATTAAGAAGTGGAAAAGAGCTCCAAGATGCCAAATCTGAGGAAGGAAAGCCAAAAGTGCAAGAGCAAGTAGTTTTAGAAGAGCCTTCGACGCACTCTCTGACCAAACCGAATGGGAAAGCTGAAACCTCTCCAACGCATAAGGCTGATCAACAGATAAGTTTCAAAATTCCACCTCCTTTTCCAAAAAGATTTGAAAGGACACAAAAAGAAAAAGAAGAAAAGGAGATCCTTGAGACCTTCAGGAAAATGGAAATCAACATACCTCTGCTAGATGCTGTAAAACAGATTTCCAGGTACGCAAAATTTCTAAAAGAACTGTGTACCAATAGAAGGAAGCTTGCTGAGAGAGAAAAAGTAAGTGTCGGTGAGGTTGTTACTGCTGTGATAAAAAGAGAACTTCCAACCAAATGCAAAGACAAAGGAATGTTTGCTATTTCTTGCAAAATTGGTAATGTTGGGATAAAGAAAGCTATGTGTGATCTAGGTACATCCATTAATGTTATACCTCTTGCTATTTATAATTCTTTGAATGCAAGTGCACTAAAAGACACAAGAGTAGTAATTCAATTAGCTGACAGATCTATGGTGTATCCAAAAGGAGTTATAGAAGATGTTTTAGTACAAGTAGATGAACTTGTCTTCCCAGTAGACTTTTATGTGATTGATACAAAGGAAGACAATGGTAACACTACTTCAGACATCCTACTTGGACGTCCTTTCCTAAGCACAGTCAGGACTAAGATAGATGTGCATGATGGCACTCTCACCATGGAATTTGAAGGAAAAGTTATTAAATTTAATGTTTATGGTGCTATGAAATACCCCCATGATTTGTTCCCTGTTTATGGTTTAGATATCATGATTGTTTGAGCCAGGAAATTTTTGATATGAATCATGATAATATGCTAAACAATGAACTTTGCAGGGAAGAGAGCCAGAAAGAGCCAGAACTGGAAGAAATAGTCTGCAGCATTCAATAGATGGACTGCAGCCTTGCACAGAAAGAGGGAAGTCCAGTCGCACCTCTGCAGCTCCAATTGCAGATCACTCCTTCCAGCCTTCCACTGCAGACAAGCCTTGCGCAGAAGGAGGAAGCTGAATTCATTCCTGCGATACACCCCTTTCAGATAGGTCTTGCGCAGAAGGAAGAAGCTGAATCCAGTTCAGCCAGACAGCCAACGCAAACAGCCCATACGCACAAGGAACACTTTCTGCCTAAGCCACCAAATAAGGCAGAATCTTGTCTGCCCAAACAGAAGCTCTCAATGTGGCACCCTCCTGAATGTGTAGAAAGCAACTTCCATTTTGATAGGCCCAAGCACACAAAAGACAAAATCAAGAAGAATGCAAAACATGATGTTTGGGAGGAACCATATCTAAAACGATACTACGAAGGGTTCACAATGCAAATGTACTTATCTCATTGACTCTCCTTGACAGCTGCCTTTCATCTTCATATTGTCTAGATGCGGCTGCAAGTGTTGAAATCAACTCTCTTATTGTTTGAGGCATTCTATCTTCAACTGAACCTCCATATGCTACATCAATGAATTTTCTTTCGGATGGTAGCAAACCTCCATAGAAGTATTCTATGAGTGATTTATCTGAGATGTCATGTTAAGGGCAGCTTGTGCACAATCTCTTGAATCTTTCCCAATACTCATACAGATCTTCAGTCTCTTTTTGTTTTATGCCACTTATCTCTCTTCTTATGCCTATGGCTTTAGAAGTTGGGAAATATTTATTCAGAAAGGCTCTAACCATATCATCCCATGAGGTGATTGATCCGGGTGGTAGATAAAATAGCCAATCTTTGGCATAATCATCTAGTGAGAATGGGAATGCTCTCAATTTCACATGCTCTTCAGATATGCCTTGCGGCCTCATGGTAGAACACATTATGTGAAATTCCTTCAAGTGTTTATGGGGATCTTTGTTCTCCAAACCTCTAAATTTAGGTAGGAGGTGTATCAAACCTGTTTTCAACTCAAAAGGGGTTGTTAAGGGCGGATAGGTGATGCAAAGAGGTGCTTGATCTCTTATAGGTGCTACCAACTCTCTTAGTGTTCTTTCCCTTGGAATTGGTACCCTTATTGCTTGATTTTCTAGTTCAACATTAGCATAAACAGCAGGTTCAGCTAGTCTTCGGACAGGTGCAGCAGGTTGCACATTGAATTCAGCCATCTCAAAGGCTGTTTGGGCAAACTCAGCAGCGTTGTACTCGGTTTCAGCAGGGCATTGTTCTGTTTCTACGATGGGTGTTGCTGGTTCAGCTGGTTCAACAATTTCTGGTGCAATTGTGATAATTTCAGTATGTTTTGTCCCTTGGACAGCAGCAGCTTCAGCAGGTGTTGTTTCTTGGACAACAACTGTTGATGAGGTCGGTTTTGAGGCTTGGCTCCTCGGATTGGCTTGCTTCCTTAGTTGTTTTGCTGTATGCTTAATTTCTAAAAAGTAGGGTAGAGTATCTTTGCATTCAGCCCTGGTCATGAAAGAAAAATAAATTAGTTAAATTAATTCTCCGACAACGGCGCCAATTTTTGACTGTGCAATTGTTGAGGCCGGTCAAAAATAACCTTTTTGGTTATCCACAATTTTACAACTGGAGATAGTAGTAGAAGGATCGAATCCACAGGGAATTGATACTCACCTATTTTTCTTATCAAAGACCAAGTAAATAAATAGACAATAAAAGTAAAATGGGGGTTTTGAAGTTTAATGATTTAAACTATAATTAAAAGCAACAAAGTAAAGCAAATAATTAAAGTAAAGAAATTCAATAATGAGAAAGGCCTAGTTGAAGAATTGGATCCACTTCAGTTGTTGGGATTGATCATTGACACATAGGTTCTTTTATTTGACTCAATAAATTAGTTATAGGGGTGGAAGACGCTTCTCACCTCCATATCCCTCCGTAAGCATAGATTAACTAGGAAACGTTCTCTAATTAATCACTAATCAACAAGTTGCCGAGGAACGTCCTTGGGGCTTTAGATTCATTCAACTTTCAATTGTATTAAGAAATAGAGAGACCTAATTCTAGCTACCCAAACATATGGTGATATTTCTAGATTATGCAACCTCCTTGGTTTTTACACCAAGAGTTACTTGTATTTGGACAATTCAAGCAATTACGGACTTAAACCACCCAAACTAACAAATTACCACTTTGCAATCCAGAATCAAAGGGCCCTATTGATCTAAACAACAAAGCAATAATAGAATTAAGCATGAAATTGCATAAATATTGATAAATAAAAGAAGAACATAATAAGTTTAGATCTCCCAATCCATAAACAAACTGAAGTTTCACCTAATCTTCAACTAGAAAAGGGGGTTTCAGCCACTCATGGCTGAAACTAACACAAAATGGCTGAAACTAACACAAAAATAAAAGAAAGAAAGCAAGAAGAAGAAGAGGAAGGGCCGGCTGGGTTGCGGCAGGAGGCACGCAGCTGCTGTCTTTAATTCCGAAGATTATCGATTCCTTGTTTGCTGGTTTGGTCCTCTTTTTATAGCTGAATAGGCTGCCCTAAGTTTTTTTATTTGATGGAGTTATTTTCCTATTTGGAATTGGATTCTTTGAAGGTAATTGATTCTTCTTGAGATTTGGCTTCCTAGATAGGTGGGATAGGGTGCTGAGCTGTCTTCACATGTTTGGGGAAAGATGGACTTCTTGAAGGTTTGAATTTGAAGTCTCCCGTGTTTCTGCTATCTGCTGTCACAAGTTCTGTTTGCCCGAGTTGCTTGGGCAAACAACTCAGTCAAACAGTCTGTTTTGGTGTTGCCTATCACTTTTCCTCTATTCTGCGGATCTGTTTGCCCAGTTTGCTTGGGCAAACAATCTGGTCAAATAGCAAATCTGCACTTTTCTTCATCCTTTTCCTATTTCAGCTGCAGCTTGGTTTGGGCAAACCGACTTGGGCAAACCAGGCTTGTTCTCTTTTATTCTCTTTGACAATTTTAAGGCCATTTTTCATCAAATCACCCTTTTACTTCATTTTCTGCAAAATAAAATAAAGATCACAAAATTAGGTAGAAAATGTGTAATTTAACATTAATAACAATATGAAAAAGGGACTAATTTTGGCTTGATCAGAGCTCTTTCTTCCATCTAAGGATGCCAGCATTTACAGAACTAATACAAAAGTTCTTCTGCACATTTTTCTTCGATAAAACTGCCATGAACACCTTGCACACACCTGATATAGTCAGTTTTCATATTGATAGGACAGCGATTTCACATGTCCATGAATGAATTCAATATTGCATAAGGGTTTCATTGCCAAAATACCACCTGTGACTTCCCTGATGACTTTAATACCTCTACTGTGTATGCTGAATTATATGAAAACTCCCCTGATTCTTATTCTGCCACCAGATCCAAAGCCTTGTATTTACGCAATCCTTGCTTAAATATTTGTATAGATTTCTAGCATATACTTTTTTTGGATGCAAGGATGCAACAAACATACTCATAAAAATAGAACTTTACATTCTTTGGAGCATGGTAATCAGGCAGAAACTTAATTTTGGATTTTGGATTGCCATACAAATTTCTAGCATACTAACTTATCATCGTCCTTTAAATCTTGGTCATGTCATCACTTTACTTGCGGTTAATTTGGACATTTTGCATCCTGGGCATACTGACCTCGGTCTAATCGGCGAGCCAACCCCACTTGATTTACGTGTCTTAGATGACATGGGATTGCTTTGTAGGATTGGCGGTATTTTCTCTATTGCACTTGCAAGTCCTGTAATTCCATGCCATGAGCATGTGTTTCGTAAAAACATAGCCCCATGGGCCGAAACACAGCAACCAGCAGACCCACCAGCAGCTGACCCTTCCACAGATTCTTGCCTTGACAAAATAGAGGCTTGCATTATGCATATGGAAAGCATGTTGCAGCTGTTGGTGCACCATTTTCTGCCTAGAGACCAACAGCACCCTTGATTTGGCCACTAATTTGCTCAAATTAATACCCCAGGGAATCCCTTTCTCTTAACTTAAATATTTTGCATTGAGAATAATGTCTAGGATAGGTGTGGGGTGCATTATTTGATTGCTTTACTGTTCATATAGTTTTAGTTTTTAAATATATCCATTTCTTTTCACACATATTTGCCTTTTATTTTGCCCTTCATTCTTTTTACATATACACATACACATATACATATTTTCCTTCATAATTACCTACCTTACTCCACATATTCACAAAATCTTTTTGTGATTTTCTATAATTCTTACTCAGCATGACAGCTAGGTTATATGATCGTCTTTTCTCATGACCCCATTGATTTACCAACTCTTTAAACCTAAATTGAATTACTTGCAGTGAGTTGCATTCATTTTGGGAGTTTCTTTTTGAATTAATCTTTAAACTCGTCATGGTCAAGAGAGAATAATAAATCTAAAAATGTGTGTAATGGAAAATGACTCATGCAGCAATTGGTGTTTTAATTTGCCCAAATCATTATGAAAAGTAAAGAAAAATTAGTAAAATCAAAAGGCACAAAGCACAAATCAAAAACATGTTCCAATGGTTAAAGACTATGAATAGAGCTACTAGCCACTTGAATAAGTGACCAACTGAGTAACAGAGTGATGTAAGCACGACCAACAACACCAAAAATGATGAGCTAGCATTGCCTCAAGGACCAATTACAAGGCTGAGATCCAAGAGGTTGAAGGAAGCACTTCAAGGATTCATGAAGGAATATGTTGAAGCTTTGCAAGTTCATTTTGAAGTTGAAGAACAATCTGGCCATTCCAAGTCAATTAGGCCAAATGTGTCCTTATTGACAATTCAAATTTTGTATTTATAGTGTGTAGTCATTTAGTAGTTAGTAGTTAACCAGTAGTGGGTAGTTATTTGGTAGTGGGTAGTTATCTAGTAGTGGATAGTGGCATAGATCATGGGTCCATGCATAGTTGTGGGAAGTGGCAAAGATCATGGGTCCATGTATAGTAGTGGGAAGTGGCAAAGATCATGGGTCTTAATTTAGGCTATATAAAGCATCTCTTTTTCTATTGTACAGACAGATTATCAATTATTCAATACAATTGCTTTATGTAATTCTTCTTTGAGAGCTTAAGAGAGATCTTGGTTCTTGACATTGCATCACGAATAAGGTTTGATACTAACTTGTATGTTTCTTATTCTTGTTGCTCTTGAAATCAATCCATTATAAGTGTTCTTAATTGCATGTTAATTAAGGGTGCTTTAGATTGGGGAATTATTTTCTGAATTAAGTTCTTTTTACTAGGGTATGTGTCGTTTCAGTCTCTAATAGGCTGGGGTTCCGCATCAATTGGTATCAGAGCCTGGTTTAGTAATAATTTCTTAACTATCCTTTGCGTCTTTGCATTCAATTTTGTCCATTATTGGCTGAATATATCACTTTGGAAATCTGGTTTGGGATACCTATTAGAGCCCAATACATTGTTTGGTTGTTGTTCAAATCAAATTTTACCCTAAATTCTTGTTTAGGCTGAATTACTATCTTTAGTGATTTGGTTTATGCTTTCTGCCCTAATTCATATGTTGTTATTCTAATACTCTTAGAATAGTATTTCCAGTGTTTTACTTCTGTCCATATAAAAAAAAAAATCAAAACAAGAAGAAAAACAAAAAGGAAAAGAAAAAAGAATTTCTGCCACTTTGGTTCATTTGTTCAAACTTCATTCTGATTGATATCTACTAATATAAATCATATTTCATATACCTTGAACATATTTCTGGGCTTGGAATTCGAAATACATGTGTGGGGTAGGTTTAGGACAAATTTGGGTAGTATTTTCACAAAACAGTTGTACTTAATACTTGCTGTTTTAAGTGTCTATTTTGTTTGCTTGCTTTGAATTAATTTTGTTGAGTCAATATTAATATCAGTTAACCTAGGATTGCATGCTTAGGGAAAACTTCGTGTTAAGCACATCCGTCTTGTCAATTTTTGATTCTTAGTTTGTCAATTTGGTGTCTTTCTGTCTATTGGTTCCTTACATTAAGTTTGACAAATTGCACATTGTTGAACATCTAATTACACTTAGTACACAAAATTTAACTTTTGTGTGCTAAATCAATCTATTTGTTCATTTTGGTCAGTTTGCATCTAGTGTTGTTTTCTATCTTTTCTTCTTAGGTCTTTCCTTACTTTCCTTATTATTTGAATCATACAAGCTTGGCTTATTGAGTCTTTATTCTGAAGTGCACTTTTGAGATACCAAGTGAGTGCTTGAAAATTAAACACGTGAATTGAGAGAATTGTGAATTTTTTTCTATAATGTCTGGGCATAATACTGGTGATACTTCTGACCCTACATTTGATCTTAAAGATATATATAAAGCTTTCATGGATAGCTTTCAGAAGCTAAATTCGAGAATGGATAACCTTGAGGACAACCTTAGATCTTCAAAGGGCAAGTCCATTCAGATGGATGATGATACACACGATCCATCCTATGAAGAGGAAAATGAGGCACAATCAGCCCCTGTCCGAGCCAGAAGGTTCAATGATCGTGTACCATATGTAGATAACAATATGAACTCCATAAAGATGAAGATTCCAAGCTTCAATGGTAAGGCTGATGTTGATGCCTATTTAGAGTGGGAGCGTAAAGTGGAGATGGTTTTTAACTGTCAAAACTATTCCGATGATAAAAAGGTAAAACTTGCTGCCCTTGAGTTTTCAGATTATGCACTAATATGGTGGGATGAGCTTGTGAAATCTAGGAGAAGGAATGGAGAGTTATCCATTGCTAGTTGGGATGAGATGAAGCGAATAATGAGGAAGAAATATGTGCATACTTATTACCATAGAGATCTCCATCATCAGTTGCAAAGACTAATCCAAGGATCAAAATCTGTTGATGAGTATTATAAGGAGATGGAGTTGCTCCTGATCAAAGCAAACATAGTGGAGGAGGAAGACCAGACTATGGCTCGTTTCTTTGGTGGTCTAAACAAGGAGATTACTGATGTGGTTGATTTGCAACCATATGTTGATTTGGAAGACTTGGTGAACATTGCCATTAAGGTGGAAAGACAAAGAGGCCGAAATAGATGGGGGAGCAACAGGTCTGCTCCAAACTCCAATAGCAAATGGGGTTCCAAATGGAACACCAAGGCTGATCCTAAAAGGTTTGAAAAGTCTTCAACTCAAAAAGGCATGTTACCTTCCAAAGAAATATCCAACTCTCATGGTAAAAATGAATCAGCCCCTAAATCTAATAGGACTAGAGATATTCAGTGCTTTAAATGTAAAGAGCGTGGGCATTATGCCAATGAGTGTGCTAATAAACGTGCTATGATAGTGAGGGGAGATGAGATAGTCTCCGAAAGTGATTCTGATTCTGATGAAGTACCACCTTTAGAAGATTGTTCTGATGTAGAGATAGAAGAGTATCCTGTTCAGGGAGAGTCCTTAGTGATATTGTGTACTTTAAATGTTTCTATTAAAGAAGAGGGACTTGAACAGCGTGAAAATATCTTTCACACTCGTTGTTTGGTAGGTGGTAAAGTCTGTAGCATGATAATAGATTCGGGTAGTAAAGTTAATTGTGCTAGTACTATTTTAGTTGATAAATTAGGACTAGAAACTATTAAACACCCTAATCCTTACAGACTTCAGTGGTTGAATGATAGCGGCGAGGCAAAGGTAACCAAGCAATGTAAAGTGCCATTTTCTATTGGCAAATATGTAGATGAGGTTACTTGTGATATTGTACCCATGCAGGCTGGACATATTTTATTGGGTAGACCATGGCAATTTGATAGGCGTGTCATTCATGATGGGTATAGTAATAGGTTTTCTTTTACGTTCCTCGGTGTAAAACATATACTTGTACCATTATCTCCTAAAGATGTATATGCAGATCAAGTGAAATTACAACAATCTGCTAAATTGGGTAAGGGAGGTGAGACAAGTAAAAAGAATGAGGGAAAAGAGGCCATCAGTAAAATGAAAGTTTCGAATGGCCCAAAGGAGAGTGACTGCACGGGAAAGGATAAAAATGAGAGATGTGCAGGAGAGAAAACGTTAGTGAGTGTGGAGGTAAAAGGAGAGCTGAGTGAGAAGAGTGAAGAATTCAGCAAGTCTTCCTTTTATTGTAAAGAGAGAGAGCTGAAGAAAGCATACTTAGGGAAGAGAGCTTTGATTATATTGCGTTTTAGTTCCAATTTTATGATTGAGACTAACCCTACTGTTGAATTGCCTAGTTCTTTTTCTAAGTTATTGCAGGAGTTTGCGGATGTATTTCCTGAGTATGTGCCATCTGGGTTGCCACCCATTAGGAGAATAGAACATCAAATCGATTTTGTTCCTGGAGCTCAGATTCCAAACCGTCCAGCTTACCGTAGCAATCCTGAGGAGATGAAGGAATTGCAAAAGCAAGTTGATGAGTTGCTAGCTAAGGGACATATCAGGGAGAGCCTTAGTCCATGCGCAGTACCTGTTTTGTTGGTTCCAAAGAAAGATGGAACAATGCGCATGTGTGTTGATTGTCGTGCGATCAACAAAATCACTGTAAAGTATCGCCATCCTATTCCTAGATTAGATGATATGCTTGAAGAATTATGTGGTGTTGTTTTCTTTACAAAAATTGATTTGAAAAGCGGTTATCATCAAATTATGATGAAGTTAGGTGATGAGTGGAAAACTGCCTTTAAGACAAAATATGGTTTATATGAATGGTTAATCATGCCTTTTGGCTTAACTAATGCACCTAGCACATTTATGAGATTGATGAACCATGTTTTGCGTGATTACCTAGGTAAGTTTGTGGTTGTGTATTTTGATGATATATTGATTTATAGCCGAAACATGGATGACCACATTAGGCATGTTGAACTTGTTTTACAGAAGTTGCGTGAACATGAACTGCATGCTAATCTTAAGAAATGCACATTTTGTACTGATAGTGTCATATTCCTAGGATTTATTATTAGTTCACGTGGAGTTGAGGTAGATACTGAAAAGGTTAAGGCTATCCAAGAATGGCCTACACCTAAGAATGCTAATGAGGTGAGATCCTTTCATGGATTAGCAAGCTTCTATAGGAGGTTTGTTAGAGATTTCAGCACTATTGCTGCACCTCTAAATGAGATTATTAAAAAGGCTGTTGGGTTTAAGTGGGGTAAAGAACAGGAACTTGCATTTAATACATTGAAAGAAAAACTTACTACCGCTCCTGTTTTAAGGTTACCTGATTTTTCTAAAACCTTTGAAATTGAATGTGATGCTTCTGGGATTGGTATCGGTGCTATTCTTATGCAGGAAGGCCGACCCATAGCATATTTTAGTGAGAAGTTAGGTGGCGCACAATTGAACTATTCCACCTATGACAAAGAGTTCTATGCACTGATTAGGGCTCTTGAAGTTTGGGAACACTACTTGCTGCCTAATGAGTTTGTGATTCATACCGACCATCAGTCTCTCAAACACTTGAAGGGACAAGGAAAGTTGAACAAGCAGCATGGTAAGTGGGTTGAATATCTCAAAATCTTTCCTTATGTGATTAAATACAAGCAAGGTAAAAAGAATGTGATTGCCGATGCATTATCTAGACGTTATGCATTGACATCCATGCTTAGTTCTAAGTTGTTAGGATTTGAGCATTTGAAAGATATGTATGAGAATGATACTGATTTTTCTGATGTATTTAAGGCATGTGAACATGGGGCATTTAAAAAGTTTTATTTGCATGATGGGTTTCTTTTTAGGGGGAAACAAATATGCATACCTAATTGTTCAGTGCGTGAGTTGCTTGTTAGAGAATCACATTCAGGAGGATTAATGGGACATTTTGGTGTGCAAAAGACTTTAGACATGTTGAATGAACACTTTTATTGGCCTAACATGCGAAAATATGTAGAGAAAATTTGTGCTCAATGCTTTGCATGTAAACATGCTAAATCTAAGTCCTTGCCACATGGGTTGTATACTCCTTTGCCTGTACCTACTGAACCTTGGACTGATATATCTATGGATTTTGTGATAGGTTTACCTAGGACAAAAAGAGGTAGAGATTCAGTGTTTGTTGTTGTAGATCGCTTTAGCAAGATGGCACATTTTATTCCATGTCATAAAACTGATGATGCAACGAACATAGCTGATTTGTTTTTCAGGGAAGTAGTCTGTTTGCATGGTATACCTAGGACTATTGTTTCTGATAGGGATTCTAAGTTCCTTAGTCATTTCTGGCGTGTTTTGTGGGGGAAATTGGGTACTAAACTTTTATTTTCTACTACTTGTCATCCACAAACAGATGGCCAAACTAAAGTTGTTAATAGGACTTTAGGAACTATGCTTCGTGCTATTGTGGGTAGGAACTTGAAAACTTGGGAAGAATATTTGCCATATGTTGAATTTGCTTATAATCGAGCAGTCCATTCTTTTACTGGTTATTCACCTTTTGAGGTTGTGTATGGTTTTAATCCATTAACTGTACTAGATTTAATGCCTTTACCTTTGAACGAGCTGTCTAATTTAGATGGAAAAGCGAAGGCTGAAATGGTTAAATCAATACACGTGAAAGCGCGAGAGCATATTGAGAAGCGTAACAGCATATATGAGAAACAGGCCAATAAGGGTCGCAAGAAAGTTATCTTCAAACCAGGTGATTGGGTTTGGATCCATATGCGAAAGGAAAGGTTTCCAACTCAAAGGAAATCAAAACTCGATGTACGAGGGGATGGACCATATCAAGTGCTGAAATGGATCAATGACAATGCATACATAATTGATCTGCCAGGTGAGTTTGGTGTAAGTGCTACCTTTAATGTTTCTGATTTGTCTCCTTTTGATTTTGGTACAGATTCGAGGACGAATCCTTTTCAAGAGGGAGGGGATGATGTAAGCACGACCAACAACACCAAAAATGATAAGCTAGCATTGCCTCAAGGACCAATTACAAGGCTGAGATCCAAGAGGTTGAAGGAAGCACTTCAAGGATTCATGAAGGAATATGTTGAAGCTTTGCAAGTTCATTTTGAAGTTGAAGAATAATCTGGCCATTCCAAGTCAATTAGGCCAAATGTGTCCTTATTGACAATTCAAATTTTGTATTTATAGTGGGTAGTCATTTAGTAGTTAGTAGTTAACCAGTAGTGGGTAGTTATTTGGTAGTGGGTAGTTATCTAGTAGTGGATAGTGGCATAGATCATGGGTCCATGCATAGTTGTGGGAAGTGGCAAAGATCATGGGTCCATGTATAGTAGTGGGAAGTGGCAAAGATCATGGGTCTTAATTTAGGCTATATAAAGCATCTCTTTTTCTATTGTACAAACAGATTATCAATTATTCAATACAATTGCTTTATGCAATTCTTCTTTGAGAGCTTAAGAGAGATCTTGGTTCTTGACATTGCATCACGAATAAGGTTTGATACTAACTTGTATGTTTCTTATTCTTGCTGCTCTTGAAATCAATTCATTATAAGTGTTCTTAATTGCATGTTAATTAAGGGTGCTTTAGATTGGGGAATTATTTTCTGAATTAAGTTCTTTTTACTAGGGTATGTGTCGTTTCAGTCTCTAATAGGCTGGGGTTCCGCATCACAGAGGGTGGGTATCACAAATATGCACCTTCGCATAAAAAGGTTGATGACTTTTTCAAGTAAGAATAAAAGTGCATAAAGCTGAAAAAGTGCTAAAATGGAAGGGCAGATCACTCCAAAAGCTGTATAGTCAAACTAAACAAATTTGTGAATGAATAAACAAACTCTCTCTCTCTCTTGACGAAGGCAACTCTCAACCACGATGGGTAAAAGAAAATAAAAAAAAGGAGGAGTAACCTTAGTGCATGTACATTACACTGCAATACTTCAAATTAGGAGTCTAAGGTAGTAAATTAAGTGGAAAATAGGATCAAGAAGAAAATGGAGCTTGATTGACTAAGTTGTTTATTGCTTGAGGACAAACAAGAAGTTAGGTGTGGGGGTATTTGATCAAGCATAAATTAGGCGCATTTTTCCTATTATTATTGATGCTAAATTATATATTTTCTAACCAATTTTCTGATTTTAATTATATTTTGCAGAAAATGATGAAAAATAAAGATTTGATAAAAAAAAAAAAGGCCTAAAAAGCATAAAGAATGATTTAGCTAGAGCAATTTGGACAAATCACCCACAGAATGACCAAAAAGGCTGCACAAAGTAAATGAAAGCATGAAGCTGAACTCCAAGTTTTGATGTGCCTAGAATTGATTTGTCCAAATCACGGGGCAAATCGACAGTATCACGCAGACTCATAGAAATGCCCAAGCCTATGACCAACGATTTGCCCAAATCACTGGGCAAATCAATTGATGACCAGTACAGCACACAGACCTACGACAGATGACTTGCCT
This sequence comes from Manihot esculenta, assembly GCF_001659605.2. NCBI lineage: Eukaryota > Viridiplantae > Streptophyta > Magnoliopsida > Malpighiales > Euphorbiaceae > Manihot > Manihot esculenta. Next base: position 16,259,795 of record NC_035177.2, read on the forward strand.
CAAGACGATTTGCCCAAATCACTGGGCAAATTGATGGACGCGGATAGAAAATGAGTAGAAAAGCTGAAAACTCAAAATTCAAAAATCAAAAGTCCAAATCCATCTCAAACACGCCAAGAATTCATCTGAAAATCATCAAACTCTCAACAAAAAGAATTTCTTCACTCAAGAAATTCCATTCATGAAGAAACAAAATCAAGGAAGGAATCAAAAACCAAATTAAAAAAGGAATTCCATCATACAAGGGGTTGGTCTAGGGTTTTTTGTTCATCTATAAAATGACAGCAACTAGGCAGCCATAAGGATCATCAAGATCGTCCAGAACCCTCGATCTAACGCATAGCCAATTCGACTCAACCACTTTCTCATCTTCTTCTCTTTTGTTTCTTCTTTGTAAAAGCCATAAGTGGATGAAAACTCACATCTAGTTGAAGTTGGGAGAAATTTTAGTTTCCATATGAATTGGGAGCTTTAAACTCCATTGTTAATCTTTTGTTCTTCAATATTTATGCAATTTATTCTTCATATTATTATTGCTTTGTTATTTGGATCAATAGGGCCCGTTGTTCTTGGTTTCAAAGTAGTATATTATTAATTTGAATGCTTGAAGTTTGTAATTACTTAGATTATTCAAACACAAGTAACAATTAGTGTAACAACTAAGAAGGTGCATAATCTAACTCAAATTCACCATGCAATTGGTTAGTTAGAATTAGATCTCTCTATTACTTTAAGCAGTTGACAGTTGAAAAGTAGTATAAAAAACCCCAAGGACGATCTTTGGGTGACTTGTTAGCTAGTGATTGATTAGTGAACATTTTCTAATTGATCTAAACCTAAGGAGAGATTTGGTTGTGTGGAGCGTCTTCCACAACCAAAACTAATTTATTGAAATGAATAAAAGAATTCAAGTATCGATAATCAATTCCCAAACTAAAATGAATCTTATACTTCAACTAGAGCTTTTTCTCATTGATTTATTCTTCTTTCAATTATTGCTTTCTTATATTGCTTTGGTTTTAATTTTAGTTCATCATCAAAATCCTCCCTTACTTTACTTTTATTATTGATTTGCCCAAGTCAGTGTTTGGAAAATTATAGTGTCAATTCCTTGTGGATTCGATCCTATTACCACTATTTACAATTCTTAATTGTTGACATTTTAATAGGTTATTTTTGGTGGCTTCAACACCCATCACATGACTTGGCGAAACCCATCTTATGGCCTTGGTTAGTGGGACCAACGCCCAAATAGTCTAGTGGAATTCACGTTATATCCTGGCCCAGTGGAACCCGCCTTGTGGCCTTGTTTAGTGGGACCAGTGTCCAGATTGTCTAGTGAAACCGCCTTGTGAACCAACCTGGCAGAACCTATCTTGTGGCCTTATTTAGTGGGACCAATGCCCAGATGGTCTGGCAGAACTTGCCTTGTGACCTAGCCTAGCTGAACCCGCCTTGTGACTTGGCTTGGCAGAATCCATCTTATGGCCTTATTTTTATGGGGCCAAGGCCCAGATGGTCTGGTGGAGCCCACCTTGTGGCCTGGCCTGATGGAACCCGCCTTTTGGCCTTCTTCTTGTCTTCTTAATCTGTTCGAGGAAGGCAATCCCATCGCTCCTTGTCACTGAAGAACACAATATGAAAAATACCTCGTTAGCTTGTTATTGTTAAAACTTTCTCGGGTTATAGATATTCCAAGAATGGGGGAAAGACTCTACTATCTAGCTTGGCTAGCTTATATGACCTCCAATGAATAACCTTCGAGACCCTAAACGGTCCTTTCTAGGTTTTTCCTTACTTACCAGACTCGACAATGCCACTTATTACATCTATCTTTTTAAGGACTAAATCCCCTACATTGAAAGCATGCAGTTTGACTTTGCTGATGAATATTCTGGACATCCTCTATTGGGTCTATCGGTTCTAGCTTTACATGAGATTCTGGCTTCTTCAGCAAGTCTATGGCCATGGTTACTTTCTTGAGGCTTTTTGTTGGGTGTTCATAACCTTCTTTGGTCAACCTTAGATTGCTCTGGACCACTGCTATTCCCCTTGGAGCTGAAAACTTAAGACGCAAAGCATCCATGTTAATAACGATACCGTGGCAGTTTAGGACTAGACGGCCGAGTATCACATTGTATGCAAATGGAATATCTACCACCGTAAGCTCTGCATACAACTCTCGCCTATACTTTTCATCGCCTAGCTCTAAGAGGAGGTTGATAGTACCTAGTACTGCCACGGTTTTATCTCCTAATCCTACTAAAGGATAGAAAACTCTGACAAGACTATTTTTATCCAAGTCTAACTTTTTAAAAACATTTAAGATGAGAAGGTTAACTGAACTACCTGTATCTACCAATACACACCTTACCTCGTACCTGTTCAAGGGGATCTTAACGACCGATGGGTCATTTTGAAAGAATCCAATTACTTTGTCAGCAGGACCGAACCTTACCACTTGCTTGACCCATGGTTGTTGATCAACTGAGAGGACGTCTTCTGCTACACGCTTTTTTTTCCTTTGCCCTTATTAGGTCCTCCCGTAATGACGTGTACAATTTCATCCATTTCAAGCGATAGAGAGGAGATATTCCTTTTTCCATAGAGAAAAAGAACAAGAGACCGATTTTAATCCAAATGAATAGAGAGGATCCAAGGGATTTCCCGGCAATGGAATTAAATGATATTGTAGAGATTAGATTGATGATGTGGCAGACATAAAGTTGCATTGTGATTGGATAGAACATACAAAGAGGAGAACGTGAGGTGGTGAGCAGTCACTCTGACGCTCAAGTCAGTATATCGAATGATAAAGAGAATGCAACGAATTGTATAGAGTTTGAGTAGTATAAGGGAATAGTGTACATTTTCCTCTATGATTCTTCCCCTTTTATATTGTAAGAAGGTGGAGATAAATATAGTATTTTTCGATAATTCAGTAATGATGTGGTCGGCTGCTGATAGAACATATTTTAGTCCATTTTATCATTATGTTCTTGATGTTTATTTGCATCTTTTCTGCCTAATTTTGTGGTTTTAATCATGTTTTGCAGATATTAGGTGTAAAAAGACAATATGGAGAAAATGCTCGTAAAACTGCCAAAAAGTGCCAAATATGGAAAGTGCCAAAAAAGAAAAGTTTTCAAATAAGGAAAGTTTTCAGAAAATGAAAGTTTTCAAATAAGGAAAGTGTAGAAGCAAAAGCAAATAAGGAAAGCTCAGTCAGAAGATTATTTGAAATTCAAATCGCAGATCTTTCTTTCCTTGTTCAAAGATGTGCACACACTGCAGCAGTCAAATCTTCCTATTTAGGCAGCAAGATTTCATGAAGACGCACTTGCCTCTTCTGCGTTCAACAATCAAAATTCAAACGAAGGCTCTACCTAAAAAGGAAAGACTGGACAGATTCACTTTCCCTTCTGCATTCAATGACCGCGCGCCACCTTCCTTCTGCAATCCATTCCGCGCGCCACTTTCAATCTCAAGAGCAAGCGCACGCCTCTTTCCTTCTAAATAATTTTGGAATGCGAATATTTCCTTTTCAGACTCAACTTGGGCAGCAAGCACCTCTTGGGCAGCAAGGGCAGCATGTAAGGACTAAGGGCAACACTTTCAACTATAAAAAGACACATAAGAAGCCTCCCAATAGCTTTTTCAACACCCCCTTGGAGACACCTACGGGATTGCAAGTGGCCACATCTCTTCTTCTACCTTTCTTCTTTTCTTTTATTTTTGCTTTTTATTTCAGCCATGAGAGGCTGAAACCTTTTATTCTAGTTGAAGATTGATTGAAACTAAAGTTGTTTTATGGATTGTGAGATCTGAACACACATTGTTTGTCTTTTGGTTATTCAATATTCATACAGTTCATGCTTGATTCCATTATTGCTTTGTTATTTTGATCAAATTGGCCACTTGATTATTGATTGCAAGGTAATATATTGTTAGTTTGGATAATTTTAAGTCCGTAATTGCTTGCATTATTCAAACATAAGAACACTTGGTGTGAAAACTAAGAAAATTGTATGATCTAGCAACATCTCATGCGTTTGAGTAGCTAGGATTGGATCTCTCTCTTTCTTCATGCAGTTAACAATTATTTGATGCCTAAGGCCCAAGGACGTTCCTAGGCAATTTGTTAATTAGTAATTAATTAGAGGACATTCCCTAATTGGTTTAATCATAAGGAGAGACATGGTGGTGAGAAGCATTTTCCATCTCCATAACTAATCTATTGAATCAATCAAAAGAACATAAGTTTCAATGATCAATCCCAACAACTGAAGTGGATCCAATTCTTCAACTAGATCTTTCTTATTATTGATTTCTCTTTATTTTTATTATTTGCTTTACTTTATTGCTTTCAGTTTTAGATCAATTAAATCAATTTCAAACCCCCCCATTTTACTTTCAGTTTAGTTGGTTTCAGTTTTATCTCGTTTCAGTTTATTTTGCTTTCAGTTTATTTTGCTTTCAGTTTGTTTCGCTTTCAGTTTATTTTGCTTTCCGTTTATTTCTCTTTCAGTTTATTTCGCTTTCAGTTTATTTTGCTTTCCGTTTATCTCGTTTCAGTTTATTTCTCTTTCAGTTTATTTTTGTTTCATTTAATTCTCTTGGTCTTGATAAGGAAAATAGGTAAGTTCTCAATTCCTTGTGGATTCGATCCTTTCACCACTATCTACAGTTGTAAAATTGTTGATAACCGAAAAGGTTATTTTTTACCGGCTTCGACAACCGCGAGTCAGCTGCTTAATAAGGGATATTGCCAGCTAGTAGGTTGGTGATATCGTGATTACAGGTATAGCGGAGACATGCTGGACTATGCTTGGTAACGGTAACTTTATACCGAGACTCGTCCTATCCAGGGGAGGGCGAGTCTTGATGATAAACCGGGTGTTGAGGTGTCTGGGTCTTCCTTTCCTTTGGCTGGACCACGTTTCTCACTCACTAAATGCTTGCCATGTGACCCTGTCTTATAGTACAGCTCATGGCTTACTTTAGATGATTGTTATGTAGCATCATTATATTTAGTTTTTATATTTTTTTTTCTTTATTTTGATTGCTTAGAAAAAAACATAATTATGTTTTATTATTATTTAAAAATCTTCACCTTGATTTTTTTAGATATAAATTTTATTTAAATTAATTTTAAAATTTATATAAATTTAAATTCTTAATCCTGTTTATAATTTAATTTATTTAATTAATTTTTATTATAATTTAAATAAAATTTACTAAAAAATCATTAAAAAAATTTTAAAAAATTCTTAACATATCACAATAAAATACTTCTTCTGTCTCATAACTTTTGTCAATCTTTTATTTTATTAGTTGTCTCAAAATTATTGTCTACTTTTATTTTTTTACACTATAGTAATATACAAATTGGCCATTATTGATGTTGCTAAGATTAGATTGATGACGTAGCCGGAATGGAGCTATATAGTGATTGGTTAGAACCTGCAAGAAAGAGAATGTGAGACTCAAGTCAGTATCTTGAAAAATAGAAAGAATGTGATAAATTGCTAAGAGTTTTTATATGAGAGAATAGCTTACAAATGCCTTTGTAATCCTTCACTTTGTATATCATAAGAAGGTGGTGATGTATATGAAATTTTCCGATAATCCCGTGATGATGTGGTCGGCTGCTTGATAAAGGATATCGCCGGCTAATAAGTTGGCAATCCCGCAATTATAGGTATAATGGGTATATGCTGGACTGTGCCTATTAACAGTAATTTCGTGCCGAAAATCACTCGTTCGAGAAAAGGGCGAGTCTTAATAATGCACCAGGTGTTATGGTATCTGGATCTTCCTTCCTTTGGGATGGATTGCATTTTCGACTCACCTGATTCTTGTCACGTGGACCTATCTCGTGATGATAGCTCGAGGTTTTCTTTAGGCAATTGTCATGTAGTATCGAAGGTCCCTCCCGCTAGCTTTCAATTCTTTAAATTCAAAGGAGATATCTCTCATCATGGTCGGGGCCACATGGCCCCTTAAGATTGGTTTCTTACTACTCACGTCGTTTCGCTTATCTAGTCTTTCAATGATGAGTGCAATGTTTACCATGCCGCATTTAAAGCCCACTGTCAAAACCGTCCCATAAAAGCCATTCGTCTCCCCCAAGTACTATTTTTGCTCTCTTCAGCAACCTTTTAGAGAAACTTGCTCCACAACAACTTTTTCCCATTTCTGCTCCTTACAGTCTTATCTTTCCTATGGTAAATTTGTTTTTCTTTTTCTTTGAGATGAACAGGAATACTTCTTCTTCCCTTTCTCCTAGTAGGAGTTCTTCCTCTAGCTCCTCCTCTGATGGCGCCACCTGAGCATCGACCTCTATTGTTTCATTGAGAAAGACTCCAGAAGATGAGGGTGGATTGATTAATGATACACCATCTGTCATCTTGGAGCATGATGTAGACCATTTATATGATGCTTATCACATTCCTCGAGAGTCTTTAAGAGTCTTGGCCCCATCCCTCCTTGTTTGTGCTAATGACTTGATCCCTGCAAAGGATACTATCATCGTCTTTGAAGAGCAGTTGAAGGTGGCCTTCTGATTCCCCCTAGACCCTTTTTTTGCAGAGGTCCTTCGATTTCACAAGCTTTCGGTTGCCCAACTTCATCCTAATAGCTGGAGAATTCTAGTGGCTTTTCAGTTTGTGTGCCTTAACAATCACATTGAACCAAATGTAGCGCTTTTCTCCTAGTTATACCAGCTGGGTACCCACAAAAATGAAGAGTTTTAGTACTTCAGTAGTTGAAAGTATTTGAACATGTTTGACTGGATGCCTTCCTCTTTAAAGTGATGGAAGAATAAATTTTTGTCCTTCATCACCGAACGCCAGGGGATTTTGGGCGTTTTCAAACAAGCTAGCATTATTGGGTGGAGTTGAAGAAGGATGGGATCCGTCCGAGGAGAGAGGAAGACGAAGCTTTAGCCTTTCTCCTAATGATAACTAAGTCCCTAAAGAAAATTGACATCACCCAGGCGGTGAGGAATGCCATTTTGTCTTGGAAGAGTCATCTGCAGGCAAACCAGACCTGAGGCCCTCACTTGCCTAACCTTTCCAGCCTTTGCGAAGGCACTTTCCTAGCTTGAGATCAGGGTACTTCTCTTTCCATCTTTTTTTATTTTTTGAACTGCCTTTCTTACTTACTTTTCCTTTTGCTTACAGATATGGCTAAGTCAAGCAAATTTGTTGAGGCGGCAAGTGTTGCTCTCAAAGGAAAGGTTGTCGACGGGGTTACTAGTCCCCCTGCTAAGCGCACTCGACCTGCAAAAAAGGTGATCATGCTTCCTCCTCCCCCACCCCCGCCTACGACTGAGGAGTCAGCCCCCTTTCAGACTGAATCTTTAGCCCTGGGTGCTTCTCCTTCTGCTTCTGCCCCAGCTTCTGAGCTCTCTGTTCTGGCAAAGAGTCCTCCTTCGCCCTATAGGCAAAAGCAACGACTCACTCACTGAATTGGACTATATGGTAAAGGGTGCTTATTACCTGAGGATCTGTGAGGTTTAGGGAAGTCCTAAAGACATGGTTATTTAGCATCTTAGGGATGGAAGTAGGTGTGAAGTTAGGGTTAAGCAAAAAATGGAGCCTTGACTCATTGGGTATCAGGGCAGTAGGAAGATCATTGCCAGTGCCTTGAGACAAGTTCCCTTTACCCTGGCTCACTTGGTTCGAGGCCGATGACTGTTCGGTTGTTAAAACCGGTCAAAAATAACATTTTTGGTTATCAACAATTTTACAACTGTAGATAGTGGCAAAAGGATCGAATCCACAGGGAATTGATACTTACCTATTTTCCTTATCAAGACCAAGTAAATAAACTGAAAGTAAAATAAAAGGGGGGTTTTGAGATTGATGAATTAATCTAGAATCAAAAGCAACAAAGTAACACGAATAATAAAGTAAAGAAGATTCAAATATGAGAAAGGCTCTACTTGAAAAATTGGATCCACTTCAGTTATTGGGATTGATCATTTACACAAAGATTCCTTTATTTGATTCAATAAATTAGTTATGGAGATGGAATACGCTTCTCATGACCATATCCCTCCTTAAGCATAAATCAATTAGGAAACGTCCTCTAATTAATTACTAATCAACAAGCTGCCAAGGAACGTCCTTGGACCTTTGGCAGCTAACAACTTTCAATTGCATTAAGAAATAGAGAGACCTAATTCTAGCTACCCAAACGTATGGTGATATTGCTAGATCATGCAATTTACTTAGTTTTTATATCAAGAGTTACTTGTGTTTGAATAATTCAAGCAATTACGGACTTAAAACTATCCAAACTAATAAATTATTACTTTGCAATCGAGAATCAATGGGCCCTATTGATCTAAACAACAAAGCAACAATAGAATTAAGCATGAAATTGCATAAATATTGATAAACAAAATATAAACAATATATGTTCAGATCTTCCAATCCATAAAACAACCAAAGTTTCACCTAATCTTCAACTAGAAAAAGAGGTTTCAGCCACTCATGGCTGAAACAAAACACAAAAATAAAAGAAAGAGAAGAGGAAGAGGAACCGGCCGGCGGCTTGGAGAAGGAGGTGGCTTGCAATCCGAAGGTGGAAAGAAGAGGTTCTCTTGCTTGTTTGTGATCCTTTTATAGCTGAAAGTGTTGCCCTAAGTTTCCTTGTTGAGATGGAGCCTTCTTTTGAATTTTAAATTTTGAATGTCCTCTTTTGAATTTTGAATTTTGAATTTTGAATGTTCTCTTTTGAATTTTGAATTTTGAATTCTTGGAAGGCAAGGGCATCTTCTTGAGATTTGGCTTCCTTAATAAGGGAAAGACTTCTTGAAGATTTGAAATTTGAATTTCAAATTACTCTGCTGTCTGTACTTTCCTTATTTATCTTCACTTCAACTGCAACTTGGCTTGGGCAAACAACTTGTTCTCTTTCATCCTCTTTTAAGCAGTTTTAAGAGCATTTTTACCAAATTACCTCTTTGCATCGTTTTCTGCAAAATAAGATCAAACCCATAGAATTAGGCAGAAAATGTGTAAATTAACATTAATAACAACATGATAAATGGATCTAAATCTGATCTGATCAGCCGACCTCCTCCTTGAGCCAGAAGAAGTGCCCCTCTTCTGAGAAGGGGCCAGATTGGCCTCCTTCACCAGCTTTCTCCTCTTTGTAGGAGCAATGGGAGGGTCAATGGATGATGCCATAGCCTGCCTAGAGTTTTTCCTCCTCAAACTCCTCTTCAGTAGCAGAAGAATGGAATGGGGTGGCCACCCTAACAATAAGGACCTCGGAACAATCCCCTTGCCTTGAGAACCCACCATAAGGTGCATAATGACTTCTAAATGCTCAACCTCAACCACGGCTAACTCTAGAGTTGCAATAGTAGGACCAAGAGGAGGCAAGGACCTAGTGGGCTTTGGCTTATTTTCAAGTGGCTCCATCACCACCTTTATGGCTTTTTGGATGCAAAAGGCTTCGATGGCTTGCCTTACTGTGTCCGTGTTGAACAAAAAATTTTGAGGCATGGGACCTTGTCCATTGAGACTATAGAAACTGAAAAATAAGAAATTCATAAGTATTTAAACACAAATATTAACAAAAGGAAATAAAATATTACAAATAGGAATGCATAATACCCGCAAAATAACACTCTTCCCCAAGTTTGATGCGCATACACTTAAAAATATCATATCTGAAGGGAAGAAAGGTTATTCAGGCGAAATATAGTCACTCCCACTCAGTGAGTAGTGGAAAGCTATTGCTGAAGGCATGTAAGATTACCGTCCTAACTCTAGATTCTAGTCATGATTCCTTCTGGTCTCGGCAGAGGCAAAGTGTTCGATCTAGTGCCTTATGAAATCCTTATAGTTGAATATAGTCGATACAGTCCAACCATAAAAGTTTAGAAATTCATTATTTGCCTTGAGGAGCTTAAAAAAAAACAGTAATAAGCTCATATAAGAAGTAAAACTCTACTTACGGGAAAACGGTAAAGGAGTCATGGGGAAGAAAAGCATGTACCTTTGACTTAGAGACTTTGAGAAAAGAAATGGAAAGGAAAATGAAAGAAAATGAATAACAAAATTGCAGCAGATCAAAACAGTAAAATGAGAAAAATTAATGAAGGGGGAATTTATAGTCACGGTTAAGAATGATGAACATTTAAGTTGTTTTTTGAGAATCCGCAACAACGATGGTGAAAAATATCCTTCCTAATCATTGCTAGTATTTATGACGTCTCTTCAGAACTCTCCAAATAACTGATGCACGCTTTTTTTGAAACCTGCACAACAAACTATACACATTATTTAATGAAATTAATTCATTTTTTCAAAAGTTATAAATAATTCTTGAAAAAAGTGAAAAGGCATTTCATAACCCTTAAAATATAAGCAATTTTAGGATTGAGACACTTGGATACCCCATGTGAACAAGACTTTAGGGACAACCATGATGTTAAGAAAGCAGAGTGTCCAGCCGGCTAAGGTCATGGACTAGTTAATCCTTGGAAGAATCCGAATCTAAAGAGAGTTATCGACTTATTCTGGTCAGGTTTAGATGATCGAAATTTTAAAAGGTCTGAAATTGAAGAGTCCTAATTTATTCTTTTAAATAATTAATTAAGATATTAAATGCGCTTACAATATCAATTTTGATATAAATTCTGATATAACATGCTAAAGATAATAGAAATTCAGGTGATTGAGCATTAAATAAACCAATTATTCACCATAGTAAATATTTGACAAGTTTGTAAAGTGATACTCTACTCCCTCTGAAGTGACATAATAAAGATATATCTCACATTGGCTAAAGTGTAAATATCCCTTTCTACCTTAAGAGGAGATGAAATTTTCTTTTTAGAAGACTGATCTATTGACTCTCCTTACTACCACAGTGCCAAAAGTATGCTTCCGATTCCATTAATACTCCCTTAACCAAGCCAAACTCATTTTACTTTACATCTATACGCGTGTCTGCATTCTGTGCTATCTTGGACCTCATAATCATCCCTCATAGAGCTCAAGTCATACCATAGCTTATATTTAGACATCACACGTGATTAAAAAGACTAATTTGATTTAAGAATGTGAATGAACATATATTTATAATAATAATATTGATAAATGAAATTAAAAGGTAAAAAACTCTTTTTAATTTAATTTAATTTAATTTAATTATACAATTTAATCAAATAATATTAATTTAGACAGCATAATTATTATAAGCATAAATCGTTATATATGTTGACATATAAATTTATATATTTAAAATAGAATTGCTTTAATAGGCAAATTTGAGAAAAAAATATTTCTATGAAGAAGAGTTGAAACAACTATTTCCCCAGTAAGAATTAAGGACAATATAGTTAATTAATAAGAAATAGTGGAAGTCTAAAACTCCATTTGCTTGCAAAAAATAATTTATTTTTAAAATTATTTTTTATGAAAAATATTTTATATAGAAAATATTTTTTAATAAAATAATTTATTTTATATTTTATATTTTTTAATTAAAAATAAAATATATAAATAAATTATATATTAGTATTAATAAAATTTTTAAAGTGTAGAAAATAATTTTTTTTAAATAGGAAGTGATTTTTTAAAAATGACTTAATTTTTTTTTTGTCAAACAAATATTTTTAATTGCACAAATTGTATTGAATATCTTATATATTAAAAAATATATATAATATTTTTAAAAAAATATATATATTTTTTAAAATAAACAAAGCCTAAATTAATATTTAAGCAAGCGATTTGAATAAAGAAGGTTGTCTGATTTAAATCAGGAATATAAATCATGACTTATCAAAAATTATATGTATGATTATTACCAATTAAAGCCAGCTAAATCAATATTATTAATATCAATTATTTTTGCTAAATAAAGAATACTCGTGAATTACACGACTTGGAAGCTAGTCATTAATGAACTTAGATGTGAATGTGTGCATTTTACATGTATTTTTGAAAAGATAATGCACGCATAAGAAATTGTAACAGCATTAAATTAAAATTTTACGATGGTTTTAATAAAATTCTTTGTTAATATATACATTCACATATATTCAATTGATGTGAAATTTCAAAAAATAAATCTACGTCGTATGCTCTCAAATTTAAAACTCCTACTAGAGTACACACTGCAATAAATTTTATTAAGAAAAAGGTTTAAAACATAATTTAAAATTAGTAATGATTGAATTTTTTTTTTTAAATTATCTCTTTTAGATTATGTTAAAATATTAATTTAAGTTGTTGGATAGAATGATACTGTAAAATTTTTATCGAATCTAATAATTTAACTTAATATTAGAGTATAAATAAATTTAAATAGTTATATATAGTATATTAGTTAATATTTATAGTTGATTTACTTATAACTTTATATACATATTTTGAAAAGTCGAAAACTCATTTTTTGATATATATTTTTTTTGTAAATAAGTGCAATTTTTTTTGTGTAGTTTTGATATATTTTTTTTTTTTGTGAATAAGTGCAATTTTTTGTGTAGTTATTAAATATTATGTGACACCAACTTTGAAAATAAAATATTATGATTTTTTTCTATTTGAAAAAGTAATCATGTTAATCGATCTAATAAATTCAAAATGATTAAATTTATTAAACAAGACATAAATTGTAGTCAAAAATTAAATTGAATTTAACTATTTTTATTTAATTAGATTAATTATTATTAAGGTGGATATTTGATAAGTATGATTAATTTTTCAAGTGGAAAGATTCATAATTCTTAATTAATTTAATTGATATAATGTCACCACAATACTTGCATTTTATAACAATGTAAAAATTTCATTTATCAATAAAAAATGTAAAAAAAAAAAATAGAACTCTTAAAATTATGTTTTCTAAATTTACAAGTAAATTAAAACAAAATTAAAAATTAAATAAAATTAAAAAACTGATTTTAGGTATATATTTATTAAGAAAAATGTTTACAGTATAATTGTATTAAAATATTAATTATTCCTTATAATTGTATTATTCCTTATAATTGTATTAAAATATTAATTTAAAATATTGATTAAAATATAGAGTATATTAGTTAACTTTTATAATTTGATAATTATAATATTAATTTAAAATATTGACTAAAATATTGAGTATATTAGTTAATTTTTATAATTTGGATATATTTATTAAAATATAAATGATTCATAGTTTTTTTTCAATTATCTCTATATTTTGTATTTAATTAGAAATATATCAATTTTTATTAATAAATTTAATATTAATTTTTTTCATTATTAAAATATATATAGAATATATATTTTTAAAGGTTATAATATTAAAATATAGAGTATATTAGTTAAGTTTTATAATTTAGATACATCAATTAAAACATCAATGGTTCATAATTTTTTTGCCATTATCTCTATACTCTATATTTAATTAGATATATATTACTTTTTATTAATAAATTTTAGGGTATAATTATAAAAAATTACCCAGCGATTTAGTGTTCTTTTAAATAAAATATTTTAATTTAATTTATAACAAAAGGAGTTACGCGGTTTCACTTCATTTACAAAGTAAATCTTTTTTATTTAACACCATTAATAAATGCTAATGTGAAATTTAAAAGTTATTTAAAAATAATTTTGATCTGCTCGGCTGGAGGAAGAAGCACTAAAAATATCTAAGGAGCAGGAGGATGCCAAGCAAAAATTAGACAAGGTTCGTGCTGACTTGCGATCTTCTAAAGCCGCAAGGAGTCGGCTTAAGCACGAGGCTCGCAATCTCTCAGTCTAATGCAAAGAGTATGAGAAGAAGATCATGGAGGTTTGTGAGGGTGCTGAGGTGGTTACCAGGGATTAGTTTAAAAGATATTTGAAATCAAATGAGTTCAAGGCAAAGGTCTTCAAGTAGTCTAGGCGTTTTTACTCCACCGAATTTAATGACGGTATTCGTACTGCTTGCGAGGCTCTGATCATCCCACTAAGCACCCTTTGTGTGCTCGAGTATGATTCTAAAAGTGAAGAAGTTTAGTATGGTCCGAGCAATCGAGCCCTACTAAAGACGCATCCTCCTGCTCTTCAAGGTTCTCTGGCTCGCTTTACAGCTGAGTTTGATCAAGGGAGCAGTCAGGCCAGTGCAAACCCTTCTATTCTTGAAGCTGCAAATGCCCCTATTGATCCTCCTCCAAGTGCCGATGTTTTAGTAAACCTGATTATCATACTGCCTAAGCTTCCATTGCTGCTATTGGAGTTGAGTTTAACTTGTCAGTGACCTTTCTTCTTCTGGTGAAGCCTAAAATTAAATTTCTTTGTAAATATTTTAGTATTCATAGTTTCTTAGCAGACTATTTGGCCTTGTTCCTTGTAATCCAAATCTTTTTAATTTTTTTATTGTTAACAATAATTTGCTTCTTCATGTATTGTTTTTTTTTTTTCTTTATGCCTAATAGTTAATTTTGACTTTGTTTATAGCTTGCTGATTTTTAATTGCTCTTTTTCGATGGTTGACATTTGTCTCTTATGACTTTGATTTATAATTAATGACTTTTGCTTGATGATTATAGAATTTTCTTTCAATATTATGCTAAATCTATTTAAGTATGCTTAAATCCTGTCATTTATATGAAACCTTAGCTATCTTAGAGAAGCAAGACATTTCTGTCTCGATTTAGCCTTGATGGCCTACTAGAGCTTTGAGCCTAAGGAATCATAGAAATGAACAAATTCTAATCAGAGTAATGAAGTTTGAAGGCAACTAAGCTTACGTTAAATAATTTATTTATCTTTATTTCCCTTTCAAGTTTTATTCGTATCTAGACTAGGTACTTTTGATTTTACTATAGCCTACTGAGTTTTTACCTTTAGTTGTTAATAAGTTACTTTAGTCTCGAGTTGCCATTTTAGGCCTTCAATTAATACTTTACCTTAGTTTTCCTCCAAACTTACTTTAGCCCTGAGCCTACTCTAGCTCTAGGCCACTATCTGGGCTTTTTAACCTTAAGTCATTGTCCAAACTCTTTAGCTCTGAGTCATCATCTGAGCTCTTTAGCTAAATGATGTCTAATGTCTGACCACTTAACTAAACGATGAAGATTTATGTTCAGAGGCTATTTTTCACCGTAGTTTTTGGCTATTTTTCACCGTAGTTTTTTTGTGCTATTATTTACTAATTAGATAATGTAGATTTGTACCCTTAGGCTATCTTGTATTATAGTTCCTTTTTGCTTCCTTTTCTTTTAGCAAAAAGAATATACCAATAAGTTTATTGTGAGAATGCTATTGAGATTTCATTCATGGAATTCATATAAATTTATACATAGTACCTCTTGAGGTGTTGTATATTACAAGCGCATGGTTCTTTTTTTCCATAGAGGTCTTCCAGGTGGAATGCCTCGAGCTTGATAACCTTAATAATTTTGAAGGGCCCTTCTTAGGTCGGAACGAGCTTTTCTTGGCCTCCTCTTCTGCCCATGGCTTACAACCTCCTTAGGACCAATTCTCCTATTCTAAGCACTTTTTCTCTAACTTTGTATCATGGTACCGGACTGTTCGCTGTTGATAGGTTGCCGTCCTGATGCTCATTGTATCCCATAACTCTTTCAAGAGCATATAGATTGCTCTTCAGCTTTTCTTGGTTTGTCTACTTGTAATACCCGGCTAGACTCCGGTATCGGAATTCCTACCATCCGGTGGAATCTCGGATGTCGGAAGCCTCTAGTAGGGTAGAAACCATATTTTCATGAAATGTTTTAATGTTTTTGATGATTTTAAGTAAAGAGGAAATGAGTTTTTGAATAAAAACACCCTTGGAGGAAACTCAGGTTCGGCCGCCGAAGCTCAAAGTTCGGCCGCCGAACATGCATGCACTTCGGGAGTGCTTTAGGCCCCCGAAAGCATAAGTGAGGGAAGTCCAGGTTCGGCCGCCGAACCTCAAGTTCGGCCGTTGAACATGGCATGCATGCGGAGGCACATTCGGCCCCCGAACGTGGCCTGGCCAGCCACTATAAAAGGGTCCCTTAGCCGAAAACGGGCGAGCTTTCTCCCCATTTTCGGCCAAGGTGAGTCCTTCCGCCATTCCTCACCATCTTTGAGTTCTTTCCTTCAAATCTTTCAAGTTTTTCACAAGCTTTTGCTTTGTTTTGAAGATTTTCGAGTTTAAAGCAAGTTTTGGAGCTTTGAGGTTCAAGAACTCAAAATCTCTCACCTTCGAGTTTAGGACGTCGCTCTCTCGATCTTCAAGAGGTAAGAGCCGATCTTAAGCTCATTTCATGTTTGAAGTAAGTTTTATGCAAGATCTATGGGGTAGAATGCATGTTTAGGTTATAGTTATGTTTATGGGTATAAATGTTATGTTCATGAACAATGTGGCTTGTAATGTGTGTTTGATGTGTTGTAGTTGGGGTTTAAGGTAGTTTGAGACCCCTAGGAGCTTGTATGCATGTTTTGGTTGAGCTAAATGCATGATGGTTTGAGTTTGGAGGCGTTTGTGCATGTTTGAACCAAGTTTCTGCCCTTTGGGAGAAACCAGGTTCGGCAGCCGAAGGGACTTTCGGCCGCCGAACCCCCTTGTGGAGGCAGCCTTCGGCTGCCGAAGCTTGCCCCCGAAAGGAGACTTTCGTCTCTGTTTGGGAGTTTCGGCCGCCGAAAGTGCCGCCGAACATGCATGAGTTTCATCTCTGTCTGGGAGTTTCGGCCGCCGAAGGTGCCGCCGAACCTGCCGCCGAAAGTGCCCTGTCCAGCCTTCCTTTGCATGTTCTTGCATGGATGTTTTGAGATGTTTTAGGGGGTTTTTGGGGGATGTTTTCAGAGTCATGTTATAGTATGTTGGTCCCTCATTTGAGTCCACCTGTGTAGGTTTGGACCCGAGGAACCGAGGACCTCAGCAGTGAGTCAGCTGCTTCAGTCAGTGTCAGAGCTAGCCAGAGGTGAGTGGAATGACTCTTATGCTTTTAAATAAATAAATCAGTTTTGAGCATGTTCATGCATCACGGATGCCATGTGATATCTTAGGTTGCTTGCATTAGAAATCACGAATATGTTGCATTGCATAAAATGTTGTTGATGTGGATGAATGTTGAATGATCCATTAGCCCTCATATGTTATGACATGATGATATGATATGGAAGTCCAGATGTGGCCTGCACTACGCCCCTGGCACTATGTAAGAGAAAGACCGGAAGTGGCCTGGACTACGCCCTCGGCACCATGGAATATGTATGTTATGTTATGTTATGTATAAGAGAAAGACCAGGTGTGGCCTGCACTACGCCCCTGGCATGATTGGAATATGTAGAGGGCTAAATGGTGACAAGTTCATCCTTGATATGATTAGTTGTGATGTGATGCATTTCATGTTATCATATGTTTTAAATGCTTTACTATTCTGCTCACTGGGCTCTAGTAGCTCACCCCTCTCCCAAATTCCCCAGGTTTGTAGGTACGGGTTAGACAGAGAAGTCAAGAAAAGTAATGAAGTCATATGTATGTAATAGTTAGAATGTGGACATGACAGACTGTATAATGATGTATAGATATGTAATGTAACGATATTGAGGATTTTAGTGTGCTTGAGTATAGTATAATGTAATCCCTTTTGATACATGATCTTAATGTTTATTGATGTCCATGTTTGGCCAACTCAATGCATGTTGTATTTACCCATTGGGGTATTGATGGGATCCCACAGAGGGGTCAAGTTATGATTATGTATAAGTTCAGTGCATGCACAGGTTGAGTTTGGCGTATGATAGAATGTATGAAAGAAAAGTTTTAATTTTTATGTATGATTGTTGATCATGTATGGGATTAAACAGGTTTACAGGTTGCATGTCAGGCTTGCTACGGGTCCCGGCGGCCTTAAGCCGATCTGGATCCTAGCGCCGGTAGCGGTCCGATTTCCGGGTCGTTACACTACTCATCACAAAAAATACTTTATTGGTAGGTATCTTTAATTCCATATGCATTATAGCTTCTATTTCGTATGCTAGAGAGAAAGGGGTCTCCCTTGTGGCTACCCGTGGCGAGGTTCTACAAGCCTATAGTACATTTGGTAACTCATCTACCCATCCAACCTTCACCCTATTCGACCTCTTCTTTAGCTTGTTCAGGATAGTTCTATTTTTTACCTTATTTTACATGTTGGTTTGAGGGTGAGCCACGAATGCAAACTTGTGATGAATTCCTAGGTTTTCTATAAATTCTCTAAAATCCCTGTAGGAAAACTAAGTACCATTGTCTAATATTAGCACCTTGGACACCCTGAAATGACATACAATATTTCCCCATACAAAGTCTATCATCTTCTTTGGCGATGATATTCTTAATTGCTTTAGCCTTTGGCCATTTTGAGAAGTACTCGACTGCCACCATGGCATATTTTCTCGATCCATTGGTTTGAGGAAAAGGTTCAAGTATGTCTATTTTCAATTGAGAGAAAGACCATAGGGTAGAAATACTAGTTTAGGGTACTGCTAGTGCATTAATAGCCCATCCGAACCTTTAGCAGACATCAAATTTCTTCATAAAGTTTTTCATATCGGCTTTTAGGGTGGGCAATAATACCCTTATCGGAAGATCTTATTAGCTAAGGTGGTCGCTTCTTCATTTGTGCTACAAATTCCCTGGTGTATCTTTTGAATGATATAAAAGGTCTCGTCAGGTCCTACACATTGGAGACACAGTGTAGACCTTCCCTTCTAAAAAGCACCCTATCTTCATACTGGTAATTTGCAAGTTTAGTTGCCATCTTTACCTTATTATTATCCTCAGAAAGTTCTTCTTAGTCGAGATACTTGATAAAGAGGTCCATCCAGCAGGATTTCGTATGTAGTTGCATGATGAGCTCTAGTTTTTCAAAGGGAAAAGTATAAAAAAGTATCTTGTAATTTTACTTATTTTCACTTCAGGGTCTATAGTTCAATTTGTGTCAAAGTAGTACTTGTGGTATCATGCCGTTAGCGAATAGCGGTAATTTTCTAACACTATCAAGAAATGATGACGTGGCAATTAAAATATAATTATTAATTAAAAGTGAAAGTATAAAAAAGTACATTGTGGTCTCACTCATTTTCATTTTAGGGTTTTTGGTTCAATTTGTATTAAATTATCACCTCGTAATATGATTTTCATATCAACATTTCTTATAAAAATTGCCACTTTTTGCTAATGACACGATACTACAGGTACTACTTTGATAAAAATTGAACAACAGACCCTGAAGTGAAAAATCGATAAAACCACATGGCACTTTTTTATACTTTCCCTTTTTTCAAAACTGGGTTGCGATATAGTTTCTATTAACACTTCTTGGGACAACTATTCCAACTTTTTTGTTGTTAATCTACTCATCATGTCTGCTTCTTCATTCTGAGCATGAGGGATAAGGTCAACCCGGATTGAGATTCCCTTTTTCTTAAATTCTTCCTTAAGACCTCGTACCCAAGCAAGGTAATGCTTCATGGTTTCATCACGGGCTTCATAGACTTCTTTGACCTGGTTGACTACTAGCTGCAAATTAGCACCTTAAGGTTGTCCACTCCTATCTCTAATGCCAGTTGTAACCATTGATGATAGCCTCATATTTTGTCATGTTGTTAGATGTAGGGAAGTTGAAACTCAAGGCACATGATATAACCAACACTTTCGATTCTCGCAAAATTGCCCCTACCTGCTGTGGCTTGGACCAAATACCCCATCTATGTGTAAACTCTACCTGTATTCATGGTTGTCCTAAATTTTCTTTGTCTGGTGACTTTCTATTCTACTTACTTTTTCGTACACGAAGTCTGACTTTTCTTCTTCGTTGAAATAACATTTAGATTTGGAGTCTGCCAAGACTTGTACTTTAATTGCAGTTCGCAGTCTATATTGCAAGCAATAAGGTCCCATCTCTACCGACCATGCTAACATTCGACCTAATATTTTTTGTCTTTGCAAAATCTATTTCCATGGCTAGCCTATTAGGGCTTTTTGCCAAATTAGGGGTGGGAGAATTTTTATTTATAGATTTGGGGTTGGAGAAGAATTATTTGTAGATTTGGAGTTGAGCTGTCAAGTGGCAGCCGAAAAGGGTGCCTGGCGCCTGTCAAACAAACGCCAGGTCTAAGTCCTGGTGCCTCTTTGAGAGGCACCAAGTGTGGTGTTGAGGCCTGGCGCCTCTTTAGCCTCAACACCGAAAGGCGTCAGGTCTCACCTGGCGCCTCTTAAATAGGCGTCGGGCCTAGGCAAAGAGGCGCCAGCCTCTCTGCCTAGGCCTATTTAAACCCCTCCCATATCCTACTCATTTTCACACTTCTCTCTTCTTCCTTTTCTTCTTCCTTCTCTTCAAAAATACCAATTCAAAATTTTAGGTGAGTTATGGCACACATTTACGTTGTTCCAAAAGTTTTACGAGGTAAGTTAGCTAAAGATAGAGTGAAGAAAATATGGGAAGGAATATATGAATTAAGAATGGATTGTCGGAGCAATTTTTTTCGACACGTTTTATAGCTCAACTATTGTTTGCAAGAAACAATTTGTTCTGCCTATAACATGAAGAATATAGAAATGGTTAATGCTTTGATTGAAACAGTTCTGTTGTGTTATTTTAAGATTTTAGGTACTATTTGGTCAAAACCCGAAATAGAAAATTATTCTGATTTAGTAAATTATTATTTTCGTATTTATGAAAAATTGGATTATGTACCTTGGATGAATTTGCTATACAGTCTTCCCATTTCGCAAAAGGAATATTGTAAAAGAGAGAGTAGAAGATTAAGAGGTACTATATAGTTAAGCTTAATATATAATTTAATGTATATTTTTAATGGTATACTGACTGACATATTGATTTCAGGAGGAGGTGAACGTACAAGTTATGAAGCGAATATGTATGATCATTTGGAACAAAGAAGGGAAAGAACATTTAAATCTACTAAACGTTCAAGCGAAGGGCGCAGATTCGGGAAATGTAAAAAAAAAGATAATTTATAATGTATGTAATTAGTTGTTATTATTTTTAATTTTTAATTTTTTTATTTTAAAATGTGTATTATGTTGTGTTACATATATTAAATATTAATATTTTCTTGGAAATTTATTATTAGAAATTGTATTTAATAATTATTTATAATTTAATCATATATTTAAAAATGTATAACATACAACATGTAAATAATTGTAATTAATTAAAAAGGTGTAAAAATTAAAATATATATTTAAATTAATTGTAATAAATAATTAACGCATAAAAATATTAAAATTAAATTAAAAATTAAATTAAATTCTTATTATATATATATTAAAAAATTAAAATATTAAAAAATTAATATATATATATATATATATATATATTTGATATGAAGTCAGGTTATTGGCAGATCCAGATCCACCCTAAAGACAGATATAAAACGGCATTTATAGTCCCCTTTGGAAAGTATAAATGGAATGTAATGCCCTTTGGATTTAAAAAACGCACCATCAGAATTTCAGAGGATAATGAATGATATTTTTAATCCTTACTCAAAATTTTGCATAGTTTATATAGATGATGTCCTAGTATTCAGCCAGAGTATAGAAGAACATTTTAAACATTTAAAAACATTTTGTATGATAATAAAAAAGAATGGGTTAGCTCTAAGTAAAACTAAAATGAATTTATTTCAGATTAAAATCATATTTTTAGGACATTACATATAATAGGGTATAATTCAACCTATAGAAAAAACAATGATATTTGGAGATAAGTTTCCTGATGAAATAACTAATAAAACCCAATTACAAAGATTTCTAGATTGCCTAAATTATGTTATAGATTTTTTCCCGAATTTAAATAGAATGATAAAACTTTTACATGAAAGACTAAAGAAAAATGTTGGACCATGGACTGAAGAGCATACCAATATTATAAGACACATAAAATCATTAGAAAAAGAAATCCCTTATCTATATATCCCAAATCCAAATGCATTTAAAATCGTAGAAACAGATGCTTCAGATCTAAGATATGGAGGAATTCTAAAACAAAAAATAAATGATAAACAAAGAATAATTCAGTTCACCTCAGGACACTGGAATTCAGCCCAATTAAATTATTCTACCATTAAAAAAGAAATTTTAAGTATTGTGATTTGCATTAATAAATTTCAGTCTGATTTGTTGAATCAGAAGTTCCTAGTAAGAATTGATTGTAAATCAGCCAAAGATGTTTCAAATGAGACCAGAATTAATAGAACATTATAAAAAGGAAATTAAGGAATTAGAAGATAAAAAACTAATTAGTAAATCAAGAAGTCATTGGTCGTGTACAGCTTTTTATGTTAATAAAAATGCAGAAATAGAAAGAGGTACACCAAGGTTAGTTATAAATTATAAACTATTAAATACATCATTAAAATGGATTACGTATCCAATCCCTAATAAGAAGATCTTTTAAATATGTTATATAATGCAAATATTTTTAGAGAGGGAATTACAAGCGTCTGCCTTCACAAAGGGATAGGCTCCCTTTTTATATAAAATTTTTAAGCTTCTACTATTGAGTCACAAGAGCTTTACTGTTGATTCACGTGGACTTTTACTGTCCATGAATAGTATTTTGTTTGACACCGTTCTGCTCCTTTTACTGTTTATGAATAGTCTGCCTGCCACTTCTTTTACTGTTTTTGTCTTTTACTGTTAATGAACTTTTATCTGCCACTGTTTTTAGTTTGAATCTGATGATGAGGACGATGAGGTGTCCTGCTTTTTCTTTCCTTTTCCTTTTCCTTTTCCTTTTCCTTTTTTTCTTTAGTTTTTCTTTCTTTTTCTTTTCTTTTTACTTTGTCGATCTTGCTTTTGATTTTTATGGCTAGAAGAATCCCATAACAGTCATCTTCATTACTGTCGCAGTGGGAAGACGTCGGATTTTTACTGGAGGATGACGTACATGATGACGCTGTTGACTCCGTTTCCGAGCTTGACTGTTTTTTCACTTTCCTTCTGGACTTCTTTCTTGATTTACTGGAAGATTTCTTCGAGGATTCTTTACTGAATGATTGTTTTACTTCTTCTTTCTTTATTGATTCTCCTGAAGTAAGATGATTAAATATCTGTTGACAAATCATCTTATATTCTTCTGGGGTTTTAGCTGCTGCTAATAAGGCCTAACATTGGGCTTTCTGGACTCCAAATGATGGCTCTCCTTGCAGAGTTAATTTATCAGCATACGACACAGTAGGAAATTGTGCTTTTTTAAGTATCCAGTTTTTTACAACTATTTCCATGGTAGAGTTCCTCAATGATCCCCACCATTTTACTTTGTGCTTCCTTACTATGACTGGAATATTTAATTCTGTTATATACTGAAAATCAAAATACCATTGATATACCCAGGGAATAAAAAATTGTGTACAAAAATACATTAAATGAGGAATATATTTTTCACTCTGGGCAGGTTTATAATTAGTTTTAAAATACTGATATACTTAAAAAATTTCTGGTGATAAAATATCATCAGTAATACATTTACCTTGCCACCACTTTAAGAACCAGTTTGAAAATCTGGTGGTGGTTTTAATACTCTGTTGATCAAAATATATCAACCACAAATGAGTAGTAGTTGGATTTTGAATATAAAAAACATTTTTCCATGCTTCTATATAGTCAAAATAATTATATGAAGAATAATACTTTTTTAAATTTTTAAATGATAATGAAGTGTATAAATTAGAGGTCGGCCAATCCTTTGGATGGATGACCCGTTTTATTTGAATAGAAGAATATGCTATTATATTTTTATGATTTTTATTCAAATTATGCTTTATTTTAACTGATGTTGTTTCTTCTAAAATACTATAATAGTAATCCTGAGGTTTGACAAATCCTTTGGTGTGAAATTCCAATTTTCAGGATAATACTTTCTAATTACTTCCCATGGATTTATATCATTAAAACCATTTTTAACTTCAATTTCAACCTCCGAAATATTTTTTAAAATCCATTTATGAAAACTAGTGTTATATCCTTGGGAAGATTGGATTTTTGGCAAACCCACAGCCTTCAACGGATTTGATAAGTCTTTACTGTTTACCGTTTGAGACAGACTAGCCGTACCATGAGCGGGTACGATCGCTTTAGATTTAGGATTCATACATGAGTCTTCCAAAGAAGACGCCAGATTCTGCAGAGCTTTTATTACTTCTGGCGATTTACTCAATTCTTCTATCCATTTCATTAGCTCTTCTGGGTTTTTATATGATATTTGAGGTTTTATGGTGGTTTTATTGATTTCTTCTGAATGTTCAGAAAGGGCTTTAGTAGTGGAGCTAGAACTGGATTTTATTTCCTTCTGCTTCTTCTTTCTTCCCATCCTTCTGTAAAAATTCTCTTGTTAAAAAATTTGGTATATTATTATTATTTCCTTTTATATGTTCAATATCAAAATAAAAAATACTTAAAATTACTTGCCATCTAGCAAAAATCTGCTTGGAAGCCAAATTTTTAACATCCTTTTTTAAAACATCTTTGACTGATTTACAATCAATTCTTACTAAGAATTTCTGATTCAACAAATCAGACTGAAATTTATTAATGCAAATCACAATACTTAAAATTTCTTTTTTAATGGTAGAATAATTTAACTGGGCTGAATTCCAGTGTCTTAAGGTGAACTGAATTATTCTTTCTTTATCATTTATTTTTTGTTTTAGAATTCCTCCATATCCTACATCTGAAGCATCTGTTTCTACGATTTTAAATGTATTTGGATTTGGGACATGCAGATAAAGGATTTCTTTTACTAATGATTTTATGTGTCTTATAATACTGGTATGCTCTTTAGTCCATGGTCCAGCATTTTTCTTTAGTCTATCATGTAATGGTTTTATCATTATATTTAAATTCGGGAAAAAATCTATAATATAATTTAGGCAACCTAGAAATCTTTGTAATTGGGTTTTATTAGTTATTTCATCAGGAAACTTATCTCCAAATATCATTATTCTTTCTATAGGTTAAATTATACATGTTCTATGTAATGTCCTAAAAATCTGATTTTAGTCTGAAATAAATTCATTTTAGTTTTATTTAGAGCTAACCCATTCTTTTTTAGTATCATACAAAATGTCTTTAAATGTTTAAAATGTTCTTATATACTCTGGCTGAATACTAGGACATCATCTATATAAACTATGCAAAATTTTGAGTAAGGATTAAAAATATCATTCATTATCCTCTGAAATTCTAATGGTGCGTTTTTTAATCCAAAGAGCATTACATTCCATTGATACTGTCCAAAAGGGACTGTAAATGTCATTTTATATTTGTCTTTAGGGTGGATCTGGATCTGCCAATATCCTGACTTCATATCAAACTTACTGAAAATATTTGCATTATATAACCTATTTAAAAGATCTTTCTTATTAGGGATTGGATACCTAATCCATTTTAATGTTGTATTTAATGGTTTATAATTTATAACTAACATTGGTGTATCTCTTTCTATTTCTGCATTTTTATTAACATAAAAAGCTGCACACGACCAAGGATTTCTTGATTACTAATTAGTTTTTTATCTTCTAATTCCTTAATTTCCTTTTTACAATATTCTATTAATTCTGGTCCCATTTGAATTGGTTTGGCCTTAGTCGAAATTAATTTCTCATCAAATCCTTCTTCATACGACAAATCTACTATATACTGTTTTCTAGTCCAAAAAGCATTAGGGTGACCTGCACATAATTCTTTTTCCATATAATTTTTTAATTCCTCAATCTTAGTTTTTTATAATCTCCCTTCCTAATTGATTTTTAATCCTAGTTAAATGTACATTATTTTTTAAATCCTTTAAATCTTCTGTTTTAGATTTTATTATCGAATTTATATCCATTGTCCTAATGGAATGTGCTTTTATTAAATTTAAATTTTTTCTTTTAGGTTTTTCTGTAAAATCCATTCTAATCTTTTTATTCTTTGTTTTGATTTCTATACAGTCATCTTTTACTAAATAAGGTGTTATTAGATTTATAAAGGGGTTCCTAGTATTACCATATGATTTATCTGTTGAGATAATAAAAATACAGTTTTTATTTCTAAATCCTGATTTATTATTAATACTTCTGTCTTTCCTAAAATATTTAGATTAGTCCTATTTGCTGTCTTTAATTTTTCTTTAGTCTCTTGCCAAAATATTTTTGGTACTAAGCTTGATTTTATACAATTTAAATCTGCTCCTGTGTCAAACAATACTATAGTATCTATCTTAAAATCATCTGATAATTCAATCGTTAATTTTACTAAATACTTCCTAGAAGTTATTTCTTGCAGTAATAGTATAAAATTATTATTTATCTCTTCATTTTCTAACTGATTTATTTTATCATCCTCCTCTTCATTCTCATCCTCCCCATTAGACGAAGATGATTCAGAAATTAATTGTGTTTCTAAAAATTTTATCCTTTTTGAGTCCTTTTGAAGCTGATGTTTTAATTCTTTTACCTCAGTTTTTATTATCCTAATTTCTTTTTGCAATTCTTCTATAGATACTATTTCTTTAGGTTTTTTATTTTTACTTAATATTTTGGTTAAATCATAAGTTTGTTTTTCTATTTTAGGAATGGTATTTTTTACTTCTTCTACTTCATCAAAACTTTTTATTAATTTTTTAAGAAATTTTTCTTTAGTAGTGCTATCCTCTATATTATTTATTAATTCTAATAATGAACTTTGATATTTAGTTAAAACACTTATTGATCTTTCTGAAGAGCTATTTTCTAACTCATCTATTTGATTCTCACTATCTGGTGTATTTGATTCTGAAGTTTCTGAATCTACATACAATTCCTGAATTTTATTTATTATTTCTTCTTCTAAATTTAATTCATTAAATTTTTTATTAAACTTACAGAATTTAGATGTATGTTCTTTCTTTCCACAATTATAACAAGTTAGATCTTTAAATGATTTTTTATTTTGGTTTTTATATGCTAAGGTTTTCTTTCTATATTTTTTATAAGGTTTATAACTTTTTTTTTATAATATTCTTCTTGTATTGGTTTTGCTATGTATTTTCTTTTATAATACTGATCCCTCTTATAATATTTTCTTGGTTTAAGTTTAGAGCACTGACCATTACAATTTTTATTTTGGGTTATTCCATAATCAAACTGCTTACAAAAAGATCCTAGTTCTTGTTTTGTTTTATTCATTTCATATTTTAGAGTTCTTTGTAGTTTTAAATCTTGACAAATCTGTAAACCTTCTTTCTGAATTATACTAACTGGCCATATGTCAATTTTCTATAGGGTATTGGGTTACCAAATTGTTGTTTTATATTATTCCTAACTTTCTCTCCTAATAAAGAAATAAGGAAGTCCTGCCAGAAATTTTTCTTTCCAAAAATCTTGATTTGAATCTTCTCTTAACATTAATCTGGTTAAGAATGCGGTTTTGTAATACTGAAAATCACTTAACTTTTTACATTTTAAATTGCTTAATAATTCAGCATTTTTATCTTTTAAGTGAGATGGGTCTCCTATAAAATGTAATGAGATTGTTAAAATTAATGTTGATACCGCATCCTGAATATTTTCTCCTAATTCATTATATATAGGTTCACCTTCACTATTTACTTGGATTGAATTTAAAATTTATAGCTGTTGCATATCTGTTAGATGGTAATCCCACCATGCTTTTAACTGTCATGTGAAACCTGTTATAATTATTTCAGCTATCGCTCTATTTGAAGCAAAAGACTGGGTTTTATATGCATTAGCTGCCATTGTCATCTGTTGTAATAAACTTAAGATATTATATTCGGATAATCCATCTATATTCCACTCATATACTGTTGAAGCATTATATTTAAATTGAGAAGTAATATTTGGTTTTTCCAATAGTCCTAGATCTGGTGCTCTACTTACTATTTCTCTATGTGATATAGGATTTATTTCAAATTGTTTTATATCCTCTGAATCTGGCTGACTTTGCTCAGTTTCAGATTCTGACTTTTCTTCTATTACATTTATATTTCTAGACTGAGGTGTTTCTGGAGCTACATTTTTTGTAGACTCCGAAGACTCTATTTTACTTAACTGATCTTTTAGACTTTGTAAAAATTCATTTTTATTACCTTTTAATTCCTTTTTACTTAAGCTAGATATCTGATAGGGTTTAAAAATATGTTGTTTTATTTCTTTTTTCTCTTCTATTTCTACCTCTTGTTCCTTTAAAATTTTTTCTATCTTTTTTAACTGAGTACCTATACATATTAAACTAGAATTACTAAAATTATTTTGCTCTATGATCTTCTTATCTGTATCTTTTTCTTTAGCTATCTTATATGGTGCACATATTATCTCATTTTCTCCATACATTATTTTACTAATAGTTTTAGGTGGAAAATCACTCTGAATTACTTTATCATTTACAATCCATTCTGGCCTTTTATCTCTTACTATTATTGGATTTATACTGTTTGTCTTTTTTAATTCAAACCACTCAAAAAATTTTATTTTTCCCAACATATTCAAAATATTCTTCTTTTAATTTTTCAAAATTATTTTCTTTAACAATTTTATTTAATTTTCTTAAATTTTTTGTCTTAGTTATTTCTTTTAAAAATTTCTTTTCAATCTTCTCTTTACTAAGAACATTTAATTCCCTATTTATATTATTTATATTTTTCGTTATAGCAGATACTGATGGTGATGATGGTGAAGAAGGTGTTATTTCAGCCTGCTGATTTAAATAATTTTCTATCGGATTATATACTGTCTGGGAAATTGAAGAACTATAATCTACTCCTTTCATTTTAAGGTGTTTATCTGGAATATCTGATGTAGAAAATATGGGTTTTACTATAGTCTATATTACAGGTTTAGGTTCATCTTCTTTATAGGTTGCATATATTACTGATGGTATACTTGATACTCTTCCTATATCTTCTGTTATTACTGAAGATGATGATCCTGTATATCTACTACTTATACTTCTATTAAATTTTAATGAGACTTTACCATCTTTAAACTGTTCTATCTTACTTAAACTTGTATTTGGTTTTACTTTTTCTTATTCTGGAAGAGGTACTATACCTTCTAATATCCATTCTTCTGGTAAGGTTATATCTTTCCACTGAATTGTTTTAGGCATTACAGTATTTGTTTTAGTAAAATCTGTTTGTAAAAATCTTGTTTCTCCTTTTTTAGGTTGTAATTCATACTTGATTCCAAATGCTAAATTCATAGCTTTATAATGAATTTTATATATTAATACTATCGGGATAGATCCTTGTTTCATTTTATAATTGTGAGTTTTTATTTCTAAAACTATACTATCTAAAATATTCAAATCATTTAATGATATTGTCATATCTGGGTAAACTTCAAAAGATATTGGTCCTTCACTTAAACTGGTTTCTATAGATCCTAATAAAGAATCATGAAAATTTAAAAATCTTGCATCTCTAACTACTGCTAAAATACTAGTATTTAATCCTTCCCTAGTTAAAGGTTTTATACCTACTTGAACTAATCCTATATGAATATACTTGTACTTTTTACTCCTATGATGATTTAATGTTTTTGATGATAAAACAGTTATTTTCTCAAAAGGTTTACTTAATTGAAAATCTCTTTCTTCTATTTTTATTACATAGTCTGTTTTAAAAACATTAAACTTTGGGATTTTATAAATCTGTTCCTTATCTACTTTAGGAATTTCCCACTCATCTATGGCTTTTACAAAATCTTCCAATATTAACTCAATTTTATTTATCACTCTTTTAATTTTCGAAGACTCTGAATCATCTGATTTTACTGTACTTGCCGATTTATACAAAAAATGATACATTTTCAAAAATTTTGAATTATGTCGCGGTAACTACCTGTTATACCCTATGACGCCTAAAACTTTGGCTAAAACGGGTTTAGTTGGCATACCCAAAACATATCCTTTCAAAATTCTTTAATAATGGATTCTTTCTCATGCAAACAACCTATGGCTCTAAATTTTTACAAAGTCTAAAACATCAGTTAAGTAAAATAGAGTCTTCGGAGTCTATAAAAAATGTAGTTCCAGAAACACCTCAGTCTAGAAATATAAATGTAATAGAGGAAGAGTCAAGAATCTGAAACTGAGCAAAGTCAGCCAGATTCAGAGGATATAAAATAATTTTAAATAAATCCTATATCACATAAAGAAATAGTAAGTAGAGCACCAGATCTAGGACTATTGGAAAAACCAAATATTACTTCTCAATTTAAATATAATGCTTCAACAGTATATGAGTGGAATATAGATGGATTATCCGAATATAATATCTTAAGTTTATTACAACAGATGACAATGGCAGCTAATGCATATAAAACCCAGTCTTTTGCTTCAGATAGAGCGATAGCTGAAATAATTATAACAGGTTTCACAGGACAGTTAAAAGGATGGTGGGATTACCATCTAACAGATATGCAGCAGCTAGAAATTTTAAATTCAATCCAAGTAAATAGTGAAGGTGAACCTATATAGAATGAATTAGGAGAAACTATTCAGGATGCGGTATCAACATTAATTTTAACAATCTCATTACATTTTATAGGAGACCCATCTCACTTAAAAGATAAAAACGCTGAATTATTAAGCAATTTAAAATGTAAAAAGTTAAGTGATTTTCAGTATTACAAAACCACATTCTTAACCAGATTAACGTTAAGAGAAGATTCAAATCAAGATTTTTGGAAAGAAAAATTCCTGGCAGGACTTCCTTATTTTTTAGGAGAGAAAGCTATGAATAATATAAAACAACAATTTGGTAACCCAATACCCTATATAAAATTGACATATGACCAGTTAATTAGTATAATTCAGAAAGAAGGTTTACAGATTTGTCTAGATTTAAAACTACAAAGAACTCTAAAATATGAAATGAATAAAACAAAACAAGAACAATGATCTTTTTGTAAGCAGTTTGATTATGGAATAACCCAGAATAAAAATTGTAATGGTCAGTGCTCTTAACTTAAATCAAGACAATATTATAAGAGGGATCAGTATTATAAAAGAAAATACATAGCAAAACCAATAAAAGAAGAATATTATAAAAAGAAAAGTTATAAACCTCATAAAAAATATAGGAAAAAAACCTTAGCAAAAAAAAAACCAAAATAAAAAATCATTTAAAGATCTAACTTGTTATAATTGTGGAAAGAACGGACATACATCTAAATTCTGTAAGTTTAATAAAAAACTTAATGAATTAAATTTAGAAGAAGAAATAATAAATAAAATTCAGGAATTGTATGTAGATTCAAAAACTTCAGAATCAAATACACCAGATAGTGAGAATCAAATAGATGAGTTAGAAAGTAGCTCTTCAGAAAGATCAATAAGTGTTTTAACTAAAGATCAAAGTTCATTATTAGAATTAATAAATAATATAGAGGATAGCACTACTAAAGAAAAATTTCTTAAAAAATTAATAAAAAGATTTGATGAAGCAGAAGAAGTAAAAAATACCATTCCTAAAATAGAAAAACAAACTTATGATTTAACCAAAATATTAAGTAAAAATAAAAAACCTAAAGAAGCAATATCTATAGAAGAATTGCAAAAAGAAATTAGGATAATAAAAACTGAGGTAAAAGAATTAAAACATCAGCTTCAGAAGGACTCAAAAAGGATAAAATTTTTAGAAACACAATTAATTTCTGAATCATCTTCGTCTAATGGGGAGAATGAAAATGAGGAGGAGGATGATAAAATAAATCAGTTAGAAAATGAAGAGATAGATAATAATTTTATACTATTTGTAACGACCCAAAAATCGGACCGCCACCGGCGCTAGGATTCAGGTCGGCTTAAGGCCGCCAGAACCCGTAGTAAGCCTGCTATACTCTCTGGGTACCTGTAAATCTCATACATGATCATACATTTCCTGTGAAAATAAAAACTTTTCTCTGGACCAAGGCTTAACCTGTGCATGCACTATCTCTGTACTCTGTACCCCTGACTAGAGCTTGCTCTAGATGGGTTAACTCATACCTGTTAAGCCTGGTTTTTCACATGTTCATAAAGTAAGTACATCAACAGACCATGTATATAAAAGAGTTACAGAACAACCGGATCAAGCACAAGTCTATTTCTTTACAACTATTACATCTCTTTATATGATGACATGTCCACACTATACTGTTACCAAGCTCTTTACTCTTTCTGTACTCTGCTGATCTTCCCCTGTACAACCTGTACACTGAACCTGCAAGACTGGGGTTAAGGGAGTGGGATGAGCTCTCTAGCCCAGTGAGTAGAATAGTAAAATAGGTCATTAGAACATGATCTTATGGAATGCATCATATCACAGACAATTCACATCAAGGGTAAACCCGTCACCACATAGTCCCAGTATCTGTTCCGTGCCAGGCTGTAGAATGGGGTCCTGGTCTTCCTGTACTGTATATGTATACGTGTATATAACACCTGTACTTACCATTTGCCAGGGCATAGACTGGGCACCTGGAATTTACTATACCTGCCAGGGCATAGACTGGGCACCTGGACTTCCTGTCTGGAACTATTAGATCATTCAGCATTAACCCACATCAACAAATAAGTATGCAATGCAACATCTTTGTGGATTCTAATGAAATCAACCTATTGTATAATCATGATGCATGAAATATGCTAAAAGTAGTACATGTCTCACTTAAAAGAATTAAATTAGTTCCACTCACCTCTGGCTATCTCTGGATTGACTCCGCAAACTCTGAAGCAGTACTCACTGCTGCTCTCTTTGGTTCCTCTGGTTTGTGCCTACACAGATGGACTCAAATGAGGGACCAAACTAGCTTATGAACAACTTTATTAAACTCCCCAAGAATCCCCGTAAACTCACTCAAACATCCATGCAAAGCATGCAAAGGAAGGCTGGACAGGACACTTTCGGCGGCAGGTTCGGCAGCCGAAAGTCCTCTCCAGAGCTGAAACTCATGCACCTTCGGCGGCCGAATCTCTACTTTCGGCAGCCGAACCCTTTCGGGGGCAAGTTTCGGGGGCTGAAAGGCACTCCAGAGACGAAAGTCTCTAACCTTCGGCGGCACCTTCGGCGGCCGAAACTCCCCTCCAGAGCCGAAAGTCCAAAGGCTCGGGGGCAAGCTTAGACAACCGAAGTCACCTCCTCAGCACATTCGGCGGCCGAACCATTCTTCGGCAGCCGAAGCTGGGTTCATCAGCAAGGCAGAAACTTGCTCTGCCTCTCGCCAAAATGCACCAATCTTCCTCAAACTCAACCACCTCAATTCCGCAACATGCATACACCCAAGTATATGCTCAAAGGGGTAAAAAACTACCTAAAAACCCCAACAAACAGCAAAGCATAACACATAAACAAGCTTTCCTCACAAAATCATCATAAACTCTCTTTTTACCCTATTCATGCAACTCTCTCCCACAACCTCATAAAACCTTCAGAAAGCATAAAAAACAAGTTCAGGATCTTCACTTACCTCTTGAAACCAAGAAGATGAACGATCCTAACGTGGAGATATGGAGCAACTCTCCTTCAAACTCTCCAAACTTCCAAATCTTGGGTTTTTAACTCAAAACCTTCAAAATAACATTAAAACCAATCAAAACTTGGCAAGATTGATGAAAACATGAAGAAACTCCAAGAAAGAGATGGTCTCACCTCTGAAAAGTGAAAGAAAAGTGAATACTTATCCTTCCACCGCTTGAAGGCCTTTATAGGTGGCTGGCCAGACCACCTTCGGCGGCCTAATGTGAAACCGAAAGCCATGCATATTCGGCGGCCGAACTTTCCCTTCGGCGGCCGAACCTGGGTTTTCTTCCTTGGTGCTTTTCTTTCACACACTTAGTTCCATTTAACTTTAACACATGAAAACATACTACATTACTTAAGAAAATCATAAATCCTACCCGTCTAGAGAATTCTGACATCCTGGATTCCACCGGACGACAGGAATTCCGATGCCGGACTCTAGCCGGGTATTACATTCTCCCCCCCTTAAGACCATTCGTCCTCGAATATTCTGAAAACAAACAAACACATAAAAGGAGGAAACTAACCGCAAAATAAATATGGATACTGCTGGAGCATAGACTCTCGCGTCTCCCAGGTGCACTCTTCTAGATTATGGTGGTTCCACAGAACTTTCACCATCGGAATCTCCTTGTTCCTTAGCTGTCTGATCTGTATGTCTAGAATCCGCACTGGCTGCTCTATATAGGTGAGATCTCTAAGAATCTCCACATCAGGCTCACTCAGAACCTGACTCGGATCTGACACAAACTGCCGTAGCATAGAAACATGAAATACCGGGTGAATTCTCTCCATAGAAGTAGGTAAATCCAGCTTATACGACACATTTCCGATCCTCTGCAAGATCTCAAAGGGTCCAATGTATCGTGGCGCTAACTTACCTTTTCTTCCAAAACGAACCACTCCTTTCATTGGAGACACTTTCAACAATACCATATTCCCCTCCTGAAATTCTATCTACTTTATGCGCACGTCTGCATAGTTTTTCTGTCTGCTCTGAGCAGTTCTGATTCTTTCTCTGATCCTGGGTACCACTCTACTGGTAATCTCAACTAACTCTGGTCCTGCAAGAGCCTTCTCTCCCACTTCTTCCCAGCAAACAGGGGATCTGCACTTCCTCCCATACAAAGCTTCATATGGAGCCATTCCGATGCTAGCATGATGGCTGTTATTGTAGGCAAACTCCACCAGAGGTAGATGCTGCCTCTAAGAACCGCCAAAGTCTAACACACACATTCTGAGCATATCTTCTATGGTCTGGATGGTTCTCTCTGACTGTCCATCAGTCTGTGGGTGGAAAGCAGTGCTAAAATCTAACCTCGTGCCCATTGCACTCTACAGAGTCCGTCAAAATCTAGAGGTGAACTGAGGTCCTCTGTCTGACACTATAGACACTGGAACTCCATGTAGTCTTACTATTTCATCCAGATATACCTGTGCTAACTTATCCACAGAATAGTTACTCCTAACTGGAATGAAATGAGCAGATTTCGTGAGCCTGTCCACAATCACCCATATGGAGTCTATCCTATTGGATGCTGCCGGTAAGCCCACTACAAAATCCATAGCTATGTTCTCCCATTTCCACTCTGGAATCGGTAGTGGGTTAAGTATTCCAGCCGGCTTCTGATGTTCTAGTTTCACCCTTTGGCAAATCTCACAGGCTGACACGAACTGTGCCACTTCTTTCTTCATGGCTGGCCACCAATATACCCTCTTCAGATCTTGATACATCTTGGTGGCTCCTGGGTGAACACTATACCTCGCATTATGAGCTTCCCTCATAATGTCTTCCTTCAGACTGCTACTATCTGGTACACAAAGTCGACTCCCATAGTGAAGGATCCCTTTGCTGTCAAATCTGAACTCTGCACTTGTAATACCCGGCTAGAGTCCGGCATCGGAATGCTACTTCCTGGTGGAGTCCGGGATGTCGGAAGTCTCTAGAAGGGTTAGATTTATGTTTTTCTATTATGTTTTGATATGTTTATCAAGTTTTAAGCATAAGGAAATGAGTGTTTGAGTGAAATGAACCAAGGCAGAAAAGCCAGGTTCGGCCGCCGAAGTTGAGGTTCGGCCGCCGAACATGCATGGCTTTCGGTTTCACGTGTGGCCGCCGAAGGTGGTCTAGCCAGCCACATATAAATGGCCCTCAGTTGGTTGAAGCGGTAAGAGCATAGTTTCTTTCACTTGCTGAGGTGAAACCCTGTCCTTTGTGAGTATTTCTTTATGTTTTCATTGAACCATGCAAAGATTTGATTAAGTTTTCTGTTATTTGAAGGTTTTGAGCTTTAAATACAAAGTTGTGCATGTTGGAGAGTTTGAAGACAAAGTGGCTTCAAAACTTCACGTTAGGATCATTCATCTTCTTGATTTCAAGAGGTACGTGAAGATCCTGAGCTTGTTTTTATGTTTTCTGAAGGTTTTATGGAGTTTATGGAGAGAGTTGCATGAATAGGGTTCTTTGTGCGGTTTTGATTTTTTTATGCATAAAGCTTGTTTCTGTGTTGTTTGTGTTGTGTGTTTGGGGTGTTTAGAGAGTTTCTGACCCCTTTGAGCATATACATGAGTGTAATACCCGGGTAGAGTCCGGCATCGGAATGCTACTTTTCGGTGGAGTCCGAGATGTCGGAAGTCTCTAAAAGGGTTAGATTTATGTTTTTCTATTATGTTTTGATATGTTTATCAAGTTTTAAGCATAAGGAAATGAGTGTTTGAGTGAAATGAACCAAGGCAGAAAAGCCAGGTTCGGCCGCCGAAGTTGAGGTTCGGCCGCCGAACATGCATGGCTTTCGGTTTCACGTGTGGCCGCCGAAGGTGGTCTGGCCAGCCATCTATAAATGGCCCTCAGTCGGTTGAAGCGGTAAGAGCACCGTTTCTTTCACTTGCTGAGGTGAAACCCTGTCCTTTGTGAGTATTTCTTCATGTTTTCATTGAATCATGCAAAGATTTGATTAAGTTTTCTGTTATTTGAAGGTTTTGAGCTTTAAATACAAAGTTGTGCATGTTGGAGAGTTTGAAGACAAAGTGGCTTCAAAACTTCACGTTAGGATCATTCATGTAACGACCCGGAAACCGGTACCACTCAGTAACGGTCCGAACCATCACTGGCACTAGGATCCAGATCGGCTTAAGGCCGCCGGGACCCGTAGCAAGCCGACTATACTCTCTGTGTACCTGATAAATCCCATACATGATACAAAGATACTCAACAATCCTGTAAAACTTTGTAGGCTTAACTACTGCTACTCAGATATCGCAATCTGAAATGGCCCTCAGGGCCTATACCAGGGACTACTATCTGCTGTGGATCAAGGGATTGAAACCCTTTTACTCTGTAACACAATCCACTGGTATCACATCAAAGCCATACATTAAGCCTAACTCACACATTTCTCATCAAGAAACGTAAAACAGGATTCATGTACAAGGGATTAATCATACATCACACTATAGCAGGATACTAGGAAAAGCACAAGTCTATCCAGTATACGACAATACATATCTATACACATTACATTACCACTAATCTTTGAGTTACATCATGTCCACTACTTTATTACAACCATACATTCATGCATATCTTCCCTCTGTACTCTTGCTGACTTTAACTTCCCATAGCTATCTCAGAACCTGCAAAACTGGGGTTAAGGGAGTGGGATGAGCTACTACAGCCCAGTGACGAGGAACAATAAAAACAGTTCATTCATTACATGCTCTCATGAAATGCATCACATCACAAACATATCATCTCAAGGATGAAGTTGTCACCAATAACCCTTAACTACATGTTATAATAATGCCAACTGTGCCAAGGAGACTATGTCATCACCTGGTCTACACTTATCGCTCTGATATCATAACATGACCAACTGTGCCAAGGAGACGAGGTCTCACCTGGTCTACACTTAACTCTGATTTGACAGCCCAGCTGTCTCACTCATAGTACCAGGAGCGACCTGGACTATCCAGGGGCGACCTGGTATGGCTATCTCATGCCATATATCTGTATCTGCTCTCTGTCAAGGGCTAAGGATCATCCAACATTCATCCACATAAACAACAACGTATATGCAATGCATCATCGTCGTGAAGTCTAATGCAATACAACCTAATACATAACATGGCAGTTTATGATGCATGGATCATGCTAGAATCGTGTCATTTCTCAAGAGAAAATATGTAGTTTAGTTCCACTCACCTCTAGCCAATGCTGGCTAACTCTGGGCCAACTCTAACTCTGGAGCCTCCTCGGTTCCTCGGTCCAATCCTACACAGATGGACGTAAATGAGGTACCAAACATACGCTAACATAACTATGAACATCTCTCCAAAAACCCTCTAAAACATCACAAAACATGCATGCAAAACAAGCAAAGGAAGGCTGGACAGGGCACCTTCGGCAGCACCTTCGGCGGCCGAATGTCTCCTCCAGAGACGAAAGTCAGGCATGTTCGGCGGCCTAACTTGGACTTTCGGGGGCCGAACCTGAGTTTAGCCAGAACTCAGTTTCGTGCACAAGGACACCTGCCAGTCCCTCCATCACCTGTTCAGACCTCAACACATGCATTTAACCCTTCTAAAACATGCATAATCACTTCAACAAGCCTAAGGGAGCTTCAAATAACTTTAAACTCCAACAAACAAGCTCACAAGACACACATCAAACATAAAGGATTCATAAACCCTATGATGCACATCTCATGCAAACTCATGCCTAGCTCCCTTTTCCCTTTACAAAACTCATAAAAACATCAGAAGAACCATGGATCAACACTTACCTCTTGAAGAACAAAGGCTGAGATGATCCAAACTCAAAGATATGGAGAAACCAAGCTTCAAAAGCTTCAAACTCCAAAACCTTGTTTCAAGCTCACAACTCGTCAAAACAAGGGTAAAACTCATTAAAACCATGAAAGATTTGAAGAAAAACCATGAAAATACTTTAAGGAGATCAAGACCTCACCTAGGTCAGAAGGAGAGAAGAAACCTCCTCCTTTTTCTGCCACTCGGTGCCCTTATAGATGAGCAACCGCCTCAGGTTCGGCTGCCGAATCGCATGCAAAACCATGCAACCTTCGGGGGCCGAACTTAACCTTCGGGGGCCGAACATTGGGCACTTTCGGCGGCCGAACTTAACATTCGGGGGCCGAACCTGGCCTTTGTCTCCAAAGCCTTTTCTCTTCAAAAATCAATCCGGTTTGATTCAAAACCTTTCAAACACTTAAAAACATTTTAGAAAACCTTTCTCTTACCCTTCTAGAAACCTCTGACATCCTCGAATTCCACCGGATGGTAGAAATTCCGATGTCCGACTCTAGCCGGGTATTACATTCTTCCCCCCTTTAAGAACATTCGTCCTCGAATGGTCACACAACAACACACATGCAAATAAGCAAGTAAGGAAAGCCTAACACTTTCCTGAGACGAGACACAGATATTACTGGAGTAAACACGCTCGGGTATCTCTACTTCCTGATTCTGCTGACCCTTAACTGCTTAATCTGTGTTCACACTCTATACTGATTGCTAGCGTTTCTTTCTCTTTAGAAGAGCTTTATTCACACTCTCTGGTTATACGAACCTTTGCTTCCCTTTACTCACCCGGTCAGAGGAGCAATAACTCTAAGGAAATGCTAGATGTCTTGCTTATAGTTTTAACTGTCTATCTACTTTAGAATCAAACAGACATGCCCCAAAAATCGAACTTGTCTGATAGAACTTGGCCTCTATGCCGTGTTCTCTTAAAATCTACACCACTCAGTAGATAATGGGCATGCTTCTCTAGTTTTCTGAACTCTTCTACGCTTTTGCTGCACACTCTGATCTTTTCCTGCCTTTCTTCTCTTTTTTTTTTTTCTTTTTGTTTTTTTTTGTTTTTTTTTGTTTTTGTTTTTTTTTTTTTTTTTGATCTCTTTGAACTACACTGGACTCTCTCTAGCTTTCTAACTATATGTTTCTATAGAATAACCTGATAAGCGACTTCTGACTGAGGGCAGCTAACATCTCATCTGCCTTACTCAGTAACTACTGTCTTGTATACTCAGAGTCGCTGAGCGGTTTTACCCCTTACTTCTGGTTTAGATTCTTCACTATAATCTCTACTCAATTGCTAACCTGATTTTCTTTAACTTTCGACATATAGTTCTCAACTCTCAGATCTATTATAGAAAACAACCGGCTTCTACTAGCTACCTATCCTTGGTAGTGAGTTTGTGCAACAATTCACAGTTGTGATAAACTCTCAAGGTTTCATCCTTCGTTTCGCACAACGATACTGGAACATTCTAGGGTGTGTGGTACGAAGTTGGATAGAATCCTTTACTACCAAGTGCACATTGTTCTACTATCGCTCTTCAGTCTGTAACTGCTTTTCTAACTCTTATAGGTTTCAACTCGTACATGCTACAGGTATCATTCCAAAGGAAAAGGTGAAGATGCATCTAGTCTCCATTCTCACTTAACTTTCAAACTCTACTGGGTTTACTAATGGTAAACCTGCTAACTCGTCTGGGCTAACATATAACACTCTTTCTCTTTTCCTGTCTATGAATACTGAGGCTGGTTCCCTGACCTGGCTATGCGCTCAAACAAGAGCAAGAAAACTCCTGACTAACTTCCCTAACGAATTCACGAGCCTGTAGGGTTGATATCAAACTGCTGGGTATGCTAAACTGTCCCCCTCTAAGGACTAACTCTGACCCATCCGAGCCTCTGAACTCTGAACTGTCCTACCTTGTCTTTGCAGACTTAGGTAGTACCTCAAGTAGCTAGCCAATCCGCCCTAGGGTGACATCATCAGTCACCCCTAGAACCATAAGGTCAGCTGGACGGCATCTACTACTCTCAACAAACTCTGAACTGAACCGACAGACTGACTCTGCCATAGATGGATCACACTCTTGGGCCCTCTGACCCAAAGAGAACACTCTAAGCCAGAAGTTATCAACCCCTCCTCTATTTATGGCGCTCGCAAAACAACAGGGAAAGAAACATCAGGGTCCACTATAACTTACACATCTGAACACCCTCAAGTGACTGTATCTGATGTCACCGTGTTCGATGTGTTAGCCTCCTACTGAGTCAGGATAAAGATCCAAGCGATAGCTAACGAATCTTCCTTCGGGAACCGACCAAAGAAAAGGAGAACTCTCTTCTCCTACCTTCACCACTGTCCTGAAACATGGCTAGAGCTACAGGCTGAGTTACACTACTAGAAGTCATCTGCTGGGACTGTGCCAATCAGGGCCGCAGTAGGACACTCACATAACATGAGTCCTTCCTGCTCGCATCTATACATGCCGTAGTCCCATACCAATAGACTACTTTCGTGTACACTCCACACCTCACGCATCCAGAACTATCTGAACCAGAGCTCATCGCCATCTAATCCCAGACCAAACTGAACTTTCCTTCTACACTTTCGTCCTTTACCTTTACTCTATTCTATTCTTTCTCTGCTCTATCTTATCTCATTTACTCTTTTCTTTGCTTACTTTTATCTTTCTTACTTTTATTCTTTTTCTTACTCTTCACTTTCTTACGCTATTTCCTTACTTGAGGTCTACACTCAGAGCTGAGAGATCACTCTCTCTCTACCTGGATTTCAAATCCACGGCTAGAGCTCTCGAGCTTTTCCTGGCTGACTAATCTTTCATGACTCACTGAACTTTTGTCGCTGAACATCTAACTCTATTCCACTTTACTTTTCTCACATCCACTGCTAATCTAGTAAGATCCAGAAAACCATACACATCAGAACACGCAAAAATGAGCTTACCTGGCACCACTGTGTTCAGTGTGTCTGTCTCTGGCTGAATCTGGGTGAAAATCCGAGCCGAAACTAACGGACTTCCACTTAAGGAACCTCCTGAAGAAGGGACTACCCCTCTTTCTCTACCTCTGCCCTGCACCGAGGCTGGAGCTTCTGGTGGAATTATAGTGTCTGCGGATGTCTGTGGGAACTGTGCTGACATGACCGTAATGGGACACTCTCGTGCCATGTGCCCCTCCTGTCCGCACCTAAAACATGCTGTTGTCCCAGCCCGACATACGCCTTTGTGCCTCCTACCGCACTTCACACATCTAGAACTATCCCAACCAGAACTCGAACCCTCGCGAAAACCCATGCCAAACTGTACCCTATTCCAGAACTCTCTTTTCTTTGACCCTTTCAGGCCTCTCACTTTCTTTTTATTCTTTGCAGAAGCCTCACCCAAAGGGAAACGGTCACTATTCTCTGGGTCATTTTCTATACTCATATTTTCTATCTGCCCTGGCTGCTCAAATTCACTCTCCTTACGCTCCCTTGAGCTCTCTGGACAAACCCATCCTGTAAACTCTGAAGCAAACTGCTCCCAGGATAAGCGTTCTACCCTCGGGTCCACATGCTGGGTGAACCATTCCCTTGCCTTCGCACATTTCAATGTAACCCCTGCCATCTGTATGGCTCTACTCTCATTAGCTCCCAACTCATCGGTTATCAGCTTAACCATTCTAAGATACTCAACAGGGTCATCACCAGTCTCAAATGTGGGAACATCCAACCTCAAATAAGCTGTCATCTGCACCATACTTTCCCCAGGTGAACTAGGCTTGGGTGTTTGGACAATTGGGGCTACTGGTTCTCCTGGTGGTGGAGGAGATGCAACATGCCCTAGGTTAGGGTTTACTGACCCTGGGTAACAAAAGAAGGGTGGAAACATGGTATACTGTGAATATGACGGGTAAAAGGAAGGATAAGGCATAAAGGTGGGATATGGGTTATATCTAGGAAACTCTGATGTCCCTCTCATCGGGTACTCTGCCCCCCACTGATAGGGTGGATACTGAGGTGGAACAAACCTCGAGGCCTGAGTGCCTCCTTGGGACTCACCCATATCTCCTCCCAACCTACTTCTACTAACGCTATCAGCTCTACTCTGCTCATCCTCCTCTCCTTCTCTCCGATACCCTGACATACTACTCTGAACAACTCCCCTTCTACTCTCATCAACAGACCTTCTAGGGTCCCTTGATGTACCTTCTCTGCTTAAACTATCTGATGTTGCCCTTTGCAGAACGGGGAGATGAGCATCCATGTCCTCATCCTCCGGCGGAGCTCCTGTCAATCTCGCAGATCGACGAGTTCCTCTCATCCTGCCTCTGAAAAAGCACAACAGCACACACAATATCATCAAATGATCCATGTGAAAACACATGAATCCTTAACACATATCAAACATATCACTAATGCACATGCAACTCATCATGGCATTTCACATCAGCATGCAAGACAGGACTCCACATCCTATCCTAGTGGACATGATTTTAACTTATTGTGCTTTCCTTCCTATACAAGACAACACCTCTTTCCGATGTGGGATATCCCAACACACCGTACTCTTGAGGCCCTATGCTCTGATACCAATCTGTAACGACCCGGAAACCGGTACCACTCAGTAACGGTCCGAACCATCACTGGCACTAGGATCCAGATCGGCTTAAGGCCGCCGGGACCCGTAGCAAGCCGACTATACTCTCTGTGTACCTGATAAATCCCATACATGATACAAAGATACTCAACAATCCTGTAAAACTTTGTAGGCTTAACTACTGCTACTCAGATATCGCAATCTGAAATGGCCCTCAGGGCCTATACCAGGGACTACTATCTGCTGTGGATCAAGGGATTGAAACCCTTTTACTCTGTAACACAATCCACTGGTATCACATCAAAGCCATACATTAAGCCTAACTCACACATTTCTCATCAAGAAACGTAAAACAGGATTCATGTACAAGGGATTAATCATACATCACACTATAGCAGGATACTAGGAAAAGCACAAGTCTATCCAGTATACGACAATACATATCTATACACATTACATTACCACTAATCTTTGAGTTACATCATGTCCACTACTTTATTACAACCATACATTCATGCATATCTTCCCTCTGTACTCTTGCTGACTTTAACTTCCCATAG
This sequence comes from Manihot esculenta, assembly GCF_001659605.2. Taxonomy (NCBI): domain Eukaryota; kingdom Viridiplantae; phylum Streptophyta; class Magnoliopsida; order Malpighiales; family Euphorbiaceae; genus Manihot; species Manihot esculenta. The sequence continues at coordinate 16,303,252 of NC_035177.2, forward strand.
CTATCTCAGAACCTGCAAAACTGGGGTTAAGGGAGTGGGATGAGCTACTACAGCCCAGTGACGAGGAACAATAAAAACAGTTCATTCATTACATGCTCTCATGAAATGCATCACATCACAAACATATCATCTCAAGGATGAAGTTGTCACCAATAACCCTTAACTACATGTTATAATAATGCCAACTGTGCCAAGGAGACTATGTCATCACCTGGTCTACACTTATCGCTCTGATATCATAACATGACCAACTGTGCCAAGGAGACGAGGTCTCACCTGGTCTACACTTAACTCTGATTTGACAGCCCAGCTGTCTCACTCATAGTACCAGGAGCGACCTGGACTATCCAGGGGCGACCTGGTATGGCTATCTCATGCCATATATCTGTATCTGCTCTCTGTCAAGGGCTAAGGATCATCCAACATTCATCCACATAAACAACAACGTATATGCAATGCATCATCGTCGTGAAGTCTAATGCAATACAACCTAATACATAACATGGCAGTTTATGATGCATGGATCATGCTAGAATCGTGTCATTTCTCAAGAGAAAATATGTAGTTTAGTTCCACTCACCTCTAGCCAATGCTGGCTAACTCTGGGCCAACTCTAACTCTGGAGCCTCCTCGGTTCCTCGGTCCAATCCTACACAGATGGACGTAAATGAGGTACCAAACATACGCTAACATAACTATGAACATCTCTCCAAAAACCCTCTAAAACATCACAAAACATGCATGCAAAACAAGCAAAGGAAGGCTGGACAGGGCACCTTCGGCAGCACCTTCGGCGGCCGAATGTCTCCTCCAGAGACGAAAGTCAGGCATGTTCGGCGGCCTAACTTGGACTTTCGGGGGCCGAACCTGAGTTTAGCCAGAACTCAGTTTCGTGCACAAGGACACCTGCCAGTCCCTCCATCACCTGTTCAGACCTCAACACATGCATTTAACCCTTCTAAAACATGCATAATCACTTCAACAAGCCTAAGGGAGCTTCAAATAACTTTAAACTCCAACAAACAAGCTCACAAGACACACATCAAACATAAAGGATTCATAAACCCTATGATGCACATCTCATGCAAACTCATGCCTAGCTCCCTTTTCCCTTTACAAAACTCATAAAAACATCAGAAGAACCATGGATCAACACTTACCTCTTGAAGAACAAAGGCTGAGATGATCCAAACTCAAAGATATGGAGAAACCAAGCTTCAAAAGCTTCAAACTCCAAAACCTTGTTTCAAGCTCACAACTCGTCAAAACAAGGGTAAAACTCATTAAAACCATGAAAGATTTGAAGAAAAACCATGAAAATACTTTAAGGAGATCAAGACCTCACCTAGGTCAGAAGGAGAGAAGAAACCTCCTCCTTTTTCTGCCACTCGGTGCCCTTATAGATGAGCAACCGCCTCAGGTTCGGCTGCCGAATCGCATGCAAAACCATGCAACCTTCGGGGGCCGAACTTAACCTTCGGGGGCCGAACATTGGGCACTTTCGGCGGCCGAACTTAAAATTCGGGGGCCGAACCTGGCCTTTGTCTCCAAAGCCTTTTCTCTTCAAAAATCAATCCGGTTTGATTCAAAACCTTTCAAACACTTAAAAACATTTTAGAAAACCTTTCTCTTACCCTTCTAGAAACCTCTGACATCCTCGAATTCCACCGGATGGTAGAAATTCCGATGTCCGACTCTAGCCGGGTATTACATTCTTCCCCCCTTTAAGAACATTCGTCCTCGAATGGTCACACAACAACACACATGCAAATAAGCAAGTAAGGAAAGCCTAACACTTTCCTGAGACGAGACACAGATATTACTGGAGTAAACACGCTCGGGTATCTCTACTTCCTGATTCTGCTGACCCTTAACTGCTTAATCTGTGTTCACACTCTATACTGATTGCTAGCGTTTCTTTCTCTTTAGAAGAGCTTTATTCACACTCTCTGGTTATACGAACCTTTGCTTCCCTTTACTCACCCGGTCAGAGGAGCAATAACTCTAAGGAAATGCTAGATGTCTTGCTTATAGTTTTAACTGTCTATCTACTTTAGAATCAAACAGACATGCCCCAAAAATCGAACTTGTCTGATAGAACTTGGCCTCTATGCCGTGTTCTCTTAAAATCTACACCACTCAGTAGATAATGGGCATGCTTCTCTAGTTTTCTGAACTCTTCTACGCTTTTGCTGCGCACTCTGATCTTTTCCTGCCTTTCTTCTCTTTTTTTTTCTTTTTGTTTTTTTTTGTTTTTTTTTTTTTTTGTTTTTTTTTTTTTTTGATCTCTTTGAACTACACTGGACTCTCTCTAGCTTTCTAACTATATGTTTCTATAGAATAACCTGATAAGCGACTTCTGATTGAGGGCAGCTAACATCTCATCTGCCTTACTCAGTAACTACTGTCTTGTATACTCAGAGTCGCTGAGCGGTTTTACCCCTTACTTCTGGTTTAGATTCTTCACTATAATCTCTACTCAATTGCTAACCTGATTTTCTTTAACTTTCGACATATAGTTCTCAACTCTCAGATCTATTATAGAAAACAACCGGCTTCTACTAGCTACCTATCCTTGGTAGTGAGTTTGTGCAACAATTCACAGTTGTGATAAACTCTCAAGGTTTCATCCTTCGTTTCGCACAACGATACTGGAACATTCTAGGGTGTGTGGTACGAAGTTGGATAGAATCCTTTACTACCAAGTGCACATTGTTCTACTATCGCTCTTCAGTCTGTAACTGCTTTTCTAACTCTTATAGGTTTCAACTCGTACATGCTACAGGTATCATTCCAAAGGAAAAGGTGAAGATGCATCTAGTCTCCATTCTCACTTAACTTTCAAACTCTACTGGGTTTACTAATGGTAAACCTGCTAACTCGTCTGGGCTAACATATAACACTCTTTCTCTTTCCTGTCTATGAATACTGAGGCTGGTTCCCTGACCTGGCTATGCGCTCAAACAAGAGCAAGAAAACTCCTGACTAACTTCCCTAACGAATTCACGAGCCTGTAGGGTTGATATCAAACTGCTGGGTATGCTAAACTGTCCCCCTCTAAGGACTAACTCTGACCCATCCGAGCCTCTGAACTCTGAACTGTCCTACCTTGTCTTTGCAGACTTAGGTAGTACCTCAAGTAGCTAGCCAATCCGCCCTAGGGTGACATCATCAGTCACCCCTAGAACCATAAGGTCAGCTGGACGGCATCTACTACTCTCAACAAACTCTGAACTGAACCGACAGACTGACTCTGCCATAGATGGATCACACTCTTGGGCCCTCTGACCCAAAGAGAACACTCTAAGCCAGAAGTTATCAACCCCTCCTCTATTTATGGCGCTCGCAAAACAACAGGGAAAGAAACATCAGGGTCCACTATAACTTACACATCTGAACACCCTCAAGTGACTGTATCTGATGTCACCGTGTTCGATGTGTTAGCCTCCTACTGAGTCAGGATAAAGATCCAAGCGATAGCTAACGAATCTTCCTTCGGGAACCGACCAAAGAAAAGGAGAACTCTCTTCTCCTACCTTCACCACTGTCCTGAAACATGGCTAGAGCTACAGGCTGAGTTACACTACTAGAAGTCATCTGCTGGGACTGTGCCAATCAGGGCCGCAGTAGGACACTCACATAACATGAGTCCTTCCTGCTCGCATCTATACATGCCGTAGTCCCATACCAATAGACTACTTTCGTGTACACTCCACACCTCACGCATCCAGAACTATCTGAACCAGAGCTCATCGCCATCTAATCCCAGACCAAACTGAACTTTCCTTCTACACTTTCGTCCTTTACCTTTACTCTATTCTATTCTTTCTCTGCTCTATCTTATCTCATTTACTCTTTTCTTTGCTTACTTTTCTCTTTCTTACTTTTATTCTTTTTCTTACTCTTCACTTTCTTACGCTATTTCCTTACTTGAGGTCTACACTCAGAGCTGAGAGATCACTCTCTCTCTACCTGGATTTCAAATCCACGGCTAGAGCTCTCGAGCTTTTCCTGGCTGACTAATCTTTCATGACTCACTGAACTTTTGTCGCTGAACATCTAACTCTATTCCACTTTACTTTTCTCACATCCACTGCTAATCTAGTAAGATCCAGAAAACCATACACATCAGAACACGCAAAAATGAGCTTACCTGGCACCACTGTGTTCAGTGTGTCTGTCTCTGGCTGAATCTGGGTGAAAATCCGAGCCGAAACTAACGGACTTCCACTTAAGGAACCTCCTGAAGAAGGGACTACCCCTCTTTCTCTACCTCTGCCCTGCACCGAGGCTGGAGCTTCTGGTGGAATTATAGTGTCTGCGGATGTCTGTGGGAACTGTGCTGACATGACCGTAATGGGACACTCTCGTGCCATGTGCCCCTCCTGTCCGCACCTAAAACATGCTGTTGTCCCAGCCCGACATACGCCTTTGTGCCTCCTACCGCACTTCACACATCTAGAACTATCCCAACCAGAACTCGAACCCTCGCGAAAACCCATGCCAAACTGTACCCTATTCCAGAACTCTCTTTTCTTTGACCCTTTCAGGCCTCTCACTTTCTTTTTATTCTTTGCAGAAGCCTCACCCAAAGGGAAACGGTCACTATTCTCTGGGTCATTTTCTATACTCATATTTTCTATCTGCCCTGGCTGCTCAAATTCACTCTCCTTACGCTCCCTTGAGCTCTCTGGACAAACCCATCCTGTAAACTCTGAAGCAAACTGCTCCCAGGATAAGCGTTCTACCCTCGGGTCCACATGCTGGGTGAACCATTCCCTTGCCTTCGCACATTTCAATGTAACCCCTGCCATCTGTATGGCTCTACTCTCATTAGCTCCCAACTCATCGGTTATCAGCTTAACCATTCTAAGATACTCAACAGGGTCATCACCAGTCTCAAATGTGGGAACATCCAACCTCAAATAAGCTGTCATCTGCACCATACTTTCCCCAGGTGAACTAGGCTTGGGTGTTTGGACAATTGGGGCTACTGGTTCTCCTGGTGGTGGAGGAGATGCAACATGCCCTAGGTTAGGGTTTACTGACCCTGGGTAACAAAAGAAGGGTGGAAACATGGTATACTGTGAATATGACGGGTAAAAGGAAGGATAAGGCATAAAGGTGGGATATGGGTTATATCTAGGAAACTCTGATGTCCCTCTCATCGGGTACTCTGCCCCCCACTGATAGGGTGGATACTGAGGTGGAACAAACCTCGAGGCCTGAGTGCCTCCTTGGGACTCACCCATATCTCCTCCCAACCTACTTCTACTAACGCTATCAGCTCTACTCTGCTCATCCTCCTCTCCTTCTCTCCGATACCCTGACATACTACTCTGAACAACTCCCCTTCTACTCTCATCAACAGACCTTCTAGGGTCCCTTGATGTACCTTCTCTGCTTAAACTATCTGATGTTGCCCTTTGCAGAACGGGGAGATGAGCATCCATGTCCTCATCCTCCGGCGGAGCTCCTGTCAATCTCGCAGATCGACGAGTTCCTCTCATCCTGCCTCTGAAAAAGCACAACAGCACACACAATATCATCAAATGATCCATGTGAAAACACATGAATCCTTAACACATATCAAACATATCACTAATGCACATGCAACTCATCATGGCATTTCACATCAGCATGCAAGACAGGACTCCACATCCTATCCTAGTGGACATGATTTTAACTTATTGTGCTTTCCTTCCTATACAAGACAACACCTCTTTCCGATGTGGGATATCCCAACACACCGTACTCTTGAGGCCCTATGCTCTGATACCAATCTGTAACGACCCGGAAACCGGTACCACTCAGTAACGGTCCGAACCATCACTGGCACTAGGATCCAGATCGGCTTAAGGCCGCCGGGACCCGTAGCAAGCCGACTATACTCTCTGTGTACCTGATAAATCCCATACATGATACAAAGATACTCAACAATCCTGTAAAACTTTGTAGGCTTAACTACTGCTACTCAGATATCGCAATCTGAAATGGCCCTCAGGGCCTATACCAGGGACTACTATCTGCTGTGGATCAAGGGATTGAAACCCTTTTACTCTGTAACACAATCCACTGGTATCACATCAAAGCCATACATTAAGCCTAACTCACACATTTCTCATCAAGAAACGTAAAACAGGATTCATGTACAAGGGATTAATCATACATCACACTATAGCAGGATACTAGGAAAAGCACAAGTCTATCCAGTATACGACAATACATATCTATACACATTACATTACCACTAATCTTTGAGTTACATCATGTCCACTACTTTATTACAACCATACATTCATGCATATCTTCCCTCTGTACTCTTGCTGACTTTAACTTCCCATAGCTATCTCAGAACCTGCAAAACTGGGGTTAAGGGAGTGGGATGAGCTACTACAGCCCAGTGACGAGGAACAATAAAAACAGTTCATTCATTACATGCTCTCATGAAATGCATCACATCACAAACATATCATCTCAAGGATGAAGTTGTCACCAATAACCCTTAACTACATGTTATAATAATGCCAACTGTGCCAAGGAGACTATGTCATCACCTGGTCTACACTTATCGCTCTGATATCATAACATGACCAACTGTGCCAAGGAGACGAGGTCTCACCTGGTCTACACTTAACTCTGATTTGACAGCCCAGCTGTCTCACTCATAGTACCAGGAGCGACCTGGACTATCCAGGGGCGACCTGGTATGGCTATCTCATGCCATATATCTGTATCTGCTCTCTGTCAAGGGCTAAGGATCATCCAACATTCATCCACATAAACAACAACGTATATGCAATGCATCATCGTCGTGAAGTCTAATGCAATACAACCTAATACATAACATGGCAGTTTATGATGCATGGATCATGCTAGAATCGTGTCATTTCTCAAGAGAAAATATGTAGTTTAGTTCCACTCACCTCTAGCCAATGCTGGCTAACTCTGGGCCAACTCTAACTCTGGAGCCTTCTCGGTTCCTCGGTCCAATCCTACACAGATGGACGTAAATGAGGTACCAAACATACGCTAACATAACTATGAACATCTCTCCAAAAACCCTCTAAAACATCACAAAACATGCATGCAAAACAAGCAAAGGAAGGCTGGACAGGGCACCTTCGGCAGCACCTTCGGCGGCCGAATGTCTCCTCCAGAGACGAAAGTCAGGCATGTTCGGCGGCCTAACTTGGACTTTCGGGGGCCGAACCTGAGTTTAGCCAGAACTCAGTTTCGTGCACAAGGACACCTGCCAGTCCCTCCATCACCTGTTCAGACCTCAACACATGCATTTAACCCTTCTAAAACATGCATAATCACTTCAACAAGCCTAAGGGAGCTTCAAATAACTTTAAACTCCAACAAACAAGCTCACAAGACACACATCAAACATAAAGGATTCATAAACCCTATGATGCACATCTCATGCAAACTCATGCCTAGCTCCCTTTTCCCTTTACAAAACTCATAAAAACATCAGAAGAACCATGGATCAACACTTACCTCTTGAAGAACAAAGGCTGAGATGATCCAAACTCAAAGATATGGAGAAACCAAGCTTCAAAAGCTTCAAACTCCAAAACCTTGTTTCAAGCTCACAACTCGTCAAAACAAGGGTAAAACTCATTAAAACCATGAAAGATTTGAAGAAAAACCATGAAAATACTTTAAGGAGATCAAGACCTCACCTAGGTCAGAAGGAGAGAAGAAACCTCCTCCTTTTTCTGCCACTCGGTGCCCTTATAGATGAGCAACCGCCTCAGGTTCGGCTGCCGAATCGCATGCAAAACCATGCAACCTTCGGGGGCCGAACTTAACCTTCGGGGGCCGAACATTGGGCACTTTCGGCGGCCGAACTTAACATTCGGGGGCCGAACCTGGCCTTTGTCTCCAAAGCCTTTTCTCTTCAAAAATCAATCCGGTTTGATTCAAAACCTTTCAAACACTTAAAAACATTTTAGAAAACCTTTCTCTTACCCTTCTAGAAACCTCTGACATCCTCGAATTCCACCGGATGGTAGAAATTCCGATGTCCGACTCTAGCCGGGTATTACAATTCATCTTCTTGATTTCAAGAGGTACGTGAAGATCCTAAGCTTGTTTTTATGTTTTCTGAAGGTTTTATGGAGTTTATGGAGAGAGTTGCATGAATGGGACTATGTGGTGACAGGTTTACTCTTGATGTGGATTGTCTGTGATATGGTGCATTCCATGAGATCATATTTTACTGAGATGTTTTACTGTTCTACTCACTGGGCTATAGAGCTCATCCCACTCCCGTAACCCCAGTTTTGCAGGTTCAGTGTACAGTGTACAGGAGAGGTTCAGCAAAGTGCAGAAAGAGAAAAGAAATGTGTAATAGCCTAGAGTGGACATGTAATATTAAAGAGATGTATTAGTTGTGTTTTCAGTTACAAATGTGCTTGACTTAGTAGTTTGTGTTGTAAATCTGTTGTTGTGTACATGATCTGTATATGTAGATGTTTTATAGAGTATGTGAAAAACCAGGCTTAACAGGTATGAGTTACCCAAGGGGTACAGAGTACAGAGTACAGAGTACAGAGATAGTGCATGCACAGGTTAAGCCTTGGTTCAGAAAAGAGTTTTTATTTTCACAGAAAATGTATGATCATGTATGAGATTTACAGGTACACAGAGAGTATAGCAGGCTTGCTACGGGTTCTGGCGGCCTTAAGCCGACTTGAATCCTAGCGCCAGTGACGGTCCATTTTGGGGTCGTTACAACACTGTTGCCCGACTGAACAGTCCTGGCAATTTTCATTAATTCTGGGTCCTCATGCTGTTTCTGAGCCACTTGCTCCAAAAACACTAGTGTCACTCTCATCTGTGCTATCAACGCACCTGTACCAGATAACTCTAGCTGTAACCCTTCCTCTATGAGCTTGTAAAGTTCCATCACTACTGGTCTCCGCTCTGCTGCTATATGGGATAAACTGCCTAGTGACTTCCGGCTTAGGGCGTCTGCCACAACATTCGCCTTACTCGGATGATACTGGATCGTACAATCATAATCACTGAGCAATTCTACTCATCTTCTCTGCCTCAAATTCAGCTCTCTCTGACTCAAGATGTACTGTAGACTCTTGTGATCAGTGAAGATCTCGCATTTAACCCCATAAAGGTAATGCCGCCACATCTTGAGTACAAAGATAACTGCTGCCATCTCTAGGTCATGGGTGGGGTAATTCAACTCGTGTTTCTTCAACTGTCTAGAAGCATAAGCAATTATCATGTCCTGCTGCATCAAAACACAACCCAATCCCACTCGAGACGCATCACAAAACACTGTGAAATCCTCATTACTGATAGGCAGAGCTAACACTGGTGCTGATGTCAATCTCCTCTTGAGTTCCTTAAAGCTCTCATCGCACTGGTCTGACCATATAAACTTCTGGTTCTTCTGAGTCAGTTTGGTCATAGGAGCAGATATCTTCGAGAAGTCTTGAATGAACCTCCTGTAGTAACCTGCCAGTCCCAAAAAGTTTTTAATCTCTGTCACTGTAGTGGGTCTGGGCCGGTTAGCTACAGCCTCTATCTTCTTGGGGTCTACCTCAATCCCTTCTGCTGATACCACATGTTCCAAGAAAGAAATGCTCATTAACCAAAACTCACACTTAGAGAACTTGGCATATAAACCATGCTCTCTCAGTGTCTGCAGAACTATCCTCAGATGCTGGGCATGCTCCTATGCATCTCTGGAGTACACTAAGATATCATCGATAAAAACAATGACAAAGTGATCTAGAAACTCGCTAAAAACTCTGTTCATGAGATCCATGAATGCTGCAGGGGCATTAGTCAACCCGAACGGCATCACTAAGAACTCATAATGCCCATATATGGTCCTGAAAGCTGTCTTTGGCACATCTGCCTCTCTGACTCTCAACTGATGATACCCAGATCGCAGATCTATTTTAGAGAAACAACCTACTCCAGCTAGTTGGTCGAATAGATCATCAATCCTAGGTAGAGGATATTTATTCTTGGTAGTGACCTTGTTCAACTGTCTGTAGTCGATACAAAGTCTGAGGGATCCATCCTTCTTTCTGACAAAGAGCACTGGAGCACCCCAAGGTGAGGTACTAGGGCGAATGAAACCCTTATCTACCAACTCCTGCAACTGCTTTTTCAACTCTTTTAATTCTGCTAGTGCCATCCTGTAGGGAGGAATAGAGATAGGTCTGGTATCAGGCAGCAATTCAATTTCAAACTCTATCTCCCTATCAGGTGGTAGTCCTGGTAAGTCGTCTGGGAACACATCTGGCAATTCTCGAACTACTGGTACTGCGGCTGGTTCCCTAACCTGACTATCTAGCTCCCTCACATGAGCTAGAAACCCCTGACAACCCCTCCTAAGCAAACGACAAGCCTGAAGGGCTGAAATCAAACCTCTGGGTGTACCCCTCCTGTCTCCTCTGAAGACACACTCTGACCCATCCTGGTCTCTGAGACTAACTACCTTCTCTCTACAGTCCAAGGTCGCACCATATGCAGATAACCAATCCATCTCTAGAATGACATCAAAATCTGTCAAGCCTAGAACCACAAGGTCAGCTGGAAGGCATCTACCCTCTATGAACACTAGACTGAAACGACAGACTGACACTGCCACTGATGGGTCACATTTGGGTCCACTGACCCAGAGAGGATACTCTAACTCAGAAATTATCAAACCCAACCTCTCTATGGCTCTCGAAGCAACAAAGGAATGAGAAGCACCGGGGTCCATCAAAGCATACACATCAGAACACCCTATGATGAGATTACCTGACACCACTGTGTTCGACGTGTTCGCCTCCTCCTGAGTTACAGTGAAAATCCGTGCTGGGGCTACTGGATGTCCACCTCGGGAACCTGCTGCTGAAGTAGAGGCTGACCCTCTCCCTCTACCTCTGCCACTACTCTGAGGTACAACTGGAGCTGCTGGCTGTACTACACTGCCTGAACTCATCGGCTGGGATGGTGCAAAAGTCACCTGAGGACATTCCCAAGCAAAATGCCCTTCCTGTCCACATTTATAACAGGCTGAAGATCCCAACTGACAAGCTCCCTTGTGTGGTCTCCCACATCTTCTACATACTGGACTGCTTGCACCAGAGCTTGAGCCACTACCCATTCCCAGACCAGACTTGACTTTACTCCAGAACTTATTCTTTGTTCCTTTTGCCTTTTCCCATCTTTTGCTGCCTGAAGTGGCTGCACTGGGGGCCTTAGAACCCGAAGCCTGTGCCTTCGACTGTCTCTGAATATTGGCACTTGCTTCCATTTTCCTGGCGGCATCCACTATAGACTGGAAATTCTCCTTCTCTGCTGGAAGAATCAAGGAAGAATACCTGGGATGCAGTCTCATAGTATATCTCCTTGCCTTCTTCTGATCAGTATCATAGGCCGGACCCACGTACTGAAGCAAATCCAGGAACTTATCTGTAAATTCATCAACACTCATCTCATCCGTCTGTCGCAACTGTTCAAATTGTATTATTTTCATCTCCCTGGAACTGTCAGGAAAAGTCCACCCTGCAAACTCATTGGCGAACTCTCCCCATGACATACTGTCCATCCTGGGCTCCACATAATTCTTAAACCATTCTCTGGCTTTCTTACATTTCAGTGTGAACCTTGCCATCTCAATGGCTCTACTATCAACAGCTCCCAATTTACTGGTTATCATCCTAACGGATCTGAGGTATTCAAATGGATCATCTCCCGTGTTGTATTTGGGGGCATCTAATTTCAAGTACTCCGTCATTTTCACCTGACTTCCTCCAGATGAGCTAGGTTGGTGTATTTCAACAATAGGAGCTACTGGTTCAGATGGTGGTGGTGGAGGCACTGGTTCATTTGGCTCTGGGTGTGCTGCACTTGGATGAATAGGTGAAGGTGGATACATGGGATATGGTGGGTAATAATGAGGATAAGGCATATATAGCATGTAAGTAGGATATGGGATAAAACTAGAGTACTCCGACATACCTCCCATCGGATACCCTGAGTCTTGAGGAAAGGCTGGATAACCGAACCCCGAGGCCTGAGCGCCTCCCTGAGACTCTCCCATACCTTCTTCAAATCTGCCTACACCCATGCTTTCATCTACTGACTGATCAACCTCCATAGCCTCCCTCACTTCCTCTGATCTCCCTCCTCTAGCTGTTCCTCTTCTGCTCTTGTCTACAGACCTTCTAGGGTCTATTGACGTACCTTCCCTGCTAGATCTCTGAGACCTTGCCCTTGGCAATGCAGGAGGACGAGCATCTATTCTCTCACTATCTGGTGGGACTCCAGTCAATCGTGCAGATGGACGAGTTCCTCGCATTTTAACTCTGGAAAACAACACATAACATAGCATATTAGCATATAAACAGCACATAACAGTAAGGCACATGCATAAATCATGGCATTTCACGGCATCAAATAGACAGGACGCAACATCCTATCCTAGTGGACATGATTTCCTATTGTGCTTGACCACCTCTAACCGCTATGAGCCCGACACTCTCTCTATAGGTCCGATCATTTGAACCTTGGGCTCTGATACCAATCTGTAACGACCCGAAAATCGGACCGCCACCGGCGCTAGGATTCAGGTTGGCTTAAGGCCGCCAAAACCCGTAGCAAGCCTGCTATACTCTCTGGGTACCTGTAAATCTCATACATGATCATACATTTCCTGTGAAAATAAAAACTTTTCTCTGGACCAAGGCTTAAACTGTGCATGCACTATCTCTGTACTCTGTACCCCTGACTAGAGCTTGCTCTAGATGGGTTAACTCATACCTGTTAAGCTTGGTTTTTCACATGTTCATAAAGTAAGTACATCAACAGACCATGTATATAAAAGAGTTACAGAACAACTGGATCAAGCACAAGTCTATTTCTTTACAACTATTACATCTCTTTATATGATGACATGTCCACACTATACTGTTACCAAGCTCTTTACTCTTTCTGTACTCTGCTGATCTTCCCTTGTACAACCTGTACACTGAACCTGCAAGACTGGGGTTAAGGGAGTGGGATGAGCTCTCTAGCCCAGTGAGCAGAACAGTAAAACAGGTCATTAGAACATGATCTTATGGAATGCATCATATCACAGACAATTCACATCAAGGGTAAACCCATCACCACATAGTCCTAGTATCTGTTCCGTGCCAGGCCGTAGAATGGGGTCCTAGTCTTCCTATACTGTATATGTATACGTGTATATAACACCTGTACTTACCATTTGCCAGGGCGTAGACTGGGCACCCGGTCTTTCTATACCTGCCAGGGCGTAGACTGGGCACCTGGACTTTACTATACCTACCAGGGCGTAGACTGGGCACCTGGACTTCCTGTCTGGAACTATTGGATCATTCAGCATTCACCCACATCAACAAATAAGTATGCAATGCAACATCTTTGTGGATTCTAATGCAATCAACCTATTGCATAATCATGATGCATGAAATATGCTAAAAGCAGTCCATGTCTCAATTAAAAGAATTAAATTAGTTCCACTCACCTCTAGCTATCTCTGGACTGACTCCGCAAACTCTGAAGCAGTACTCATTGCTGCTCTCTTTGGTTCCTCTGGTCTGTGCCTACACAGATGGACTCAAATGAGGGACCAAACTAGCTTATGAACAACTTTATTAAACTCCCCAAGAATCCCCGTAAACTCACTCAAACATCCATGCAAAGCATGCAAAGGAAGGCTGGACAGGACACTTTCGGCGGCAGGTTCGGCGGCCGAAAGTCCTCTCCAGAGCCGAAACTCATGCACCTTCGGCGGCCGAATCTCTACTTTCGGCAGCCGAACCCTTTCGGGGGCAAGTTTCGGGGGCTGAAAGGCACTCCAGAGACGAAAGTCTCTAACCTTCTGCGGCACCTTCGGCGGCCGAAACTCCCCTCCAGAGCCGAAAGTCCAAAGGCTCGGGGGCAAGCTTAGGCAACCGAAGTCACCTCCTCAGCACATTCGGCGGCCGAACCATTCTTCGGCGGCCAAAGCTGGGTTCATCAGCAAGGCAGAAACTTGCTCTGCCTCTCGCCAAAATGCACCAATCTTCCTCAAACTCAACCACCTCAATTCCGCAACATGCATACACCCAAGTATATGCTCAAAGGGGTCAAAAACTACCTAAAAACCCCAACAAACAGCAAAGCATAACACATAAACAAGCTTTCCTCACAAAATCATCAAAAACTCTCTTTTTACCCTATTCATGCAACTCTCTCCCACAACCTCATAAAACCTTCAGAAAGTATAAAAAACAAGTTCAGGATCTTCACTTACCTGTTGAAACCAAGAAGATGAACGTTCCTAACGTGGAGATATGGAGCAATTCTCCTTCAAACTCTCCAAACTTCCAAATCTTGGGTTTTTAACTCAAAACCTTCAAAATAACATTAAAACCAATCAAAACTTGGCAAGATTGATGAAAACATGAAGAAACTCCAAGAAAGAGATGGTCTCACCTCTGAAAAGTGAAAGAAAAATGAATACTTATCCTTCCACCGCTTGAGGGCCTTTATAGGTGGCTGGCCAGACCACCTTCGGCGGCCTAACGTGAAACCGAAAGCCATACATGTTCGGCGGCCGAACTTTCTCTTCAGCGGCCTAACCTGGCTTTTCTTCCTTGGTGCTTTTCTTTCACACACTTAGTTCCATTTAACTTTAACACATGAAAACATACTACATTACTTAAGAAAATCATAAATCCTACCCGTCTAGAGAATTCTGACATCCTGGATTCCACTGGACGACAGGAATTCCGATGCCGGACTCTAGCCGGGTATTACACTATTACTGCAGGAAATAACTTCTAGGAAGTATTTAGTAAAATTAACGATTAAATTATCAGAAGATTTTAAGATAGATACTATGGCATTATTTGACACAGGAGCATATTTAAATTGTATAAAATCAAGCTTAGTACCAAAAAGATTTTGGCAAGTGATAGAGCATATTTTAGTCCTTTTTATCTTGATATTATTGATGATTATTTACATGATTTCTGCTTAATTTAGTACTCTTGACATTGTTTTGCAGAAAATGGTGAAAAATGACACTTTGGAGAAAATCCCCCTAAAACTGCCTTATTTGGAGCAAAAGAGAGCAAGTCTGCCAAGTTGAATTCAAGTGAAGCTAAATAAGGAAAGTTCTAAATAAGGAAAGTGGTAAATATGAAAAGAACATTCAGCCAAGGCAATTTGAAATTCAAATTTAAAATCTCCAAGTAGCCTTTTCTTTATTCAAGAAGCCATATCTCAAGCTGCCATATCTCAAGCTGCCATATATGGAGAGCCAAATAAGGAAAGTATTTTGAAATTCAAATCCCCAAGATTCATATTCAGATTTGGATTTCAAGATCCAGCTTATTAAGGAAGCCAAATCCAAAGATCACATGTTTTTCACTTCATGCCTTGCACATTCAAAATTCAAATTGCAAAAGGAGGCTCCACCTTCCTTAATTGTGAATGGGCGGCAAGGGGATGTGAAGAGGCACCTTGGGCAGCAACTTGAACACACTTGGGCAGCATCTTGAAGACCTTGGGCAGCAATTAAAAGACCAAATATCCCATCCCTTGCAATTTGATACATGCTCCACGTTTTTCCCTTCACATATGCACATAGAAGACACATATTGGACCAATGGCACTTTGGGTAGCCTCTAAAAGATGCATGGACAGCCAAGGAACCCTAGGCAGCCCCTCAAGTCATATTTAAAGGCCTTAAGAAGACAAGAAGGGCAGAATTGATCACCCCCACTCCTCCAAGGTTCGGCCGCAGCTCCACCTCCTTCTCCTCCACAGCCGGTTCTTCATCTCATGCTCTCTTCTTTAATTTTCTGTTTTGGTTCAGCCATGAGTGGCTTAAACCCTTAATTCTAGTTGAAGATTGGTTGAAACTAAGGTTGTTTTATGGATTGTGAGATCTGAACATAAACTATTTGTCTTTGATTAGTTCAATATTCATACAATTGTGTGCTTGAATCTAAGATTGCTTTGTTGTTTTGATCAAATTGGCCACTTGATTCTTGATTGCAAAGTTAATTGATTGTTAGTTGGGATATTTTTTAGTCCATAATTGTTGGAAATATTCTGACCTAAGAACACTTGGTGTAAAAACTAAGGAATTGTATGATCTAGCAACATCTTATGCGTTTGAGTAGCTAGGGTTGGATCTCTCTCTTTCTTCATGCAATTGATAATTGTTTTGATGCCTAAGGCCCAAGGACGTTCCTTGGCAATTTGTTAATTAGTAATTGATTAGAGGATGTTCTCTAATTGATTTAATCATAAGGAGAGACATGGTGGTGAGAAGCGTTTTCCACCTCCATAACTAATCTATTGAACCAATCAAGAGAACATAAGTTTCCATGATCAATCCAAGCAACCAAGGTGGATCCATATCTTCAACTAGACCTTTCTCATATTGATTTCCTATTTTATCTTAATTACTTGCTGATTTAATTGCTTTCAATAGTTGTTAGTCAAATCAATCTCAAAACCCCCCCTTTTTACTTTATTGCACTTTACTTTTATTATGCTTTCAGTTACTTGCTTTCAGTTGTGCTTCCAGTTGATTCTCTTGATCTTGTTGGGAAAAATAGATAAGTATTCAATTCTCTGTGGATTCGATCCTTTACCACTATTTTCAAGTTGTAAAATTGTTGATAACCGGAAAGGTTATTTTTTACCGTCTTCGACAATCGCGAGTCAAAAATTGGCGCCATTGCCGGAGAATTGATTTAACTTGTTTATTTTTCTTTCATGACCAGATCTGAACGTAGGGACACTCTGCCCTACGATCCGGAGATTGAACGCTCTCTCAGAACACTAGGAAAGCAAGCAGTTCCATCTGAAGAAGCGCCTGAAGACTACCTTTGTGCAGTCGGACATTCTGCCACACATTCGGCCGCCGAACCTCATCAACATTTGGCCGCCGAACCTTCCCTTATCCAGCAACCGAACTTTGCACCAATGGCTGAACCTAATGCACAAGCTGCTGCCCCTAATGGACATGCTGTCCAGAACTAAATAATTCAAGAAAATCCAGCCATGAGGCCACAGATGCCAATGGAAAGAACCATGAGAGAATTAGCAACACCTGTAGGTGATCAAGCACCACTTTGCATCACCTATCCACCTCTGACAGTTCCCTTTGAACTAAAAACAGGTTTGATTCATCTTCTCCCTAAATTTAGAGGTTTGCAAAATGAAAATCCACACAAGCACTTGAAAGAGTTTAATATTGTCTGTTCATCTATGAGACCTCAAGGTATCTCTGAAGATCATGTTAAGTTAAGAGCTTTTCCCTTTTCATTAGATGACTATGCTAAAGATTGGTTATTTTATTTGCCACCTGAATCTATAACTTCTTGGGATGATATGGTCCAAACCTTTTTGAACAAATACTTCCCAACATCTAAGTCAATTGGCATAATAAGAGAAATCACTAGCATAAGATAGAAACCAACTGAGGATTTATATGATTACTGGGAAAGGTTTGAAAGATTATGTACAGGCTATCCACAACATAATATGTCAGATAGGTCTCTCATACAGTTCTTCTATGGAGGATTGCTCTTATCAGAAAGGAGATTCATAGATGTAGCTTGTGGAGGATCCATTGCAGACAAGACACCTAGGGAGATGCGAGAGTTGATTTCTATACTTGCAGCTTCATCTAGGCAATATGGAGAAGAAAAGCAAATGCAAAGAGGAGTAAATGAGGTAAGTTCACCTACTATTTCTGAACTGACAGCTGTTATGAAAGATTTTGCCATAGGACTAGTTCAACAGATGCAAGCAGCCCAGCCGCCTAGGCTATGTGGTATTTGTGCATATGTCAGACACCCAACTGATCAATGTCCTACACTGCAAGAAGACAACCAACAAGTTAATGCCATTGGAGGGTACAACAACCAGCCTAGACATGATCCATATTCAAACACATACAATCCAGATTGGAGAGACCACCCCAATTTTAGCTACGGAAGAGCCAACAACAATCAGAACCATCAGAACTATCAAAGGAACCAAGCCCAACCAGCACCTTCAAATCCCATCCAACGCCTTGAAAAGATGATGGAGTCCATGGCCAGTGCTATACAAAGCCTCAATCAGCGTGTAGATCTGATGGCCACATCTAGAAGCAATTCTGAAACCCAAGGTAAACTCCCTTCTCAAATTGAAACTAACCCCAGACAGAATGTCAGTGTTATTACTTTAAGAAGTGGGAAGGAGCTACAAGAGATCAAGATTGATGAAAGAGCACCACTTGCACAAACTGAGACACCATTTGCGCAAGAACTAATGCAACCTGAAGCCTCTCCAGCGCAATCTGAAACACCACCTGCGCAGAAGACTGATCCAAAGGTACGTTTTCACATTCCACCTCCTTTTCCAAAAAGATTTGAAAGAACACAAAAAGAAAAGGAAGAAAAGGAGATCCTAGAGACTTTCAGGAAGGTGGAAATCAACATACATCTGCTAGATGCCGCTAAGGAGATTCCAAGGTACGCAAAATTTCTGAAAGAGTTGTGTACCAACAGAAGAAAGCTTGCTGAGAGAGAGAAAGTAAGTGTAGGTGAGGTTGTCACTGCTGTTATTAAAAGAGAGCTCCCTACTAAGTGCAAGGACAAAGGTACGTTTGCAATTTCTTATAAGATAGGGAATGTTGGAATCAAGAAAGCCATGTGTGATCTTGGTGCATCCATAAATGTCATGCCTCTTTCCATCTATAAATCTCTGAATGCATGTGCACTGAAAGACACAAGAGTTGTGATCCAATTAGCTGATAGATCTGTGGTATATCCCATAGGTGTTCTAGAAGATGTGTTAGTTCAAGTAGATGAACTTGTCTTTCCTGCAGATTTTTATGTGATTGATACTAAGGAAGATAGTTGCAATGCTAATTCTGATATCCTTCTTGGACGTCCTTTCTTGAGTACTGCTAGAACTAAGATTCATGTACATGATGGTACTTTGACCATGGAGTTCGAAGGGGAAGTCATTAAATTCAATGTCTATGATGCCATGAAATATCCACATGATATGTCCCCTGTTTATGGTCTTGATATTGTTGACTGTTTGAGCCAGGAAATTTTTTATGAAGATCAAGATGATATTCTTAACAGTGATTTCTGTAGAGATACTGATCAGGTACAGATTGAGAGCCAGAAAGAGCCAAAACTCAAGGAGACAATCTACAGCATCCAACAGATGAATTGCAGTCAAGTACAGACTGAAGGAAAATCCGTAGCACCACTTCAGAAAGGCCTTGCACAGACAGAAACCTTTTGGCCGCTGAAATCTACTACTTTTCGGCCGCTGAACTCTTCACCTCAGCTTCCATCGCAGACTGAAACCACTTTTTGGTCGACGGACTCCGCAACCATTCTGCCGCCGAAGCTGAACTCCTTTCTGCCGCCAAACTCCACTTCCTTTCGGCCGCCGAATCCTTCACCTCAGCCCCCAGCATAGACCGAAGCCATGATCTCTCGGCCGCCGAACTCCACTGACTCTCGGCCGCCGAACTCTACTGCCTTTCGGCCGCCGAATCCAGCCATCCTTCGGCCGCCGAACCTTGCTCCACAGCCTCCGACGCAAGCAAGCTCTTCCAGTCCTCCTTTGCAGTCAAGACAGAAAGCACCGGAACCAGATCTAAAGCCTCTCCCAGACCATCTGAAATACATGTACCTAGGAACTGATAAGACACTACCAGTAATAGTGTCCAATGAGTTAAGCCAATATGAAGAAGCAAGCCTCTTGAAAGTACTGTAGAAGTATAAAGAAGCCATAGGGTGGACCATAGATGACATAAAAGGTATTTCTCCTTCCACCTGCATGTATAGAATACACATGGAGGAGGAATGCAAACCAGTCAAAGATGCTCAAAGAAGACTGAACCCACCTATGATGGAGGTAGTAAAGAAAGAAATAATCAAGCTCCTTAATGCAGGTATCATAGACCCAATCTCTGATAGCAAATGGGTGAGTCCTGTGCATGTAGTCCCAAAGAAAACTGGGATTACCATTGTGTCCAATGCTGAAGGAGAACTTGTTCCCACAAGAGTTCAGAATGGATGGAGAGTGTGCATGGACTATAGGAAGCTCAATGCTGCAACAAGGAAAGACCACTTCCCACTACCTTTCATTGATCAGATGCTAGAAAGGCTTGCAGGTAAGTCCCGTTATTGTTGTCTTGATGGTTATTCAGGTTTTTATCAGATTTCAGTTGCTCCAGAGGACCAAGAGAAGACCACCTTCACCTGCCCTTTTGGCACTTTTGCCTTCAGAAGAATGCTATTTGGACTATGCAATGCACCTGCCACCTTTCAGCGATGCATGATGAGCATATTCTCTGACTATGTGGGTAAGACAATTGAAGTATTCATGGATGATTTCACAGTACATGGTAACTCTTTTGAGGAATGCCTTGCTAATTTGGAAAAAATCCTACAGAGATGCCTTGAATCTAATCTTGTACTTAATTATGAAAAATGTCATTTTATGGTTAATCAAGGTATGGTTTTAGGTCATGTTGTTTCAGCTAAGGGAATTAAAGTGGACAAAGCTAAGGTGGATACCATTAAAAATCTACCTTATCCCACAAACGTTAGGGAAATTCGGTCATTCCTTGGCCATGCAGGGTTCTATAGAAGATTCATCAAAGACTTCTCTAAAATTACATTGCCATTATGCAAATTGCTCCAACAGGATGTAACATTTGATTTTGATGCAGATTGCAAAAAGGCATTTGATTTGATTAAAGAATTGCTTGTAACTGTCCCAATTATTCAGGCACCTGACTGGAACTTGCCCTTTGAAATCATGTGTGATGCAAGCAACTATACAGTGGGAGCAGTCTTGGGGCAACGTGTGGGAAACTCACCCCACGTCATTCACTATGCCTCTCGCACACTGGATGCTACACAAAGCAACTACACAACAACAGAAAAGGAGCTCTTAGCTGTTGTGTTTGCTTTGGAGAAATTCAGACCATATCTCTTGGGAACTAAAGTCATTGTCTATTCTGACCATGCAGCTTTGCGATATCTGATCAAGAAAAAGGAAGCCAAACCAAGACTTATTAAGTGGATTCTTCTCCTACAAGAATTTGATCTGGAGATAAGAGACAAGAAAGGGAAAGAAAATCTTGCAGCTGACCACCTCAGCCGGCTTCCATCTAGCTCTACACCTTGTCCAATCAAAGAAGAGTTCCCAGACGAACATCTGTTCGTCACTCATTCAGCCTAAGTAAATCATGCCATGCACCACACCCCAGGGGAGTACTCAGTTTTCTTTGTTCTTTTATGTTTCTTATACATTGAGGACAATGCATGATTTAGGTGTGGGGGTGCATATCTCTCTCTTCCTCCCCCTTTTCTCTTCTTCTTCTTTTTTCTTTCAGTATTGCGCACATGTTTCCCTTTCAGTTTCATTTTTGCGATTTGCTTGTTCTGAATAGCCACAGTTGAAATTTTTTTTTTCAATAACACACACACAACCACAACCTTCTATTTTTTATTTTGCTCTACTCAAACTGATGAACTATGTTGGATGAGCTTTTCTTTCCATGACCCCATTGATGTGATGACTCTTTAAACTTATGTTGAATCAATTGCAGTGAGTTGTATTCATGTTTGAGAATTGCCTTTTGAATTGAATCTTTGAGCTTGCCATGGTGAAAAATATATTGATGACCCTCATTAGAGAGAATAAATTGAAAGTTGTGTGAATGAACTTAATGTGACTTGATTTAGCAATTGGTGTTGATTTGCCCAAATCATTGAGAGAAAGAAAATTCAGCAAAGGCAAAGACCTCAAAAGCACAAATAAAAAAACTGTTCCAATGGTCAAAAGACTAAGAACAAAGCTAGTAGCCACTTGGACAGGTGACCAACTGAGTAACTGGGGGTGGTATCACAAATATGTACCTTCAAGTCAAAAGGTTGGTGACTTTTTCAAGCAAAATCTAAGTGCAGAAGCCTGAATAAAGTAATTAAAGGTAAGGGCAAGTCACTCTGAAAGCTAGAAAAAGTCTTAACAAAAATGTGCATGTATGGTCTCTCTTGAGGAAAACAAATCCTAGCCATGGTAAGTAAAGGAAAATAAGGAAAAAAGGTAAGTAATCTCCATGCATATATTCTTCACTGCAATGATTCAAAATAGGCGTCTAGAGTAAGAGCTTAAGTGGAAATAAGGATCTAGAGCAAAAAAAGCTTGTTTGACTATGTTTATTTGCTTGAGGACAAGCAAAAGGCTAAGTGTGGGGGTATTTGATAGAGCATATTTTAGTCCTTTTATCTTGATATTATTGATGATTATTTACATGATTTCTGCTTAATTTAGTACTCTTGACATTGTTTTGCAGAAAATGGTGAAAAAGGACACTTTGGAGAAAATCCCCCTAAAATTGCCTTATTTGGAGCAAAAGGGAGCAAGCCTGCCAAGTTGAATTCAAGTGAAGCTAAATAAGGAAAGTTCTAAATAAGAAAAGTGGTAAATATGGAAAGAACATTCAGCCAAGGCAATTTGAAATTCAAATTTCAAATCTCCAAGTAGCCTTTTCCTTATTCAAGAAGCCATATCTCAAGCTGCCATATATGGAGAGCCAAATGAGGAAAGTATTTTGAAATTCAAATCCCCAAGATTCATATTCAGATTTTGGATTTCAAGATCCAGCTTATTAAGGAAGCCAAATCCAAAGATCACATGTTTCCCACTTCATGCCTTGCACATTCAAAATTCAAATTGCAAAAGGAGGCTCCACCTTCCTTAATTGTGAATGGGCGGCAAGGGGATGTGAAGAGGCACCTTGGGCAGCAACTTGAACACACTTGGACAGCATCTTGAAGACCATGGGCAGCAATTAAAAGACCAAAGAGCCCATCCCTTGCAATTTCATACATGCTCTACGTTTTTCCCTTCACACATGCACATAGAAGGTACATATTAGACCAAGGGCACTTTGGGCAGCCTCTAAAAGATGCATGGACAGCCAAGGAACCCTAGGCAGCCTCTCAAGACATATTTAAAGGCCTTAAGAAGAAAAGAAGGGCAGAATTGATCACCCCCACTCCTCCAAGGTTCGGCCGCCGCTCCACCTCCTTCTCCTCCACCGCCGGTTCTTCATCTCATGCTCTCTTCTTTAATTTTCTGTTTTAGTTCAGCATGAGTGGCTTAAACCCTTAATTCTAGTTGAAGATTGGTTGAAACTAAGGTTGTTTTATGGATTGTGAGATCTGAACATAAACTATTTGTCTTTGATTAGATCAATATTCATACAATTGTGTGCTTGAATCTAAGATTGCTTTGTTGTTTTGATCAAATTGGCCACTTGATTCTTGATTGCAAAGTTAATTGACTGTTAGTTGGGATATTTTTTAGTCCGTAATTGCTGGAAATATTCTGACCTAAGAACACTGTAACGACCCGAAAATCGGACCGCTACCGGCGCTAGGATCCAGGTCGACTTAAGGTCGCCGAGACCTGTAGCAAGCCTGCTATACTCTCTGTGTACCTGTACAATCCCATACATGATCATACATTTTCTGTAAAAACATAAAACTGA
Organism: Manihot esculenta; assembly: GCF_001659605.2. Lineage (NCBI taxonomy): Eukaryota > Viridiplantae > Streptophyta > Magnoliopsida > Malpighiales > Euphorbiaceae > Manihot > Manihot esculenta. The sequence goes on from NC_035177.2 coordinate 16,326,836, forward strand.
TTCTCTGACCAAGGCTCAACCTGTGCATGCACTAGCTCTGTACTATAAAACCCCTTACTAGAGCTTGCTCTAGACGGGTTCAACTCATACTCTGTTAAGCCTGGTTTTTCACATACTGATAAAAACAGTCACAACACATAAATAGATCATGTATACAAAAAGGATGTACAACATGGGTCAAGCACAATACTCTACACTATACAATACTAAACCATTTCTTTACAATATTACATGTCCACACTAAACTATTACACAATTCTTTCTTTACTCTTCCTGTACCCTGCTGACTTCCCTCTGACTCTGATCCTGCAAGACTGGGGTTAAAGGAGAGGGATGAGCTATACTAGCCCAGTGAGTAGAACAAATAAAACATGTTCATAAAACATGCTCTCATGAAATGCATCACATCACAAGTAAATCACATCATCTCAGACGGATAGATTCAAAATTCCCTCTGTTCTGTGCCCGGCCTGCGAAGGAGCTACTCAGGACTTCTCTATGCACCCTATGGTGCTCTGTGCCCGGCCCTCTCAGGGCTCCTCAGGACTTTACTTGGAGGTCCGGATATCATCAGTTGAGAGTCAGAGAAGCAGATGTGCCAAAGATAGCTTTCAGGACCAGATATGGGCATTATGAGTTCTTAGTAATGTCGTTCGGGTTGACTAACGCCCCTGCAGCATTCATGGATCTCATGAACAGAGTTTTCAGCGAGTATCTAGATCACTTTGTTATTGTCTTCATCGATGATATCTTAGTGTACTCCAGAGATGTAGAAGAGCATGCCCAGCATCTGAGGACAGTTCTGCAGACTCTGAGAGAGCATGGGTTATATGCCAAGTTCAATGTGTCACATTAGTGTGTACTAATGCACTCAACCTATGTCATATCATGATGCATGTACCATGCTAAAAGCATTTAAGTTCTCATATTGAAACATGAAGTTTAGTTCCATTCTCCTCTGGCTGACTCTGAACTGACTCTGAATACTCTGAAGCAGTGCTCACTGCTGCTCTCTTCAGTTCCTCTGGTCCGTTCCTACACAGATGGACTCAAATGAGGGACCAAACTATCTCAAGAACAACTCTAACATACTCCCCAAAACCCCCTTAAAACATCCTAAAAGAATCAAGAAAAACATGCAAAAGAAGGCTGGACAGGGCACTTTCGGCGGCAGGTTCGGCGGCCGAAAGTCCCTTCCAGAGACGAAACTCAAGCGCTTTCGGCGGCACTTCGGCTGCCGAAAGTCCTCTCCAAAGACGAAAGTCTCTAACCTTCAGCGGCCGAAAGTCTCCTCCAGAGCCGAAAGTCCAAACTTTCGGGGGAAGGCTTAGGCAACCGAAACCACCTCCTTAGCATGTTCGGCGGCCGAAACTGGATTTTCCAGTTAGGCAGAAACTTGTTCTACTTCATGCAACTCGTGGCCAAACCTCACTCAACATGCAAACCAACAACTCACAACCTGCATATCCTCAAGTATAGGCACAAAGGGGTCCAAAACTAACTTAAAACCCCAACAAACAACACAAATAAACACATAAGCATGCTTTGACCACAAATCTACCAAAACCGCAACTTACCCTAAACATGCATCTCTACCCATAAACCTCCATAAAACCTTCATAAAACATGAAAAGAAGTTCAGGATCTTCACTTACCTCTTACAAACAAGAAGATCAAAGATCCCAACGTGGAGATATGGAGAAACTCTCCCTCAAAGTCTCCAACTTCAAAACTTTTGGTTAAGTTGCTCAAAACCTTCACATATGCATAAAACTCATCAAAACTTTGCAAGATTTGAAGAAAACATGAAAATCACCCAAGGAAGCTCATGGTCTCACCTCTGGCTGTGAATGGAAAGAAAATCTTATCCATTCACCGACCTAGGGCCTTTTATAGGTGGCTGGCCAGACCACCTTCGGCGGCCTAACGTGAAACCCAAACTCATGCATGTTCGGCGGCCGAACTTTTCACTTCGGCGGCCGAACCCTGTATTTCTTCCTTGGCTCTTTTCTTGCAAAAACTCATGTCCTTTGATACTTAAAACATGAAAACATACTAAAATCCTTTACAAAAACATAAATCTTACCCTTCTAGCGGATTCCGACATCCGAGATTCCACCGGAAAGTAGAATTTCGATGACGGACTCTAGCCGGGTATTACAAACACTTGGTGTAAAAACTAAGGAATTGTATGATCTAGCAACATCTCATGCGTTTGAGTAGCTAGGGTTGGATCTCTCTCTTTCTTCATGCAATTGACAATTGTTTTGATGCCTAAGGCCCAAGGACGTTCCTTGGCAATTTGTTAATTAGTAATTGATTAGAGGACGTTCCCTAATTGATTTAATCATAAGGAGAGACATGGTGGTGAGAAGCGTTTTCCACCTCCATAACTAATCTATTGAACCAATCAAGAGAACATAAGTTTCCATGATCAATCCAAGCAACCAAGGTGGATCCATATCTTCAACTAGACCTTTCTCATATTGATTTCCTATTTTATCTTAATTACTTGCTGATTTAATTGCTTTCAATAGTTGTTAGTCAAATCAATCTCAAACCCTCTCTTTTTACTTTATTGCACTTTACTTTTATTCTGCTTTCAGTTACTTGCTTTCAGTTGTGCTTCCAGTTGATTCTCTTGATCTTGTTGGGAAAAATAGATAAGTATTCAATTCTCTATGGATTCGATCATTTACCACTATCTGCAAGTTGTAAAATTGTTGATAACCGGAAATGTTATTTTTGACCGGCTTCGACAACCGCGAGTCAGCAAGAGACTAAAGAAAAATTAAAGACAGCAAATAGGACTAATCTAAATATTTTAGGAAAGACGGAAGCATTAATAATAAATCATATGGTAATACTAGGAACCCCCTTTATAAATCTAATAACACCTTATTTAGTAAAAGATGACTGTATAAAAATCAAAACAAAGAATAAAAAGATTAGAATGGATTTTACAAAAAAACCTAAAAGAAAAAATTTAAATTTAATAAAAGCACATTTCATTAGGACAATGGAAATAAATTCGACAATAAAATCTAAAACAGAAGATTTAAAGGATTTAAATATATATAAATAAATAAATATATATATATATATATCTATATATATATATCTATATATATATGAATATACCGAGGGGGCCTGGCGCCACATAAAGTTGCGATTGGCACTCTTCATGGCAGAATTTTCTATCGTGGAGTCTCGAGGCCTGGCACTATATGCCATGAAGAGAAGTCTCTTCATGGCAGAGAATTTGGTCATGGATTCCTAAGTGGCGCCATGCCCTCTTCATGGCAAATTTTGCCATGAAGAGACAATTCCCGAGGCCTGGAGCAAAGAAGAAACAAAGATTATGATACTTAATAGAACTAAAAAAATTATAATCATTTTATAATGGATGTAATTTAATATAAATTTTCGTACCAATATGGTAGACCACATGTGGTCGAGCTTATCATTGGTAATCTTATTCCATTGTTTCACTTGCAATGGACAACACGACACACTTCTAATAGTTTGTCCTAAAAACCAAACAAATGCAGTAGCATTATCACCAATAGCTTGATCATCTTCATCAAATTCTACTGGCAATTTTTGCCCATTCTCCAATTGTGTGATTTTCAAGCATCGTGTTGGTCCTCTAGTTTTTCTTTTAATTGTATTGGAACCTATTTCACAACAAAAGTAAAACAATAATCATATAATAACAAGAATTTCTGTACATAGAATAAGTAAACATAATCAATTGTTTAAATAAAATTAAATGAGTAAACCTGTTGCTGCAGTTGCATTTGGATTTTGAAGTTGATTAGAAGTGTGATCAACGGTAACTGCGGGTAGCTCGTCACCAAGTCCATTTGGTAAAATATCATAATCTCGAAATAGAGTGTATATATCAATGGGTTTCGAAGGAAACTTCTTATAACTATCCATCATATTTTTCACATCTGTATCATCTTTAACCTCTATCAATGCATCAAGATCACTAAGAGCTTTATCGGCCTTCAAGTAATAAAATTTATCTCCTTTTATAATATCAAATCCACAATCCTTTTTCAAGTCATCCAATATATCAAAAAATGAGATGAAATCAACATCAAAATTAGGTTTCTCCATGAACCTACCATTTTCATATATTCTATTTGGTGAAAATATAAAATGGCCTTCATAATGATACCTCATTGTCTTCTGACTAGTATTCCCTAAAAAAAAAAAATTGAAGTTAGCCATCTAATTATTTACGAAAACAACTTAAAATTTATAAATCACATAATTATTATTTACCTTGAAAATTTGAAGCCTGATTTTGGTGTAACTCTTGAGTTTCTTGAAAGTTCTGGTTAACATTATTTTCAGTCTCATTTTCCAAGTTAATAATGATGGAATTCCCTTTCCGCAACTTGCATCATCGACCCATAATGTTTGCTTCTGCTCCAAGGAAAAAATTGAATATTACACATAGATGATAAATTAATATAAAAATAGTGAATCAAAGCTTTTTAACAGATGAAAAACGAATGAAAAGTAAATATCAGATGCAACCTAGAACAATTACAATTAAGCATTAATTTTAAGGCTTTTGTAATTTTAAACGTACCTGATTGGATTTGATAGTGGGAGCTTCTCCTTTTGATAGTGGACAGAAATTGAAAACTGAATGAATCATGAGTGAGAATGAAAATTTATATAGAATTCGTAGCGGTAGCAGTAGCGGCTGTAGGGAGGGAATTTTTAATTTTAAGGTTTTCATTCCCCCCAAGCCAAAAATATATATATTAGCAAGCTTATCATTATATTGCCGCCACTAATTGATAGGGTTCCTTTTATTAATTAATATAATATTATTTATTTTTACTTTTTTGTAATTAAAATATTTTATATTTTTAATTAAATAAACAAAATAAAATAATTTTAATTTGTTTAAGCAGATTCAAAATCAACGCTATAATTTTTTTTTAAAAGAAAAAAAATCATGACCACACCTTTGTAGAGCTGTATTTTTAATATCAAAATAAATTTATTTTAAAAAAAAAAAACTTCAAAATTAATTTATATGCAAAATACAAATATATAGGTAAAAAAAATTCAAGTACGTAAAAAAAAAAATTTAAAGTGTGCCAAATTTGGCATAATTATGTTTTTTGATGGAATAAGACCCTAAAGGTGTTAAATCATTGGTTAAAAATTTGGAATAATTTTGGTATAAATTTAATTTATATATGGTGGATAAAGAATTTTGGTTTTTTGGTTACCGATTAGTAATTATGTTCAGTAATTAGTAATTCTGTAAGAAATTTTCAATTACCATAATTTCCAAATTTGTTAATTGGTCACGGTAATGGTTATAAAATACTCACCTTTAAGCATATGGCAGTGTAAAGTTCATGTTACTAAGGTGTATAGTACCGGTTCTGAAACTGATTCCTAGAAGAAAGCGGTACTAGATAAAAAAAATGATTCCTGAAAATTAAGAAATTGATACCAATTTTTTTCCTAGTTCTAGTATTGGTTCCAATTATATTTCCATGGTTCAGGTTTAGGTTTTAATTCTGGTCTCAGCTCTAAGAGAAGAATCGCAACTAGAAAATATAATTCTGTATATGGTTTCAATTAAGAGATAAATTTTCTAAGATATAATTATTTGACAGAGTAAGGTTCATGAAGAACTGATTTAAAATCGAGAATCATAGAAGAATTAGTATTGAAGTATGAAAAAACCGACTATATTCAAGTCTAAAAAAATACAATAATTCTATAGAATTAAGACTAACTTTCGTTAATGATGTGTGAAATTACTTGCTTTCAATTTTCTTCTAGCATTTTTAGTTTTGTTTTTCTTTTTCATTTTCATTTTTCAATTTTTTTCTGATTTTTATTTGTAATAATGGTTATCTAGCGTCGTTGAAACTCATATGGAATTGATAGCATTAAAGCACAATAGAGAAAATATGGCTACAATATTGGCTTCAAAGGAGGCTAATTTTCCAGCCACCAAATGAAATTCGATGAAAGCTTTTAATTTTTAATTAGTATTTAATAAAGTTGTATTTAATAAAGTTAGCTTTATTATTATTATTATTATTATTATTATTATTATTATTATTATTATTATTATTATTATTAATCTGGGTTTTTTATTAATCTTAGTCTTCCTATTTGGCTACTCTTCATCACCCAAAACGCAGAACCGCTCTCCCTCCACCTCCATCCGAAATCGCTTCAGCTCTCCTCCCTTAAGTCCTCTGGTTTAGGTTTCAGTTCTGGTCTCAATAGGTAAGTGCTGCTCTGTAAAACCAAAATGCATAACCGCACTCCCTCCACCTCCATCCGAAATCGCTTAAGCTCTCCTCCCTCAAGTCCTCTGGGTTAGGTTTCAGTTCTGGTCTCAATAGGTAAGTGCTGCTCTGTAACACCAAAACGCATAACCGCTCTCCCTCCACCTCCATCCGAAATCGCTTCAGCTCTCCTCCCTCAAGTCCTCTGGTTTAGGTTTCAGTTCTGGTCTCAATAGGTAAGTGCTGCTCTGTAACTCCAATGTTGCTATTCCATCTACTTTATACTCTTTAATCTTGAATCCTTTAATGATATTTATGATATCAATTGGGTGAATGAATTTTTTATTTACCAAATTTATTTACTCATGAATTTGTTTACCAAATTTGTTTAATTGGATGAGTGAAGCCTCGACCCCCCTGCAATTTTGGAATATAATTAAAAATCTCCTTTGTAAAATGCCCAAGATCCTTTAATTCCCTTGCTGATTGTTTAGAAAAGTAGGGTGTTAATAGGTAATTAGATTTAGTAGCTAATCTCCATGTACTTGAGGCATCTCCTGTAATCATGTAATTCCATTCTTTAATTAAAATCAGATTTTGCGTATCAAAAAAGCAAAATTGGGTGAATGAATAATCTTGAATTAGCCTTATAATTAGCGTTATTTTATATAATTAATTTAGCAGGGCACCTTTGCCATTACAAGTATAGGAAATACAATATAATATTATAATTCAAACCAAATAAATGAAAATTGAAGTTTGTACTAATGCTAATTTGCCGACCAATAAACACAAACTGAAGAAATGTTAGAAACACCCACTTAATTTATTAAAAAAAATAAACAACAGAAGATAATCTACTATTATAAAATTGGTAATTTAAAGGTTGGAAAAGCTCATTCTATTCGTAAATGTTTATACTACAATTACATGCAGAATGGTTGTAAGAGTACAGCTATAATCACATCTACAGGACAAGGAATATCACAAGAGTGGCCAAGTAGTCATGTCAAAATATAGGAATAATAAATTGTTTCATGATTGATTTGGCCAAAGTACCACCAATAAACTTAGCACAGTAGTTGAAGAGCAGAGCTAGTACAATTGATTTGGCCAAAGGATTCCCTTTTGCTCAACTAACAACATTTCATATTTCTTTTGCTGAGTAACCACTTCATGGAAAAAAGAGATGCACATATATGAGTAAATGATTCAATCTATCTATTTTCATGATCAATTAAGCTATAATTCATTGATATTTTATTGTTGCAGGATTCAAAATGGATAAGGAATGGATGAAATGTACTAATAGATTGAGTAAAGAGTATATGGAAGGAGTTAATTACTTTCTTGAATTTGCTTTCACGAACTCAAAACTAGAAGGTACCATTCCTTGCTCCTGCATCAAATGTAATAATTTTTTACATAAATCCAAAGATGAGGTTAGAGAACATTTATTGATGCATGGCATTCTGAAGGGATATACTCATTGGTTATATCATGGGGAAACTTCAAATAAAATGCCGCATAGTTTTGATGAAGTAGAAAATGGGAAAAAAGATGATATATTAGACATGATTTATGATACAGTTGGACTTGAAATCATGGATACAGTAGTGCAACATGGTTTGAAGAGAAAATCTTCTTGCACTAATGATCCTGAGATTGAAATTGGGGAAAATAATGCTTCACAGTTTGGGTCTAGTGAGCAAGCTTCTAAATTTTTTAAACTATTAGAAGATGCTAAACAAAAACTTTATCCTGGTTGTGATAAGTTTTCAAAGTTATCATTGATAGTGAAACTATTCCAAATAAAGTGTCTTTATGGATTGAGTGATAAAGCTGTTAATAGTATCATGCAATTGTTTAAGGAAGTGCTACCAGATGTTGAGACCTTGCCTAAAACTTTTTATGAAGCTAGAAAAATCATACGTGATCTAGGTCTTCATTATGAAAAGATACATGCATGTGTAAATGATTGTATGTTGTTTTGGAAAGAGCATGTTAAGGCTGAAAGTTGCTTAGTTTGTGGCGGGTCTAGGTGGAAAACAACAGAGAACGATTCATCTAAGATGAGTATGAATAAAAAAACTAGTAAAAAAGTACCAAGAAAAGTTCTTCGTTACTTTCCATTAAAACCTAGACTACAAAGGTTATTTATGTCATCAGACATAGCTACAGACATGACATGGCATCATGATCAACATACTAAAGATGGGATTTTAAGGCATCCTGCTGATTCTAATGCTTGGAAATCTTTTGATGAGTTGAATCCAGGTTTTGCTAAAGACCCTCGTAATGTCAGACTAGGTTTAGCAACAGATGGAGTCAATCCTTTTGGAAACTTAAGTGTTTCCCACAGCACTTGGCTAGTGATTGCTACAGTTTATAATCTACCTCCTTGGTTATGCATGAAACAACCATATTGTATGCTTTCTTTATTAATACCTGGTCCTAAAGCTCCTGGAAATGACATTGATGTATACTTACAACCTTTAGTGGAGGAGTTACAGGAGTTATGGTATTACGGAGTTGATACTTATGATGCTGCTCGAAAGGAAAATTTTTGCTTGCGTACTGCCATTTTATGGACCATAAATGATTTTCCAGCATATGCTAATTTGTCAGGTTGGAGTACAAAGGGAGGTTTAGCTTGCCCCACATGCAACAAAGAGACTCCTTCTACTCGTTTAAAATATGGTCATAAGTTTTCTTATATGAGTTCCCGTCGTTTTCTCCCAATGAATCATAAATGGCGTTTGAATAAACGTTCTTTTGATGGAACCATTGAGAAAAGATCAGCTCCAAAAAAATTATCTGGGAATGATGTGTTACTGCAATTGAGGCTTCTTAAGAAAGTAAAATTTGGTAAGACAATGAAAAAGAAAAAAAGTGATTATGATTTAAATAGCCTCAATTGGAGGAAGTGTAGCATATTTTTCAAACTTCCTTATTGGAAGAATAATTTGTTGTGTCATAATCTTGAAGTGATGCATGTTGAAAAGAATATTTGTGATAATATTATTGGAACTTTGTTGGATATTGAAGGAAAAACAAAGGATGGATTGAACGCTCGTCGTGACTTGAAAGAGATGGGTATAAGAAAAGAATTGCATCCAATTATGAAAGATGGTAAATGGGTTTATCCAGCTGCATGTTACACTTTATCTAAAGTTGAAAAGCAGAAAGTACTCAAGTTCTTGAAATCTTTGAAACTTCCTGATGGTTATTCATCTAATATAGCCCGGTGTGTAAATTTGAAAGATGGTAAAGTTTTTGGATTTAAAAGTCATGACTGTCATATTTTATTAGAGCAACTTCTTCCTTTGGCGATTCGTGGAATTGTTCCTAGTAATGTCTATGATGCTATTACAGAGTTTAGCATATTCTTTAGAGAGTTATGTTCAAAAGTTTTGAGAAAAGAAGTGTTGGAGCGCCTTGAGAATGACATTCCGGTAATTTTATGCAAGTTGGAGAAAATATTTAACCCAGCATTTTTTGATGTTATCTTACATTTAGCAATTCATTTACCAGCAAAAGCTAAGTTAGGTGGACCCGTACAATATCGATGGATGTATCCGATTGAGAGGTAAAACTTAATTGATTTTATTTTTTATAATTTTCTCATTATATCGATATAAGCTTAATGAATAAAATTTATGAATTCTTGTTTATATAGGTTCTTGCGTGTCTTGAAATGTTATGTGCGTAACAAGAGTCAACCTGAAGGTTCTATTACTTAAGGTTATATTGTTGAGGAAAGCTTAATGTTTTGCTCGAGATACTTGCATAATGTCGATAGTAAATTCTCTCGTTGTAAAAGGAATTCTGAAGGCAATCAAGATGAACCATACAATGGATTGTCTGTGTTTGCACCAAGTGGATATCTTTTATCAAAGGATAAAGCTGCATATCTTAGTGACAAAGAGCGAAAGCAAGCTCATCTTTTTGTGTTAAAAAATTGTGAAGAAGTGCAACCATTTTTACAGTACGAATTTTTATTTTTATATATTCTTTTAATTGCATATTCTTTTATTTAGGCTTCTCTAATTAGCATGAATTTTCTTTTCTTAGTGAATATGAACAAGGAAGGCATGATATGGAGTTCAATGATTGGTTTTATCATAAGGTGAGTATCAAATTTCAATTTTTTATTTCATTTGGATGTATAGCCAAGTCTTTCATAAATATTTGCAAGCCATCTTAATATAGCTTTCATTGAAGTAAGCTGAACCGGCCTTGTGCTACATAATAATAATATTGCTAGTTGCTTTTAAAGAAATATTGCTACAACTTGAGTGCCATTTGGTTTTATAAATTTTTTTATCCCCATTATTGCTAATATTTTACTCACAATTGAAGTCATATTTTCAACTGTTAGATCATTTATTCATATTAATCATTAGTTCATTTAAACAACAGTTAACCACTAAGAATTTGATATTTCAAAAACTGAACTTATTCTAGTTAAAGCTAGAGAATAAATTATTTTGAGTGGTTATACCTAACAAAAATTAAATTATATACTAAAGTCTTGCATTAATACTTTCAACTGAACTTAACTTAGTATATAGCATTGAATTAGCTTTATAAATGTTAGCCGGTTTATTACATAGGATTTATAAGCTCCTTGCTAGTCTGTTGGCCGACCAAAATTGATCAAAAAGATTCTTGAATTACTTTATTTGATTTTTTACTTTTTATTTGTTATATTTTACATTTAATAATATTTATTTCTTGAATTTAATTTTCTTTCTCTTTATTTTAAATAAAGTTTATATTATTATAGATTGGAGGATTGCAAAATGAACAAAATGACAATATCAAACAGTTGCTATCTTTGGCTCGGGGTCCTTTGAATGGAGTTCAACAATTTTCAGGATACATAATAAATGGGTTTAGGTTTCATACTAAGCAACTTGAGGAAAAACGAGTCAAACAAAATAGTGGTGTTGTGGTAAAAGGGAATTTTGGGGACAAACGTCTTGGCTATTTTGGAGTTTTAACAAATATTTTAGAACTTCAATATTTGGAGGGAAAAAGAGTCATTTTATTTAAATGTGATTGGTGGGATGTGTTTAACATTGGAAAAGGTGTAAAAATAGACAAGCATGGATTCATTACTGTCAATACTGCTAGAAAATTGACAAGGGATGAGCCATTTGTACTTTCATCTCAAGCAGAGCAAGTCTTTTATGTCAAAGATGGTTTGCAATCTAATTGGTTGGTTGTTTTGAAAGGGCATTCAGATCATTTCTCTAATATGTCTTTTAATGATGAAAGTAATGGAGAGTTGTTTGGTATTGAAGAAGCATTTCAGCAAAATGCTTCAGAAATTTATGATGATTATTCTGTTATCATTGTGGATGATGAAAACTTGACAAATTGGCAAAGAAATGACATTGAAGCTATTAATACAAATGTTCTTGTTGCTGATGATATAGTAGAAGACTTAGACTCAGAATCTGAAACAGATGATGAAGACCTACTATTATAAATGATAGGTAAGAGTGTAAACATTTGTTGCATTTTCTTTAATTTTGCTCTTTGATTAAACAATTGTCATTTTTGTGGATTTCTTAATTGATTCAGAGATTGATATTAGTTGATTTTAAAACAAGCTTTAGTAGATGTTAATACAATATTATAAATTTATTTTGCTTTGTGCAGGTTGTTTCAATTCAGATAATTTACAATAAGATAATTGGTCAACTTGAAGGTTGTGGGTTTGTGGAATTTGTTTCACGTGTAGCTGCAAAAAGGATTTCAAAGAAATGCAATAGGACACAAATGACTGGAACTCAACAAACTTTTAGATTGAATTGGTTTTCTGTTGGCATTGGAGAAATGCCAAAAAATTATACTAATTATTTTTAATGAAATATTCATGATGTTTGAATTTTTTTTAAACTGGCATTTTAATATTTTTTATGTGCTAAGACTAATCGTTTGATTCTTGAAAAATGATTCGACAAAAAGTTTCCAACACTATTATCTAATTGTTTTATGTGCTGAAAATATATATACATAAAATTCTTAATATATGTATCTTGTGATTTCCAAATAGCAAAATTAACTCTACAAAATAACAATCAGTTTGAGAATGAAAAATTAAAAGATAATGCAAGTGCTCAATTTTTGTGTATCTAAACAAATGGACAATAGAAGAAAAATTGATTGAGAGACAAAAAAAACATATTATATGAAATTTTTTAGAACCTCTAAGCATATTTTTTAAACTTGATAAACCAATATATAATACCTAGATGACCTCAGAGTAATTCTCCAAATTATTTTATTAGTTATAGTATTCTATCGTAGTTATATAATTGTGGCTAATTTGATAGCTAATTTCATGACTCTTTGATAATTATAACTAAAATATCATAGTACTCATACAATTCATTTAGCTACGATGTTGTGGCTAATGATTTAGTAATAGTTATGACAAATATAATTACATGACTAATATTTTTATGTTTCTGCCACAAATTTTTTGTAATGACTAATAAACTGTAGCTAATAAAATAATTATTACTACAATCATATTAGCTTTGTGGCTATTAAAATTATTACCTATAATATTAATGTGTTGTGACTACAATGGTAGTAATTGTTATAAAAAAATTAAATTTATAGCTATTATATCTATTAGCTATGATATTACTTTGTAGCTAAAATTAATTGTGGCAAATAGTCAACAAATAGTTACATTATATATAAAATAAAAAAAAATACATATTAGTTATAATTGTTGCATTTTTGTTACTAAATAGTTTAAATTAGCCACAATAGGTTTTTAGCCGTAATAAAATAAATATATTAGCCACAATAATTTTTTTTATAGCTACGTATCGTAACTAGAGATGTAATATGTTGTAGTGAACTTTTTTTGAAAATTGTTCGTTGCACTAGACTGTTAGACCATAATCAATTCATATGCAAGATTCAATATAGGAAACTAATTATTAGTGGTAATGAATATAAATTTGACCTAGTTGAGTTGTTTAATGATGATGATGTAGAGATGATGTTTGATTACGTATATATAATAGGATCCGAAAGCATAATTTTTTATGTGGATGTCGTTAGAGATATTAACAGAAATGAGAAAGATGATTGTGTTGGACCCTCTAATACTGATGATTTAGAGAAGAGAAATCATACTCTCTTTTGCGTTCCATTAAAGAAGAGCAAGATGAAATAGTAGTTTGTCTCACGAATCCATTTGGTACGGAAGACTATATCCTGAATAGTGTTGATAATATGGTTAATGAAGTTGTGGATGAAGTTGATGAATATGTGAATTTAGATAGATTATCTGATTCACACGTTAATGAGTATGAAAGTGGTTGGATCGAGGATGACGATATATTATCAGGTGATGATAATGCAATTGCTCAGTATCCTAATTCCATTTTGCCACTTGTACATCCTCCCCCATTTTCAGAAATAGATTTTGACCTAATGCGTGTAGACCCCTATGCAAAGCCACCTACTAATTTTTTTGGAATCCGAATAAAGAGTTTTCTGTTAGGATGATTTTTCCGTACAAAAAATGTTGTCATGGCAACAGCAAAGGAATATCATTTGCGCAGACATCATCAGTTTTGTTCTGATGAGACAAAGAAAAAAACATATAGCATTAAATGTAAATATAAAAAACATAATTGCAAATGACATCTGCATTCTTCGATGAAGGAGGGATCTGAGGTGTGGAGAATTGTATCGTATGTTGGACCGCATACATGTTCTAACCCAACAGTTAAAAAAAACCATCCACAATTGGATACTAAGTTTATATGCCAATTTATTTTGCCGATGATAGAAGAGCAGCCACACATTAAAATAAAAACCTTACAGACAGAAGTTAGAGATAAAGTTGGATATGAACCATCAAATTGAAAGACACGGAACGCAAAACAATTTGCAATTAGGAAAATTTTTGGTGGATAGGATGAATCGTATAAAAGGCTTCGTAAATACATGAATGCAATATGCCACTTCAATCTTGGTTCAATCTTCGTAATTGAAGATGAGCCCCACTATATAAACGATCTTATTGATCGTACTTGCCGTGTATTTGATCGCATGTTTTGGGCTTATTGTCAATCGATTAATGGTTTCAAGCATTGTCGGCCAGTGATTTTTGTTGACGGTACATTCCTATACTACAAATATAGTGAGTGTATATTGTGTGCAACAGGGCTTGATGGAAATAATCAGATATTTCGATCGCATTTCCCAAATACCACCTTCACAGTCGGCGCCACCTTCCCAACCACTTCCAGATGATGTACATGACACGCCCTCCTTCTCGAGGAACCCCCCACAACATCGTCGCCACACTACCAGGCCATCAAGAGAGACGGAGATTCCACGGCCTACGTTAGACCCTGGTGTAATGCAGATACCATCACCGGTTGCATTCCATCCATACGGCTCATATACATAATTGGGCTAATCTTCACACATGCCCACTTATGGAGATGATTTTCAGAGTCAGTATACAGGATGGACACTAGGGCCTTCTTCTATACCTTTTCAGTCATTTACTCCAACTCCTTGCAATTACGATCAGACTGGAGGGGAAGACATGGCTAGTACGACGTTCGACTTTTTCTCCCTTACGCAACCACATACTCCATCAGAGTCTGTTTTTCCAGCATTCCTCCAAAAATCACTGGATGATCCCTCAAGCCGACTTAGCTTGTTTTTTCAAATTTTCCTGAGTTATTTTCTACAACCCCTTATTCAGGGGATTTCGGCTGTGCAACTCAGGATCCAGTTGTTGGGGAGAGTTTAAGGCCTCGATCTCAACCTCCTAATTTAAATCTATTTATGGCAGATGATGATGTTGGAAATTCTCAAGAGGCCTAACAGGAGCCATCATTTGACGGGTGTCGGTACAACACAAGGCGCCCTAATGAGAGGAGACCACGACATTGTGGCACAGACGGTCATTTACATGGTCAGCGTTAGACATCATTGAGAATATTATTGTGAATTTGGTATAATTGAATTTAATTGTTATAAATATCATTCTTATTTCTTAAATTAAATTTGTTTATATCATTATTTTCACTATTATTTGTTGATTATAAATTATTAACTTCACCTAAACATCAATAAAAAGTTTATAAATTTTTGATAAATTTTAATTTTAATATATACAAATGACTCATAATATTAATTTATTACTAATAATATATTAAAATTTGTAAGATTTTAATAAATTTTATATTCAATAAAATTTACATATATTTAAATAATAATTATATATAATATATTTAAATTATAATTATATATATTTTAAATATATTATATAATATATTTAAATAATAATTATATATATAAATATTATTTAAATATAAGGACACCCAAAAAGCTACCAGGGAATGCCCTAGCACCGCCAGGACGCCCTAGTGCCTATTTGACAAGCGCCGGACACCCTTTTCGGCTGCCACCTGGCAGCCCAACCCCATATCCACAAATAATTCTTTCCCAACCCCAAATCCACAAATAAAAAATCTCTCGCCCCTAATTTGGCAAAAAGTCCAGCCTATTACTACTAATCTCTAGCGATTCTCTAGATAAACCTTAAATTTTCTTATAGTCAGGAGTAACATCAGAGCTACTTTTTCTATGCTCGAGTACCTCAACTATGCTTCTTTTCAAACTTTACTTAAATAGAATATTGGCCTTTGGATTCCTTCCTCTTCCCATATTAGCACCGCACTAACTGCTTGGTCAAAGGCAGTCAGGTAAATTAGGTCTTTCTTTAGCACTAGCTTGCTGAGAATCTTTGATGAGCCAATATATTCTTTTAGTTTCTCAAAAGCCTTCTGACAGTCCTCTATCTATTTGAAGTTTGATGATTTCCTTAGTTTTTTGAAGAAGGACAAGCAATTTTTTGCGGACTTTGACATGAATTGATTCAATGTTATTACCCTTTTGGTCAATCTTTGAACGTCCCTGATACAGATTAGGTGAGGAATATACAGAATTTCGTAGACCTTTTTTGGGTTAGGCTCTATACCCCAAGCGCTTACCATATATCACAGAAACTTTTCTTCCCGGATAAAGAAGGCACATTTGGTCGGATTAAGCTTCATCTTGTATTGGTTGAGTATGGAAAAGATTTCCTCCAAGTCCTTCACATATCCTTCAAATGATTTACTTTTTATGATCATGTCATCCACATACATTTCAGCATTTTTGCCTATCTAATCTTTAAAAATTTTATTCATCATCCTTTAATGTATTGCCCCCGCATATTTTAGCCCAAACAACATCGCCTTATAATAGTAGGTTTTGTCTTTGGTTATGAAAGAAGTTTTTTCCTTCGTCTAATTTTTTTGTCAGAATTTGATGGTAACAAGACAGAATCCAAAGAATATAAATACTCAAAACCGATTATAGCATTGAAAAATTTATTAATATTTGAAAGGAGATAACAATCTTTGAGACAAGTCTAATTAAGGTCAGTAAAATCTATATAGATATGATATTTCCCATTATATTTTTTCTATAAGGACTGGGTTTGCTAGCTACTCGGGATATGCTACTTCTCTCACAAATCTAGCCTCTATCAGTTTCCTGACCTCCTTTTCATAACTTCTCACTTTTTCTCCCCAAACATCCTTTTCTTTTGCTTGATCAGCTTTTTGTCTAGATAAATGTTCAGTTTGGAGTTATGATCTCAGGGTTGATTTCGAGCATATCTGTCGACTCCCATGCAAAACTATTGGAGTGGCTACAGATTAATACCATAACTGCCTTTGCTCAATATCTAGGTTGGCATTCATGGTCAGGGTGATTAGTATCCAAAATGAAGTTCTTAAGTTCCCCAATGGGCTCGATTCTTTGCTCTTTGTCTTCATTCTCTACTTCTATTGCTTCTGGGCGTAAATCATACTCCTTTTCTTCTTTAGTTACTGTCGCTAGGTATACTACCTTGGATTCATCTTGTCTTTCCTTTATTGTGGCCACCCCACCTTCGGTTCGAAATTTCATTCTAAATATCTTATGTTGGTGCCTGCTTCAAAATCATACAAAATGGATTTCCCCATAATGGCATTGTATAATAGAGGCAACTTGACCATCAAGAACTAGGCATATTGTGTTTGGGTTATGGGTGGAATTTCGAGGGTCAAGAGTAACTTAAGCTTCCCTTCCACAGACACGGGTATCCCTTCGATACCCTTTATGGGCACCTAATCACTTACCAAGTGCTCTTTTGTGATCTTAGTGGCTTGGAAGACCTGTAAGGGAGAAGGTTTACTTTACTTCCATCATCTACCAAAACATTTTTCACCTGAAATTTGTGAATTATGGATTTTATTACCTGCGCATAGTCATGTGATGTCTCAACTCCTTCACCACCGGCTACAGAAAAATTGACCACTCCGAGTATGTGTTCCGCTACATGCATTAATTCTACTTCCTTATATTTTCCATCCCTTTGTCTTTTATGACCTACCCAAAGCAATTGATCTACCTCTTTCCTTACTATCATGTTGATGGTCCTACTCAAATCGTCATTCACTAGTCAAACGTTTCTTTCCTTCTTCAGCTCTTTCCTTTCCTCCCGCTGTTCTGCTACTTGGCCCCTTTCTTTTTTAATGAAGTTTTTTAAGTGTCCTTCTTCATCAACCTCTCAATCTCATTCATTAGGTTGAAACAATTGTTAGTGTCGTGGCCATGATTTTGATGGAACTGGAAATACTTATCTAGATCATAGAGCTTTAGGCCTGACTTGAGGGGATGAGGCCACTTTAAGAGGTTCTTGTCCTGTATTGCCACTAGGACCTTGGCCATAGAAACATTTATAGGAGTGATTTCTCAATGGTGGGGAGGTATGAGTTGATGGTCCAGCTCGCGATAAGGAGCGCACTTATTTAAGGCTCTTGTTCCTCTGTCTAGTCTTCTATCTATATGTTCTCTTCTCTATACTGGACCTCCTCATCATCAGAATTGAATTTGGGAGCCTATAATTTAGCTAAGGGAGTAGTTGGGGCATCTCGGGCAGCTTTAAGGCCCTGATTATAACCCATAGTTTATAAATCTTCTTCTTTATCTCCTCCGAGTTCCTAAACTCGTGAACTTGTTGTTCATAGGCTTGATTAACCCTATCTTCAATAGCCTTAGCATCATTCACCAAGGAAGCACATTTCCCCTCTAAAATTGAAACTTTATGGCGAAGCTGTTGTTGTTGAAACTGGGAAATCTCCATAGTAAGGGTTAAAGCCTTCATGTCTTTTGCCTATTTATTGAGCTCTTGTTGGAGTACAGCAACGTGGGCCAGAGTCTCGTCACATTGCCTATAGATGTCCTCCAAGGAAGACAATTGAGCAAAGGCCTCATCTCGCTGAAGTTCCATAACTGACGCCTCTTGAGATGATCGAGCAACCTCCTCAGTCAGCTCACTTATTTTCTTAGTGAGGTATGAGATTTGACCTTTAAGATTGATGATGTGCTCACGGGACATGACGGTGACAGGTAAATTCTCATCCTGACGTGCTTTCTCAATCTGTCGATCCATAGAGCTTTGAATAGATCAATTCCTGGCATCGATCTCCATAAAATTACCTAAGGCTTGGTAAGAAGTAAATAAAAAGAAATAGGTAAGTAGATAACAAGATAAAAAAAAACATTGATAAAAGGTGTAATACCCGGCTAGAATCCGGCACCGGAATTCCTGTTGTTTGGTGGCCTCCGGGGTGTCGGAATTCTAAAAAGGGTAGGAGTTATGTTTTACTAGGTGTTATGATGTGGTTAAATGTTTTAAGGTTAAGGGTTAAGGGAAGTGAGTTTTGAGTTGAAATGACCTAAGGCAGTTGAGCCAAGTTCGGCCGCCGAAAGTAAGTTCGGCCGCCGAAAGTGTTTGGCTTCCGAAGGGAAGTTCGGCCCCCGAATGTTGCATGGTGTTGCATGCGATTGGGCAGCCGACATTGAGTTGGCCAGCCAGCTTTTGAGCCAGCCTTAGTCAGCATTTTGGACAGGTGTTATGTCCAACTTATTGCCAGAAGTTGGCCACGTCTCCCTTGGTTTATTTGCTGCGTTTGAGCAGCTCATGCAGAGTGTTGCACAAGGGTTTGAATGGTTTGAAGCAAAAAGCTAAGTTTGTGAGAGTTTGAGAGTTTGAGGAGAGTTGGTCCGTTTTTCTTGTTCAGAGTATTCATCTTCGTGTTACAGGAGGTAAGTGATGCTCTTGAACATGTTTTTAAGTTTTCTGAAGGTTTTATGGAAGGTAAGGAAGAGAGATGCATGTGTAAGTGAGAAGTAGTGTTTTTGATGAGTTATGCATGTATATATGTTTATGTGTTATGTTTGTTTTTGTTGTTTGGGGTTATTAGCTAGTTTTGGGCCCCTGTGATCATATACATGAGTATATGTATGTTGAGGAGGTGAAGTTTGCATGGTTTGAGAAGTTGAAGGAAAGAAGGAGATGGTTTGTCGTTGAAACTGAGTTCTGGATGAACTCAGGTTCGGCAGCCGAAAGTTCATTCGGCCGCCGAACCTCTTGCATGGTGGCTTAGGCTGCCACAGCTTGCCCCCGAGTGTTTTGCATGTTCGGCTCTGTTTGGGGGTTTCGGCCGCCGAAGGTGCCGCCGAAGGTGCTTGAGTTTCGTCTCTGGAGAGGACATTCGGCCGCCGAACCTGCCGCCGAAAGTGTTCTGTCCAGCTTTTCTTTTGCATGCTTTGCATGGCTAGTTAAGTGAGTTTCAGGGGATTCTTGGGGAGTTTAATAGAAGTATTGATAAGTTAGTTTGGTCCCTCATTTGCGTCCATCTGTATAGGTACAGACCAGAGGAACCAGAGAGAGCAGCAGTGAGTACTGCTCCAGAGTTTCAGAGCCTGCAGAGTCAGTCAGTCCAGTTAGCCCGAGGTGAGTGGAACTAAACTTATGACTGTTAAATGAATCACAAACTGCTTTTAGCATATCTCATGCATCATGTTTATGCCATAGGTTGATTGCATTAGTATTCACGAATATGTTGCATTGCATTGTTATTTGATGATGTGAGTAAATGCTGAATGATCCAATAGTCACAGACAGGAAGACCAGGAGCCTTTGACTACGCCCTGGCACGTATAGCAAAGACCAGGAGCCTTTGACTACGCCCTGGCAGGTATATAGCAAAGTCCAGGAGCCTTTGACTACGCCCTGGCAATGGTAAGTTTACAGGTGTTATATACACATATACATATATGACAGGAAGACCAGGTGCTCGATTCTACGCCCTGGCACAGAGTTACTGGGACTATGTGGTGACAGGTTTACTCGTGATGTGGCTTGTCTGTGTTATGACGCATTCCATGAGATCATATTTTACTGAGATGTTTTACTGTTCTACTCACTGGGCTATAGAGCTCATCCCACTCCCTTAACCCCAGTTTTGCAGGTTCAGTGTACAGTGTACAGGGACAGTCCAGCAGAGTACAGGAAGAGTAAAGAGATCTGTAATAGCTTAGAGTGGACATGTAATTTAAAGAGATGTAATAGTTGTTGCTTGACCTAGTGACCTAGTAATGTATGTTTTGTACATGATCTGTATATGTATGTATGTTTTCCTGTATGTGAAAACCAGGCTTAACAGGTATGAGTTAACCCATCTAGAGCAAGCTCTAGTCAGGGATACAGAGTACAGAGTACATGAGTATAGAATACAGAGATAGTGCATGCACAGGTTAAGCCTTGGTTCAGAAAAGAGTTTTATTTTCACAGAAAATGTATGATCATGTATGAGGTTTACAGGTACACAGAGAATATAGCAGGCTTGCTACGGGTTCTGGCGGCCTTAAGCCGACCTGAATCCTAGCGCCGGTGACGGTCCTTTTTGGGGTCGTTACAGATTGGTATCAGAGCCCTAGGTTCACATGATCGGACCTATAGAGACAGTGTTGGGCTCAGACAGGTTAGAAGTGGTCAAGCACAATAGGAAATCATGTCCACTAGGATAGGGTCTTGAGTCCTATCTGCTATGATATGCTATGAGTGTTGCATGTGTATGAGTGATATGTGATGTTTATGTGCTAACGTGGTATGTTATATGTTGTGTTTCCAGAGTAACGATGCGAGGAACTCGTCGATCAGCTCGATTGACTGGAGTCCCACCAGAGAATGAGAGACCAGCTGCTCGTCCTCCTGCATTGCCAAGGGCAAGGTCTCAGAGATCTAGCAGGGAAGGTACGTCAATAGACCCTAGAAGGTCTGTAGACGAGAGCAGAAGAGAAACAGTTAGGGGAGGAAGATCAGAGGAAAGGAGGGAAGCTATGGAGAGTGATCAGTCTAGAGATGACAGCATGGGTATAGGCAGTTTTGAGGAAGGTATGGGAGAATCACAGGGTGGTGCTCAGGCCTCAGGTTTTGGCTATCCATCCTTGTTTCAGGAGCCAGAGTATCCGATGGAGGGGATGTCGGAGTACTCTCGATTTGACCCATATCCTACATACATGCCATATATGCCATATCCTCACTATTACCCACCATATCCTATGTATCCATCTTCCCCTACCCATCCAAGTGCAGCACACCTAGAGCCAAATGAATCAGTACTACCACCAGAACCAGTAGCCCCTGTTGTTGATAGACATGAACCTAGCTCATCTGGAGGTAAAGTCCAAATGACGGAGTACTTGAAATTGGATGCTCCTAAATACAACACAGGAGATGATCCATTTGATTACCTCAGAGCAGTAAGGATGATAACCAGTGAATTGGGAGCAGATGATAGGAGAGCCATTGAGATGGCAGGTTTCACAATAAAGTGCAGGAAAGCCAGAGAATGGTTTAAGCATTATGTGGAGCCTAGAATGGACAGCATGTCATGGGGAGAGTTCGCCAATGAGTTTGCAGGGTGGGCTTTTCCTGACAGTTCAAGGGAGATGAAGATAATTGAGTTTGAACAGTTGAGACAGACAGATGAGATGACTGTGGATGACTTCACAGATAAGTTCCTGGATCTGCTTCAGTATGTGGGTCAAGCCTATGATACTGATCAGAAGAAAGCAAGGAGATATACCATGAGACTTCATCCCAGGTATTCTTCTTTGATCCTTCCAGCAGAAAAGGAGAGTTTTCACTCTATTATAGATGCAGCCAGGAAGATGGAAGCTAGTGCCAATATTCAGAAACAGTCACAGGCGCAGGCTTCGGGGTCTAAAGCCCCTACACCAAGCAGTAAAAGATGGGATAGAGCGAGAGGAACAAAGAGTAAGTTCTGGACTAGAGTCAAGTCAGGTCTGGGAATAGGTAGTGGCTCAAGCTCTGGCACAGCTCCAGTCTGCAGACGATGCGGAAAACCACATGGAGGAGTTTGTCGGTTGGGATCTACAGCTTGTTTTCGATGTGGACAGGAAGGGCATATTGCTCGGGATTGTCCGCAGATGACTTTTGCACCATCCCAGCAGATGAGTTCAGGCAGTGTGGTACAGCCAGTTGTACGGCCAGCAGCTCCAGTCATGCCTCAGACTAGTGGCAGAGGTAGAGGGAGAGGGGTAGCCTCTACTTCAGCAGCAGGTTCCCGAGGTGGAAATCCGGTAGCCCCAGCACGGATTTTCACAGTGACACAGGAGGAGGCTAACACGTCGAACACAGTAGTGTCAGGTAATCTCATCATTGGGTGTTCAGATGTGTATGCTTTGATGGACCCCGGTGCTTCTCATTCCTTTATTGCTTCGAGAGCCATAGAGCGATTGGGTTTGATCAGTTCTGAGTTAGAGTATCCTCTCTGGGTCAGTGGACCTAGATGTGACCCATCAGTGGCAGTGTCAGTCTGTCGTTTCAGTCCAGTGTTTATTGAGGGTAGATGCCTTCCAGCTGACCTTGTGGTTCTAGATTTGACGGATTTTGATGTCATTCTAGGGATGGATTGGCTATCTGCATATAGTGCGACGTTGGACTGTAGAGAGAAGCTAGTGAGTCTCAGAGACCAGGATGGGTCAGAGTGTGTCTTCAGAGGAGACAGGAGAGGTACACCCAGAGGTATGATTTCAGCCCTTCAGGCTCGTCGTTTGCTTAGGAGGGGTTGTCAGGGGTTTCTAGCTCATGTGAGAGAGCTAGACAGTCAGGTGAGGGAACCAGCCACAGTACCAGTAGTCCAAGAGTTTCTCGATGTGTTCCCAGACGATTTGCCAGGACTACCACCTGATAGGGAGATAGGGTTTGAAATTGAATTACTGCCAGGTACTAGACCTATCTCTATTCCTCCCTACAGGATGGCGCCAGCAGAGTTAGCAGAGTTGAAAGAACAGTTGCAGGACTTGGTAGATAAGGGTTTCATCCGCCCTAGTACCTCACCTTGGGGTGCTCCAGTGCTCTTTGTCAGAAAGAAGGATGGATCCCTTAGACTTTGTATCGACTACAGACAGTTGAACAAGGTCACTATCAAGAATAGGTATCCCTTACCGCGGATTGATGATCTATTTGACCAGCTAGCTGGAGCAGGTTGTTTCTCGAAAATAGATCTGAGATCTGGGTATCATCAGTTGAGAGTCAGAGAGGCAGATGTGCCTAAGACAGCTTTCCGGACCAGATATGGGCATTATGAGTTCTTAGTAATGCCGTTCGGGTTGACTAACGCCCCTGCAGCATTTATGGATCTCATGAACAGGGTATTTAGTGAGTTTCTGGATCACTTTGTCATTGTGTTTATCGATGATATATTAGTGTATTCCAGAGATACAGAGGAGCATGCCCAGCATCTGAGGATAATACTGCAGACACTGAGAGAGCATGGTTTATATGCCAAGTTCTCGAAATGTGAGTTTTGGTTACGGAGCATTGCCTTCTTGGGACATGTGGTATCAGCAGAGGGTATTCAGGTAGACCCCAAGAAGATAGAGGCTGTAGCTAACTGGCCCAGACCCACGACAGTGACTGAGATTAAAAGCTTTTTGGGACTGGCAGGTTACTACAGGAGGTTCGTTCAGAACTTCTCAAAGATAGCAGCTCCTATGACCAAACTGACTCAGAAGAACCAGAAGTTTATCTGGTCAGACCAGTGTGAAGAGAGCTTT
This sequence comes from Manihot esculenta, assembly GCF_001659605.2. Taxonomy (NCBI): domain Eukaryota; kingdom Viridiplantae; phylum Streptophyta; class Magnoliopsida; order Malpighiales; family Euphorbiaceae; genus Manihot; species Manihot esculenta. The sequence continues at coordinate 16,351,144 of NC_035177.2, forward strand.
GAGGAGCTCAAGAGGAGATTGACAACAGCACCAGTGTTAGCTCTGCCTGTCAGTAATGAGGACTTCACAGTGTTCTGTGATGCATCTCGAGTGGGATTGGGTTGTGTATTGATGCAGAGTGATAGAGTAATAGCTTATGCTTCTAGACAGTTGAAGAAGCACGAGTTGAATTACCCTACCCATGACCTAGAGATGGCAGCAGTTATCTTTGCACTTAAGATGTGGCGGCATTACCTCTACGGGGTTAAATGCGAGATCTTCACTGATCACAAGAGTTTACAGTACATCTTAAGTCAGAGAGAGCTGAATTTGAGGCAGCGGAGATGGGTAGAATTGCTCAGTGACTATGATTGTAAGATCCAGTATCACCCGGGTAAGGCGAATGTTGTCGCAGACGCCCTAAGCCGGAAGTCACTAGGCAGTTTATCCCATATAGCAGCAGAGCGGAGACCAGTTGTGATGGAGCTTTATAAGCTCTTTGACGAGGGATTACAGCTAGAATTGTCTGGTACAGGTGCGTTGATAGCACAGATGAGAGTGACACCTGTGTTTCTGGAGCAGATAGCTCAGAGACAGCATGAGGACCCTGAGTTGATGAAAATTGCCAGGACTGTGCAGTCAGGCAACAATGCAGAGTTCAGATTTGACAGTAAAGGGATCCTTCGCTATGGGAGTCGACTTTGTGTACCAGATAGGGGCAGTGTGAAGGAAGACATTATGAGGGAAGCTCATAATGCGAGGTATAGTGTTCACCCAGGAGCTACCAAGATGTATCAGGATCTGAAAAGGGTCTATTGGTGGCCAGCCATGAAGAAAGAAGTGGCGCAGTTCGTGACAGCCTGTGAGGTTTGTCAGAGGGTGAAATTAGAACATCAGAAACCAGCAGGAATGCTTAACCCATTACCGATTCCAGAATGGAAATGGGAGAACATAGCCATGGATTTTGTAGTGGGTCTACCAGTAGCGTCCAACAGAATAGACTCGATATGGGTGATTGTGGACAGACTCACGAAATCTGCTCATTTTCTTCCAGTACGGAGTAACTATTCTGTGGATAAGCTGGCACAGGTCTATCTGGATGAGATAGTGAGGTTACATGGAGTGCCAGTGTCTATAGTTTCAGACAGAGGACCGCAATTTACTTCTCGCTTTTGGCGGAGTCTGCAAAGTGCAATGGGCACGAGATTAGAGTTTAGTACTGCTTTCCACCCACAGACTGATGGACAGTCAGAAAGGACCATCCAGACCATAGAGGATATGCTTCGCCTTTGTGTGTTAGACTTTGGCGGTTCTTGGAGGCAGCATCTACCTTTGGTGGAGTTTGCCTACAATAACAGTCATCATGCTAGCATCGGGATGGCTCCCTATGAAGCTTTGTATGGGAGAAAGTGCAGATCCCCTGTTTGCTGGGAAGAGGTAGGAGAGAAGGCTCTTGCAGGGCCAGAGTTAGTAGACATTACCAGCAGAATGGTGCCCATGATCAGAGAGCGAATTAGAACAGCTCAGAGTAGACAGAAAAGTTATGCAGACGTTCGCAGAAAGCAGTGAGAGTTCCAGGAGGGTAATTGGGTATTGCTGAAAGTGTCTCCAATGAAAGGAGTGGTACGATTTGGGAAGAAAGGTAAATTGGCTCCACGGTACATTGGACCCTTTGAGGTGTTGCAGAGGATCGGAAATGTGTCGTATAAGCTGGATTTACCTGCTTCTATGGAGAGAATTCACCCGGTATTTCATGTTTCTATGCTACGACAGTTTGTGTCAGATCCGAATCAGGTTCTGAGTGAGCCTGAGGTGGAGATTCAGACAGATCTCACCTATAGAGAGCAGCCAGTGCGGATTCTGGACACGCAGATCAGACAGCTAAGGAACAAGGAGATTCCGATGGTGAAAGTTCTTTGGAACCACCATAATCTAGAAGAGTGTACATGGGAGACGCGAGACTCTATGCTCCAGCAGTATCCATATTTGTTTTAAGGTTAGTTTCCTCCTTGTGTTTTGTTTTTGTATGTTTTCGGAACATCCGAGGACGAATGTTCTTAAGGAGGGGAGAATGTAATACCCGGCTAGAATCCGGCACCGGAATTCCTGTTGTTTGGTGGACTCCGGGGTGTCGGAATTCTAAAAAGGGTAGGAGTTATGTTTTACTAGGTGTTATGATGTGGTTAAATGTTTTAAGGTTAAGGGTTAAGGGAAGTGAGTTTTGAGTTGAAATGACCTAAGGCAGTTGAGCCAAGTTCGGCCGCCGAAAGTAAGTTCGGCCGCCGAAAGTGTTTGGCTTCCGAAGGGAAGTTCGGCCCCCGAATGTTGCATGGTGTTGCATGCGATTGGGCAGCCGACATTGAGTTGGCCAGCCAGCTTTTGAGCCAGCCTTAGTCAGCATTTTGGACAGGTGTTATGTCCAACTTGTTGCCAGAAGTTGGCCACGTCTCCCTTGGTTTATTTGCTGCGTTTGAGCAGCTCATGCAGAGTGTTGCACAAGGGTTTGAATGGTTTGAAGCAAAAAGCTAAGTTTGTGAGAGTTTGAGAGTTTGAGGAGAGTTGGTCCGTTTTTCTTGTTCAGAGTATTCATCTTCGTGTTACAGGAGGTAAGTGATGCTCTTGAACATGTTTTTAAGTTTTCTGAAGGTTTTATGGAAGGTAAGGAAGAGAGATGCATGTGTAAGTGAGAAGTAGTGTTTTTGATGAGTTATGCATGTATATATGTTTATGTGTTATGTTTGTTTTTGTTGTTTGGGGTTATTAGCTAGTTTTGGGCCCCTGTGATCATATACATGAGTATATGTATGTTGAGGAGGTGAAGTTTGCATGGTTTGAGAAGTTGAAGGAAAGAAGGAGATGGTTTGTCGTTGAAACTGAGTTCTGGATGAACTCAGGTTCGGCAGCCGAAAGTTCATTCGGCCGCCGAACCTCTTGCATGGTGGCTTAGGCTGCCACAGCTTGCCCCCGAGTGTTTTGCATGTTCGGCTCTGTTTGGGGGTTTCGGCCGCCGAAGGTGCCGCCGAAGGTGCTTGAGTTTCGTCTCTGGAGAGGACATTCGGCCGCCGAACCTGCCGCCGAAAGTGTTCTGTCCAGCTTTTCTTTTGCATGCTTTGCATGGCTAGTTAAGTGAGTTTCAGGGGATTCTTGGGGAGTTTAATAGAAGTATTGATAAGTTAGTTTGGTCCCTCATTTGCGTCCATCTGTATAGGTACAGACCAGAGGAACCAGAGAGAGCAGCAGTGAGTACTGCTCCAGAGTTTTAGAGCCTGCAGAGTCAGTCAGTCCAGTTAGCCCGAGGTGAGTGGAACTAAACTTATGACTGTTAAATGAATCACAAACTGCTTTTAGCATATCTCATGCATCATGTTTATGCCATAGGTTGATTGCATTAGTATTCACGAATATGTTGCATTGCATTGTTATTTGATGATGTGAGTAAATGCTGAATGATCCAATAGTCACAGACAGGAAGACCAGGAGCCTTTGACTACGCCCTGGCACGTATAGCAAAGACCAGGAGCCTTTGACTACGCCCTGGCAGGTATATAGCAAAGTCCAGGAGCCTTTGACTACGCCCTGGCAATGGTAAGTTTACAGGTGTTATATACACATATACATATATGACAGGAAGACCAGGTGCTCGATTCTACGCCCTGGCACAGAGTTACTGGGACTATGTGGTGACAGGTTTACTCGTGATGTGGCTTGTCTGTGTTATGACGCATTCCATGAGATCATATTTTACTGAGATGTTTTACTGTTCTACTCACTGGGCTATAGAGCTCATCCCACTCCCTTAACCCCAGTTTTGCAGGTTCAGTGTACAGTGTACAGGGACAGTCCAGCAGAGTACAGGAAGAGTAAAGAGATCTGTAATAGCTTAGAGTGGACATGTAATTTAAAGAGATGTAATAGTTGTTGCTTGACCTAGTGACCTAGTAATGTATGTTTTGTACATGATCTGTATATGTATGTATGTTTTCCTGTATGTGAAAACCAGGCTTAACAGGTATGAGTTAACCCATCTAGAGCAAGCTCTAGTCAGGGATACAGAGTACAGAGTACATGAGTACAGAATACAGAGATAGTGCATGCACAGGTTAAGCCTTGGTTCAGAAAAGAGTTTTATTTTCACAGAAAATGTATGATCATGTATGAGGTTTACAGGTACACAGAGAATATAGCAGGCTTGCTACGGGTTCTGGCGGCCTTAAGCCGACCTGAATCCTAGCGCCGGTGACGGTCCTTTTTGGGGTCGTTACAGATTGGTATCAGAGCCCTAGGTTCACATGATCGGACCTATAGAGACAGTGTTGGGCTCAGACAGGTTAGAAGTGGTCAAGCACAATAGGAAATCATGTCCACTAGGATAGGGTCTTGAGTCCTATCTGCTATGATATGCTATGAGTGTTGCATGTGTATGAGTGATATGTGATGTTTATGTGCTAACGTGGTATGTTATATGTTGTGTTTCCAGAGTAACGATGCGAGGAACTCGTCGATCAGCTCGATTGACTGGAGTCCCACCAGAGAATGAGAGACCAGCTGCTCGTCCTCCTGCATTGCCAAGGGCAAGGTCTCAGAGATCTAGCAGGGAAGGTACGTCAATAGACCCTAGAAGGTCTGTAGACGAGAGCAGAAGAGAAACAGTTAGGGGAGGAAGATCAGAGGAAAGGAGGGAAGCTATGGAGAGTGATCAGTCTAGAGATGACAGCATGGGTATAGGCAGTTTTGAGGAAGGTATGGGAGAATCACAGGGTGGTGCTCAGGCCTCAGGTTTTGGCTATCCATCCTTGTTTCAGGAGCCAGAGTATCCGATGGAGGGGATGTCGGAGTACTCTCGATTTGACCCATATCCTACATACATGCCATATATGCCATATCCTCACTATTACCCACCATATCCTATGTATCCATCTTCCCCTACCCATCCAAGTGCAGCACACCTAGAGCCAAATGAATCAGTACTACCACCAGAACCAGTAGCCCCTGTTGTTGATAGACATGAACCTAGCTCATCTGGAGGTAAAGTCCAAATGACGGAGTACTTGAAATTGGATGCTCCTAAATACAACACAGGAGATGATCCATTTGATTACCTCAGAGCAGTAAGGATGATAACCAGTGAATTGGGAGCAGATGATAGGAGAGCCATTGAGATGGCAGGTTTCACAATAAAGTGCAGGAAAGCCAGAGAATGGTTTAAGCATTATGTGGAGCCTAGAATGGACAGCATGTCATGGGGAGAGTTCGCCAATGAGTTTGCAGGGTGGGCTTTTCCTGACAGTTCAAGGGAGATGAAGATAATTGAGTTTGAACAGTTGAGACAGACAGATGAGATGACTGTGGATGACTTCACAGATAAGTTCCTGGATCTGCTTCAGTATGTGGGTCAAGCCTATGATACTGATCAGAAGAAAGCAAGGAGATATACCATGAGACTTCATCCCAGGTATTCTTCTTTGATCCTTCCAGCAGAAAAGGAGAGTTTTCACTCTATTATAGATGCAGCCAGGAAGATGGAAGCTAGTGCCAATATTCAGAAACAGTCACAGGCGCAGGCTTCGGGGTCTAAAGCCCCTACACCAAGCAGTAAAAGATGGGATAGAGCGAGAGGAACAAAGAGTAAGTTCTGGACTAGAGTCAAGTCAGGTCTGGGAATAGGTAGTGGCTCAAGCTCTGGCACAGCTCCAGTCTGCAGACGATGCGGAAAACCACATGGAGGAGTTTGTCGGTTGGGATCTACAGCTTGTTTTCGATGTGGACAGGAAGGGCATATTGCTCGGGATTGTCCGCAGATGACTTTTGCACCATCCCAGCAGATGAGTTCAGGCAGTGTGGTACAGCCAGTTGTACGGCCAGCAGCTCCAGTCATGCCTCAGACTAGTGGCAGAGGTAGAGGGAGAGGGGTAGCCTCTACTTCAGCAGCAGGTTCCCGAGGTGGAAATCCGGTAGCCCCAGCACGGATTTTCACAATGACACAGGAGGAGGCTAACACGTCGAACACAGTAGTGTCAGGTAATCTCATCATTGGGTGTTCAGATGTGTATGCTTTGATGGACCCCGGTGCTTCTCATTCCTTTATTGCTTCGAGAGCCATAGAGCGATTGGGTTTGATCAGTTCTGAGTTAGAGTATCCTCTCTGGGTCAGTGGACCTAGATGTGACCCATCAGTGGCAGTGTCAGTCTGTCGTTTCAGTCCAGTGTTTATTGAGGGTAGATGCCTTCCAGCTGACCTTGTGGTTCTAGATTTGACGGATTTTGATGTCATTCTAGGGATGGATTGGCTATCTGCATATAGTGCGACGTTGGACTGTAGAGAGAAGCTAGTGAGTCTCAGAGACCAGGATGGGTCAGAGTGTGTCTTCAGAGGAGACAGGAGAGGTACACCCAGAGGTATGATTTCAGCCCTTCAGGCTCGTCGTTTGCTTAGGAGGGGTTGTCAGGGGTTTCTAGCTCATGTGAGAGAGCTAGACAGTCAGGTGAGGGAACCAGCCACAGTACCAGTAGTCCAAGAGTTTCTCGATGTGTTCCCAGACGATTTGCCAGGACTACCACCTGATAGGGAGATAGGGTTTGAAATTGAATTACTGCCAGGTACTAGACCTATCTCTATTCCTCCCTACAGGATGGCGCCAGCAGAGTTAGCAGAGTTGAAAGAACAGTTGCAGGACTTGGTAGATAAGGGTTTCATCCGCCCTAGTACCTCACCTTGGGGTGCTCCAGTGCTCTTTGTCAGAAAGAAGGATGGATCCCTTAGACTTTGTATCGACTACAGACAGTTGAACAAGGTCACTATCAAGAATAGGTATCCCTTACCGCGGATTGATGATCTATTTGACCAGCTAGCTGGAGCAGGTTGTTTCTCGAAAATAGATCTGAGATCTGGGTATCATCAGTTGAGAGTCAGAGAGGCAGATGTGCCTAAGACAGCTTTCCGGACCAGATATAGGCATTATGAGTTCTTAGTAATGCCGTTCGGGTTGACTAACGCCCCTGCAGCATTTATGGATCTCATGAACAGGGTATTTAGTGAGTTTCTAGATCACTTTGTCATTGTGTTTATCGATGATATATTAGTGTATTCCAGAGATACAGAGGAGCATGCCCAGCATCTGAGGATAATACTGCAGACACTGAGAGAGCATGGTTTATATGCCAAGTTCTCGAAATGTGAGTTTTGGTTACGGAGCATTGCCTTCTTGGGACATGTGGTATCAGCAGAGGGTATTCAGGTAGACCCCAAGAAGATAGAGGCTGTAGCTAACTGGCCCAGACCCACGACAGTGACTGAGATTAAAAGCTTTTTGGGACTGGCAGGTTACTACAGGAGGTTCGTTCAGAACTTCTCAAAGATAGCAGCTCCTATGACCAAACTGACTCAGAAGAACCAGAAGTTTATCTGGTCAGACCAGTGTGAAGAGAGCTTTGAGGAGCTCAAGAGGAGATTGACAACAGCACCAGTGTTAGCTCTGCCTGTCAGTAATGAGGACTTCACAGTGTTCTGTGATGCATCTCGAGTGGGATTGGGTTGTGTATTGATGCAGAGTGATAGAGTAATAGCTTATGCTTCTAGACAGTTGAAGAAGCACGAGTTGAATTACCCTACCCATGACCTAGAGATGGCAGCAGTTATCTTTGCACTTAAGATGTGGCGGCATTACCTCTACGGGGTTAAATGCGAGATCTTCACTGATCACAAGAGTTTACAGTACATCTTAAGTCAGAGAGAGCTGAATTTGAGGCAGCGGAGATGGGTAGAATTGCTCAGTGACTATGATTGTAAGATCCAGTATCACCCGGGTAAGGCGAATGTTGTCGCAGACGCCCTAAGCCGGAAGTCACTAGGCAGTTTATCCCATATAGCAGCAGAGCGGAGACCAGTTGTGATGGAGCTTTATAAGCTCTTTGACGAGGGATTACAGCTAGAATTGTCTGGTACAGGTGCGTTGATAGCACAGATGAGAGTGACACCTGTGTTTCTGGAGCAGATAGCTCAGAGACAGCATGAGGACCCTGAGTTGATGAAAATTGCCAGGACTGTGCAGTCAGGCAACAATGCAGAGTTCAGATTTGACAGTAAAGGGATCCTTCGCTATGGGAGTCGACTTTGTGTACCAGATAGGGGCAGTGTGAAGGAAGACATTATGAGGGAAGCTCATAATGCGAGGTATAGTGTTCACCCAGGAGCTACCAAGATGTATCAGGATCTGAAAAGGGTCTATTGGTGGCCAGCCATGAAGAAAGAAGTGGCGCAGTTCGTGACAGCCTGTGAGGTTTGTCAGAGGGTGAAATTAGAACATCAGAAACCAGCAGGAATGCTTAACCCATTACCGATTCCAGAATGGAAATGGGAGAACATAGCCATGGATTTTGTAGTGGGTCTACCAGTAGCGTCCAACAGAATAGACTCGATATGGGTGATTGTGGACAGACTCACGAAATCTGCTCATTTTCTTCCAGTACGGAGTAACTATTCTGTGGATAAGCTGGCACAGGTCTATCTGGATGAGATAGTGAGGTTACATGGAGTGCCAGTGTCTATAGTTTCAGACAGAGGACCGCAATTTACTTCTCGCTTTTGGCGGAGTCTGCAAAGTGCAATGGGCACGAGATTAGAGTTTAGTACTGCTTTCCACCCACAGACTGATGGACAGTCAGAAAGGACCATCCAGACCATAGAGGATATGCTTCGCCTTTGTGTGTTAGACTTTGGCGGTTCTTGGAGGCAGCATCTACCTTTGGTGGAGTTTGCCTACAATAACAGTCATCATGCTAGCATCGGGATGGCTCCCTATGAAGCTTTGTATGGGAGAAAGTGCAGATCCCCTGTTTGCTGGGAAGAGGTAGGAGAGAAGGCTCTTGCAGGGCCAGAGTTAGTAGACATTACCAGCAGAATGGTGCCCATGATCAGAGAGCGAATTAGAACAGCTCAGAGTAGACAGAAAAGTTATGCAGACGTTCGCAGAAAGCAGTGAGAGTTCCAGGAGGGTAATTGGGTATTGCTGAAAGTGTCTCCAATGAAAGGAGTGGTACGATTTGGGAAGAAAGGTAAATTGGCTCCACGGTACATTGGACCCTTTGAGGTGTTGCAGAGGATCGGAAATGTGTCGTATAAGCTGGATTTACCTGCTTCTATGGAGAGAATTCACCCGGTATTTCATGTTTCTATGCTACGACAGTTTGTGTCAGATCCGAATCAGGTTCTGAGTGAGCCTGAGGTGGAGATTCAGACAGATCTCACCTATAGAGAGCAGCCAGTGCGGATTCTGGACACGCAGATCAGACAGCTAAGGAACAAGGAGATTCCGATGGTGAAAGTTCTTTGGAACCACCATAATCTAGAAGAGTGTACATGGGAGACGCGAGACTCTATGCTCCAGCAGTATCCATATTTGTTTTAAGGTTAGTTTCCTCCTTGTGTTTTGTTTTTGTATGTTTTCGGAACATCCGAGGACGAATGTTCTTAAGGAGGGGAGAATGTAATACCCGGCTAGAATCCGGCACCGGAATTCCTGTTGTTTGGTGGACTCCGGGGTGTCGGAATTCTAAAAAGGGTAGGAGTTATGTTTTACTAGGTGTTATGATGTGGTTAAATGTTTTAAGGTTAAGGGTTAAGGGAAGTGAGTTTTGAGTTGAAATGACCTAAGGCAGTTGAGCCAAGTTCGGCCGCCGAAAGTAAGTTCGGCCGCCGAAAGTGTTTGGCTTCCGAAGGGAAGTTCGGCCCCCGAATGTTGCATGGTGTTGCATGCGATTGGGCAGCCGACATTGAGTTGGCCAGCCAGCTTTTGAGCCAGCCTTAGTCAGCATTTTGGACAGGTGTTATGTCCAACTTGTTGCCAGAAGTTGGCCACGTCTCCCTTGGTTTATTTGCTGCGTTTGAGCAGCTCATGCAGAGTGTTGCACAAGGGTTTGAATGGTTTGAAGCAAAAAGCTAAGTTTGTGAGAGTTTGAGAGTTTGAGGAGAGTTGGTCCGTTTTTCTTGTTCAGAGTATTCATCTTCGTGTTACAGGAGGTAAGTGATGCTCTTGAACATGTTTTTAAGTTTTCTGAAGGTTTTATGGAAGGTAAGGAAGAGAGATGCATGTGTAAGTGAGAAGTAGTGTTTTTGATGAGTTATGCATGTATATATGTTTATGTGTTATGTTTGTTTTTGTTGTTTGGGGTTATTAGCTAGTTTTGGGCCCCTGTGATCATATACATGAGTATATGTATGTTGAGGAGGTGAAGTTTGCATGGTTTGAGAAGTTGAAGGAAAGAAGGAGATGGTTTGTCGTTGAAACTGAGTTCTGGATGAACTCAGGTTCGGCAGCCGAAAGTTCATTCGGCCGCCGAACCTCTTGCATGGTGGCTTAGGCTGCCACAGCTTGCCCCCGAGTGTTTTGCATGTTCGGCTCTGTTTGGGGGTTTCGGCCGCCGAAGGTGCCGCCGAAGGTGCTTGAGTTTCGTCTCTGGAGAGGACATTCGGCCGCCGAACCTGCCGCCGAAAGTGTTCTGTCCAGCTTTTCTTTTGCATGCTTTGCATGGCTAGTTAAGTGAGTTTCAGGGGATTCTTGGGGAGTTTAATAGAAGTATTGATAAGTTAGTTTGGTCCCTCATTTGCGTCCATCTGTATAGGTACAGACCAGAGGAACCAGAGAGAGCAGCAGTGAGTACTGCTCCAGAGTTTCAGAGCCTGCAGAGTCAGTCAGTCCAGTTAGCCCGAGGTGAGTGGAACTAAACTTATGACTGTTAAATGAATCACAAACTGCTTTTAGCATATCTCATGCATCATGTTTATGCCATAGGTTGATTGCATTAGTATTCACGAATATGTTGCATTGCATTGTTATTTGATGATGTGAGTAAATGCTGAATGATCCAATAGTCACAGACAGGAAGACCAGGAGCCTTTGACTACGCCCTGGCACGTATAGCAAAGACCAGGAGCCTTTGACTACGCCCTGGCAGGTATATAGCAAAGTCCAGGAGCCTTTGACTACGCCCTGGCAATGGTAAGTTTACAGGTGTTATATACACATATACATATATGACAGGAAGACCAGGTGCTCGATTCTACGCCCTGGCACAGAGTTACTGGGACTATGTGGTGACAGGTTTACTCGTGATGTGGCTTGTCTGTGTTATGACGCATTCCATGAGATCATATTTTACTGAGATGTTTTACTGTTCTACTCACTGGGCTATAGAGCTCATCCCACTCCCTTAACCCCAGTTTTGCAGGTTCAGTGTACAGTGTACAGGGACAGTCCAGCAGAGTACAGGAAGAGTAAAGAGATCTGTAATAGCTTAGAGTGGACATGTAATTTAAAGAGATGTAATAGTTGTTGCTTGACCTAGTGACCTAGTAATGTATGTTTTGTACATGATCTGTATATGTATGTATGTTTTCCTGTATGTGAAAACCAAGCTTAACAGGTATGAGTTAACCCATCTAGAGCAAGCTCTAGTCAGGGATACAGAGTACAGAGTACATGAGTACAGAATACAGAGATAGTGCATGCACAGGTTAAGCCTTGGTTCAGAAAAGAGTTTTATTTTCACAGAAAATGTATGATCATGTATGAGGTTTACAGGTACACAGAGAATATAGCAGGCTTGCTACGGGTTCTGGCGGCCTTAAGCCGACCTGAATCCTAGCGCCGGTGACGGTCCTTTTTGGGGTCGTTACAAAAGGGGAAAAACACAACCTACCATAAGAAGTAGCTCTCGCAAATCGTCCCCAAGAGCTTCCAGAGGGCACGAGTTACAAGCGAGTTGCTGCTTAGTAGAGCAAGCCAAGTTCCAGACGATTCCTAAGAAATGAGGATCATAAACATCAGGCACTCTGCCAAAGGGCACTCTGCCAAAGAGCTTTTGGCAGAGAAGCTCAGTTATAGAGGCCGTCATGGAGTCCGCTTTGATCTCAGTATAAGGCAAAAATTATTGTCTGAGGCAGAAGACAAATTGATAGGGACTTCTAGAGTTCTCTTCCTTTTGTTGGCAGGTGGAAGGAGCCCGATCTCGATGGTCCTGACCCATTTATCTAGACGATCCTTAATTGTTAAGTTCCCTCCAGCAAAGAAGGAAGTAGAAGCACTTCAGGTAGAAGAATCGCCACCTCTCTTTGAGCTTTCCTACTCTGATTCGTTGAAATCAATAGGGTCTGAAGGGGCACTTTGGAAGGAATTGAATGGGAACCCTCTGTACCAAAGCCAATAGAGGTGCAGGTTTGCGAGCTAGAGGCCTAACACATGATAGAGGAGTTGCAATAATGTTATGGAAGACCTCCCGAGTGATGTCGACAATAGACTTATTAGCTCGGAAAGCTGACACAATCTCGTTAATGTTCTCCCTAAAGAGATTAAAGTTCTTGGGAAACTTAATCTTGTCCATCGGGATGGAGGATAATGCAGGGAAAAAATGAACAAGTTAGCTAAAATCAAACAACTTGAGAAAGAAAACTCAAGAATACCAGCTTGATCACAATCCTTCAAAGAGGATATGAATAGACACTTGTCAACGTCATATTTTTTTTTCCTATACAGGTCTATTGGAGAAGAAAAATTTGATCTATAAGGGTGAGCTTAGAGAATTTATTGCAGTCCTAAGGAAACTCCCCCCATGGTAGGTCGACTCCCATTCGACCTTAGAACCCTCTTCCAGCTCAATAACGATGTTATTTTCTATGTATCCTGTTGTAATACTCGGCTAAACCCCGGCACCGGAATTTCTACCTTCCGGTGGAATCTCCGTTGGAATCCGGAATTTCTCGAATGTCGGAGCCTTCTAGAAGGGTAAAATAAAGGTTTTCTAAAATATTTTTACATGTTTTATGGGTTTTACGAAGAAAGAAATTGAGTTTTGAAAGAAAAGACCAATGAAGGAAAAAGCCAGGTTTGGCCGCCGAACATTGGACTCTTCCGGAGGCACCTTTGGCCCCCGAAGGTGGTCTGGCCAGCCACCTATAAAAGGCTCCTTGTTCGAAAATGGGCGAGTTTTCTCTCTCTATTTTTGGGCATAGGTGAGATTTCACCCTTCCATGGTTGATTTGTTGTTTTCCTTCAATCCCTTCAAGTTTTAATGAGTTTTTACTTGGTTTTGAAGATTTTTGAGTCAAGATCAAGTTTTGAAGCTGGGAGACCCCCGAAGCTCGTTCCTCCACATCTCCAAGTTTGAGATCACATCTCCTCTCGATCTTCAAGAGGTAAGTGTAGATCCTTCTCTTCTTTCATGTTTTAAGTAAGTTTTAAGAAGGGGTTAAGGGTTTTGTTGCATGCTTTAGTATAAATGTAGAATGTTAGGGTTTATGTTAGTTCTATGCTCAAATGTATGCTATGTTGAAGTTTGTTGGGGTTTAGGCTAGTTTTATGCCCCTATATGCTTGAAAATATGTTTATGCATGCTTTTGTGTGTGTTGGTGTGAGTTGAGAGGTTTTGGGGTGGCTGGATGTGCTTGTGAGGCTTGGGTTCTGCCTTTTGGAAGAGCCCAGGTTCGACCGCCGAAGCCAGTTTCGGCCGCCGAACCTGCCTGGAGGCAGCTTTAGGCCGACTAAACTCGCCCCCGAAAGTTTGGACTTTCGGCTCTGGAGGGGAGTTTTGGCCGCTGAACCTGCCCCCGAAAGTGCCTGAGTTTCGGCTCTGGAAGGACTTTCGGCCGCCGAACCCTGCCCCCGAAAGTGCATGACTTTCGGCTCTGAAGGGACCTTCGGCTGCCGAACCTGCCGCCGAAAGTCCCTGTCCAGCCTTCCTTTGCCTGTTTTGCATTCATGTTTTATGATGTTTTAGGGGGTTTTTGGGGAGATGTTTAGAGTCGTGTTAGAGTATGTTTGGTCCCTCATTTGAGTCCACCTGTGTAGGATCGGACTTGAGGAACCGAGGTGATCAGCAGTAAGATAGCTGCTTCAGAGTTAGATCAGAGTCAACCAGAGGTGAGTGGAACTAAACTAATCTTTTATTTCAAGAAATCAAATGTTTTAAGCATGTTCATGCATCATGATATGTAATAGGTTGTTTGCATTAGAATCCACGAATATGTCGCATTGCATTATTCATTGTGGGTGTGGATAGACAACAGGACGACCCATTAACCCTCTAGATTTTATGCTATGTAACAGAAGTCCTGAGGAGCCCCACCGAGGGCCGGGCACAGAGCTTATGTATATAATAGAAGTCCTGAGAAGCTCCACCGAGGGCCGGGCACAGAGTAGAGGGATTTTTGGGTCAGCCCATCCGTGATGTGATTTACTTGTGATGTGACGCATTTCATGATGGTATATGTTTATTTAAATATTTTTTTATAGTTCTGCTCACTGGGCTCTTGTAGCTCACCCCTTACCCCTAACCCCCAGGTCTGCAGGGCCAGAGATAGCAGGAGGTCAACAAGGGTATGGTCATGTTTATGTAATAGCCTAGTAGAGTAGAGGGATTTTTGGGTCAGCCCATCCGTGATGTGATTTACTTGTGATGTGACGCATTTCATGATGGCATATGTTTATTTAAATGTTTTTTTATAGTTCTGCTCACTAGGCTCTTGTAGCTCACCCCTTACCCCTAACCCCCAGGTCTGCAGGGCCAGAGATAGCAGGAGGTCAACAAGGGTATGGTCATGTTTATGTAATAGCCTAGTAGTGGACATGAAGTGTAACAATGATGTAATGTAATGTAAAGAAATGTATTGAGGATTAGTATTGTGCTTAGCCCTAAAGTTTATGGTTAATCTGTAACGACCCAGAAACCGGACCGCTATCGACGCTAGGATCCAGATCGGCATAAGGCCGCCGGGACCCGTAGCAAGCCTAATATACATCCTGTATACCTGTCAAATCCCATACATGATCACACATATACATAAAACATTAAACTTTTTCTTTCATTTACCAAGCTTAACCTGTGCATGTACAAACTCATAATCATAAAACCCCACACTGGAGCCCTCATCAAATGCTCCAATGGGGTAACATATCAGACAATAAGCTCGGTTTACATAAGACATCAATAAAACATTTCATTCAAGGATCATGTACCAAAAAGGGATTAACATACTCTAGGGCCAAACACGATTCTATCCTCAATACAATTCTTTACACTACATTACATTACTATACTTTACATTACAATGTCTTTCTCATGTCCACAGCTAGCTATTACACAAAACATAACTTTACTCTTGTTGACTTCCTGATCTATCCCGTACCTGCAAACCTGGGGGATTAAGGGAATGGGGTGAGCTACTAGAGCCCAGTGAGCAGAATAGTAAAAACATTATATTAAAATTCATTCTTTCATGAAATGCATCACATCACAAACAAATCACATCAAGGATAGACTTGTCACCAATAGCCCTCTACATATTCCAATAGTGCCAAGGGCGTAGCATGGGCCTCACTGGTCTTTCTCTTACATCGTACCAGGGGCGTAGAATGGGCCTCATTGGTCATACATACCATACCATATCATACCATATCATGTCATCATACGAGGGCTAATGGATCATTCAACACCCATCCACATCAACATTATATTATGCAATGCAACATATTCGTGAATTCTAATGCAAACACCCTAATATATCTCATGGCATTCATGATGCGTAAATCATGCTAAAACTTTCGTTAATTGCTTTGAAACATAAAGATCCATTCTACTCACCTCAGGCTAGCTCTGACAAGACACTGAAGCAGCTATCTCACTGCCGGGGTCCTCGGTTCCTCGGGTCCGAACCTACACAGGTGGACTCAAATGAGGGACCAAACATACATGAACATGACTCTAAACTGCTCCCCAAAAATTCCCTAAAACACCTTAAAACAATTACTGAAATCATGGAAAGGAAGGCTAAACAGGGCACTTTCGGCGGCAGGTTCGGCGGCCGATTCGGCGGCCGAAAGTCCCTCCAGAGCCAAAACTCAGCCACTTTCGGTGGCACCTTCGGCGGCCGAAAGTGGTTCCAGAGCCGAAACTCATGCATGTTCGGCGGCACCTTCGGCGGCCGAAACTCCCTTCCAGAGCCGAAAGTCCAGCTTTCGGGGGCAGGGTTCGGCAGCCGAAAGCTTGCCTCCACAGGCAGGTTCGGCTGCCGAACCTGAGTTCTTCCAAAGGGCAGAACTCAGCCTCCTCATGCACATTTTGCCTCCCAAACCATTCAAACATGCATTTAGCTATTCTACAACATGCATACACATACCACCAAGCATTTAGGGGTCTCAAACTATCCTAAACCCCAACACAAACACATATAGCAACTCAAACAACATACATTACCCATAAACTCAGCATTAACCTAAACATGCATTTCTACCCCATAACCCCTTAAAACTTGTTTAAAACATACAAGAAAGGTAGGATCTAAGCTTACCTCTTGAAGATCGAGAGGAGAGACGAGCCTAACATGGAGATGGGAGAAATCTAGCTCCTTGGGCCTCCAAGCTCCAAAACTTTATCTTAGCTTCAAAGATCTTCAAAACCAAGTTAAAACTTGTTAAAACTTGAAAGATTTGAGGAAAATCAACAAAACCAACCATGGGAGGGCATGGACTCACCGTTTGCCGAAAATAGGGGAGAAAGCTCGCCCATTTTCGGCCATGGGGCCTTTTATAGGTGGCTGGCCAGGCCACCTTTGGAAGCCGAAGGCGACTTCAAAACGCATGCATGTTCCGCGGCCGAACATGAGGTTCAGCGGCCGAAAGAAAGCCACTTTCGGAAATGCCCCATGCAGCCTAACCACTTCATCAACAAACACCTGCGCCAATTTGTCCACAGAATAGCCACTCCTGACAGGGATGAAGTGAGCAGATTTGGTCAGTCTGTCCATAATCACCCATATGGAGTCCAATCTATTGGACGTCGCTGGTAACCCCACCACGAAGTCCATAGCTATATTCTCCCATTTCCACTCTAGAATCGGTAGTGGGTTAAGCATTCCAGCCGGCATCTGATGTTCCAACTTCACCCTCTGACATATTTCGCAGGCTGACACGAACTATGCCACTTCTCTCTTCATAATTGGCCACCAATAAACTCCTTTTAGATCCTGGTACATTTTGGTGGCTCCAGGGTGAACACTATATCTGGAATTATGAGCTTCCCTCATAATGTCTCCCTTCAGACCCATGTCATCTGGTACACACAATCTGTTCCCATAGCGGAGGATCCCTTTGCTATCAAATCTGAACTCATCATTCTTGCCTGACTGAACAGTCCTGGCAATCTTTACTAATTCTGGGTCCTCGTGCTGTTTCTGAGCCACCTGCTCCAGAAACACAGGTGTCACTCTCATCTGGGCTATCAAAGCACCTGTACCAGACAACTCCAACTGCAAACCTTCATTAATGAGCTTATGAAACTCTTTCACCATCGATCTCCTCTCTGCTGTGATATAGGATAGACTGCCAAGTGATTTCCGGCTTAAGGCGTCTGCCACAACATTCGCCTTACCCGGATGGTACTGAATCAAACAATCATAGTCACTAAGTAGTTCTACCCATCTTCTTTGTCTCAAGTTCAACTCTCTCTAACTCAAGATGTACTGCAAGCTTTTATGATCTGTGAAGATCTCACATCTTACCCCATAAAGGTAATGCCTCCACATCTTGAGTGCAAAGATCACAGCTGCCATCTCTAGGTCATGTGTAGGATAATTCAACTCATGCTTCTTCAACTGTCTAGAAGCATAAGCAATTACCCTGTAATACCCGGTTGGACTCCAGTATCGAAATTCCTACCGTCCATTGGAATCTCAGATGTCGAAAACCTCTAAAAGGGTAAAATCATGTTTTTATAAAATGTTTTAATGTATTTTATAATTTTTAAGTAAGAAAGAAACTGAATTTTGAATGAAAAAGACCGTGGAGGCATTTCCAGGTTCGGCCGCCGAACATTGTATAGTTTAGGAGGGCAAGTTAGGCTTCCGAAAGTGGCCCAGGTTTGGCCGCCGAACCCGATGTTCGGCCGCCGAACTTGCATGAGTTTAGGCTGCTGAAGGTGGTCTGGCCAGCCCCTATAAAAGGGCTCCATGGCCGAAATGGGCGAGTTTTCTCCCCTATTTTTGGCCAACGGTGAGTCCATGCTCTCCCATGGTTGGTTTTGTTGATTTTCCTCCAATCTTTCGAGTTTTAACAAGTTTTATCTTGGTTTGAAGATATTTGAGCAAAAAGAGTGAATTTGGTAACTTGGAGACCCCAGGAGTTCGATCTCTCCCATCTCTGAGTTGGATCGTCTCTCCTCTCGATCTCTAAGAGGTAAGAGTAGATCCTTAGCTCATTTCATGTTTTAAATGAGTTTTATGAAAGTTTATGGGGTAGAAATGCATGTTTAGGTTAATATTGAGTTTTTGGTTAATGTTGAGTATATGAACAATGTGTGTTGTATATGTATGTTTGTTGTGTTTTAGTTGGGGTTTAGGATAGTTTGAGGCCCCTATGAGCTTATGTAAGTGTGTATGCATGTTGTGGAAGTGTTGGTTTTGAGTTGAATGGTTGGGAGGCAAATGTGCATTGTGGAGGCTGAGTTCTGCCCTTTGGAAGAACTCAGGTTCGGCAGCCGAAGGGACTTTCGGCCGCCGAACCTACCTATGGAGGCAAGCCTTTGGCTGCCGAACCCTGCCCCCGAAAGTGGACTTTCGGCTCTGGAAGGGAGTTTCGGCTGCCGAAGGTGCCACCGAACATGCATGAGTTTCGTCTCTGGAAGGAACCTTTGGCCGCCGAAAGTGCCGCCGAAGGTGCATGACTTTCGGCTCTGGAGGGACTTTCGGCCGCCGAACCTGCCGCCGAAAGTGCCCTGTTCAGCCTTCCTTTGCATGATTTCTATGATTGTTTTAAGGTGTTTTAAGGGGGGTTTTGGGGAGTATCTTAGAGTCATGTTCATGTATGTTTAGTCCCTCATTTGAGTCCACCTGTGTAGGTTCAGACCCGAGGAACCGAGGACCCCAGCAGTGAGACAGCTGCTTTAGTGTCTTGTCAGAGCTAGCCTGAGGTGAGTGGAATGACTCTTTACGTTTCAAAAAAAAATAATGAAAATTTTAGCATGATTCATGCATCATGAATGCCATGAGATATATTAGGATGCTTGCATTAGAATTCACGAATATGTTGCATTGCACATTATGTTGTTGATGTGGATGAATGTTGGATGATCCTTTAGCCCGCACTATGATATGATATGATATGAGGTAGTGATGATACGGTATGAAAGACCAGTGAGGCCCATTCTACGCCCCTAGTACTATGTAAGAGAAAGACCAGTGAGGCCCATTCTACGCCCCTAGCATATTGGGATGTTATGTTATGTTATGTTAATGTAAGAGGAAGACCAGTGAGGCCCATTCTACGCCCCTGGCACTATTGGAATGTGTAGTGGGCTATCAGTGACAAGTTCATCCTTGATGTGTCTTGTCTGTGATGTGATGCATTCCATGATAGCATATGTTTTAAATGTTTTTTTTTATTATTCTGCTCACTGGGCTCTTGTAGCTCACCCCACTCCCTTAATTCCCCAGGTTTGCAGGTGTGGGATAGATCAGGAAGTCCTCAAGAGTAAAGTTATGTTTTATGTAATAGTTAGCTGTGGACATGAGAATGATGTAATGAATAGTACAGTAATGTAATGTAATGATGAGTATTGAGGTTTAGAGATGTGCTTGACCCTAGTATGTTAGTTAATCCCTTTGTACATAACCTATAAAATGTTTTATCATTATTTATGAAAACCAAACTTATTATATGGTATGTTACCCCATTGGAGCATTGTGAGGACTCCAATGTGGGGTTGATGGTTATGCTTATGAGTTGTGCATGCACAGGTTAAGTTTGGTAAATGAATGAGAAAGTTCAAAATTTTTATGTATATGTTGATCATGTATGGGATTAAACAGGTATACAGGTTGTATGTTAGGCTTGCTACGGGTCTCGGTGGCCTTAAGCCGATCTGGATCCTAGCGCCGGTAGCAGTCCGATTTTTGGATCGTTACAGATTGGTATCAGAGCCCTAAGTTCATATGGTCGGACCTAGAGTGTGTCGGGCTCATAGATGTTCTAGAAGGTCAAGCACAATAGGAAAATCATGTCCACTAGGATAGGATGTAGAGTCCTGTCTTGAATGATGATGTGAAATGCCATGATGTTATGCATGTGCATTGATGATATGCTATGTATGTGATGTATGTGATGCGGGTTCATGTGTTTGCACATGAACCATTTGATCCTAATGTTTATGTGATGTGTGCTGTTTTTCAGTAAGCAAGATGAGAGGAACTCGTCGATCTGCACGATTGACTAGAGTACTACCTCAGGATGAGGGCACGGATGCCCGTCCTCTTGCATTGCCTAGGGCAATGTCCTGCAGGTCTAGCAGGGAGAGAACATCAAGGGACCCTAGAAGGTCTTTTGATGTGAGCAGAAGAGGAACAGTGCAAGGTGGAATGTCAGAAGATGTGGGGAATGATATGGATATGGATCAGAGGAGGGATGGCAGTCTTGGAGTGAGTATGTCTGGAGAGGGTATGGGAGAGTCTCAAGGAGGCACTCAGGCCTCGGGATTTGTTCAGCCACCCCAGTACCCACCGTTTTCACAGAATCTCGGGTATTCGATGGGAGGTACATCGGATTACCCCAGTTTTAACCCTTACCTTTCTCACATGCCATACCCACCTTTCTACCCACCATACCCACAGTACCCTATGTACCCACCCCCATCTTTCTACCCAGGTACAGCAAACCCTAACCCAGGGGATGTTGCACCTCCTCCACCACCAGCAGAACCTACTGTTCCAGAAACCCAAGTACCTAAGCCTAGCTCATCTGGAGGGAGCAAGGTCAAGATGACCGATTACATGAAGCTGGGTGCTCCCCAGTATGAAACAAGTGATGACCCATTTGAGTACCTTGGGAGGGTCAAGATGATTACAGATGAGATAAGAGCTGATGACAGTAGAGCCATTCAGATGGCTGGGTTCACACTGAAATGCAAGAAGGCCCGAGAGTGGTTTAAAAACAATGTGAACCCGAGGTTGGATAGCTTATCATGGGAGGAGTTTGCTAATGAGTTTGCTAGATGGGCTTTCCCTGACAGTTCAAGGGAGTTGAAAATGATTGAATTTGAGTAGTTGAGGCAGACAGAGGAAATGAGTGTGGATGAGTACACAGATAGGTTTTTGGAGCTGTTGCCGTTTGCTGGGCAAAATTTAGACACAGATCAGAAGAAGTCTAGGAGGTATATCATGAGGCTTCATTCCAGGTATTCCTCCTTGATTCAGTCAGCAGAGAGGGAGAGTTTCCATGCCATAGTAGATATGGCCCGGAGGATGGAGGCTAGTGCAATAATCGAAGGAAAAGTTAAGCAATCAGTAGCACAGCCTTCTGGTTCCAAGACCCCAGGTGGGGGAAGGTTAGAACCTTCTTCTTTGAGTTCAGGCAGTAAGAGGTGGAGCAGTACTACCAAGAAGTCAAAGAAGAACAAGTTCTGGAACAAGATCAAGTCAGGTCTGGGATTAGGAAGTGGCTCGAGCTCAGGTGCAGATAATGCAGTATGTGTGAGGTGTGGGAAGCCGCACAAGGGAGTATGTCGGTTTGGGACGACAGCCTGCTTCAGATGTGGGCAGGAGGGACACATGGCACGGGTGTAACGACTCGAAAATCGGACCGCTGTCGGCGCTAGGATCCGGGTCGACTTAAGGCCGCCGGGACCCGTAGCAAGCCTAACATGCATCCTGTAACCTGCTTAATCCCATACATGATCAACAACATACATAAAAATTTAAATCTTTTCTTTCCATATACATCAACCAAACTCAACCTGTGCATATACGTATACTTAACATGATCATAACATTGATCCCTCAATGGGATCTCATCAGTGCCCCCAATGGGTGACACAACAAAAGCTGAGTTGGTTTACATAAATGACATAAAATAACCAAGATCATGTATTAAAAGGGATTACAACATCTATGGTCAAGCACACCTCTAATCATCCATAAACATCATTACATAGCTATACTGTACTTAAGACATTACATTACAATTTGATCATGTCCATTGCTAGCTATTACATAAACATGACTTCTTTACTCTATCCGGACTCCTGCTCTATACTGTACCTGCAAGCCTGGGGGTAAGGGAGAGGGGTGAGCTAAAAGCCCAGTGAGTAGAACCATAAAAAACATATTAATACTATGGTCCAATGAAATGCATCATAACACAGACAATTCACATAAGGGTTGGGTGAACTTGTCACCAATTAGTCCAAGTTAACATAGTGCCAGGCCGTAGCATGGGGTCCTGGTCTTCCTGTCATAACATACATTACTTACCATTTTCCCAGGGCCTCCTCTGGGCTCCTGGTCTTCGAGTCTCATAACCGTGCCAGGCCGTAGAACGGGGTCCTGGTCTTTCCTTACATAGTGCCAGGCCGTAGCATGGGGTCCTGGTCTTCCTGTCATAGTGCCAGGCCGTAGCATGGGGTCCTGGTCTTCCTGTCATGGACTAATTGGGTCATCCAATATTCACCCACATCAACAACAATCGATGCAATGCGGCATATTCGTGGAAACTAATGCAATCATCATATTGAACAACCATGATGCATGAAACATGACAAAACATTTAATTTAAAAGATTAAGTTTAGTTCCACTTACCTCTGGCTGACTCTGACAACACCGAAGCAGCTGAACTCACTGCTGGGGTCCTCGGTTCCTCGGGTCCAAACCTACACAGGTGGACTCAAATGAGGGACCAAACATACCTGAACATAACTATAAACTACTCCCCAAAAACCCCCTAAAACATCATGAAACAACCATACAAAAACATGCAAGGAAGGCCTGGACAGGGCACTTTCGGCGGCAGGTTCGGCGGCCGAAAGTCCCTCCAGAGCCGAAAGTCAGGCAGGTTCGGCGGCACCTTCGGCGGCCGAAACTCCCAGACAGAGACGAAACTCATGCATGTTCGGCAGCACTTTCGGCGGCCGAAACTGCCAGACAGAGACGAAAGTCTCCTTTCGGGGGCAAGGTTCGGCAGCCGAAAGGCTGCCTCCCCAGCCATGTTCGGCGGCCGAAAGTCCTTCGGCTGCCGAACCTGGTTTCTGCCAAAGGGCAGAAACTTGGCTCCCTATGCACATTTCGCCTCCAAACTTATCAAACATGCATCAAACCTCAACCAAAACATGCATACAAGTTCCTAGGGGTCTCAAATAGTCATATACCCCAACTACAACACTTCAAACACACACAATCAACACACATTGTTCAAAACATTAATATAAACCCATAACTCAACATATAACCTAACATGCCTTTCTACCCATAGATCTTGCATAAAACTTATTTAAAACACATAAGGAGCTTAAGATCGGCTCTTACCTCTTGAAGATCGAGAGGGAGACGACCTAAACTTGGAGATCCACGAAAATGAGCTCCTGAGTTCCCAAAGCTCCAAAACTTGGTTTAAATGCTCAAAACTTGCAATGTGAGTTTAAAACTCAAGAAAAATGGAAGAGATTTGGAGGAAGAATACAAGAGTTGCAAAGGGAAGGTCGGAAGCTTGCTGTGGCCGAAAATGGGAGAAAACTCGCCCATTTCGGCTAAGTGCCCCTTTTATAGGTGGCTAGCCAGGCCACGTTCGGGGGCCGAAAGTGCTTCCGCATGCATGCCATGTTCGGCGGCCGAACTTGAGTTTCGGCGGCCGAACCTGGACTTCCCTCACTCATGCTTTCGGGGGCCTAACGTGCCTCCAAAACGCATGCATGTTCGGCGGCCGAACTTGACTTTCGGCGGCCGAACCTGGGTTTTCCTCCAAGGACTTTTCATGCAAAAACTCATTTAATTTCATACTTAAAAACATTAAAATTCATGAAAACATTTTACAAAACATGTTTTTACCCTTCTAGAGGTTCCCGACATCCGAAATTCCACCAGACGGTAGGAATTCCGATACCGGAGTCTAGCCGGGTATTACATTCTCCCCCCCTTAAGAACATTCGTCCCCGAATGTTCCTCAACTAACTCATGCAAAGCATACAACATACTATACACATAAAACACATAGAGACTAACCTTAAAAGAGATGAGGATATTGCCGGAGCATAGACTCCCGTGTCTCCCAAGTGCACTCTTCCAGATTGTGGTGGTTCCAAAGGACCTTCACCATCGGGATTTCCTTGTTCATTAGCTTTCTGATCTGGGTGTCTAGGATCCGTACCGGCTGTTCAACATAGGTGAGATCCTCTTGGATCTCCATATCAGGCTCACTAAGAACCTTGCCCGGATCTGACACAAATTTCCTCAACATAGAAACATGGAAAACCGGATGGATTCTCTCCATTGAAGCAGGTAAATCCAGCTTGTACGATACATTCCCAATCCTTTGCAAGACTTCAAAGGGTCCGATGTACCGCGGAGCCAGCTTACCTTTCTTCCCGAACCGAACCACTCCTTTCATTGGAGACACCTTAAGCAATACCAGATCCCCCTCCTGAAACTCTATTAGCCTTCTGCGGATGTCTGCATAACTCTTCTGTCTGCTTGCAGCAGTCTTAATTCTTTCTCTGATTAAGGGTACCACCCTGCTGGTGATCTCTACTAGCTCAGGCCCTGCCAAGGCCTTTTCTCCAACTTCTTCCCAGCAAACAGGTGACCTGCACTTCCGTCCATATAAAGCTTCATATGGAGCCATCCCAATGCTAGCATGATGGCTGTTATTGTAGGCAAACTCCACCAAAGGTAGATGCTGCCTCCAAGAACCGCCAAAGTCCAGCACACACATTCTCAGCATATCTTCTATGGTTTGGATGGTCCTCTCTGACTGTCTGTCTGTCTGTGGATGGAAGGCAGTGCTGAAATCCAATCTGGTACCCATGGCATCCTGCAGACTCCGCCAAAACCTGGAGGTGAACTGGGGTCCTCTATCTGACACAATAGAAACAGGAACCCCATGCAGTCTGACTATCTCATCAACGTACACCTGCGCCAACTTGTCCACAGAATAGCCACTCCTGACAGGGATGAAGTGAGCAGATTTGGTGAGTCTGTCCACAATCACCCATATGGAGTCCAATCTGTTGGACGTCGCCGGTAACCCCACTACGAAGTCCATAGCTATATTCTCCCATTTCCACTCTGGAATAGGTAGCGGGTTAAGCATTCCAGCCGGCTTCTGATGTTCCAGCTTCACCCTCTGACAAACTTCGCAGGCTGACACAAACTGTGCCACTTCTCTCTTCATAGCTGGCCACCAATAAACTTTCTTCAGATCCTGATACATTTTGGTGGCTCCGGGGTGAATGTTGTATCTTGCATTATGAGCCTCTCTCATAATGTCTCCTTTTAGCCTTATGTCATCTGGTACACATAAACGACTCTCATAGCGGAGGATCCCCTTGTTGTCGAATCTGAACTCACTGTCCTTGCCTGACTGAACAGTCCTGGCAATCTTCACTAATTCTGGGTCCTCATGTTGTTTCTGAGCCACCTGCTCCAGAAACACGGGTGTCACTTTCATCTGAGCAACCAAGGCACCTGTACCAGACAACTCCAACTGTAGACCTTCATCAATAAGCTTGTAAAACTCCTTCACCACTGGTCTCCTCTCTGCCGTGATGTGGGATAGACTGCCTAGTGACTTCCGGCTTAGGGCGTCTGCCACAACATTCGCCTTACCCGGATGATACTGAATCTTGCAATCATAATCACTCAGCAACTCTACCCATCTCCTCTATCTCAAGTTCAAATCTCTTTGACTCAGGATGTACTGCAGGCTTTTATGATCTGTGAAGATCTCACATTTTACCCCATAGAGGTAGTGCCTCCACATCTTGAGTGCAAAGATTACTGCTGCCATCTCAAGGTCATGTGTGGGGTAATTCAACTCATGCTTCTTTAGCTGCCTCGAAGCATAAGCAATCACCCTCTCATTTTGCATCAGTACACAACCCAGTCCCACACGGGACGCATCACAAAAGACTGTAAAGTCCTCATCACTAGATGGCAGAGCTAAAACTGGCGCTGAAGTCAACCTCTTCTTAAGCTCTTCAAAACTCTCCTCGCACTGGTCGGTCCACACAAACTTCTGATTCTTCCTGGTTAGTCTGGTCAGAGGAGTTGCTATTTTCGAGAAGTCCTGAACGAACCTCCTGTAGTAACCTGCCAAACCCAAGAAACTCCTGATCTCCGTTACTGAAGTGGGTCTAGGCCAGTTAGCCACAGTTTCTGTCTTCTTGGGGTCCACCTCTATCCCATTCTCTGACACTACATGCCCCAAGAACGATATGCTCCTCAGCCAGAACTCACACTTGGAGAACTTGGCATACAAGCCATGCTCCCTCAAGGTCTGTAGAACCATCCTCAGATGATGGGCATGCTCCTCTGCATTCCTGGAATACACTAGGATATCATCTATGAAGACAATAACGAAGTGATCCAGGTACTGGCTAAACACTCTATTCATGAGATCCATGAATGCTGCAGGAGCGTTGGTTAGCCCGAACGGCATCACAAGGAACTCAAAATGCCCATATCTGGTCCTGAAAGCTGTCTTTGGCACATCCTCTTCCCTGATCCTCAGCTGATGATACCCGGACCTCAGATCTATTTTGGAGAAACAACCCGCTCCTGCTAGCTGGTCGAATAGATCGTCGATCCTTGGCAATGGGTACTTGTTCTTGGTAGTGACTTTGTTCAACTGTCTGTAGTCGATACAAAGCCTAAGGGATCCATCCTTCTTTCTCACAAACAAAACTGGAGCACCCCAGGGTGAGGTACTCGGTCGGATGAAGCCCTTGTCTACCAGCTCTTGCAATTGCTCCTTCAACTCTTTCAATTCTGCTGGCGCCATCTTGTAGGGAGGGATAGAGATCGGTCGGGTTCCAGGCATCAGTTCTATCTCGAACTCTATCTCCCTAGCAGGTGGTAAACCTGGCAGCTCGTCTGGGAACACATCTAAGAACTCTCTAACCACTGGCACTGAGGCGGGCTCTCTAACCTGACTGCTAAGCTCTCTCACATGAGCCAAATACCCCTGACATCCCTTCCTAAGCAACCTACGAGCCTGAAGGGCTGATATCAGACCTCTAGGTGTACCCCTCTTGTCTCCTCTAAAGACGACCTCAGACCCATCCTGACCTCTGAACCTGACTACCTTATCCCTGCAATCCAAGGTAGCACCATGGGTAGATAACCAGTCCATCCCTAGAATGACGTCAAAATCTGTCAAATCTAGAACCACTAGGTCGGCGGACAAGCATCTTCCCTCAACAAACACAGGACTACACTGGCAGACTGACTCTGCCACTGATGGATCACACTTGGGTCCACTGACCCAGAGAGGACACTCTAACCCAGAAGTCATCAGACCTAACCTCTCCACGGCTCTCGGAGCAATAAAAGAATGAGATGCACCAGGGTCCATCAAGGCATACACATCTGAACAACCAATGATTAAGTTACCTGCCACCAACGGTGTTAGATGCATCTGCCTCCTGCTGTGTCATTGTGAAGATCCGTGCTGGAGCTGATGGACCTTCACCTCTGAAACCCGCTGAAGAAGAGGCTGCTCCTCTCCCTCTGCCTCTGCCATTGGCCTGAGTCATGGCTGGAGCTGCTGGCTGCGCTACACTGCCTGAAGCTGTCTGCTGGGACTGAGCCATCGGGACTGCTCTTGGACAATCTCAAGCCATATGCCCCTCCTGACCACATCTGAAACAGGCGTTCGTCCCAAACCGACATACTCCCCTGTGTGGCTTACCACACTTCGCACAAACTGCATTATCCGCACCAGAGCTTGAGCCACTCCCAAATCCCAGACTAGACTTGACTTTATTCCAGAACTTATTCTTCTTACCCTTGGACTTACCTCATCTCTTACTGCCTGAAGCTGCTGCACTTAGGGTAGAGGGATCTAATCTTCCCCCACCCGGAGTTTTAGAACCAGAAGACTGTGCCACTGACTGCTCAACTGTCCCCTGAACGATGGCACTGGCCTCCATTTTCCTGGCCATGTCTACTATGGCATGGAAGCTCTCCCTATCCACTGACTGGATTAAGGAGGAATACCTGGAATGAAGTTTCATGACATACCTCCTTGACCTCTTTGAATCTGTATCCAGACTCTGCCCAGCAAAAGGCAACAACTCCAAGAATCTGTCGGTGTACTCCTCTACACTCATTTCATCCGTCTGCCTCAACTGTTCAAACTCTATCATTTTCAACTCCCTTGAACTATCGGGAAAAGCCCATCATGCAAACTCGTTTGCAAACTCTTCCCAGGACATGCTGTCCACTCTCGGGTTCACATAATTCTTGAACCACTCTCGTGCCTTCTTGCACTTAAGCGTGAACCCAGCCATCTGAATGGCTCTACTGTCATCAGCCCCTAACTCCTCTGTAATAGTCTTGACCCTCTCAAGATACACAAACGGGTCATCTCCTGACTCAAACTGTGGAGCACCCAGCTTCATATATTCAGTCATCTTGACCTTGCTCCCACTGGCTGAGCTAGGTCTAGAAGGTTGAGCAACTGGGGCTGCTGGTTCTGTAGGTGGTGGAGGTGGTGCAACATTTTCTGAGGTAGGGTTTACTGGATTTGGATAGTAAGGTGGGGGTGGATACATTGGGTACTGTGAGTATGGTGGGTAGTATGATGGGTATGGCATCTGTGTGGGATAAGGAGTGAAACTAGGGTAATCCGATGTGCCTCCCATCGAATACCCGGGGTTTTGTGAGAAGGGTGGGTAGTAAGGTGGCTGAACAAATCCCGAGGCCTGAGTGCCTCCCTGGGATTCTCCCATACCTTCTTCCGACATACTAACTCCCAAACTGCCATCCCTCTGCTGCTCTACGTCCATATCATCCCCCACGTCCTCTGACGCTCCTCCCTGAACTGTTCCTCTGACTGATCTGCTTCTACCCAGATCCAAAGACCTTCTAGGGTCTCTTGCTACTCTGTCTCTGTTAGACCTACTAGACATTGCCCTAGGCAATGCTGGAGGACGGGCGCTCATGCCCTCATCCTCAGGTGGTACTCCAGTCAATCTTGCTGATCGACGAGTTCCCCTCATCCTGTTTTCTGAAAAACAGCACACATAGCACAAACATTAGCATCATATGGTTCATGTGGGCACACATGAACCCGCATCACATATCATAGCATATCATCATGGCATTTCACATCATTAATCAAGACAGGACTCCACATCCTATCCTAGTGGACATGATCTTTCCTATTGTGCTTGACCTTCTATAACATCTATGAGCCCGACACTCTAGGTCCGACCATATGAACCTAGGGCTCTGATACCATTCTGTAACGACCTGAAAATCGGACCGCTACCGGCACTAGGATCCGGGTCGACTTAAGGCTGCCGGGACCCGTAGCAAGCCTAACATGCATCCTGTAACCTGCTTAATCCCATACATGATCAACAACATACATAAAAATTTAAATCTTTTCTTTCCATATACATCAACCAAACTCAACCTGTGCATATACGTATACTTAACATGATCATAACATTGATCCCTCAATGGGATCTCATCAGTGCCCCCAATGGGTGACACAACAAAAGCTGAGTTGGTTTACATAAATGACATAAAATAACCAAGATCATGTATTAAAAGGGATTACAACATCTATGGTCAAGCACACCTCTAATCATCCATAAACATCATTACATAGCTATACTGTACTTAAGACATTACATTACAATTTGATCATGTCCATTGCTAGCTATTACATAAACATGACTTCTTTACTCTATCCGGACTCCTGCTCTATACTGTACCTGCAAGCCTGGGGGTAAGGGAGAGGGGTGAGCTAAAAGCCCAGTGAGTAGAACCATAAAAAACATATTAATACTATGGTCCAATGAAATGCATCATAACACAGACAATTCACATAAGGGTTGGGTGAACTTGTCACCAATTAGTCCAAGTTAACATAGTGCCAGGCCGTAGCATGGGGTCCTGGTCTTCCTGTCATAACATACATTACTTACCATTTTCCCAGGGCCTCCTCTGGGCTCCTGGTCTTCGAGTCTCATAACCGTGCCAGGCCGTAGAACGGGGTCCTGGTCTTTCCTTACATAGTGCCAGGCCGTAGCATGGGGTCCTGGTCTTCCTGTCATAGTGCCAGGCCGTAGCATGGGGTCCTGGTCTTCCTGTCATGGACTAATTGGGTCATCCAATATTCACTCACATCAACAACAATCGATGCAATGCGGCATATTCGTGGAAACTAATGCAATCATCTTATTGAACAACCATGATGCATGAAACATGACAAAACATTTAATTTAAAAGATTAAGTTTAGTTCCACTTACCTCTGGCTGACTCTGACAACACTGAAGCAGCTGAACTCACTGCTGGGGTCCTCGGTTCCTCGGGTCCAAACCTACACAGGTGGACTCAAATGAGGGACCAAACATACCTGAACATAACTATAAACTACTCCCCAAAAACCCCCTAAAACATCATGAAACAACCATACAAAAACATGCAAGGAAGGCCTGGACAGGGCACTTTCGGCGGCAGGTTCGGCTGCCGAAAGTCCCTCCAGAGCCGAAAGTCAGGCAGGTTCGGCGGCACCTTCGGCGGCCGAAACTCCCAGACAGAGACGAAACTCATGCATGTTCGGCGGCACTTTCGGCGGCCGAAATTGCCAGACAGAGACAAAAGTCTCCTTTCGGGGGCAAGCTTCGGCAGCCGAAAGGCTGCCTCCCCAGCCATGTTCGGCGGCCGAAAGTCCTTCGGCTGCCGAACCTGGTTTCTGCCAAAGGGCAGAAACTTGGCTCCCTATGCACATTTCGCCTCCAAACTTATCAAACATGCATCAAACCTCAACCAAAACATGCATACAAGTTCCTAGGGGTCTCAAACAGTCATATACCCCAACTACAACACTTCAAACACACACAATCAACACACATTGTTCAAAACATTAATATAAACCCATAACTCAACATATAACCTAACATGCCTTTCTACCCATAGATCTTGCATAAAAATTATTTAAAACACATAAGGAGCTTAAGATCGGCTTTTACCTCTTGAAGATCGAGAGGGAGACGACCTAAACTTGGAGATCTACGAAAATGAGCTCCTGAGTTCCCAAAGCTCCAAAACTTGGTTTAAATGCTCAAAACTTGCAACGTGAGTTTAAAACTCAAGAAAAATGGAAGAGATTTGGAGGAAGAACACAAGAGTTGCAAAGGGAAGGTCGGAAGCTTGCTGTGGCCAAAAATGGGAGAAAACTCGCCCATTTCGGCTAAGTGCCCCTTTTATAGGTGGCTGGCCAGGCCACGTTCGGGGGCCGAAAGTGCTTCCGCATGCATGCCATGTTCGGCGGCCGAACCTGGACTTCCCTCACTCATGCTTTCGGGGGCCTAACGTGCCTCCAAAACGCATGCATGTTCGGCGGCCGAACTTGACTTTCGGCGGCCGAACCTGGGTTTTCCTCCAAGGACTTTTCATGCAAAAACTCATTTAATTTCATACTTAAAAACATTTAAATTCATGAAAACATTTTACAAAACATGTTTTTACCCTTCTAGAGGTTCCCGACATCCGAAATTCCACCAGACGGTAGGAATTCTGATACCGGAGTCTAGCCGGGTATTACAACGGGAGTGTCCTAGAGCAGCTTTCGTGGCACAGTCTCAGCAGACAGCTTCGGGTAGTGTGGCTCAGCTAGCAGCTCCAACCGCGACTCAGGCCAGTGGCAGAGGTCGAGGGAGAGGGGCAGCCTCTTCTTCAGCGAGTTTCAGGGGTGAAGGTCCATCAGCTCCAGCGCAGATCTTCACGATGACACAGCAGGAGGCAAATGCATCAAACACCGTGGTGTCAGGTAATCTCATCATTGGTTGTTCAGATGTTTATGCCTTAATGGACCCTGGTGCATCTCATTCTTTCATTGCTCCGAGAGCCGTCGAGAGGTTGGGTTTGATGGTCTCTGGGTTAGAGTGTCCCCTCTGGGTCAGTGGACCCAAGTGTGACCCGTCAGTGGCAGACTCAGTCTGCCAGTGTAGTCCAGTTTTTGTTGAGGGGAGATGCCTTTCAGCCGACCTTGTGGTTCTAGATTTGACAGATTTTGACGTCATTCTAAGGATGGATTGGCTATCTACCCATGGTGCTACCTTGGACTGCAGAGACAAGATAGTCAGGTTCAGATGTCAGGATGGGTCAGAGGTTGTCTTCAGGGGAGACAGGAGGGGTACACCTAAAGGTTTGATATCAGCCCTACAGGCTCGTAGGCTACTCAGGAGGGGTTGTCAGGGTTTTCTAGCTCATGTGAAGGAGCTAGATAGTCATGTTAGAGAGCCCGCCTCAGTGCCCGTGGTCAGAGAGTTTTTAGATGTTTTCCCAGACGAGCTGTCAGGTTTACCACCTGCTAGGGAGATAGAGTTCGAAATAGAGTTGATGCCTGGAACCAGACCGATCTCTATCCCTCCCTACAGGATGGCGCCAGCAGAATTGAAGGAGCTTAAAGAGCAGTTGCAAGAGCTGGTAGATAAGGGCTTCATCCGATCGAGTACCTCACCTTGGGGTGCTCCAGTGCTGTTTGTGAGAAAGAAGGATGGATCCCTCAGACTTTGTATCGACTACAGACAGTTGAACAAAGTCACTACCAAGAACAAGTACCCGTTGCCAAGGATCGACGATCTATTCGACCAGCTAGCAGGAGCAGGTTGTTTCTCCAAAATAGATCTGAGATCCGGGTACCATCAGTTGAGAATAAGAGAAGAGGATGTGCCAAAGACGGCATTCAGGACCAGATATGGGCACTATGAGTTCCTTGTGATGCCGTTCGGGTTAATCAATGCCCCTGCAGCATTCATGGACCTCATGAACAGAGTTTTCAGTCAGTATCTGGATCACTTTGTTATTGTCTTCATAGATGATATCTTAGTGTATTCCAGGAATGCAGAGGAGCATGCCCATCATCTGAGGATAGTCTTGCAGACCTTGAGGGAACACGGCTTGTATGCCAAGTTCTCCAAGTATGAGTTCTGGCTGAGGAGCATTTCATTCTTGGGGCATGTTGTGTCAGAAAATGGAATCGAAGTAGACCCCAAGAAGGTGGAAGCTGTAGCTAACTGGCCTAGACCCACTATAGTGACAGAGATCAAAAGCTTCTTGGGTTTGGCAGGTTACTACAGGAGGTTCGTTCAGGACTCCTCTAAGATTGCAGCTCCTATGACCAGACTGACTAAGAAGAACCAGAGGTTTGTGTGGACCGACCAGTGTGAAGAGAGCTTTGAAGAGCTAAAGAAGAGATTGACGTCGGCACCGGTGTTAGCTCTGCTAACTAGTAATGAAGACTTCACGGTTTTCTGTGATGCGTCCCGTGTGGGACTGGGTTGTGTGCTGATGCAGAATGAAAGGGTGATTGCTTATGCTTCTAGGCAGTTGAAGAAGCACGAGTTGAATTACCCTACATATGACCTAGAGATGGCAGCTGTAATCTTTGCACTCAACATGTGGAGGCATTACCTTTATGGGGTAAAATGTGAGATCTTCACAGATCATAAGAGCCTGCAGTACATCTTGAGTCAGAGAGAGTTGAATCTGAGGCAGTGAAGATGGGTAGAACTGCTTAGTGACTATGATTGCAAGATCCAGTACCATCCGGGTAAGGCGAATGTTGTGGCAGACGCCCTAAGCCGGAAATCACTTGACAGTCTATCTCATATTTCAGCAGAGAGGAAACCGATGGTGAGGGAGTTTTATAAGCTCGTTGATGAAGGTCTACAGCTAGAGTTGTCTGGTACAGGTGCTTTGATAGCCCAAATGAGAGTGACACCTGTGTTTCTGGAGCAGGTGGCTCAGAAACAGCCCGAGGACCCAGAGTTAGTGAAGATTGCCAGGACTGTTCAGTCAGGCAAGAATGAAGAGTTCAGATTCGACAGTAAGGGGGTCCTCCGCTATGGGAATAGATTATGTGTACCAGATGACGTGGGTCTAAAAGGAGACATTATGAGGGAAGCTCATAATGCCAGATACAGTGTTCACCCTGGAGCCACCAAGATGTATCAATATCTGAAAAGGGTTTATTGGTGGCCAGCTATGAAAAGAGAAGTGGCACAGTTCGTGTCAGCCTGCGAAGTATGTCAGAGGGTGAAGCTGGAACATCAGAAGCCGGCTGGAATGCTTAACCCGCTACCTATTCCAGAGTGGAAATGGGAGAATATAGCTATGGACTTCGTAGTGGGGTTACCGGCAGCGTCCAATAGATTGGACTCCATATGGGTGATTGTGGACAGACTGACCAAATCTGCTCATTTCATCCCTATCAGGAGTGGCTATTCTATGGACAAGTTGGCGCAGGTGTATGTTGATGAGGTTGTCAGGTTGCATGGGGTTCCTGTTTCAATAGTGTCTGATAGAGGACCCCAGTTCACCTCCAGGTTTTGGCGGAGTCTGCAGGACGCTATGGGTACCAGGTTGGACTTTAGCACTGCTTTCCATCCACAGACTGACGGACAGTCAGAGAGGACCATCCAGACTATAGAAGATATGCTCAGAATGTGTGTGCTAGATTTTGGCGGTTCTTGGAGGCAGCATCTACCCTTGGTGGAGTTTGCCTACAATAACAGCCATCATGCTAGCATAGGGATGGCTCCATATGAAGCTTTGTATAGAAGGAAGTGCATATCACCTATTTGCTGGGAAGAAGTTGGAGAAAGGGCCTTGGCAGGCCCCGAGTTAGTAGAGATCACCAGCAGAGTGGTGCCCATAATCAGAGAAAGGATCAAGACGGCTGTGAGCAGGCAAAAGAGTTATGCAGATATCCGTAGAAGGCAAGTAGAGTTTCAGGAGGGGGATTTGGTATTGCTCAGAGTGTCTCCGATGAAAGGGGTGATTCGGTTCGGCAAGAAAGGTAAGCTAGCTCCACGGTACATCGGACCCTTTGAAATCTTGCAAAAGATTGGGAATGTATCATACAAGTTGGACTTACCTACTTCAATGGAGAGAATCCATCCGGTTTTCCATGTTTCCATGTTACGAAAGTTCGTGTCGGATCCGGACAAGGTTCTTAGTGAGCCTGATGTGGAGATCCTCGGAGATCTCACCTATGTTGAGCAGCCGGTGCGGATCCTAGACACCCAGATCAGAAAGCTAAGAAACAAGAAAATCCCGATGGTGAAAGTCCATGCTCCAGCAATATCCTCATCTCTTCTAAGGTTAGTATTATGTGATTTTGTTGTATATTCATGTTTTATGCTATGCATGTGTTGTTTGGTGAACATTCGGGGACGAATGTTCTTAAGGGGGGAAGAATGTAATACCCGGCTAGACTCCGGTATCGGAATTCCTACCATCCGGTGGAATCTCGGATGTCGGAAACCTCTAGAAGGGTAAAATCACGTTTTTATAAAATGTTTTAATGTATTTTATGATTTTAAGTAAGAAAGAAACTGAATTTTGAATGAAAAAGACTATGGAGGCATTTCCAGGTTCGGCCGCCGAACATTGGATAGTTTAGGGGGGCAAGTTAGGCTTCCGAAAGTGGCCCAGGTTTGGCCGCCGAACTTGCATGAGTTTTGGAGGCACTTTAGGCTGCCGAAGGTGGTCTGGCCAGCCCCTATAAAAGGGCTCCATGGCCGAAATGGGCGAGTTTTCTCCCCTATTTTCGGCCAACGGTGAGTCCATGCTCTCCCATGGTTGGTTTTGTTGATTTTCCTCCAATCTTTCGAGTTTTAACAAGTTTTATCTTGGTTTGAAGATATTTGAGCAAAAAGAGTGAAGTTGGTAACTTGGAGACCCCAGCAGTTCGATCTCTCCCATCTCCGAGTTGGATCATCTCTCCTCTCGATCTCCAAGAGGTAAGAGTAGATCCTTAGCTCATTTCATGTTTTAAACGAGTTTTATGAAAGTTTATGGGGTAGAAATGCATGTTTAGGTTAATATTGAGTTTTTAGTTAATGTTGAATATATGAACAATGTGTGTTGTATATGTATGTTTGTTGTGTTTTAGTTGGGGTTTAGGATAGTTTGAGGCCCCTATGAGCTTATGTATGTGTGTATGCATGTTGTGGAAGTGTTGGTTTTGAGTTGAATGGTTGGGAGGCAAATGTGCATTGTGGAGGCTGAGTTCTACCCTTTGGAAGAACTCAGGTTCGGCAGCCGAAGGGACTTTCGGCCGCCGAACTTGCCTGTGGAGGCAAGCCTTTGGCTGCCGAACCCTGCCCCCGAAAGTGGACTTTCGGCTCTGGAAGGGAGTTTCGGCCGCCGAAGGTGCCGCCGAACATGCATGAGTTTCGTCTTTGGAAGGAACCTTCGGCCGCCGAAAGTGCCGCCGAAGGTGCATGACTTTCGGCTCTGGAGGGACTTTCGGGCGCCGAACCTGCCGCCGAAAGTGCCCTGTTCAGCCTTTCTTTGCATGATTTCTATGATTGTTTTAAGGTGTTTTAAGGTGTTTTAAGGGGGTTTTTGGGGAGTATCTTAGAGTCATGTTCATGTATGTTTAGTCCCTCATTTGAGTCCACCTGTGTAGGTTCGGACCCGAGGAACCGAGGACCCCAACAGTGAAACAGCTGCTTTAGTGTCTTGTCAGAGCTAGTCTAAGGTGAGTGGAATGACTCTTTACGTTTCAAAACAAATAATAAAAGTTTTAGCATGATTCACGCATCATGAATGCCATGAGATATATTAGGATGCTTGCATTAGAATTCACGAATATGTTGCATTGCACATTATGTTGTTGATGTGGATGAATGTTGGATGATCCTTTAGCCCGCACTATGATATGATATGATATGAGGTGGTGATGATACAGTATGAAAGACCAGTGAGGCCCATTCTACGCCCCTGGCACTATTGGAATGTGTAGTGGGCTATCGGTGACAAGTTCATCCTTGATGTGTCTTGTCTGTGATGTGATGCATTCCATGATAACATATGTTTTAAATGTTTTTTTTATTATTCTGCTCACTGGGCTCTTGTAGCTCACCCCACTCCCTTAATTCCCCAGGTTTGCAGGTGCGGGATAGATCAGGAAGTCCTCAAGAGTAAAGTTATGTTTTATGTAATAGTTAGCTGTGGACATGAGAATGATGTAATGACTAATACAGTAATGTAATGTAATGATGAGTATTGAGGTTTAGAGATGTGCTTGACCCTAGTATATTAGTTAATCCCTTTGTACATGACTTATAAAATGTTTTATCATTATTTATGAAAACCAAACTTATTATATGTTATGTTACCCCATTGGAGCATTGTGAGGACTCCAATGTGGGGTTGATGGTTATGCTTATGAGTTGTGCATGCACAGGTTAAGTTTGGTAAATGAATGAGAAAGTTCAAAATTTTATGTATATGTTGATCATGTATGGGATTAAACAGGTATACAGGTTGTATGTTAGGCTTGCTACGGGTCCCGGCGGCCTTAAGCCGATCTGGATCCTAGCGCCGGTAGCGGTCCGATTTTCGGATCGTTACATACCCTTTCATTTTGCATCAACACACAACCTAGTCCCACACGGGACGCATTACTATACACTGTGAAGTCTTCATTACTAGTTGGCAGAGCTAACACCGGAGCCGACGTCAACCTTTTCTTCAGCTCTTCGAAACTCTCTTCACACTGGTCAGTCCACACAAACCTCTGGTTCTTCTTAGTCAGTCTGGTCATAGGAGCTACAATCTTAGAGAAGTCCTGAACGAACCTCCTGTAGTAACCTGCCAAATCCAAAAAACTCTTGATCTCTGTCACTGTAGTGGGTCTAGGCCAGTTAGCTACAGCTTCCACCTTCTTGGGGTCCACTTCAATTCCATTTTCTGTCACAACATGCCCCAAGAATGAAATGCTCCTCAACCAGAACTCACACTTGGAGAACTTGGCATACAAGTTGTGTTCCCTCAAGGTCTGCAAGACTAACCTCAGATGATGGGCATGCTCCTCTGCATTCCTAGAATACACTAAGATATCATCTATGAAGACAATAACAAAGTGATCCAGATACTGACTGAAAACTCTGTTCATGAGGTCCATGAATGCTGCAGGGGCATTGGTTAACCCGAACGGCATCACAAGGAACTCATACTGCCCATATTTTGTTCTGAACGCCGTCTTCGGCACATCCTCTTCTCTTATTCTCAGCAGATGGTACCCGGATCTCAGATCTACTTTGGAGAAACAACCCGCTCCTGCTAGCTGGTCAAATAGATTGTCGATCCTTGGCAACGGGTACTTATTCTTGGTAGTGACTTTGTTCAACTGCCTGTAGTCGATACAAAGTCTAAGGGATCCATCCTTCTTTTTCACAAACAGAACTGGAGCACCCCAAGGCGAGGTACTCGGTCGGATGAAACCCTTATCTACCAGCTCTTGCAACTGCCCTTTCAATTCTTTCAACTTAGTTGGTGCCATCCTGTAGGGAGGGATAGAGATTGGTCTGGTTCCAGGCATCAACTCTATTTCGAACTCTATCTCCCTAGCAGGTGGTAAACCTGGCAGCTCGTCTGGGAAGACATCAAAAAACTCTCTGACCACGGGCACTGAGGCGGGCTCTCTAACTTGACTGTCCAGCTCTCTCACATGAGCTAGAAAACACTAACAACCCCTCCTGAGTAACCTACGAGCCTGTAGGGCTGATATCAAACCTCTAGGTGTACCCCTCCTGTCTCCCCTGAAGACAACCTCTGACCCATCCTAACCTCTGAACCTGACTACCTTGTCTCTGCAGTCTAAGGTAGCACCATGGGTAGATAGCCAATCCATCCCTAGAATGACATCAAAATCCGTCAAAGCTAGAACCACAAGGTCAGCTGGAAGGCATCTTCCCTCAACAAAAACTGGACAAAGCCAGCAGACTGATTCTGCCACTGATGGATCACACTTGGGTCCACTGACCCAAAGGGGACACTCTAACCCAGAGACCATCAAACCCAACCTCTCGACGGCTCTCGGAGCAACAAAAGAATGAGATGCACTAGGGTCCATTAAGGCATAAACATCCGAACAACCAGTGATGAGATTACCTGACACCACGGTGTTTGATGCATTTGACTCCTGCTGTGTCATAGTGAAGATCTGCGCTGGAGCTGATTGACCTTCACCCCTGAAACCCGCTGAAGAAGAGGCTGCCCCTCTCCCTCTGCCTCTGCCACTGGCCTAAGTCGGGGCTGGA
The DNA here is from genome assembly GCF_001659605.2 of Manihot esculenta. Taxonomy (NCBI): domain Eukaryota; kingdom Viridiplantae; phylum Streptophyta; class Magnoliopsida; order Malpighiales; family Euphorbiaceae; genus Manihot; species Manihot esculenta. The sequence goes on from NC_035177.2 coordinate 16,390,218, forward strand.
GCTACTGGCTGAGCCACACTACCAGAAGCTGTCTGCTGGGACTGTGCCATAAAAGCTGCTCTAGGACACTCCCGTGCCATGTGTCCCTCCTGCCCACATCTGAAGCAGGCTGTCGTCCCAAACCGACATACTCCCTTGTGCGGCTTCCCACACTTCATACATACTGCACTGTCTGCCCCTGAGCTCGAGCCACCTCCTAATCCTAGACCTGACTTTATCTTGTTAAAGAACTTATTCTTCTTTGACTTTTTGGTGGTACTGCCCCACCTCTTACTGCTTGAAGCTGCTGAACTCAAAGAAGAAGGGTCTAACTTTCCCCCACCTGGGGTCTTGGACCCAGAAGATTGTGCCACTGACTGCTTAACTTTTCCTTCGATTATTGCACTAGCCTCCATTCTCCGGGCCATATCCACTATGGCATGGAAGCTCTCCCTCTCTGCTGACTGGATCAAGGAGGAATACCTAGAATGAAGCCTCATGATATACCTCCTAGCCTTCTTCTGATCTGTGTCCAGATTTTTCCCGGCAAACGGCAACAGCTCCAAGAACCTATCTGTATACTCATCCACACTCATCTCCTCTGACTGCCTCAACTGCTCAAATTCAATCATCTTCAACTCCCTTGAACTATCAGGGAAAGCCCATCCTGCAAACTCATTAGCAAACTCCTCCCAGGATAGACTGTCCAACCTCGGGTTCACATAGTTTTTAAACCACTCTTGGGCCTTCTTACATTTCAGTGTGAACCCAACCATCTGAATGGCTCTACTGTCATCTGCCCCTAACTCATCTGTTATCATCTTGACTGTCCTGAGGTACTCAAATGGATCATCACCTGTTTCATACTTAGGAGTATCCAACTTCAAATAGTCAGTCATCTTGACCTTGCTTCCTCCAGATGAGCTAGGTTTAGGTACTTGGATTTTTGGGACCATAGGTTCTACTGGTGGTGGAGAAGGTGCAACACCCCCTGGGTTATGGTTCGCTGTACCTGGATAAAAAGATGGGGATGGGTACATAGGGTACTGTGAGTATGGTGGGTAGAAAGGTGGGTGTAATACCCGGCTAGAGTCTGGCATCGGAATTCTATAGTCCGGTGGAATCTCGGATGTCGGAATCCTCTAGAAGGGTAATAGATATGTTTGTCTAAAGTGTTTTAGTATGTTTTAATGTTTTAAGTGTAACGAAAATAAGTTTTTGAAAGAAAAGAACCAAGGAAGAAAAGCCAGGTTCGGCCGCCGAAGGTGAAGTTCGGCCGCCGAACATGCATGACTTTGGAATCACGTTTGGCCGCCGAAGGTGGTCTGGCCAGCCACCTATAAAAGGCCATAGGTCGGTGAATGGATAAGATTTTTCTTTCCATTTCCACGGACAGAGGTGAGACCATGATCTTCCTTGGGTGATCTTCATGTGTTCTCCAAATCTTTCAAAGTTTTGATAAATTTTCATGTTGTTTTGAAGCTTTTGAGCTAAAAACCAAAGTTTTGAAGCTTGGAGACTTTGAGAGAGAGTTTCTCTATATCTCCACGTTAGGATCACCTATCCTCTCGATCTTCAAGAGGTAAGTGTAGATCTCTACCTTCTATCATGTTTTATGAAGGTTTTATGGAGTTTTATGGGTAGAGATGCATGATTAGGTTAAGTTGGGTTTTTGGTTGATTGTTGGTGAAAACAGAGATAGTGCATGCACAGGTTGAGCCTTGGTACAGAGCAAAGTTTTATATTTTTACAGAAAATGCATGATCATGTATGGGCATTTACAGGTACTCAGAGAGGATAGCAGGCTTGCTACGGGTCCCGGCGACCTTAAGTCGATCTGGATCCTAGCGCCGGTAACGGTCCGATTTTCGGGTCGTTACAGAGGGTATGGCATGTGAGAAGGATAAGGGTTAAAACTGGGGTAATCCGATGTACCTCCCATCCAATATCCGGGATTCTGTGAAAAGGGTGGGTATTGGGGTGGTTGAACAAACCCCGAGGCCTGAGTGCCTTCCTGAGACTCTCCCATACCCTCCTCCGACATGCTTACACCAAGACTGCCATCCCTCCTCTGATCCACATCCATATCATCCCCCACATCTTCTGACACTCCACCTTGAACTGTTCCTCTTCTGCTCATATCAAAAGACCTTCTAAGGTCCCTAGACACTCTCTCCCTACTAGACCTGCAAGACATTGCCTTAGACAATGCAGGAGGACAGGCATCCGTGCCCTCATCCTGAGGTGGTACTCCAGTCAATCGTGCAGATCGATGAGTTCCTCTCATCTTGCTTACTGAAAAACAGCACACATCACATAAAACATTAGCATCATATGGTTCATGTGGAAACACATGAACCCGCATCACATACATCACATACATAGCATATCATCAATGCACATGCATAAAATCATGGCATTTCACATCATTATTCAAGACAGGACTCTACATCCTATCCTAGTGGACATGATTTTCCTATTGTGCTTGCCCTTCTAGAACATCTATGAGCCCGACACTCTCTAGGTCCGACCATATGAACCTAGGGCTCTGATACCAATCTGTAACGACCCGGAAACCGGACCGCTACCGGCGCTACGATCTAGATCGGTATAAGGCCGTCGGGACCCATAGCAAGCCTAACATACATCTTGTATACCTGTCAAAGCTCATACATGATCACACATATACATAAAACATTAAACTTTTTCTTTCATTTACCAAGCTTAACCTGTGCATGCACAAACTCATAATCATAAAACCCCACACTGGAGCCCTCATCAAATGCTCCAATGGGGTAACATATCATACAATAAGCTTGGTTTACATAAGACATTAATAAAACATTTCATTCAAGGATCATGTACCAAAAAGGGATTAACATACTCTAGGGCCAAGCACGATTCTATCCTTAATACAATTCTTTACACTACATTACATTACTATACTTTACATTACAATGTCTTTCTCATGTCCACAGCTAGCTATTACATAAAACATAACTTTACTCTTGTTGACTTCCTGATCTATCCCGTACCTGCAAACCTGGGGGATTAAGGGAATGGGGTGAGCTACTAGAGTCCAGTGAGCAGAATAGTAAAAACATTATATTAAAATTCATGCTTTTATGAAATGCATCACATCACAAACAAATCACATCAAGGATGGACTTGTCACCAATAGCCCTCTACATATTCCAATAGTGCCAGGGGCATAGCATGGGTCTCACTAGTCTTTCTCTTACATCGTACCAGGGGTGTAGAATGGGCCTCACTGGTCATACATACCATACCATATCATACCATATCATGTCATCATACGAGGGCTAATGGATCATTCAACACCCATCCACATCAACATTATATTATGCAATGCAATATATTCGTGAATTCTAATGCAAACACCCTAATATATCTCATGGCATTCATGATGCGTGAATCATGCTAAAACTTTTGTTAATTGCTTTGAAACATAAAGATCCATTCTACTCACCTCAGGCTAGCTCTGACAAGACACTGAAGCAGCTATCTCACTGCCGGGGTCCTCGGTTCCTTGGGTCCGAACCTACACAGGTGGACTCAAATGAGGGACCAAACATACATGAACATGACTCTAAACTGCTCCCCAAAAACCCCCCTAAAACACGTTAAAACAATTACTGAAATCATGCAAAGGAAGGCTGAACAAGGCTGTAACGACTCAAAAATCGGACCGCTACCGGCGCTAGGATCCAGATCGGTATAAGGCCGCCGGGACCCGTAGCAAGCCTAACATACATCCTGTAAACCTGTTTAATCCCATACATGATCAACAACATACATAAAAATTTGAACTTTTCTTTACATTCATTCATTCTTTCATTCATTCACCAAACTCAACCTGTGCATGCACTATACATAACATGATCATAAACATTAACTCCTCTTTGGAGTCTCAACAGTGCCCCAATGGGGTGACATCACATATATTGAGTTTGGTTACATAAGCATCATTAAAATCATGTACTCAAAGGGATTAACAACATACTAGGGTCAAGCACAACTATGAACCTCAATAGATTTCGTTACATTTCCATACTAAACTTATACATAACTGTACTCAACATAACATATCAACATTTATCATGTCCACACTAACTATTACATGACCATGACTTCATTACTCTTGCTGACCTCCTGGTCTACCCTGTACCTGCAAACCTGGGGGATTAGGGAAAGGGGTGAGCTACTAGAGCCCAGTGAGCAGAATAATAAAACATTTATGTAACACCCCGGAAACCGGTACCCTCTCTGTAACGGCCCAAAGTGCTTGGCACTAGGATCCAGTTCGGCTTAAGGCCGCCTAGACCCGTAGTAAGCCTAACCTGAACTCTAGACATCCCATACATGATCCAACAACTGGAAAACTTTTCTGAAAACCTACCAGACTTAACTTAAAAACCGCTCAGATATACGAATCTGAAATAGCCCTCAGAGCTATCTGTAGTACACCAGTGACACGCTACCAAGTAACCTCCATGCACTATGCACTGTGTCATAGAACCCACTCTGTAAGGGTCAGCATATCATAAGTTAACTTGGCTACCATAGAGTCACAGGAATCAAACCTGGTCTTCTCTATTGGCCTCTCTATGGATCACAGGAATCAAACCTGGTCTTTCCTCTGCACTGGTCTTGGGTCAAAGGAATTAATCCTTGTCTTCCCTCACAGTTATGATTCACTGGGTTTTCGAAACACAATATTTATTAAGCCTGGTTTGACTCACTTCTCATCAAACTAAAAACAGGATACATGCATACCCAAGGGATAGAACATACTGTAGGCAAAGCACACACTAAACCATATGCACATTGACTATCTTTTACATCTGTAACAACTAGCTCTTTAATTTACATCATGTCCACACTAAACTATTACATAAGCATACTGGAGCCAACATTCTGATGCTTCTGACTTCCCAGCTAACCCTGTACCTGCAAAACTGGGATTAAGGGAAAGGGATGAGCTTTAAAGCCCAGTGAGTAGAAACACTGAAAACAGTTCATTCATACGCACTTTATATGAAAATGCATCACAACTCAAACATTCCACATCTTTGATTAGACATGACCTCAAAACTCCCTTGACGGGCTATTGATGTCGCCTTGGTCCAATCCGCATAAACAATGATAATGCAATGCACCAGATTCGTGACTCTAATGCAATCACCCTAATACATATCATGGCATCCATGATGCATGAACTATACTACAAGCATTCTGTTTTTGTAATAAAAGGATTAAGATTAGTTCTACTCACCTCTGCTCCTCAAGCAGAAACTGACTGACTCTGCAACACCTAACTCTGGTGACCTCCTCGATCCCTCGGATCCAAGCCTACATAAATGGACTCGAACGAGGTGTCAAACATACTCTGAATAACTCATAAACAACTCTTAAACAATTCCCCAAAACCCCTCTAAAAGCTCTTAGAACAATCACATAAAGCATGCAAAAGAAAGCTGGACAGAACACCTTCGGCGGCAGGTTCGGCGGCCGAACCTGAGTTCATCCAAAACTCAGCTTCGTGCATGAATAAGCCTGCCAAGCACCAACTCCACTCCACAAGAGGTTCGGCGGCCGAATCTTCACTTCGGCGGCCGAAGCTGGGTTCTCCAAAAGGCAGAACCTTGCTTCCTCTCATGCACAACTTCTCCAACACACTCTAACATGCATAACTCAGCTTCTCAACTCACATATACTCAAGTATATGCGTCAAGGGGTCCAAAACTACCTATCAACCCCAACAAACAACACACATAACACATAATCATGCATAAACCATTAAAACATCAAAACTAAACCTATAAACATAACTCTACCATTAACCTCTTTAAAAGCTATCATAAATCATTAAAACAAGTGAAAAGCTTCCCTTACCTCTTGAAAACAGAAGCTAGACAATCTGAACTCACAGCTATACACCAACTATCCTTCTCCTTCACCAAACCCTTAAAGCTCTCTTTTTTTTTTCAAAACATTCAAAACACGGTGAAACACACTCAACCCTCTGCATGAGCTGATAAAAGCTTGCAGATGAGTCAAGGGAGACGTGGCCTAACCTCTGGTCATGATCTGGAGGTGAACACCTGGCCAAACCACAGACTGAGGAGTGTGCACAACTACCGACCACCTCAGCTTCGGCTGCCGAAACTGCATGCAAAACCATGCAACTTTCGGGGGCCGAACATAAACTTCGGAGGCCAAACATTGGGCACTTTCGGCGGCCGAACTTACCTTCGGCGGCCGAACCTGGCCTTTGTCTCCTAAACCTTTTCTCTTCAAAATTCAATCCGGTTTGATTCAAAACCTTTCAAAAACTTAAAAGCTTTTAGAAAACCTTCACTCTTACCCTTCTAGGACCTCTGACATCCCTGAACTCCATCGGACGATAGGAATTCCGATGCCGGATTTAGCCGGGTATTACAATTTAAATCATATATTAGAGTCTCATGCTTTCATGTAATGCAACACATCACAACAAATCACATCAAGGATGGTATTGTCACCAATAGTCCTCTACATTCCAAAGTGCCGAGACGTAGAATGGGTCAACCGGTCTTTCTCTTAACATAACATATCATAACATTCCAATGTGCCGGGACGTAGAATGGGTCAACCGGTCTTTCTCTTACATAGTGTCGGGACGTAGAATGGGTCAACCGGACTTCCATACCATAACATACCGTATCATATCACATCGCATCACATCGAGGACTAAGGATCATCCAACCACCATCCACATCAACATACAATTATGCAATGCAACATATTCGTGAATTCTAATGCAAAACAATCCTAGGATATCACATGGCATTCATGATGCATGAACATGCTCAAAACTTTATAATTTATTCGCCTTAAAACGTAAAGGTTTATTCTACTCACCTCAGCTAGCTCTGACAATGACTGAAGCAGCTGACTCACTGCTGGGGTCCTCGGTTCCTCGGGTCCGAACCTACACAGGTGGACTCAAATGAGGGACCAAACATACTAGAACATGACTCTAAAAACATCCCCCAAAAACCCCCTAAAACACCTCAAAACAATCATGCAAAACATGCAAAGGAAGGCTGAACAGGGCACTTTCGGCGGCCGAAAGTCCCTCCAGAGCCGAAAGTCAGGCAGGTTCAGCGACACCTTCGGCGGCCGAAAGTGCCCTCCAGAGACGAAAATCCATTTTCGGGGGCATGCTTCGGCAGCCGAAAGGCTTGCCTCCCAGGCAGGTTCGGCGGCCGAAAGTCCTTTCGGCTGCCGAACCTGAGTTTCTCCAAAGTGACAGAAACTCGGCTCCTAAGCACATTTGCCTCCCAAAACCTTCAATCACGCATACCACTCAACCAAAACAAGCATAAACACATACATAAGCTCCTAGGGGCTTCAAACTATCCTAAACCCCATCTACAACACATCAAAAGCAACTCAGCAACCTACTTTATCCATAAACTCACCAAAAACCCTATCAACATGCATAAGCTCTAACACATGCATCCTTCCCCATGAATCAACTTAAAACTTACTTAAAACATAAAAAGAGTTCAAGATCGACCCTTACCTCTTGAAGATCGAGAGGGGAAGCGACCTAAACTTGGAGAACGGAGGGAGAGAGCTCCTGAGTCTTCCAAGCTTCAAAACTTGCTTTATGCTCAAAAATCTTCAAAACAAAGTTGCAAACTCATAAAAATCATGAAGAATGGAAGGAAGAAACTCAAAATCGGCGAGGGACGGCGGAGAGCTCACCTTGGCCGAAAATGGGGAGAAAAGCTCACCCGTTTCGGCTAAGGGACCCCTTTATAGGTGGCTGGCCAGGCCACATTCGGGGGCCAAACGTGCCTCTGCATGCATGCCATGTTCGGCGGCCGAACATAAGGTTCGGCGGCCGAACCTGGACTTTCCTCACTTATGCCTTCGGGGGCCTAAAGCACTCCCGAAGCGCATGCACGTTCGGCGGCCGAACTTGAGGTTCGGCGGCCGAACCTGGGTCTTCCTCCAAGATTATTTTCATGCAAAAACTCATTTCTTACTTGATTAAAACCATAAAATACATTAAAACATTTCGTGAAAACATGGTTTCACCCCTCTAGAGGCTTCCGACATTCGAGATTCCACCGGACGGTAGGAATTCCAATACCGGAGTCTAGCAGGGTATTACATTCTCCCCCCCTTAAGAACATTCGTCCCCGAATGTTCCTCAACTAGCTCAAGCAAGGCATAACACACATCATACACATCATACACATGAAACACACATAGGACTAGCCTTAGAAAAGATAAGGGTATTGCTGGAGCATGGACTCCCGTGTCTCCCAGGTGCATTCTTCCATATTGTGGTGGTTCCAAAGGACTTTCACCATCGGAATTTCCTTGTTTCTCAGCTTCCTGATCTGGGTGTCAAGAATCCGCACTGGTTGTTCAACATAGGTGAGATCTTCTTGGATCTCCACATCAGGCTCACTAGGAACCTAGCCCGGATCTGACACGAACTTCCTCAACATGGAAACATGGAAAACCGGATGGATTCTTTCCATTGAAGCAGGTAAATCCATCTTGTACAACACATTCCCAATCTTTTGCAAGATTTCAAAGGGTCCGATGTATCGTGGAGCTAGTTTACCTTTCTTTCCAAAACGAACCACTCCTTTCATTGGAGACACCTTGAGCAATACCAGATCTCCCTCCTGAAACTCTACCTGCCTTCTACGGATGTCTGCATAACTCTTCTGCCTGCTTGCAGCAGTCTTGATCCTCTCTCTGATCATGGGCACCGCCCTGCTGGTGATCTCAACTAACTCTGGCCCTGCTAAGGACCTCTCTCCAACTTCTTCCCAATAGACAGGTGACCTGCACTTCCTTCCATACAAAGCTTCATAAGGAGCCATCCCTATGCTAGCATGATAGCTGTTATTCTAGGCAAACTCCACCAAGGGTAGATGCTGCCTCAAAGAACTGCCAAAATCTAGCACACACATTCTGAGCATATCTTCTATAGTCTGGATGGTCCTCTCTGACTGTCCGTCAGTCTGGGGGTGGAAGGCAGTACTGAAATCCAACCTGGTACCCATAGCATTCTGCAGACTCCGCCAAAACCTGGAGGTGAACTGAGGCCCTCTATCAGACACTATTGAAACAGGAACCCCATGCAGCCTTACCACTTCATCAACATACACCTGTGCTAATTTATCCACAGAGTAGTTGCTCCTAACAGGGATGAAGTGAGCAGATTTGGTGAGTCTATCCATAATCACCCATATGGAGTCTAATCTGTTAGATGTTGCCAGTAACCCCACCACGAAATCCATAGCTATATTCTCCCATTTCCACTCTGGAATAGGTAGTGGGTTAAGCATTCCAGCCGGCTTCTGATGTTCCAGCTTCACCCTCTGACATATTTCACAGGCTGACACAAACTGTGTCACTTCCCTCTTCATAGCTGACCACCAATAAACTTTCTTCAAATCTTGATACATCTTGGTGGCTCCTAGGTGAACACTGTACCTGGCATTATGAGCTTCCCTCATAATGTCCCCCTTTAGACTGATGTCATCTGGTACACATAATCTGCTCCCATAGCAGAGGATCCCCTTACTGTCAAATCTGAATTCACTATCTTTGTCTGACTGAACAGTCTTGGCAATCTTCACTAACTCTGGGTCCTCGTGCTGTTTCTGAGCCACCTGCTCCAGAAACACAGGTGTCACTCTCAACTGGGCTATCAAAGCACCTGTACCAGACAACTCAAGCTGTAGACCTTCATCAATGAGCTTGTAAAACTCCTTCACCACCGGTCTCCTCTCTGCCGATATATGGGACAAACTGCCGAGTGATTTCCGGCTTAAGGCGTCTGCCACAACATTCGCCTTACTCGGATGGTACTGAATCTTGCAATCGTAGTCACTGAGCAGTTCTACCCATCTTCTCTGCCTCAAATTCAAATCTCTCTGCCTCAGGATATACTGTAGGCTTTTATGATCTGTAAAGATCTCACATTTTACCCCATAAAGGTAGTGCCTCCACATCTTGAGTGCAAAGATCACTGCTGCCATTTCCAGTTCATGTGTAGGGTAATTCAACTCATGCTTCTTCAGCTGTCTAGAAGCATAAGCAATCACCCTTTCATTCTGCATTAGCACACAACCCAATCCCACTCGGGATGCATCACAGAACACTGTGAAATCTTCATTGCTAGCTGGCAGAGCTAACACTGGTGCTGACGTTAACCTCTTCTTAAGCTCTTCAAAACTCTCTTCGCATTGGTCAGTCCACACAAACTTCTGATTCTCCCTAGTCAATCTGGTCAGAGGAGCCGCGATCTTGGAGAAATCCTGGACAAATCTCCTGTAGTAACCTGCCAAACCCAAGAAACTCCTGATCTCTGTCACTGAAGTGGGTCTAGGCCAGTTAGCCACAGCTTCTACCTTCTTGGGGTCCACCTCTATTTCATTTTTCGATACAACATGCCCCAAGAATGAGATGCTCCTCAGCCAGAACTCACACTTGGAGAACTTGGCATACAAGCCATGTTCCCTCAAGGTCTGCAGAACCAACCTCAGATGATGGGCATGCTCCTCTGCATTCCTGGAATACACTAAGATATCATCTATGAAGACAATAACAAAGTGATCCAGGTACTGGCTAAACACTCTGTTCATGAGATCCATGAATGCTGCAGGGGCGTTGGTTAACCCGAACGGCATCACAAGGAACTCAAAATGCCCATATCTGGTTCTGAAAGCCGTCTTTGGCACATCCTCTTCTCTTATCCTCAGCTGATGATACCCGGACCTCAGATCTATTTTGGAGAAATAAACCACTCCTGCTAGCTGGTCGAATAGATCATCGATCCTAGGCAAATGGTACTTATTCTTGGTAGTGACTTTGTTCAACTGTCTGTAGTCGATACAAAGTCTAAGGGATCCATCCTTCTTTCTAACAAACAAAACTGGAGCACCCCAAGGTGAGGTACTCGGTCGGATGAAGCCCTTGTCTTCCAGCTCTTGCAACTGCTCTTTCAATTCTTTCAACTCAGCTGGAGCCATCCTGTAGGGAGGGATAGAGATCGGTCTAGTTCCAGGCATCAATTCTATCTCGAACTCTATCTCCCTAGCAGGTGGTAAACCTGGCAGCTCGTCTGGGAAGACATCTAAAAACTCTCTGACCACTAGCACCGAGGCGGGCTCTCTAACCTGACTGCTAAGCTCTCTCACATGAGCCAAATACCCCTGACATCCCTTCCTAAGCAACCTACGAGCCTGAAGAGCTGATATCAGACCTCTAGGTGTACCCCTCCTGTCTCCCCTGAAGACAACTTCTGACCCATCCTGACCTCTGAACCTGACTACCTTGTCCCTGCAGTCCAAGGTAGCACCATGGGTAGATAACCAGTCCATCCCTAGAATGACGTCGAAATCTGTCAAATCTAGAACCACCAGGTCGGCGGACAAGCATCTTCCCTCAACAAACACTGGACTACATTGGCATACTGACTCTGCCACTGATGGGTCACACTTGGGTCCACTGACCCATAGGGGGCACTCTAACCCAGAGACCATTAATCCCAATCTCTGAACGGCTCTCGTAGCAATAAAAGAATGAGATGCACCAGGGTCCATCAAGGCATATACATCTGAACAACCAATGACAAGATTACCTGACACCACTGTGTTAGATGCATCTGCCTCCTGCTGAGTCATCATGAAGATCCGTGCTGGAGCTGATGGACCTTCACCTCTGAAACCCGCTGAAGAAGAGGCTGACCCTCTCCCTCTGCTTCTGCCACTGGCCTGAGTCGTGGCTGGAGCTGCTGGCTACGCTACACTACCAGAAGCTGTCTGCTGGGACTGAGCCATAGGTACTGTCCTAGGACACTCCCGAGCCATGTGTCCCTCTTGCCCGCATCTGAAGCAGGCTGCTGTCCTAGCCCGGCAAACTCCCTTGTGTGGCTTACCACACTTTGCACATACTGCATTATCCGCACCAGAGCTTGAGCCACTCCCTAATCCCAGACTGGACTTGATCTTGTTCCAGAACTTATTCTTCTTAGGCTTCCTAGTGGTGTTACCCCACTTTCTGCTGCCCGAAGCTGCTGCACTCAAGGATGAGGGATCTAGCCTTCCCCCACCCGGGGTCTTGGAACCAGAAGACTGTGCCACTGACTGTTTAACTGTCCCCTGAATGATGGCACTGGCCTCCATTTTTCGGGCCATATCCACTATGGCATGGAAGCTCTCCCTGTCTGCTGACTGGATCAAGGAGGAATACCTGGAATGGAGTTTCATGATATACCTCCTTGACTTCTTCTGGTCTGAGTCAAGATTTTGCCCTGCAAATGGCAACAGCTCCAAGAATCTGTCTGTAACGACCCCAAAATGGACCGTCACCGGCGCTAGGATTCAGGTCGGCTTAAGGCCGCCAGAACCCGTAGCAAGCCTGCTATATTCTCTGTGTACCTGTAAACCTCATACATGATCATACATTTTTTGTGAAAATAAAACTCTTTTCTGAACCAAGGCTTAACCTGTGCATGCACTATCTCTGTACTCTGTACTCTGTATCCCTGACTAGAGCTTGCTCTAGATGGGTTAACTCATACCTGTTAAGCCTGGTTTTCACATACAGGAAAACATATATACATATACAGATCATGTATAAAACATATGTCACTAGGTCAAGCAACAACTATTACATCTCTTTAATTACATGTCCACTCTAAGCTATTACAGATCTCTTTACTTTTCCTGTACTCTGCTGGACTGTCCCTGTACACTGTACACTGAACCTGCAAAACTGGGGTTAAGGGAGTGGGATGAGCTCTATAGCCCAGTGAGTAGAACAGTAAAACATCTCAGTAAAACATGATCTCATGGAATGCACCATATCACAGACAAGCCATATCAAGAGTAAACCTGTCACCACATAGTCCCAGTAACTCTGTGCCAGGGCGTAGAATCGAGCACCTGGTCTTCCTGTCATATATGTATATGTGTATATAACACCTCTGTACTTACCATTGCCAGGGCGTAGTCAAAGGCTCCTGGACTTTGCTATACCTGCCAGGGCGTAGTCAAAGGCTCCTGGACTTTGCTTTACCTGCCAGGGCGTAGTCAAAGGCTCCTGGACTTCCTGTCTGAGACTATTGGATCATTCAGCATTCACTCACATCACCAAATAACGATGCAATGCAACATATTCGTGAATACTAATGCACTCACCCTATGGCATAAACATGATGCATGAGATATGCTAAAAGCAGTTTGTGGTGCAATTAAAAGTCATAAGTTTAGTTCCACTCACCTCTGGCTATCTGGACTGACTGACTCTGCAGGCTCTGAATCTCTGGAGCAGTACTCACTGCTGCTCTCTCTGGTTCCTCTGGTCTGTACCAATACAGATGGACTCAAATGAGGGACCAAACAAGCGTAGAACTAACTCTCTTAAACTTCCCCAAGAATCCCCTTAAACTCACTCAACTATCCATGCAGAGCATGCAAAAGAAAGTTGGACAGGACACTTTCGGCGGCAGGTTCGGCGGCCGAAAGTCCTCTCCAGAGACGAAACTCAAGCACCTTCGGCGGCACCTTCGGCGGCCGAATCCCCCAAACAGAGCCGAACATGCGAAACTCGCGGGGGCAAGCTGTGGCAGCCTAAGCCACCATGCAAGAGGTTCGGCGGCCGAATGAACCTTCGGCTGCCGAACCTGAGTTCATCCAGAACTCAGCTTCAACGGCAAACCATCTCCTTCTTCCCTTCAACTTCTCCAGCCATGCCTACTTCCACTAGTCACACACATATACTCAAGTATATGTTCACAGGGGTCCAAAACTATCTAATAACCCCAAACAACAAATCAAACATAACACAGAAACATGTATACATGCATAACTCATCAAAACCACTACTTCTCACTTAAACATGCATCTCTCTCCCTTCACTTCCATATAAAACCTTCAGAAAACACATAAACAGGTTCAAGAGCATTACTTACCTCCTGTAACAAGAAGCTGAACACGCTGAACTAAGGAAAACGGACCAACTCTCCTCAAACTCTCACACTCGCACAAACGGAGCTTTTTGCTTCAACACATTCAAAACCTTGTGAACTATCAAAACACTCTGCATGAGCTGCTCAAACTCAGCAAATAAACCAGGGGAGACGTGGCCAAGCTTCTGGCAACAAGTTGGACATAACACCTGTCCAAAATGCTGACTAAGGGATACAAAACTGCTGGCTAAGCAACTCAGCTTCGGCTGCCGAATCGCATGCAAAACCATGCAACATTCGGGGGCCGAACCTGAATTCGGAAGCCGCATCTTGAGCACTTTCGGCGGCCGAACTTATCTTCGGCGGCCGAACTTGGCTCCTCTGCCTTGGTTCATTTCAACTCAAAACTCACATTCATTAACCTTAACACATCAACACAAATCACACTACGGAGTAAAACATAAATATAGAATTCCGACACCCCGGATTCCACCAGACAACAGGAATTCCGGTGCCGGACTCTAGCCGGGTATCATTCTCCCCCCCTTAAGAACATTCGTCCTCGAAGGTTCCTAAAAACACACACTTACCACACATGACATGGAGAAAACTAACCTCAAAACAAATATGGATACTGCTGGAGCATAGACTCCCGCGTCTCCCAGGTGCACTCTTCTAGATTATGGTGGTTCCATAGAACTTTCACCATCGGAATCTCCTTGTTCCTTAGCTGTCTGATCTGCGTGTCCAGAATCCGCACTGGCTGCTCTATATAGGTGAGATCCGTATGAATCTCCACCTCAGGCTCACTCAGAACCTGATTCGGATCTGACACAAACTGTCGGAGCATAGAAACATGAAATACCGGGTGAATTCTCTCCATAGAAGCAGGTAAATCTAGCTTATACGACACATTTCCGATCCTCTGCAACACCTCAAAGGGTCCAATGTACCGTGGAGCCAATTTACCTTTCTTTCCAAAACGAACCACTCCTTTCATTGGAGACACTTTCAGCAATACCCAAGTACCCTCTTGAAACTCTAACTGCTTTCTGCGAACGTCTGCATAACTTTTCTGTCTACTCTGAGCTGTTCTGATTCTCTCTCTGATCATGGGCACCATTCTACTGGTAATGTCTACTAACTCTGGCCCTGCAAGCGCCTTCTCTCCTACCTCTTCCCAGCAAACAGGGGATCTGCACTTCCTCCCATACAAAGCTTCATAAGGAGCCATCCCGATGCTCGCATGATGGCTGTTATTGTAGGCAAACTCCACCAAAGGTAGATGCTGCCTCCAAGAACCGCCAAAGTCTAACACACATAGGCGAAGCATATCCTCTATGGTCTGGATGGTCCTTTCTGACTGTCCATCAGTCTGTGGGTGGAAAGCAGTACTAAAATCCAATCTCGTGCCCATCGCACTTTGCAGACTCCGCCAAAAGCGGGAAGTAAACTGAGGTCCACTGTCTGAAACTATAGACACTGGAACTCCATGTAACCTCACTATCTCATCCAGATAGACCTGTGCCAACTTATCCACAGAATAGTTACTCCGTACTGGAAGAAAATGAGCAGATTTCGTGAGTCTGTCCACAATCACCCATATCGAGTCTATCCTGTTGGACGCTACTGGTAAACCCACTACAAAATCCATGGCTATGTTCTCCCATTTCCACTCTGGAATCGGTAATGGGTTAAGCATTCTGGCTGGTTTCTGATGCTCTAATTTCACCCTCTGACAAACCTCACAGGCTGTCACAAACTGTGCTACTTCTTTCTTCATGGCTGGCCACCAATAGACCCTTTTCAGATCCTGATACATCTTGGTGGCTCCTGGGTGAACACTATACCTCGCATTATGAGCTTCCCTCATAATGTCTTCCTTCACACTGCCCCTATCTGGTACACAAAGTCGACTCCCATAGCGAAGGATCCCTTTGCTGTCAAATCTGAACTCTGCATTATTGCCTGACTGAACAGTCCTGGCAATTTTCATCAACTCAGGGTCCTCATGCTGTCTCTGAGCTATCTGCTCCAGAAACACAGGTGTCACTCGCATCTGTGCTATCAACGCACCTGTACCAGACAACTCTAGCTGTAATCCCTCGTCAAAGAGCTGATAAAGCTCCATCACAACTGGTCTCCGCTCTGCTGCTATATGGGATAAACTGCCTAGTGACTTCCGGCTTAGGGCGTCTGCGACAACATTCGCCTTACCCGGATGATACTGGATTTTACAATCATAATCACTGAGCAATTCGACCCACCTTCTCTGCCGCAAATTCAGCTCTCTCTGACTTAAGATGTACTGTAAACTCTTGTGATCGGTGAAGATCTCGCATTTAACCCCATAGAGGTAATGCCTCCACATCTTGAGTGCAAAGATAACTGCTGCCATCTCTAGGTCATGGGTGGGGTAATTCAACTCGTGCTTCTTCAACTGTCTAGAAGCATAAGCAATCACCCTATCACTCTGCATCAAAACACAACCCAATCCCACTCGAGATGCATCACAGAACACTGTGAAATCCTCATGACTAACAGGCAGAGCTAGCACGGGTGCTGATGTCAATCTCCTCTTGAGCTCCTCAAAGCTCTCTTCGCACTGGTCTGACCAGACAAACTTCTGGTTCTTCTGAGTCAGTTTGGTCATAGGAGCTGCTATCTTTGAGAAGTTCTGAACGAACCTCCTGTAGTAACCTGCCAGTCCCAGAAAGCTTTTAATCTCAGTCACTGTCGTGGGTCTGGGCCAGTTAGCTACAGCCTCTATCTTCTTGGGGTCTACCTCAATACCCTTTGCTGATACCACATGTCCCAAGAAGGCAATGCTCCGTAACCAAAACTCACACTTCGAGAACTTGGCATATAAACCATGCTCTCTTAGTGTCTGCAGTACTATCCTCAGATGCTGGGCATGCTCCTCTGCATCTCTGGAATACACTAAGATATCATCGATAAAAACAATGACAAAGTGATCCAGAAACTCACTGAATACCCTGTTCATGAGATCCATAAATGCTGCAGGGGCGTTAGTCAACCCGAACGGCATCACTAAGAACTCATAATGCCCATATCTGGTCCGGAAAGCTGTCTTAGGCACATCTGCCTCTCTGACTCTCAACTGATGATACCCAGATCTCAGATCTATTTTCGAGAAACAACCTGCTCCAGCTAGCTGGTCAAATAGATCATCAATCCGAGGTAAGGGATACCTATTCTTGATAGTGACCTTGTTCAACTGTCTGTAGTCGATACAAAGTCTGAGGGATCCATCCTTCTTTCTGACAAAGAGCACTGGAGCACCCCAAGGTGAGGTACTAGGGCGGATGAAACCCTTATCTACCAAGTCCTGCAACTGTTCTTTCAACTCTGTTAACTCAGCTGGCGCCATCCTGTAGGGAGGAATAGAGATAGGTCTGGTACCTGGCAGTAATTCAATTTCAAACCCTATCTCCCTATCAGGTGGTAGTCCTGGCAAATCGTCTGGGAACACATCGAGAAACTCTCGGACTACTGGTACTGTGGCTGGTTCCCTAACCTGACTGTCTAGCTCTCTCACATGAGCTAGAAACCCCTGACAACCCCTCCTAAGCAAACGACGAGCCTGAAGGGCTGAAATCATACCTCTGGGTGTACCTCTCCTGTCTCCTCTGAAGACACACTCTGACCCATCCTGGTCTCTGAGACTCACTAATTTCTCTCGACAGTCCAACGTAGCACTATATGTAGATAACCAATCCATCCCTAGAATGACATCAAAATCCGTCAAATCTAGAACCACAAGGTCAGCTGGAAGGTATCTACCCTCTATAAACACTGGACTGAAACGACAGACTGACACTGCCACTGATGGGTCACATCTAGGTCCACTGACCCAGAGAGGATACTCTAACTCAGAACTGATCAAACCCAATCTCTCTATGGCTCTCGAAGCAATAAAGGAATGAGAAGCACCGGGGTCCATCAAAGCATACACATCTGAACACCCAATGATGAGATTACCTGACACCACTGTGTTCGACGTGTTAGCCTCCTCCTGTGTCACTGTGAAAATCCGTGCTGGGGCTACTGGATTTCCACCTCGGGAACCTGCTGCTGAAGTAGAGGCTACCCCTCTCCCTCTACCTCTGCCACTCGTCTGAGGTATGACTGGAGCTGCTGGCCGTACAACTGGCTGTACCACACTGCCTGAACTCATCTGCTGGGATGGTGCAAAAGTCATCTGCGGACAATCCCGAGCAATATGCCCTTCCTGTCCACATCGAAAACAAGCTGTAGATCCCAACCGACAAACTCCTCCATGTGGTTTTCCGCATCTTCTGCAGACTGGAGCTGTGCCAGAGCTTGAGCCACTACCTATTCCCAGACCTGACTTAACTTTACTCCAGAACTTACTCTTTGTTCCTTTTGCTCTATCCCATCTTTTGCTGCTTGGTGTGGGGGCTTTAGAACCCGAAGCCTGTGCCTTTGACTGTTTCTGAATATTGGCACTAGCTTCCATTTTCCTAGCTGCGTCTACTATGGTATGGAAACTCTCCTTTTCTGCTGGAAGAATCAAGGAAGCATACCTAGGATGAAGTCTCATGGTATATCTCCTTGCTTTCTTCTGATCAGTATCATAGGCTTGACCCACGTACTGAAGCAGATCCAGGAACTTATCTGTGAATTCATCCACACTCATCTCATCTGTCTGTCTCAACTGTTCAAATTCAATTACTTTCATCTCCCTCGAACTGTCAGGAAAAGCCCACCCGGCAAACTCATTGGCGAACTCTCCCCATGACATGCTGTCCATTCTAGGCTCCACATAATTCTTAAACCATTCTCTGGCTTTCTTGCATTTTAATGTGAAACCTGCCATCTCAATGGCTCTCCTATCATCTGCTCCCAATTCACTGGTTATCATCCTAACTGCTCTGAGGTAATCAAATGGATCATCTCCCGTGTTGTATTTAGGAGCATCCAATTTCAAGTATTCCGTCATTTGGACTTTACCTCCAGATGAGCTAGGTTCATGTCTGTCAACAGGGGCTACTGGTTCTGGTGGTAGTATTGGTTCATTTGGCTCTAGGTGTGCTGCACTTGGATGGGTAGGGGAAGAGGGATACATAGGATATGGTGGATAGTAAGGAGGATAAGGCACATAGGGCATGTAAGGAGGATATGGGACAAAACTAGAGTACTCCGACATACCTTCCATCGGATACTCTGGATAGCCAAAACCTGAGGTCTGAGCACCTCCCTGCGACTCTCCCATCCCTTCCTCAAAACTGCCTATACCCCTACTGTCATCTCAAGACTGATCAATCTCCATAGCTTCCCTCCTTTCCTCTGATCTTCCTCCCCTAACTGTTCCTCTTCTGCTCTCGTCGACAGACCTTCTAGGGTCTATTGACGTACCTTCCCTGCTAGATCTCTGAGACCTTGCCCTTGGCAATGCAGGAGGACGAGCAGCTGGTCTCTCACTCTCTGGTGGGACTCCAGTCAATCGAGCTGATCGACGAGTTCCTCGCATTTTTACTCTCTGGAAACACAACATATAACATACCACTTTAGCACATAAACATCACATATCAATCATACACATAGCATATCATAGCAGATAGGACTCAAAACCCTATCCTCATGGACATGATTTCCTATTGTGCTTGACCACTTCTAGCCTGTCTGAGCCCAACACTGTCTCTATAGGTACGATCATGTGAACCTAGGGCTCTGATACCAATCTGTAACGACCCCAAAATGGACCGTCACCGGCGCTAGGATTCAGGTCGGCTTAAGGCCGCCAGAACCCGTAGCAAGCCTGCTATATTCTCTGTGTACCTGTAAACCTCATACATGATCATACATTTTCTGTGAAAATAAAACTCTTTTCTGAACCAAGGCTTAACCTGTGCATGCACTATCTCTGTACTCTGTACTCATGTACTCTGTACTCTGTATCCCTGACTAGAGCTTGCTCTAGATGGGTTAACTCATACCTGTTAAGCCTGGTTTTCACATACAGGAAAACATATATACATATACAGATCATGTATAAAACATATATCACTAGGTCAAGCAACAACTATTACATCTCTTTAATTACATGTCCACTCTAAGCTATTACAGATCTCTTTACTTTTCCTGTACTCTGCTGGACTGTCCCTGTACACTGTACACTGAACCTGCAAAACTGGGGTTAAGGGAGTGGGATGAGCTCTATAGCCCAGTGAGTAGAACAGTAAAACATCTCAGTAAAACATGATCTCATGGAATGCACCATATCACAGACAAGCCATATCAAGAGTAAACCTGTCACCACATAGTCCCAGTAACTCTGTGCCAGGGCGTAGAATCGAGCACCTGGTCTTCCTGTCATATATGTATATGTGTATATAACACCTCTGTACTTACCATTGCCAGGGCGTAGTCAAAGGCTCCTGGACTTTGCTATACCTGCCAGGGCGTAGTCAAAGGCTCCTGGACTTTGCTTTACCTGCCAGGGCGTAGTCAAAGGCTCCTGGACTTCCTGTCTGAGACTATTGGATCATTCAGCATTCACTCACATCACCAAATAACGATGCAATGCAACATATTCGTGAATACTAATGCACTCACCCTATGGCATAAACATGATGCATGAGATATGCTAAAAGCAGTTTGTGGTGCAATTAAAAGTCATAAGTTTAGTTCCACTCACCTCTGGCTATCTGGACTGACTGACTCTGCAGGCTCTGAATCTCTGGAGCAGTACTCACTGCTGCTCTCTCTGGTTCCTCTGGTCTGTACCAATACAGATGGACTCAAATGAGGGACCAAACAAGCGTAGAACTAACTCTCTTAAACTTCCCCAAGAATCCCCTTAAACTCACTCAACTATCCATGCAGAGCATGCAAAAGAAAGCTGGACAGGACACTTTCGGCGGCAGGTTCGGCGGCCGAAAGTCCTCTCCAGAGACGAAACTCAAGCACCTTCGGCGGCACCTTCGGCGGCCGAATCCCCCAAACAGAGCCGAACATGCGAAACTCGCGGGGGCAAGCTGTGGCAGCCTAAGCCACCATGCAAGAGGTTCGGCGGCCGAATGAACCTTCGGCTGCCGAACCTGAGTTCATCCAGAACTCAGCTTCAACGGCAAACCATCTCCTTCTTCCCTTCAACTTCTCCAGCCATGCCTACTTCCACTAGTCACACACATATACTCAAGTATATGTTCACAGGGGTCCAAAACTATCTAATAACCCCAAACAACAAATCAAACATAACACAGAAACATGTATACATGCATAACTCATCAAAACCACTACTTCTCACTTAAACATGCATCTCTCTCCCTTCACTTCCATATAAAACCTTCAGAAAACACATAAACAGGTTCAAGAGCATTACTTACCTCCTGTAACAAGAAGCTGAACACGCTGAACTAAGGAAAACGGACCAACTCTCCTCAAACTCTCACACTCGCACAAACGGAGCTTTTTGCTTCAACACATTCAAAACCTTGTGAACTATCAAAACACTCTGCATGAGCTGCTCAAACTCAGCAAATAAACCAGGGGAGACGTGGCCAAGCTTCTGGCAACAAGTTGGACATAACACCTGTCCAAAATGCTGACTAAGGGATACAAAACTGCTGGCTAAGAAACTCAGCTTCGGCTGTCGAATCGCATGCAAAACCATGCAACATTCGGGGGCCGAACCTGAATTCGGAAGCCGCATCTTGAGCACTTTCGGCGGCCGAACTTATCTTCGGCGGCCGAACTTATCTTCGGCGGCCGAACTTGACTCCTCTGCCTTGGTTCATTTCAACTCAAAACTCACATTCATTAACCTTAACACATCAACACAAATCACACTACGGAGTAAAACATAAATATAGAATTCCGACACCCCGGATTCCACCAGACAACAGGAATTCCGGTGCCGGACTCTAGCCGGGTATGACACTGTCTATGAACTCATCCACACTCATATCATCAGTCTGCCTCAACTGTTCAAACTCTATCATCTTCAGCTCCCTTGAACTATCAGGGAAAGCCCATCCTGCAAACTCGTTTGCAAACTCTTCCCAAGACATGCTGTCCACCCTCGGGTTCACATAATTCTTAAACCACTCACGGGCCTTTTTGCATTTGAGTGTGAACCCAGCCATCTGAATGGCTCTGCTGCCATCCGCCCCAATCTCATCTGTAATCACTTTGACCCTTTCAAGATACACAAACGGGTCATCCCCTTTTTCATACTGAGGAGCACCAAACTTCATGTAATCGGTCATCTTGACCTTGCTCCCTCCAGATGAGCTAGGTTTAGGTACTGGGGTTTCTGGAACTGTGGGTTCTGCTGGTGGAGGAGGAGGTGCAGCATCCCCTGGGGTAGGGTTTGCTGGATTTGGATAGTAAGGTGGAGGTGGGTACATGGGGTACTGTGGGTATGGTGGGTAGTAAGATGGGTATGGCATGTGAGAAGGGTAAGGATTAAAGCTGGGGTAATCCGATGTACCTCCCATCGAATACCCGGGATTTGAGGAAAAGGTGGTAGTGACCCGGTGCTGAACCAAATTTCCGAGGGCCTGTGCCTCCTGGACTCTCACGCAGTTCTCGAGCTCATGCTTTGTCCCGGGTATCATAGGTCTCACATTCTCTAGTCAAAAGACTGAGCCATAAGTGAGCCTGTGCGCTTGTCAGCTAGAACATACGTGTGAAATCCTCTAATCCCCAACACTCAACGTCTGACATTTTTATAGGCTGTATATACACATCCTATAAGCTGTTTGAGCATGTTCATGCATCATGAATGCCATGTGATAGAATTCACGAATATGTTGCATTGCATAATTCTATGTTGATGTGGATGGGTGGTGGATGATCCTTAGTCCCTCGATGTGATGCGATGATGTGATAGATATGGTATGTTATGGTATGGAAGTTCGGTTGACCCATTCTACGTCCCGGCACTATGTAGGAAAGACCGGTTGACCCATTCTACATCCCGGCACATGGAATGTATGATATTGTTATGTTGAGAAAGACCAGTTGACCCATTCTACGTCCGACACTTTGGAATGTAGAGGATATTGGTGACAATACCATCCTTGATGTGATTGTTGTGATGTGTTGCATTACATGGAAAGCGAGAGACTCTAATATATGATTTAATGTTATTATTCTGCTCAATGGGCTCTGTAGCTCACCCCTTTCCCTAATCCCCCAGGTTTGCAGGTATAGGGTAGACGAGGAGTCAGCAGAGTAATGAAGTCATGGTCATGTAATAGTTAGTGTGGACATGATAAATGTTGATATTACAAGTTATGTTAAGTTAGTATGGAAATGTACGTAATGAAATCTATTGAGGTTCATAGTTGTGGTTGACCCTAGTATGTTGTAATCCCTTTGAGTACATGACTTTAATGATGCTTATGTAACCAAATCAATATATGTGATGGTCACCCCTTAGTGGCACTGTTGAGACTCCAAAGAGGAGTTAATGTTTATGATCATGTTATATATGTGCAGCATAGGTGAGTTTGTGATGAATGAAAGAATGATGAATGTAAAGAAAAGTTCAAATTTTATGTATGTTGTTGATCATGTATGGATTAAACAGGTTTACAGGATATATGTTAGGCTTGCTACGGGTCCCGGCAGTCTTATGCCGATCTGGATCCTAGCGCCGGTAGCGTCCGATTTTCGCGGCGTTACAGAGTGGGTATCAGAGCCCTAGGTTCATATGGTCGGACCAAGATAGTGTCAGGCTCATAGATGTTATAGAAGGTCAAGCACAATAGGAAAGATCATGTCCATAGGATAGGATGTGGAGTCCTGTCTTGTTATGAGGAATGCCATGATAATATGCATGTGCATGAATGATATTTGTATGTGATGTATGTGATGTGGTTCATGTGTTTCCACATGACCATATGATGCTAATGTTATGTGATGTGTACTGTTTTTCAGAAAACAGGATGAGAGGAACTCGTCGATCTGCACGATTGACTGGGAGTACCACCCAGGACGAGGCACTGATGCCCGTCTCCTGCATTGCCTAGGCAATGTCAAGTAGGTCCAGCAGAGAAAGAGCAGCAAGGGACCCTGAAGGTCTTTGGATGGGTTAGAAGCAAGTCAGTGAGGGGAACAGTTCAGGGAGGAATGTCAGTTGATTGGGGGATGAGAATGGATGTGGACCAGAGGAGGGATGGCAGTTTAGGAGTGAGTGAGGATGTCGGAGAGAATGGGAGAGTTCCCAAGGAGGCACCCAGCCTCGAATTGTAAGCAGCTCCTATTCTCTCGCTGAGATAATTTTAAAAGCGCCGCACTAGCCGCACCTAGGATGCGTAACTACTAACCAGCCCGATCCGTCACGGCCAGTTATAGTACCAGCCCCCTATACATCTATAATACTGTCAAGGTTTCATCTTGACCTTTAATTACGTCTAACCTACCCCCAGTTCCACCCGCCTAATCGGCGGCGCCCTCGCACAGCGCCTAACGAGATTGTCTGGACGCGTGCGCGGCAACGCGCGTTGCTAGCCACCGGTTACACTTTGGGATAGATAAGGCACCACTATACCCATTCTACCTGTAACTTGTTCCCACCGTCACTGATCTGCTTCTACCCAGATCCAAAGACCTTCTAGGGTCCCTTGCTGCTCTTTCTCTGCTGGACCTACTTGACATTGCCCTAGGCAATGCAGGAGGACGGGCATCAGTGCCCTCGTCCTGGGGTGGTACTCCAGTCAATCGTGCAGATCGACGAGTTCCTCTCATCCTGTTTTCTGAAAAACAGTACACATCACATAGACATTAGCATCATATGGTTCATGTGGAAACACATGAACCCACATCACATACATCACATACAAAACATATCATTAATGCACATGCATATTATCATGGCATTTCACATCATTAAACAAGACAGGACTCCACATCCTATCCTAGTGGACATGATCTTTCCTATTGTGCTTGACCTTCTATAACATCTATGAGCCTGACACTCTTGGTCCGACCATATGAACCTAGGGCTCTGATACCACTCTGTAACGACCCGAAAATCGGACCGCTACCGGCGCTAGGATCCAGATCGGCATAAGACTGCCGGGACCCGTAGCAAGCCTAACATATATCCTGTAAACCTGTTTAATCCCATACATGATCAACAACATACATAAAAATTTGAACTTTTCTTTACATTCATTCATTCTTTCATTCATTCACCAAACTCAACCTATGCATGCACTATACATAACATGATCATAAACATTAACTCCTCTTTGGAGTCTCAACAGTGCCCTAATGGGGTGACATCACATATATTGAGTTTGGTTACATAAGCATCATTAAAATCATGTACTCAAAGGGATTAACAACATACTAGGGTCAACCACAACTATGAACCTCAATAGATTTCATTACGTTACATTTCCATACTAAACTTATACATAACTGTATATCAACATTTATCATGTCCACACTAACTATTACATGACCATGACTTCATTACTCTTGCTGACCTCCTCGTCTACCCTATACCTGCAAACCTGGGGGATTAGGGAAAGGGGTGAGCTACTAGAGCCCATTGAGCAGAATAATAAAACATTTAAATCATATATTAGAGTCTCATGCTTTCATGTAATGCAACACATCACAACAAATCACATCAAGGATGGTATTGTCACCAATAGTCCTCTACATTCCAAAGTGTCGGGACGTAGAATGGGTCAACTGGTCTTTCTCTTAACATAACATATCATAACATTCCAATGTGCCGGGATGTAGAATGGGTCAACCGGTCTTTCTCTTACATAGTGCCGGGACGTAGAATGGGTCAACCGAACTTCCATACCATAACATACCATATCATATCACATCGCATCACATCGAGGACTAAGGATCATCCAACCACCATCCACATCAACATAGAATTATGCAATGCAACATATTCGTGAATTCTATCACATGGCATTCATGATGCATGAACATGCTCAAAACTTTATAATTTATTCGCCTTAAAACGTAAAGGTTTATTCTACTCACCTCAGCTAGCTCTGACAATGACTGAAGCAGCTGACTCACTGCTGGGGTCCTCATTTCCTCGGGTCCGAACCTACACAGGTGGACTCAAATGAGGGACCAAACATACTAGAACATGACTCTAAAAACATCCCCCAAAAACCCCCTAAAACACCTCAAAACAATCATGCAAAACA
Source organism: Manihot esculenta (assembly GCF_001659605.2). Lineage (NCBI taxonomy): Eukaryota > Viridiplantae > Streptophyta > Magnoliopsida > Malpighiales > Euphorbiaceae > Manihot > Manihot esculenta. Next base: position 16,416,396 of record NC_035177.2, read on the forward strand.
TGCAAAGGAAGGCTGAACAGGGCACTTTCGGTGGCAGGTTCGGCGGCCGCAAGTCCCTCCAGAGCCGAAAGTCAGGCAGGTTCAGCGACACCTTCGGCGGCCGAAAGTGCCCTCCAGAGACGAAAATCCATTTTCGGGGGCATGCTTCGGCAGCCGAAAGGCTTGCCTCCCAGGCAGGTTCGGCGGCCGAAAGTCCTTTCGGCTGCCGAACCTGAGTTTCTCCAAAGTGACAGAAACTCGGCTCCTAAGCACATTTGCCTCCCAAAACCTTCAATCACGCATACCACTCAACCAAAACAAGCATAAACACATACATAAGCTCCTAGGGGCTTCAAACTATCCTAAACCCCATCTACAACACATCAAAAGCAACTCAGCAACCTACTTTATCCATAAACTCACCAAAAACCCTATCAACATGCATAAGCTCTAACACATGCATCCTTCCCCAAGAATCAACTTAAAACTTACTTAAAACATAAAAAGAGTTCAAGATCGACCCTTACCTCTTGAAGATCGAGAGGGGAAGCGACCTAAACTTGGAGAACGGAGGGAGAGAGCTCCTGAGTCTTCCAAGCTTCAAAACTTGCTTTATGCTCAAAAATCTTCAAAACAAAGTTGCAAACTCATAAAAATCATGAAGAATGGAAGGAAGAAACTCAAAATCGGCGAGGGACGGCGGAGAGCTCACCTTGGCCGAAAATGGGGAGAAAAGCTCACCCATTTCGGCTAAGGGACCCCTTTATAGGTGGCTGGCCAGGCCACATTCGGGGGCCGAACGTGCCTCCGCTTGCATGCCATGTTCGGTGGCCGAACATAAGGTTCGGCGGCCGAACATAAGGTTCGGCGGCCGAACCTGGACTTCCCTCACTTATGCCTTCGGGGGCCTAAAGCACTCCCGAAGTGCATGCACGTTCGGCGGCCGAACCTGGGTCTTCCTCCAAGATTATTTTCATGCAAAAACTCATTTCTTACTTGATTAAAACCATAAAATACATTAAAACATTTCATGAAAACATGGTTTCACCCCTCTAGAGGCTTCCGACATTCGAGATTCCACCGGACGGTAGGAATTCCGATACCGGAGTCTAGTAGGGTATTACAAGGGCACTTTCGACGGTAGAAAGTCCCTCCAGAGCCGAAACTCAGCCACTTTCGGCGGCACCTTCCGCAGCCAAAACTCCCTTCCAGAGCCGAAAGTCCAGCTTTCAGGGGCAAGGTTCGGCAGCCGAAAGCTTGCCTCCACAGGCAGGTTCAACGGTCGAAAGTCCTTCGGCTGCCGAACCTGAGTTCTTCCAAAGCGCAGAACTCAGACTCCTCATGCACATTTTGCCTCCCAAACTGTTCAAACATGCATTTAACTATTCTACAACATGCATACACATACCACCAAGCATTTAGGGGTCTCAAACTATCCTAAACCCCAACACAAACACATATAGCAACTCAAACAACATACATTACCCATAAACTCAACATTAACCTAAACATGCATTTCTACCCCATAACCCCTTAAAACTTGTTTAAAACATACAAGAAAAGTAGGATCTAAGCTTACCTCTTGAATCGAGAGGAGAGACGATCCTAACTTGGAGATGGGAGAAATCTAGCTCCTTGGGCCTTCAAGCTCCAAAACTTGATCTTAGCTTCAAAGATCTTCAAAACCAAGTTAAAACTTATTAAAACTTGAAAGATTTGAGGAAAATCAACAAAACCAACCATGGGAGGGCATGGACTCACCGTTGGCCGAAAATAGGGGAGAAAGCTCGCCCATTTTCGGCCATGGGGACTTTTATAGGTGGCTAGCCAGGCCACCTTCGGAAGCCAAAGGAGACTTCAAAACGCATGCATGTTCGGCGGCCGAACATGAGATTCGGCGGTCGAAAGAAAGCCACTTTCAGAAGCCTAACATGCCCCCTAAACCATCCCACGTTCGGCGGCCGAACCTGGAAATGCCTCCATGGTCTTTTTCATTCAAAACTCAATTTCTTTCTTACTTAAAACCATAAAATACATGAAAACATTTTGGAAAAACATATTTTTACCCTTTTAGAGGTTTCTGACATCCGAGATTCCACCGAACGGTAGGAATTCCGATACCGGAGTCTAGCCGGGTATTACATAATCCCTTTTTGTACATGATCTATATGAAATGTTTTAACGATAAGAAATGTTGAACCAAGCTTGATGTATGATATGTTGACCCACTAAAGTATTTAATGAGGGCTCTAGTATGGGGTTTTATGTTTACAGTATGGTGCATGCACAGGTCAAGTTTGGTATATGTGAAAGTTTAAAGTTTTTATGAAAATGTATGATCATATATGGGATTTATCAGGTATGACAGGATGTATAGTAGGCTTGCTACGGGTCCCGGCGACCTTAAGTCGATTTGGATCCTAGCGCCGGTAGCGGTCCGGTTTCCGGGTCGTTACACCTGTAATTGAGTTCTTATAACTCATGAAGATAGACAGCCATGCCTTAGGCCCAAAGTAATAAAACACATTGGCAAACCTGACTATACGAAAGAAAGTAGAAAATAGAGTAATGGAAGGGGTGAAACCCCAACATAAATAAATAGACTCGAAATAACTCATAAATAAGATAGAATTAGGCATTAGCATTTTAGAAATCACTTTATAATGTTGAAAAACCTCTATGAAAAAAAGAGTGAAAGGGAAGGTGAGGCCAAACTCCTACTTCTTAAGAAACAACACAAGGTTACGACAATGCTAAGCATCTATCAAATACCTATTTAGCGAGTCAAAAAGAGTTATTTTCTCGTTTCTTAAGAGAGCCCTAATCTTAAAAATTTTGGTGTCTATAAGGTCTCGAGAAAAGTGTTGTAACAACGAAGAAGGGGCATTGGTGGAGGCTAGATCTTCCACAGCTGGAAATTCAACAGGAGCCATGGAAAGAGCAACAACATACCTCTAATCGGCGATGTGAGACTATGGGGAGAAAGGTTACAGAATCGTAGGAACAGAATCAAAGGTAAGAGTAATGGATACGAGTATAGGTTTTGAAATTGAAAAAAGTCAAAGGAAATGACACCTATCATTAGGGGTGAGCAGTATTCGGTTCAAACCGAAAAAACCGACCGAACAGAACCAATTTGAAATTTTGGTTCGGTTTTTTATATATTTTGGTTCGGTTTGGTTTTTAATTTCAGAAATTTCATTTATTTCGGTTCGGTTCAGTTTTGATCAGAAAAAAATCGAAAAAATCAAACCGAACCGATTAGTGATAATAATATATTTTTTCAATAATATAGAGAAATTAAATCATATTAAGATTAAAATATTTTAATTAAATTTTAAAATATTAAAAATAAAGTGTAAAAAATAAAAAAATTATTAAAAATTGAAATCGAACCGAATCAGACCAGTTCAGTTCGATTCAATTTCTGACTAAAATCGGTTCAGTTCGGTTTTCATAAACACTAAAATTTATGTTTTCGGTTTATTCGGTTCGGTTCGATTTTGAACCGAACCGACCGAATGCTCACCCCTACCTATCATGTAATAATTGGACAGAAGGTAAAGGGATATTTGATGCCAAAAGGGCTACTCCCTAACATGCCAGCAAAGGCCCATTTGATACCAAGCCAAGCCCATTGTAAAACGTAGACTAGGGACAACATGGGTTCGGATAATTGATACGGATCCAATAGGGTAAATTTCTAACAATGGTGTGGAGCAAACTTATGTCATTCAAATGGATCTAAAAGGAGTTCAAAATCATATTCATATGATTCATATATATTTGGGGCGTGCTTCAACTCATATGGGACAGATTTGGTGCAACACTTGCAATCATAGGCTTAGGGAGCCTAATCAAACCTATGGGCTAAAACTACACAAAGGGAAGCCTAAAGTGAAGATCAAGTAAGGCTTTTGTGAAGATTTAGCTTTGTTATGATGGACTAGCTATATTTTTATTATTTAACACTTGTTTTATTTTAGCTTTGTTTGGGCTTGTATTCTGGCCATACTTTATCTTTTAAGTTTTAGAGTGTTGGGCCATGTTTTGGGCTTATGTTTTAATACTTATGTGTTATTTTAGTGTGGGTTTGAGGCTTGTGCTATAGGGTTCCACGTCAGTTGGTATCAGAGTCAAAGTGAGGTAAATTCTTATTTATCTTAGGATCTAGGGTTTTTGAGTTTTCATTTTCTTCCTTGTTGTTTTCGGTGAAAGCTTGTGTGTCCATGACTGCACCTTCTTGATTATTAATCATCAAAAAAAAAATTCGAAATCCAGAAAAAAAAATCGCCTTTGCCTTATTTACGTTGATCTGGCCGAAATTGTGATATGCTTCCTTTTTCATCTATATTGCCTTACCTATCTCAATTAATTGCAGTAATTTATGGGAATCAATTTGAATTTTGAATTTTGAATTTGGTCGAATCCAGATTAGGAGATAAAAGAAATTCTACCTATTTCCTAAAGTGCACATTTAGGGCAATTGCATCTAAATTGATTTGATGTCAAATCCTTCTTTTGATACCAGAATTTTTGTCCATGTTTCTGATCTAAGAGAAATTTACATTTTTCTTTTCTGATTCTATTTGTGGGGTTTTGATCCTTTCCTTTTTGGGTAGATTTAAGTAGATCCATATTCAATTTGCGTTGAAGTGAATTAAATGCAATATTTTTTGTCCAGGTTCGTTTTTATTTGATTTCTAAGTTTCTTTTTTGGTTTAAGCTTGCTTTTGCTTCCTTTACATTGCTGGAGTATTGTTTGCTTGTGTCTATACTCTAGGTGATATTTTTCAAGTAGCACAAAACCTAGTTCGTGTGTTACTTTCCAAATTGTTAGTGTCTTCTTTCTAGTTTTTGCGTGCTTCCTTCTTTCTTTAGGATTTCTTCTTTGTTTCATTAAACGCACCTTGTGGTTAGTTGGTTGACCTTAGTTTCTGAAGTGCAATTGAAGAATCAGCAAAAGAATGGTAAGAGTGCAAACACTTGAGTACTTTCTTTTTTTAACACAATATTTGCTAGTCCTCTTTGTTCTTTGTTGATTTAAGGTAGAATGAGTAAAGATAAGAATGTGGTGGATCGTACTGATAGAAGTGAATCGAATATGGGTAACGATTATAAGCTCTTTAAGAAGTCAGTCAGTGGTGAGTTACAAAGGCTCAATAAGACCCTTGAGAGGTTAACTGAAACTATGGAGAGTTTGAATGTCTCACAAGCTTCCACTTCTACAAGAATATCTCAAAAAACTCCTAATTGCAATAATGACTGTGATGATTCGGATGTGTTGGTTAATAATGTGTTGCTTGCTGCACATTGTGAGATGCTTGTTGCTAGGCGTGCTCTGAATATGCAGGTTAAGGAAGAAAGCCTAGAATAACGGGAAAACATATTTCATACTAGGTGTTTGGTTAATGGAAAAGTGTGTACTCTCATTATTGATGGAGGTAGTTGCACAAATGTGGCTAGTGTGAAAAATTGGACTTGGCTTCTATTAAACACCCTAAGCCATATAGATTGCAATGGTTGAATGATTGTGGAGAGGTTAGGGTTACACGCCAGGTGGTTATACCATTTTCTATTGGTAGGTACAAGGATGAGATCTTATGTGATGTGGTACCTATGCAGGCAAGCCATATGTTGTTGGGTAGACCGTGGCAACATGATGGGTTCAATAACAAGTACTCATTCACTCATGAAGGACAGAAGGTTATACTTGATCCTTTATCACCTCAAGAGGTATATGTTGATCAAATAAAGATGCTGGAGAGGGAGAGGGAGGCTTCAGCCTTGGCCACAAAGGGGAGTGAGAGCTTGAATTCTGCTAAAAAGATGAGAGAAAAGAGTGAGTTTGAGGGTAAAGAGGCTAGGAAAGAATCAAGACTAGTTCAAGGAGGGAAGGTGGAGAAAGAAAAGGAGAAAGAAGAGGCGAAAATTCCAATCTCAACTTCCATAGAGATTGAAATTGAAGAGGAAGTTGTAATGCATCAATCTAATGTAGTTGTTGTTGAGAATTCCATCAATAAACTTATAGAAGAGGTTGTGAATGATGAGGGACATGGGGAACACGTGATTGATGAGGTGGAGGAGGTGAATGAGACTGTTTTGGAATTTGTAGAGGAGAATAGGTCACATCCATAGGATCTTTCTATGACTAATATTTTTATGCCTAGTTCATTTGTTCTTGATGTGCAGGTTGTTGAAGAAAACATTCATGACGAAAGTTTTATCCTATTTTCACCTATTCAAAAGGAGGTCTTTGAAGATACATGGGTTCCTAAATCTTCCCTTTTTGATATAAATATCAGCAAGATTCGAGGATGAATCTTTTCTAAAGAAGGAGAGAATGATACAGATCCAATAGGGTAAATTTCTAACAATAGTGAGGAGCAAACTTATGTCATTCAAATGGATCTAAAAGGAGTTCAAAATCATATTCATATGATCCATATATATTTGGGGCGTGCTTCAACTCATATGGGACAGATTTGGTGCAACACTTGCAATCATAGGCTTAGGGAGCCTAATCAAACCTATAGGCTAAAACTACACAAAGGGAAGCCTAAAGTGAAGATCAAGTAAGGCTTTTGTGAAGATTCAGCTTTGTTATGATGGGCTTGCTATATTTTTATTATTTAACACTTGTTTTATTTTAGCTTTGTTTGGGCTTGTATTCTGGCCATACTTTATCTTTTAAGTTTTAGAGTGTTGGGCCATGTTTTGGGCTTATGTTTTAATACTTATGTGTTATTTTAGTGTGTGATTGGACTTGAGCCTTATGTGTTTAAGTCAGGTCCAAGATGTAACAGCCCGGCCCTTCTCGCACGGCACTGTTACCACTCACGGCCCAGGGCTATCCCTCGCCTGGCCTCTTGCCACCTCGGGCTTTCCACTGGCGTCGTGAGCAGCTCTTAACATCCCTTCACCCTCACGGGTTCCAGGCAGGATTTGTCCCTCGGGGGAGCCATTACGGCCCGCCCTAGCCCGAGTGGATTTGGCCCAATTCCTTCCTCTGGGAATTAGGTCGCCTTCCCCACTGCTCGAACCCTTGACCTCCCACTTTAAGGGAATAGTCTGGTGAGAGTGAGTACCAATTGTTCCAATTGGAACAATTGGTACTCACTCTCACCAGACTATTCCCTTAAAGTGGGAGGTCAAGGGTTCGAGCAGTGGGGAAGGCGACCTAATTCCCAGAGGAAGGAATTGGGCCAAATCCACTCGGGCTAGGGCGGGCCGTAATGGCTCCCCCGAGGGACAAATCCTGCCTGGAACCCGTGAGGGTGAAGGGATGTTAAGAGCTGCTCACGACGCCAGTGGAAAGCCCGAGGTGGCAAGAGGCCAGGCGAGGGATAGCCCTGGGCCGTGAGTGGTAACAGTGCCGTGCGAGAAGGGCCGGGCTGTTACATAAAAAGGCGCCTTTTTATGTAACAGCCCGGCCCTTCTCGCACGGCACTGTTACCACTCACGGCCCAGGGCTATCCCTCGCCTGGCCTCTTGCCACCTCGGGCTTTCCACTGGCGTCGTGAGCAGCTCTTAACATCCCTTCACCCTCACGGGTTCCAGGCAGGATTTGTCCCTCGGGGGAGCCATTACGGCCCGCCCTAGCCCGAGTGGATTTGGCCCAATTCCTTCCTCTGGGAATTAGGTCGCCTCCCCCACTGCTCGAACCCTTGACCTCCCACTTTAAGGGAATAGTCTGGTGAGAGTGAGTACCAATTGTTCCATTGGAACAACTGGTACTCACTCTCACCAGACTATTCCCTTAAAGTGGGAGGTCAAGGGTTCGAGCAGTGGGGGAGGCGACCTAATTCCCAGAGGAAGGAATTGGGCCAAATCCACTCGGGCTAGGGCGGGCCGTAATGGCTCCCCCGAGGGACAAATCCTGCCTGGAACCCGTGAGGGTGAAGGGATGTTAAGAGCTGCTCACGACGCCAGTGGAAAGCCCGAGGTGGCAAAGAGGCCAGGCGAGGGATAGCCCTGGGCCGTGAGTGGTAACAGTGCCGTGCGAGAAGGGCCGGGCTGTTACACAAGAAGAGTGTCTTAGGGTTTTATTTGTTTTTCTCCTTACTATATAAGGATAAGAAACAATTGTAAAAGGCAGCTTTTAATCAAAATTTCAGAATTCTTTTCATACTTTTGGCGTGTATTGCTTTGAGTGAGATTGAGGATTTGTTTTCATCAATTGCATCAGGAATCTTGGCTAACTTATCAACTATTCGTTGTGGCGTTTGTTAGATTCTCATCTAAATCCTTCGATCATTGGTGTTTCAGCTTCTCTAAGTTTGGAGTGCCATAGGAGGTGGGTTTATCAAATCTTTGGATTCATTATCTACTTGTGCATGTGGGTTTGAGGCTTGTGTTATAGGGTTCCGCATCAATAATCGTCATAAGTAGGATTGCATCCAAGTCCGCCTTCTTTACAAGGCCTTGGCAAGGCCCTAGAGTGCCCAAAAACCCAACCTGATCCCACTGACTCATAAGATCAATAAAGAACCAGCAGCCCAAGAAAATAGAGATTGTGCACTTTAAAGGCCAAACGAAAATTAAATAATTGGCTGACAAAAATTAGAATCTTGTACCTTCAAATACGTCATCCGTATGTAAATAGCAGTGAAGTAAAAACTTAGAACAATAGAGACACGCTCGAAAAAATAAGAAAAATAAAAATAAAAAGGGAAAAATAATCAATCTAAGATCAAACTTATCAAAAAATACTCTAACATAAATCCTATATTTGGATCTCAAAAAATTAGTCTGATAGTAGGTGTATCTGAATAAATGTGAGACGTCTTCTACTCTCCCAACCCGCAATTTCCAATTCTCATTTAAAAAAAAAATTAAAATTAACTATATTTTAAAAAAATTAAAATAATTTGCATAAATTATTAGTTTTTATTTCTATAAAATTAAAATTAATTATATTTTTGAAAATTTTAAAATAATACATAGAAATTATTTAAACTTTTTATTTTAGTTTTTATAATTTTTATTTTGAAATTAATTTTGTTTATATTTTATTATTAAAATATAGTTTACAAGATTTAAAGTGTATAGTTTATAAATTTAATTTAATTTTTTATTTTTTATTATTTAAAATGTAATATCTAAATTTAATTATTTTATTTATTTTTAATAATATTTTCTTACTTAAAATTTTCAGTTGTGTTTTATTATTTTAGTAAAGTATAAATAGATAGATGAGTTGTCGTTATGATTTGAATGGATAATTGTTATTGAATATTTATAGTTAGTATAATGTTATTTAGACAAAATTTATTTTGATAATTAATGAGATTTAAAGTTATTAAATAATTTAAATATTTAATTGATAAATAAAAATACATTAAATTGAATTGAATTGATTTATAGTTGTAAATTTAAATATTTATTTTCAAGATAAATAAAAATATTTGATTAAAAAAAAGATAAATAAAAATATAATTACAAATGAAAAAATTTATTTTCATGAAGATAAGAATATAATTGCAAATCTAAAAATCTATTTTCATCATTGATAGGGATATAGATAAAGATGGTTTGATCTAAAACACTGAACACTCCTGGTGAAGCGTCAAACCTCGCACTGTTTACTTTTGGAAGTGTACAAATAATTGCTATAATAATTAAAGCTATTGTACAGCGTTAAAAGCATTTGTCAGAAAAAATCTGAGATATTTTGAAAGATTTCAATATAATGTTGGTATGTGATCCCACTCTTTTTAAATGGACAAGTTAATTGCTTTACGTTAACTAAAAAGCAAAAATTAAATTTCTTTCATATTTTGTGTTCACCACTTCCTGAAAAGTTTAATTTATCATTTTTAAAAAAAATTATTAATTTTTTAATTTTAATTTAATCTTTATTAAATATAATAATTAGTTTATAACTTTTTAATATATAGAGAGGAATTCCTATGATTTCAAGTTGTTTAATTTGAATTAATTGCTTAAAATCCGGATGTGATTGAAACCATGTTCTCTTAGATAAATGTTTAATTTTATGATTCTCCAATATTCTATGAATATATTTTTATTATTAATTCACCATAATCAACTGTGCAAAGTATATAGTGATTATTTTTTTAATAATTTAATAGATAAATTTTATTATTATTTTTTGCAATAATATATATATAAGTTATTCTAATAACTGGAAAAGAAATTTTGAAAAATTATTACAATTATAAATTAAATAAATGGTTAAATTTTCTCGTAGACTATTCAACCAGGATAAATCTTTCATTTCAAAATTTTTCCTCAGTTAAAATTAAAAGTTAAATAAAATTATCATGATTAAAATTTTAGAGTGTGAATTAAGATATTAATTTATTAAATTTATATAATTTTTTAATATAGCTTAAAGGTAAAATTAAATTAAAAAATAAAATTTAATATTTTTAACACTATTGTATAATTTAAAAATAAATTCGCTCATTTTATCATTTCTTTTCACTATATAATGAGATTTTTATGATTCTCATTTTATTTATGATAAAATGAATTTAATAATACTAAAAATTTTATTAATTTCAACGAGTAGCATCAGCCACAAGAAAGTTCCAAACTGTAGTATAACGTGGTGGCCCTTTAATCCCCATGAAATCTGCTACTGACCTTATGTACTCTTCACTCATTAAGTCCTTGGACTTCCTTATCAAATAAATTGCATATGCTAATGGATTTTTACACAAATCTCCAGCCCGTGAAAGCGCCTTAGGGAAGGCAAAAGCATTGCCGTAGTATCCAACCCGAAATTGTAGCTGGTTTCCCTTGCCCCTGAGGTTTATCATACATGAGAAACGAATGATCTCATCAGAATCAGGTTCAATGGTAGCAGTGTGGCATTTCCACGAACATGCTGTGAGCACTTTAAAAGTTGAGCATTGGCGAAGGTGGGGGAGGAAGATGGTTCCTTAAACATGTTATTTCACGAGGGCCAAAAAAGAAAGAACGATGAGCCATGTTTAGTTGGTTCAAAGTCATTGTAGAGTTTTTATTTTCGTCATTTATTGGAATCTCGTCGTATTCGCGATGTGCATGTGTCATGTGGGGTAGCTCTCGTGCATATAAGATGTCTCTTATAATAATCTTGATAGATATTTTTCATCATTTTACTAATAATAAGCCAGTTTATCATGTATTTGGGCAATTGGAAATGTGGGTTTTTTTATAAAGAAAAAGTAATGTTAATGTAAAAATTTATTATATTTATTTAAGGGATATATAAAAAAGTTTAGACAAGTTTTTCATCGTTTTAATAATATTATGGCAAGTTTAATCTGTTTTGGTATAGTGAAGTATGAAGAAAGTATGTGTCTTTTTTTTTTGTTAAAATAAAAAATAGATATTCCATATTATATTGTTATTATTTTCTTCCTTTTCCATTATCTAATCAAGCTCTGAATTATTACACAAAAATTACAGTATATATTTTTATGTATTTTTTCCCTTAAAACACATTTACTCATCATAGTTAAATATTAATGTTTAATGTATATATTACACACACATCCCATATCTCAAAATTTTATTTTATTTCAAGAAAAATTAATTATAAATTAGTTTTTTTAAAAGACTATTATTTAATTTTATATTTTTAGCAAAAATTAATTATTTAATTATAAAATTCTAGTAATGAAATAACTATATTTTAAAATTATATGCACTGAATGATTATTTTTTAAATTGACGTAACTGATTATAGACAATAATCGAAAAGATAAGAATTAACTACCATATTTTTTATAGATTGAATGCATAATTTAGCTCATAACATATGCATAAAAAAACAATTTGCAGCATGATATTCATTGATAACTTTTGACCCTCGATCTTTATATAAATATAATTATTTGAGGTTTACTGAATATAATTTATGGCGGTTGTTGATAGCTGATAGGGACTAATTATTATAATTGATATATATATATATATATATATATTTGATAAATTATATTTTTTGTTATTATTAATATGTAAAATAATTAATAAAAAATATATATTATTTTTTTCTTATTGTATAAAAAAATTGACTGGTTGTTCTATTAATTTTAAAATCAAGATAACAATAGATTTTTTTTATTATTATAAAAGTTAAGAATAATTTCAGCTTTTTAAAATAGGAAATCATATTTAGTTTAAATAAATTATACTGCTAAAAAATAAGTTAAAAGAGATTAAAATGGAATTTAAAGACTTGATTTTACCTGCATCAACAGCAAATAGATTTGAAAATAAATTTGCAAACATTATAATAAATATTTTCATTAAATATGTTGAAATTAATATTATAAAAAAAAAGAAATTTAAATTTTATATATATTTTTATGAATTAAATTTAAATTTTTTAAAATTTAATTTTATATAATTTAATTATATTTTTAATATTTATAAATATTTAAATTATTAAAATTTAAGAATTTGTTTTTTATGAGTTTTCGTAGCTTATTTATATATAAATATTTAATTAAAATTATTTAATTTTAAATTAAAATTTATATATATAAATAAATTAAATTGTTCATAAATTATTTAAAATTTTTTTTGATAAAAATTTAATTCATCTATAATTATTTATTAAATAAATTAAATTTAAATTTATTAATATTTAATTTAAATTCAAAATAAGTAAAATTTAAATTTAAAAAAATTTTAACAAAGGAAAATTTGAAAGATTTCAATATAATGCTGGTCTGGTCTGTGATCAACTCTTTTTAAATGGACAAATTAATTACTTTAGGTTAACTAAAAGCAAAAATTAAATTCTCTTTCATATTTCTTGAAAAGTTTAATTTATCAAAAAATATTTATCATTTTAAAAAAATTAAAAACATTCATTAATTCTTTTTAATTTTACTTTTATTTTTATTAAATATAATAATTAGGTTTATAATTTCTTAATCTATATCTTATTATTTACTACTTTTTTTTCTTTTAATTATTTCAGTTTACCGTTTATAAATTAATAGTATAAAAATATAATAATTAGAATAAATGGTTAAATTTTAAAATTTTTCTCCATTAAAATTAAAAATTAAATAAGATCATCATTAATTAAAAAATTTTAGTGTGAGTTTCGGTCTTAATTTATTTAATTTTATATGATCTTTTACTATAGTTTAAGAATAATAAAATTAAATTATAAGATAAAATTTAATATTTTAATATTATTATATAATTTAAGAGTATATTCCATCATTTTATCATTATAAATTAAAATACATGACATTATCATATATTAAATTTAAGACACAGCTGAATATTAATGTTATATATATTTAAATTATAATCTATGCAGTATAAAAAAGTAATTTAATTATATTTTTATAATAAATAAAAATCTCTACTAAAATTATTATTTTATTTAATATAGCTAGAATAAATTATTTATTAAAATATTTTTAAAAATTTTAAATTATTATTACAATAATATTAAAACAATAATTCAGTCATAACTAAATACTATTATCTAAACTCAAAAAATGCAATAGTGTGATTATAATGAGAATTTTATGAATCTCATTTTATTTATGATAAAATAAATTTAATAATACAAAAATTTGTACTAATTTCAAGTTTGTTAGCACATATATATCCTCTTTATTTTAAAGACATTGAAACATTGAAAAATTGCATTAACATTTGAGACAGGGAGACACCCAGTAACAACTTTTGTTCCATAAAATAAATAATTACTATCATATTTTTAAATTTTTTAAAAATTATTAACTTATTCTTATTTCAAAATCATTTAATTAAAATATTATTATATTTATAAAATTTAACTTTTTATTTTTTTTATTAAAATTATTCTGAAATCTCTATAATTTTAATTATACATATTATTTAATTTATATCATTTTAAATAATTATATTATTTAATTTATTTAATTAATTTAAAAATAAATTGATTAATAATTTATTTGATAAAAAATAAAAATTATAATTTTATAAAATAAAATAATATTTTAATTAAATATTTTTAAAATAAAAATAAATTAATAAATTTTCTAATACGCTCAGGATGGATATAAAATATAAAATTTTCAGGAGCTGATATTTTTTGCAGTGATGGAGATCAAAAGCAGCAACAAAGCAAGTCTTTTCAACATTCAGCGATGAATTAGTTTTAAAGCATGGATGGAATTTTTGGGTGCTTATTATTATATACCACGGACTCCTCACTCATCAATTTCAAGAGCTCATCTTGAAACTTCTCCATGGCTGGCCGAGGCAACAGTATGGGTACTAAAATCCCATCCTCTCCTTCGCTATTTTTGAACCGATTAAAGATAATTCCACAAGGCAATGCCCCCACAGGCCCTCCAAAAACTGGCTTTCCCCATCCAAAATCAACATCTACAAGCCCAGCACGACTAGCATCAGCCACAAGAAAGTTCCAAACTGTAGTATAACGTGGTCGCCCTTTAATCACCATGAAATCTGCTACTGACCTTATGTACTCTTCACTCATCAAGTCCTTGGACTTCCTTATCAAATCAATTGCATATGCTAGTGGATTTTTACACAAATCTCCAGCCCTTGAAAGCGCCGCAGGAAAGGCAAAAGCATTGCCGTAGTATCCAACCGGTAATTGTAGCTGGTTTCCCTTGCCCCCGAGGTTTATCATACATGAGAGACGAATGATCTCATCAGGATCAAGTTCAAGTGCAGCAGTTCGGCATTTCCACAAACACGCTGTGAGCACTTCAAATGTTGAGCATTTGCGAAGGTGTGGAGGAAAATGGTTTCGTAAAGATGTTATTTCACGAGGGCCAAATAAGAAAGAACGATGGGCCATGTTTGGTTGGTCCAAAGTCATTATAGACTTTTTATTGTGGTCGTTTATTGGAATCTCGTCGTATTCACGATGTGCATGTGTCACATGGGGTGGGTCTCGTGCGTACAAAATGTCTCTTTGCCAAACAGGGAATATGGATGGTGCTTTGGCTCCTCGTGCAAACTCCGCAGTTGCCATTAGAAATTTTGCTAATCCAAGAGCATCACTCATGGTGTGGTTCAAACGTATTGCAAAAACAAATCCTCCACATGCCAATTGAGTCACCTGCAATGCACAGCCTATCATTTTAGGCAATTCTCTTCTAATATTGACCGTTATAACAGTACAGTTAACTATTTAATAAGTAACTTTTCATAATTTATTTACTGAATTATCAAATGAATTAAAACACAACATAATACTTTTAATGTTATTATTATCGAACAGAGCCAACACCATCCGTAATAAATCTATAACAATCATTTCATTTATTATTATATGAATCTTATTATGATAATCTTTGATAAATATTTTTCATCATTCTACTAATAATATGGCTAGTTTATCGTGTGTTTGGACAATTGAAATGTGGATTTTTTTTAAAAAGAAAAAATAATGCTAATGTAAAAATTTATTGTATTTATTCAGGGGTATATAAAAGAGTTTAGACAAGTTTTTTATCGTTTTAATAATATTATGACAAGTTTAATCTATTTTAGTAGAATGAAGCATGATTTTTTCTTTAAAATATGAAGAAAGTATGTAACTCAAAAAATTTTTTTTTTTTTGTTAAAATAAAAAAGTAGATATCCCATATTATTATTATTTTCTTCTCTTTTTCATTATCCATTCAGGCTCTGAGTTATAACATAAAAAATACAAAAATTACAATATATATTTTTATGTATTTTTTCGCTTAAAACAAATTTAAACATCATAGTTAAATATTAATGTTTAATATATGTATACACACATCCCATATCTCAAAATTTTATATTCACGGAATTTTGTTTCAAGGAAAATTAATTATAAATGAATTTTTTAACCTTCATTAATACACATATAATCCTATTTAATTGTAAAACTTTAGTAATTGAATAATTATTTTCAAAATGACGGAACTAACTATAGACAATAACTTTTTAGTAGTTTGAAAAGATAAGAATTAGCTACTATATTTTTAATAGACTCAATGCATAATTTAGCTTTTAGCCTATACACAAAAGTCAATTGGCAGCATCATATTCATTATTAACTTTTGACACTCGATCCTTATAAAAATATAATAATTTAAAGCGTATTAAATATAATTTATAACGGTTCAACTATTATAATTGACAATTAAAAACTGATTCTAACATATAAATATTAGGTGTTTGATAAATTATATCTATAGTTATTATTAATAGATAAAATAATTAATAAAAATATATATTATTTTATTATATTATTAAAATATTACTATTTATATGATAAAAAATTCATTAATTAGTACATTAATTAAAAAGTACATAAAAAATATTTTTGAGATTTTAAAATTTTTATTTTAAAAATTTTATTAATTAATTCTTATGTTAATTTTAGACATTAAATGTTAAGAAAAAGTCTAAACTATCCTCCATCGAAAGAATTAATTGATTTATACTTTTATAAAATTAAAAAATTAATTAATAAATTTTTCGTACGATAAAAATTAAATAATAAAATATTTAATACTTATGAAAAAATATTAATAAATTTTTTAATATTTCAAACACATTTAAAAATTAGTGGACTAATTAGTGATTTTTTTATATTATAAAAATTAAATTATAAATTACTTATAAAGAAATACATATAAAAGTATTAATTTATTATACAATCTATATAATAATTGAAAGTAAATTTTTAAAATATAATTTTTTTCCATACATATAATCTTATTATATAATAATAATATTATAACTAGTTGAATTATTATTTATAATATGTTTAATTTATGTATTATGTATTATAATTTAAAAAAAAATTATTGAAGTAAGAAATTCTAATTTTTAAAAATTTAATAAATTTTAAAAAGGATAATATGGTTTAAATAAAAATTAAAATTAAAATTAAAATGACGAGCTGTTGGTTGGTGGAAAACAACTCTAATTTGAGAGTTGATCTAGCGGATAAATCTCATATCAGCACTCCAAAACTGCATTGAACCGTAAATCAAACACCAAAACTTCTATATAGATCAGAGTTACATGATATTTTATAAGATTTAAATATTTAATAATTATATATTTAAAATCAATAATAAAAAAATCAGGTGGAAACCGATTAATTTTAATAAAAGTTAAGGATAATTTGGCCTTTTTAAAATAGGGAACCATATTTAGTTTAAATAAATTATACTGCTAAAAAATAAGTTAAAAGGAATTAAAATGGAATTTAAGGACTTGATTTTACCTGGATCAACAGCAAAGGGCATCCAAGAATACCAGAAGAACCAGGAACATCATAAAGAAGATCTTCAATGAAAGGACAAGGAAGCAACTGCATTGAGTCATTGAGCTGTTCAATGGTAATATCAGCATCAGCTTCAATGAACAAGATCCCTTGTCCCTTACACTCCACCATAAGTTTCCTGTTAGGACCTTGAATGATCCTCCCTGCAAATGGGTAATAAAACACAAGTGCTTCACTCATTGCTTCTCTGATGATACCCACAACGTCCTTTTCTTTCATGGAAGGAACACTATGATAATACATTAAAATTGGCAATTGAAAATGTAGCCCTTCTTGATCATCTATGTCTGAAAGTTTCTTCACTTCACAAGGTGTCGGCTTCGCGGGCACAATCAATTCCGGTCCCCGACGACGTACAGAAAGTCTGGGAGATGATGTTGTTAGTGACTCCATTGTTTCTTACTTTTTATGCAATAGAAATCATAGGAAATTTACTAAGGACGTTAGGAAATATTAAGCTTTGTTATGTGTGGCTCTTCCGTCATATCTTTATATAAATCTTGTTGCAAAGATTTAATTTAATAATTTTTAAACGCGTTATAACATGACAGTTATTAGATTTTACTCCATAGATTCTCGATTTTCATTTAAAAAATAAAAATTTATGTAAATTAATAAAAATAATTAACTAAATTAATTTATTTAAAATAATTTTTAAATAATCATTTTTTTATATATTAATATTAAATTATTTAAAAATTAATAAGAATATAAATAAAAATATAAATTAATATCACTATAAAATTCTCAAAATAACTGATAATATGAAATAAAAATTTTCTTTAAAATGATAATTATTATAGAATTAAAATAATACATTTTTTTAATTCTCATAACCTCTAGAAACATAGATGTACAATTAGCACACGTTTTCCTTTAAAAGATAAAATAAAATATTGACACAAGATTCAAAGTACAATGAAAATATTTCTTGAAAAAGGTGAAGTAGCCTCCCACTATTAAAGCGGCCACTTTTGCTATCAACCAGCTAAAGCTCCGGATGAGGATGGTTTTACGTCTTTCTTTTTTGTTATAAAAGTATTGGCATGTAGCCAAGGACTGATATTTGTGATGCAACGAAAGATTTTTTTCAATATAGGCATTATGATTAGGATGTAAACGGGTAGGGTAGCTATAAAAATTAAACTACTCAAATTTAAATTTAATTTATATTAATAATATTTAAATTCGTTTTAAATTCGATTAAAAATTAATTTAAATTATTTAAATTCGTCTCAAACTCGATTATTATTATTCGAATAAAATTTAAATTCATTTAATTTTATATATTTTAATTAATAATTTATATAAAAAATATTTTTTATTAATAATTTTCATTTAAAAATTTAATATTTTTAAAGAATATTTAAATTTAAATTTTTAAATAGAAATATATAAAAAATTTATAAATATTATTGTAAAATATATTTTTTTATATTAAATTAATTATTTATATAAACGGATTCGGGTAATGGGTATCCTGTACATAAAATTCGAATTCGATCCGAACCCGTAACGGGTATTATTTTTAAAATTTGAATCCGTGTCAAACTCGATTATAACTACCCAAATTCGTTTTGTTAGGATTCGGTCGAATCTTGTACCCGAAAATACCCGATCCGATGCCATCCCTAATTATAGTATGGATAAGTGCTGGAGCCACACATAGTGACTTTTGAGAAATTTTTTAAAATATTTATAAATTTATTTCTATCTAAAAATTATCTAATTAAAAGCCTTTATATTTTATTCAATTAAAATTTTTATATCTTTTATAAAAAATTCATTAATTTATCTTAAACTTCAATATTATTTAATTTATATAATTTCACCATACTTATTATTTAATGTCTATAATTTTAGATATTCATATTTTAATCTATTTAGTTAAGACTAAAATAAATTAGGCTAATTATATATGGTAAATAATTTAATTTTATAAAAATAAAAACGTTATAATAAAATGATTTTAATATGAAGATGAATTAATAAATATTTTAAAAATTTGAAGATGTAATAATAATTCTTCCATAAATAAAACCTCAAACTCCTAATCCTATTATTACAGTAGTTATTTTCAACCATCTTTATTATTTTACAATCTAGAAAATTTATTTCTTATTTCGAAGATTTTAACTTTAATTATTTTATTTTTTTTCTAAATATTTATGAAATAAGTTTTTGACTCCTTATTTACTTTATTTTTATACACCACCTTTTATAATTAAAAAGTGATTTTTTTTTCGTTATTCTATTTAAATTTAAATATCAATTTAAAAATTTTATTTTTAATTCGCATCTGAATAAAATTTTATGAAGCAAAATTAAAAGCATCACTATAACATAAAATTGCACCCTCACTTAAATTTCTATATATGAATCTTAAAGTAAGTCATAAATTAATTTTCTTGATCCCAAAACTAAGAATATTCGGGCAATGAAGTATTTACAACCTATAGGACTCTACAATATCTTTTACAAAATCATCTCCAAAATTTTTACGGATAGTCTCCAACCATTCACTACAAGAAAATTCTTGGTTATTAACAGATTTTACTAACGAATTTTATTAATAAATTCTAATCTATTAGTAATTTTAACAAATTTACTAAAAAATTTAAAAATCAGTCGGTAATTTTTACTAATAAATTTAAAATCTATTGATAATCTATTAGTATTATTAATCAATTTTAAAATTCATTTATAATTTATAAAATAATTAGTGTTAAAATTTATTAAAAATCTTAAAACGCGTGGTTGGTAATTCATTAACGGACTTAAATTATTAATGAATTCTAAACCTATTAGTAATATATTCAAAAAGTTACTAGCGGATTTAAAAATTCATCACTAAATTTAATGTGCAATAATTACTATTAAATTTTATAAAAAATTTAGACTCATTTTCTTTTTCTTTTATGATTTTCTTTCATTTCATTTTTTATTTTATAATTTTTTTTTATTTTTTTATTATTTTCTTGTCTGCTTTTATCTTTTTTTCTCTCATTCTCATCCATCTTTTATTATTTTCTTATTTTTTTCCATAATTTTTCTTTGACTTTTTCCATTTTTTTTTATTATTTTCTTCCCTTTCATCTATAGTTTTTATTCATATTATTTTCTTCTATCATTTTCTTTGTATTATTTCTCTTCATTTATTTTCTTCTCTAATCATTTTCCTTTTTTCTCATTTCTCTAATCACATTTTTGCTCTACTCTCGTTCTTCCTTATTTTTCATAACTTTTATTTTTCTATCATTTTCTTTTTTTTTATCATTTTCTCTCATTTTCTTTTCTCTTATTTTCACTTTCTATGTATTTTCAATAAATATTAAATATAAATTAAAAATTTAGTAACAATAATAATATAATTTTAAATTTTATTGAATTAATAAAAAATAATATTAATAATAAAATTTACTATTTAATCAAAATAATAATTATTTTAAAATTATTTAAATTTTCAATGAATTTATTAACGGATTGTAATCCGTTGATAATTTACTAAGATATTTACCAACATATTTCACATCTATTAGTAAATTAATTTTCTCTCAATTTATTAACAGTTTTAAAATGCGTTAGTAATAATAACGGAAATTCCCATAATATTATTAATGAACTTGAAAGTCATTGGTAAAAATTTACCAATGAGCTTTTTAATAACGAATTATGATCCGTTCGTAATTCGTCTACCAATGGATTTTTATTGGATTACCAACGAAAATATTCGTTGGTAATTCAGGAAATTTCTTGTAGTGTTTTATGGATTCTCTTATTAATTCTGAGCAAAGCTTTTTTACAAAGAACCGTCTAATCTTTGATAACATTTTGATCAATTATGAAGTTACATGCTCCCTGAAGCTGAGAAGAAAACATCAGAATTATGGTATGGCTATAAAGTTTGACATAAACATAGCTTATGAATTCCTTGAGTATATGCTATAATGTTTTGGCTTCCATGAAATTTAGACTAAATGGATTATGGTTTGTGTTTCTATGGTGACTTATTCTGTTCAAATTAATGGCCACAAGACTGATTTCTTACACCCTTCTAGAGTTATTCGTTAGGGTGATCCTCTTTCACCATATCTTTTTCTTATTTGTGCTGAGATTTTGTCATATAAGATCAATCACTCTAATCTGGAAGGGATTCAACTATCTAGGCACGGTCTGCATTTGACTCATCTTCTTTTTGTGGATGACACCATATTTATGCCAAAGCATCTTTACAAGTTGCAGACAGGAAAAGCTTAATCCTGCAATGTTATAAAGAAACTAGTGGTCAATCTGTAAACTTCTGCAAATCCAATATTTTCTTTAGTCCTAACACCTCTAAGGAGGTAAAGCATATCATATCTCATATGCTACATATTCACCACTTTGATATGCTGAGCAAATTTTTGGGTCTCCCTTCAGACGTTCCGCATTCCAAGAGGTAGATTTTTTAGAGCATATGGCAAACAAAACAGCGGTAGGGAAGGAACATCTTCTGTCAAAGGGAGGTAAAGAAGTGCTTATTAAGTCTGTGCTAACTGTTATTCCTTTGTATATTATGTCTTGTTTCGATTTACCTCTAGCTCTTTGTAAAGATTTGAACTCTGTCATTGCTAATTTTTAGTGGGGATAAAATGATTCTACCTATAAGATGCGTTGAATTTTCTTAGAACACCATGTGCGAGCTAAAATGTAAAGGTTGTTTAGGCTTTAAGGACCTGCAGAGTTTCAACATGGAACTTCCTACCAAATAAGATTGGTGTATCATTCAGCATCCACAATCCCTTCTAGCCAGAGTTTTAAAAGGGAAATACTTTCGAGCTTTATTCTTCCTCCAAGCTACACAAGGAAGCTCTCTTTCATGGGGCTGGCAAACCAGTTTTTGGGGAAAGAAGATTATTATGGAAGGAGCTACATGGCAAGTAGGAAATGAGTCTTCTATATCCAACAAGGAGGATAAATGGCTTCCCAAGGCTTTCCCAAGTAGAGCTTATCCTAAGATAGATCATGATCTCTATGTTTAGTTGGTACCACACTATTAATTGATCATTCAGCACACACTTTGGATAAGGGAATCTTGGAAGCAAACTTTTGGCATGAAAATATTCGATACATTCTCTTCATCTCAGTTACTTATGTGCATCAAGAGGACAAGCAAACTTTTAGCAATCTGTTGGTTTGGTGGTAGAAATCAGGATCATGCTCATCTTGATTTGATTTGATTAAATGGAAGATTTGATTTAAAGAAGGAATTGAATAGATCTTTTGTTAGATTGTATGGTTGATATGAGATTTGGGAGGAGCTTGATGATAATGGTAATGGTGATGATGATATGAAAACTTATGAAGTTTGGAGAAGTACTCCTTTTGCATTTATGAGGTGACTTAAGGAAAAACTTTCGAATTTTGTGAGAATATTGACTCTTTTTCAAAATCTGATTATGAAGTGATCACTCTTTTTCAAAAAAATATCTACACAAATGTAAAGCTCATATAAGAACAAATTGAATAATATCATTAAAAATCTTGGCCTTACATGCGATCTCCCTAACATTACCTTTTCTGAAGAATAATATACATGTTTAATCAAATTTTAATTTTAATTAAAAAAATATTTTCAGTAAACTAGTAAAAAAACATATTAAAATTTTAAAAAAGTAAAAAAAAATTA
Organism: Manihot esculenta; assembly: GCF_001659605.2. NCBI lineage: Eukaryota > Viridiplantae > Streptophyta > Magnoliopsida > Malpighiales > Euphorbiaceae > Manihot > Manihot esculenta. The sequence goes on from NC_035177.2 coordinate 16,439,315, forward strand.
ATATAATTTTAATTTTAATTTAATTAATTTTCATTTAAATTTTTCTTAATTACATTAAATTTAACATTTTTTTTTACCTTTTTTAGTTTTTAATTAATTTAAAAAAATTAATATCAGTTTTCGTAATTATTTTCTTCAAAATATAATAAAAATTACTCTTTATATAAAGATAAAATTTTTATTTATTCAATCAATTAGATAATTAATATCAGTTATCATAATTGTTTTCTTTAAACTATTATTAAAAGTTACTCTATTTATAAAAATAAAACTTTGTTAATTAGATCAATCGAGACTTATATTATTTCTTATGCAGTAAGATTACAAATCTTGATTATTTTAAAAATTGATTTATATAAATTTAATAATAATAATAATTCATAAAATTATTACTTTGCACTTTTATTTACAAAAATTCTCATTTATTTTTTTATAAAAATTATAGAAAAATGTGAATTTTAAAATATTATCTCTTTTCTAAGCTATTGTAGAAATATCATTTATTTATAAGACTTATCAGAAAAGTTTTTATGACAAATACAATTATTATATGAAATATTTATTTTAAATGTTAAGACTATTAAATGTGATAATTAAATTATAATATTATAATGAATACAATAATTTTACAAATTAGTTGTATATTACGATGTATATTATTCATAATAACATTTGATTTATTAAAAAACAACATATTAATATAATATAGCTGATCACAAATTTTAATTATTTCAAGAGATGCTAATCACAAATTTTAAGAAAAAGTTAATCTAATTATTTCAAAGAAAAAAAAAGAAAAATATATATATATATATATATTTGATTCTAGGTTGATACTTAAAAGAACTCACATCAGATTTTATCTCAATTCCTTTGCTTTGTTTTAAAAGAAACAAATTTAATGTATGTTATCTTAGTTTAATTATTTTAATAATATTTAAATTTCAATTAATTATATAAGTATATTTTCAATTTTTATATAGGTTGACATTTTTTACCTTTCTTTCTCACATTAGTAAAGTATTTTGTCCAATTTTCAAATATTATTATTTTCTTCACTTTTTGTATTAAGTACCTGTTTGATAAAATTTTTAAAATAATATTTGGTATTTTAAATAATTTAAAAATTGAGAAAATTGATTTTGAAAAATTACTTTTTTAATTTTTAAATAATCACATTATTAAAAGTCAAAACAGATAATACTACCAAATATATATATAAATATATATTAAGTTGAAATTAATTTGAGAATTTTGGTGATATAAATAGTCAAGAGATATATATATATTCACATATGAAAGTTAAGGACAATGAATCAGACTTAATCATATATTAATCAGTAAACTAGTGATAGTACATTATATGAATTTTAATAATATTTAAATTAAATTTAAAAAAATTTATATTACAAATTGAAATTGAAGGAATTTGTTAATATGAATTTTAATAATATTTAAATTAAATTTAAAAAAATTTATATTACAAATTGAAATTGAAGGAATTTGTTAATATACTCATTTAAGTGGGGATTGGTAAAATTACTCTTTTATTAAAGTGAAAAAAAAAAAATCTTAATTTACGTTAACATTATTATTATTCATAAAAAGGAAAATAATTTATTTCCCATTTGTGATGAAGAATATGGCATATAGATATGAAAAAAAAAAATAAAAAAATTCAACGATTTCATAAACTAAAATTTTATAGACTAGTCGTGTTTATAAAATATTTCGGAGAAACACGTCCGACTGAATTTATAAGTTTTTTGATAACTTTTCTTTTTTTCTTTTTTAGTCTAACCAGTGAGAATAGCTCCCTCTCAATCCTTCAACTGAAAGCTACCAAAGATAGGAACTTGCACTATTATATATTAGAATTTAGGTAATGATATCTTAACAGAGATTATGAAACTGATATTAACACAACAGTTTAATAATAATTTAAATTTTATAAAAAAATTATATATAATAATATATTTTAATAAAAATTATATTTTATATTTAATGAATTGATAGTTTTAGCCACACTTTTTTCATCTGTTGCAAAAGAGTAAATACATTTATAATAATTTCAAATTTTAAAAATTATTAACCGAGTCAAAAAAATATTCTAGGATTCGAAAAATAATTCATAAAGGAAATTAATTAAAAATGCAAAATATTTATGGAGAATTAAAATTTTATATTAATAAAATAATTAATTAAAGAGAAATTAAGTAGAAAAAAGAAAATAAATTATATATATATATATATTTTTAAAAATGGTGGAACTAAAACTTTAAAAATTATAGGCCAATTAACTCAAAAAAGTCAAATGTTTTGGTCCTTTATATCCTAAACTTTTAATTTTGGATATTTAAACCAAATGTTAAATTTTTTTCACGATTTTATTCAATTAAATTAATTTTTACTAAAATATGAAATTTCCACTGGTCATTCTATTTGGCATTTTTATTATTTTTTTAATTTATATTTTTTATTTATTGGCTAAAATAATTTAAATATTTTTATGGATCCAGTTTATATTTCCAACTTTTTTTAATTTGTTGGATAAAATAATCTAAATTTTTCATAAAATTTACATTTATATCCTAATATATCAATATTAAATAGTTGAAAAAACAATTATCAAAATAATTAGAAAATCAGTGGTTTCATCCTTAGTTAGAGCACAGACGAATAACAAAAAAAATTAAATTGTTCAGTAATCTTTTGCGCAATTTTAACAATAACGGAGAAAATAAAATCTAAACGAATGGTAATAAAAATAAAAATAATGAGTAAGAGAGGTTAGTTTAGAGAAGAAAACAGTTAGGAAGAGATAAATAATTATTTTCTTCTCCAAACTAATCTCACTTATCTATTACCTTTTCTTTTTATTACCACTCTATTTATTTAGATTTTATCATTTCTCTTGTAATTCGAGCTGTAAAGAAAGTCGCTGATCAATTTGACTCTTTTTTCTATACTGATATCTTAGTGACGTGGTTGTTGATATTTTATGTATTTTGATAATTGTATTCTCATTATTCAAAATTTGAATATTAGAATATAAATGTAAATTTGTAAAAATGTTTAGTTTATTTTGTCTAATAGTTAAAAATATTGGGATATAAATGTAAAATTATAAAAAGTTTTAGATTATTTCGTTCAAAAAATTAAAAATATAGTTAATTAAAAAATAATAAAAAACTATGTGGGATGACATGTGATATTTTTACATTTTGGGCAAAATTAATTTGAGTTCATAAAGAAAATCGTGATAAATTTTAAAAATTTGATTTAATAGTTCAAAAATTAAAAGTTTAGGATATAAATGTTAGTTAACTAAAATGTTTGAATTTTTTGGATTAATAGGCTGGATTTATAATACAAATGTTAGTTAATTAATTAAAAAGATGGAATATATATATATATATATATTAGTTAGTGGAGAGTTACCATCTCCACTTTCTTTTCTTTCTTCCCTGCTTTCACTTTTTTCCCTTTTCTTTTCCTTCATTTTCGGTTAACACAAAATTACCTCCTCATAGCAATTTTTTCATCATTTCTAGCCAAATTCAAATAGAAATCAAAGGAAAATAGAGCAAATAAGTGAGGGGTTACTAGTAAAAGAGGGTTGGAGGAAAAATTGAAGGGGAACTTAAAGCTTTTGGAGGAGAGGATTTTAGCCAGCCTTACTTCTTTTTTTTTTTTTTTAATCTCTCTCTTTTAGGCAACTTAGGAATGGAGAAAAGGTGTAGAAAGAGTTAATTGAGTTAAATGAGCAATAGATACATGGAAAGAGCAAATTGAATCTAAGAGTATCATGTAGATAATATTAGGAAGTGAGAATTTAATTGTAGTAATTGATAAAAGAATCCTCCCTAACCTTGCAGTCACCTAGGGTATGGGAAGAGGCTTCCCAAAGCTCCAAGATTAAGGGAAAGGAGAAGGAGCTTAGCTAGAATAACTACTTGCTAAATTGTGATTGATTGTACTTCGATGATTGGCATTGAATTATAATGAAATTGCTATGAAAATATAAAGTTAAGTTAATTAAATTGCTGAAATTGACAAGTTTGTTTTAGATAGTCTTTGGTATTCTTGCTATATCTAATACTAAAAGTGTCCAATTACTGTGAATCTTATACCAAAATAATCTTGTGACATAAAATTAAAAGTTTCATGAAAACCAAAGTCAAATTTTGGGTTTAAGAGATTTTAATGTAAGGTTAAATTTAACTTAAAGAACTAGGTCATTGTTTGAGCTTTCTAGCAGCCTAGGTTTACTTGGTTATAAGTTAAGTTTTAGATGTCCAAATTAAGTGATTATTGATGCATTAGAAAGCTAATATAATAATAAAAAAAATTTATGAAGACTACTATGTTAGATTTAAATTACTACCAATGTTCTATTTTAAACTTATAAACAATAATTGAAAAATAAAGTATAATATATATTAAAACGGTCTATATAGTCTGAAACATATGCCAAATACACTTTAAGACATTGTATTACAACTTTATAGAAGAAAAATTAGCTTAATTCGTACTAAAATATACTATTTAAATCAGAATACCTAGTACTATAAATAATACTAGACTTGAAGCTTAATTTTAAATGATTATGGGCAGTTAAGAGATAAATGAGTATAACTAAAGTTAGAATTGTTCAATTAACTTGAAAAATTTATCTCAAATGAAAGTTAAAACATAGAGATAAAATTTTATAGAAGACTACTTTGTTAAATTATGTATTTAACCTTGAGTTTGAAGTTGTATAAAACAATGCCAGCATATATAGACCTCTTGTAATATTAATTGCTTATAGGAGTGTTTCCTTGCGTTTAAAAAAGAGAGCATAACAGCAACAACAGGAGGGATGCAATGATGCTATACAACCATATAATATGCAGTTGTACTATAAAGCACCTGGTGGAGAGAGAGAAAAAAAAAAAGAAGAGTATATGGTTTGAGTTCTCATGCATCTGCTTATTATCGGTCATCACCTGCTACTTCTAATTTTACATCATTTGCATTGATAAATGAAGCATTACAGTATCCAAAAAATATTTAGTGAACATCAACTGATTGAGCAATAACTACGAGAAAGGCCGCAGGAGGCAAAGAGATACAAGAAATGAGAGAGATGTTGCATCGTCTTATATCCCAGTGTTAGCCATCCCAATATGATACTCCAGTAAGTGATGGTAGTTCTTCTACTCTAGCAGGTGATGGTGGTTTTTCTACTCAGCCAGCACAACATCCCCTTGGAGATTGTAGTTTCTTAAATAGTTCTCATAATTGTCTAACGTACTTGGGTCATTTTGGTTGTGTAACAATTATACTTGGATTTGGATTTTATATAAATTTATTTTGTTTGCTTTGTCTTTCGTGTAATAAAATAGTGTTTTGAAATATAAACATATGGAAAAGATAATTGTATTGTAGTATAAATATATTTGGCAGTCTTTATGTTATATTTTCTAAGAAATCTTTTATAAGTTGCTTGTCAATATAAAAGCATTAGGTGCTATTTAGAAATAGTAATGATTGAATAACAAAATTTTCATTACTAAAATGCAACCAACCATATGTAACTATTCTTAATTAGTAAGAGACTTTTTGTTACTGAGTTTAAAACTAATTTTAATAACATAATGCCCCTTACGATGTTTATAACATACATTTATAATAAATTGTTGGTTACTAACATAATTCATTACTAAAATCCTAGGGTTCTCACACATCTGTTACTAAATTGATTTAATAGCATTTTTTTTAGATTAATAACAAAAAATTTTATTACTATATATTCCAGCAATATCGTTTGAAATGTAATTCTTACAAGAGCTGAATTGAATTCCATTAATAGATTCAATTCATTGCTCTAAGTGAAATAATTCTCTTGTTTGAAATAAATTATAATAGAATTCAATTGAATTCTTTTATTTAGCATAAATTAAAAATGAATTCAAACTAACTTATTTACTTTATTACTCTTAATTATTTTTTAAGTTAAACATTAATATCCCATAATATATTATTATACGCGCAATAAAATTCACTTGAAAGGCTTAAAATTAATCCATAATATTGAATTCAAAATATACTACTAAATTTTAGAAAGTAAAAATTTAGTCTTTAACTTCAAAGGCACTTTGCTAAAAGGAGATGTTTAAAAACCACAATATTTAATAATTTTTCATTTTTCTAAATAACCCTTGCTTATGCAATTCTTCATGCAAAGAAAGTTCCTATAAGATTAGAATGAGCCACAAGTCAAATCCATTGCATCTAAGAGCATCATTCCTTCCAATCTCATTTTTTTCAATGCTTCAAGTATTTCTTCCTCCATCCATACACGACGATTTGTATCCAAAATAGCTTGTGCAATTTCCTTCATCGCACTTGTAACTTCCTTAATTTCCTTATTTATTATTCTTGCCTTTGGTGCCTTTCTTTTAACACCTTTTGAGGATGAAGTTGACATAGAGAAAAGAATTAATGATTGACCTTGAGATGATATTGATATTGTGCTTTCAAACTCAAATGGTATCAAATTTTCCAAGTGCAATTCATTTTGTACAAGCAATTCATCAATGCCACCAATGTTCAGGTTTCTCATCTCTTTTTCCCATCTTCTAGATTTTTCACTTGCACTCTTTGCTCCATTGCCAGAAGCTCGATCTTTTTCAAAGATCTCATGAAGAATTTCTAAACGGTGAAGTGCTTTACCTCAAATGGCTTTCATCTTGTCATTAGCCTTATAAAAAAGAAGTTAGCAAAATATATATTGATATTAGAAAAAATAAAATTTGACCTTGAATAAGAAATATCCCTTAAGGAGCTCATTCTAAATCTCTTGTTTGGCTTTAATCTTTTTGGTTATATCATTCCAACCAAAGCCACTTTTATTAAGGGTATCAAGAGCTAAATTCATTTGATCTTTGAGAGTTTTCAAGTAATTGATCACTTTTGATGATAAAATAAGCAAATCAAATTGTTTTTTCAACTCATTTGCCACCTCTCAATAAGCTATCTTTGAGAAACTTTTATTTTCTTTTTGTCCTTTCACTTTTTGCTCTTTCAATAGTTCAAGTATTGTACTATCCATTTCAAAGGTCCATCTCAAGTATCATTCGCTATTTTCATTACATTCTTGACTAGTTTCAACCACTTCCTTATCCAAATTCATTGCTTCATTTTTTAAACAAAAATATATATTATTTAGTAAAAAGTATAAAATAAATTCATACAAAAAGTATATAAAGTAATACAAGTTCATTGAAAATAATCAAACTTACATCACAATTACACAACACAGTAAACTAAAACTAATTTCAAATTACATAACAAAAGCACTACTACAATTTAATGATGAGAACTATAATCATGCCACATTCGTGTGGCAACAATCTCTCTTATTATTTCTCCTCTTCTATCATCTTCACTTGTAGAAATGCTTCCAGTAACATGTTCATTTTTAGGCTCACTATTTAAAATTTTATTATCAACTTATGCAATAAAATTTTGATCTGGATCTACATGCATTAAAAAATTATGTGTAATGTAACATGCTAAAAATATTTCTGAAACAGTATCAACATCATATTGAGGCACAGTTCCACTAGCTATAATGGAAAATCTTTTCTTTAGCACGCCAAAAGCTCTTTCTACTGCATTAAGCAAAGATAAATGTCTCAAGTTGAATAGTTTTTTTGTATTTTCAGGAGCACATCGAGAGTATTCTTTCAAGTGATAATGAGTGCTTCTACGAGGTGTAATGAATCTTCATCTCAACATGTATCTCGCGTCAACTAGATAAAACTTACCTAACAAATACAATTTAATATTTATATTATATAATTGTCATAATTAATTTTCAGAATAAATATAAATACATTTTTATAGAATTATGTTACATGAAGAAACTATCAAGTTATCTTCAATGCATCTTCTAAAATTCTAGAGTCTGAAGCTCCTACCTAGGTAGGATGTAGGTGAATCTTACGTTAAATGCACAAGCAACCAACACATTCATTGTAGGATATCCTTTTCTTCCTCTATATCTTGCAACATCATCTTTTGGAACTTTTACACGTACGTATATTCCATCAATAACAATAACACAGTTCTATTAAAATCAAGCAAACTCATAAGAATAACTAATAAATTTAATCACATTTAAAATAAATTAATTTAATGAATATAACTTCACTTTTACCTTAAAATAAGGGTAAAATCTCCCTCCACTATGAACTATTTCTGAGGGGATTGAGGTTCCATTTAGTTGCACTAGAAATAGATCTTCAAGTGAAATAAATCCCCTAAGAAATTGATGAAAATGACGACTATCAGTTTCACCCAATTGATGAAAGAAAAAACCCATTGTGCGATTACGAACATCACATGCTCAGATATGAAGAAATTTTGCTACTTGTTCTTCGATCACACTATATTTGTTATCCCTTAAAAGGCCCTTTCCTTGAAGAATTGAAACAAACTGTTAAAAAGCATTAGGTCCCATGCGTAGTATATTTCGTGAATTTTCATTTGTCTCTGTGGCTCTCATTAATTCTTGTTGTACTTCATCCCTCTCTCCTCTAATTTGAGAAATTGATCTCTCTATTCTAGATATATATTGATACATCTGACATAAACATACTAAACAACCCGCATAAGCTACCAGTGAAAGAATGACATTTCTTTCAAAATCTCTCATTTTCCTATAAAAATTTACATAAAACTTAATATTTAAATATATACTTATAATTAGATAACCAATATATAAATAAATACATTTATACAAAAGTAATTTAATTTTGAATTTCAATTTTATATTTCATTAAATAATAAACACAGTATTATACTTATCATGTTGCTTGGGTTTCTCTTAATTTTCTACACTTGTATAAGAATAGCAAAAAATCTAACCTTAATTACTTTATTTTTGTTTTGAATAGCTAAGGATATGTTTGGAGAGAAGGAATTGTATTTTTTTTAATCGCAGAGGTAGAAAGTATTCAAATGGAGCTATCATCGTGATGAAACAGTAGCTTTTGGGCAACGGAATAGTGGCATCATCCACCAATGCTATTATGTCATTTTGGTATCATCAACAATCCAAAGCAGCAACAGGCTTTGGATATAAAGATATTTAATTAACACAAGATTGATTAATTACAAGATGGTACCAATTACAAATAATAAAAAAAGACAACAAATAAAATCTTTCATGATATACTAGCATTTCATGTATCTCTTAAGCATTTCATCAAACAATTTATAAGTATAAGAGATTGAAACCTAACTCACAAGTATAGTGAGGTAGAAGCCACAAAACCAACATAAAGACTAACACAAAATCAATATTCAAACAATTATTTACTTTAGTAGTAGAAAGGTCACACAAAAAGGGGAATAAGAAATAAAAATAAACAATCATTCAATCATCAAATAATAATTTAATTGAGTTTACATACCAATGATTTGATATATGAAAGAGATAGTAAAGTGGAAAAAGTTGTGATTTCTCTTTAGAATGTTTGGTGTTAGAGAAATTTAGAGAAAAGTAGGAGAGAAAAGAGGAGAGGAATAACAAAAAGAGGAGAATAGTAAAAAATAAATAAAGAAAATGAGTTTCAATGGGTAATTAAGTAATTTTGAAATAAATATCTAGCGAACGTCGAATTCATTAAAAGAATTTGCAGATAGGGTAAATGAGTGTCGATCCCACAGAGACCTTAAAATTGTTTAATCTTATGACAAATTAGAAAAATAACAACTGTTTAAAGCAGAAAGAGAGAAGAGGAAAATTGCTATTTGAGAGGTTGACTGTGCGGTTGTTGAAGCCGGTCAAAAATAACCTTTTTGGTTATCCACAATTTTACAACTGTAGATAGTGGTAAAAGGATCGAATCCACAGGGAATTGATACTTACTTATTTTCCTTATCAAGACCAAGTAAACAAACTGAAAATAAAATAAAAGGGGAGGGGTTTGAGATTGATGAGTTAAACTAATACTGAAAGCAATAAAGTAAAACAAATAATTAAAGTAAAGAAATTCAATAATGAGAAAAGCTCTAGTTGAAGAATTGGATCCACTTCAGTTGTTGGGATTGATCATTGACACTTAGATTCTTTTGTTTGATTCAATAAATTAGTTATGGAGATGGAAGACGCTTCTCACCATCATATCCCTCCTTAAGCATAAATTAATTAGGGAACGTCCTCTAACTAATCACCAATCAACAAGTTGCCAAGGAGTGTCCTTGGACCTTTGGCATCTAACAACTGTCAATTGCATTAAGAAATAGAGAGACCTAATTCTAGCTACCCAAACGCACGGTGATATTGCTAGATCATGCAATTTCCTTAGTTTTTACACCAAAAGTTACTTGTGTTTGAATAATTCAAGCAATTACGGACTTAAAACTATCCAAACTAACAAATTATTGCCTTGCAATCAAGAATCAATTGGCCTTATTGATCTAAACCACAAAGCAATAATGAAATTAAGCATGAAATTGCATAAATATTGAAAAACAAATGATAAACAATGTATGTTCAGATCTCCCAATCCATAAAACAACCAAAGTTTCACCTAATCTTCAACTAGAAAAAGAGGTTTCAGTCACTCAAGGCTGAAACAAAAACAAAAACTGAAAGAAAGAGAAGAAGGAAGAATGGCCGGCGGCCTTGGAGAGGAAGAGAGGTTCGGCCACTTCTTGAATCTGAATGGGAGAGAAGAACCAAGGGGCGTGTGGCTTGGAAGAGAAGCTTTTATAGAGGAGAGTGTTGCCCTAAGTTTTCTTGTGAGGTGGAGCCTTCTTGTGAATTTAAAATTTTGAATGTCCTCTTTTGAATTTTGAATTTTGAATGCTTGAGAGACAAGTGCATCTTCTTGAGATTTGGTTTTTTGAATAAGCTGAATTTTAAATGTTCTTGAAGATTTGAAATTTGAATTTCAAATTACTTGGCTGAATATGCTTTCCTTATTTATCTCATCTTTAGCTGCAACTTGGCTTATGCAAATATGCTTGTTCTCCTTTTTTTCTATTTTAGGCAGTTTTAAAAGCATTTTCTCCAAATTACCTCTTTACATCATTTTATGCAAAATAGGATCAAAACCACAAAATTAGTCAGAAAAAGTGTAAATTAATATTAATAACAACATAATAAAATCAATTAATCCGCGTAGCGCTTAAATTCATTTTTAGTTAATTAATAACCCCATCAAGCGTGTAGATTTAATTAATTAATTGCTTTAAGAAAGAAGAATCCAAACTTGATCAATAAAAACAAGCGAATTATTTAAATCAAATCAATTAATTATTTAACATAAATAAATATGTTAATTGTTACTTGTATTGATCTAATTAAACAATTATGTATTTACTTGGATTAATTAGCAATATGTTGTCTTTCTAGGAAATTTAATAGGCCTTTTGAAATTCCTAGGAGGACAATAATGGAGGTGGTGTACCTCAAAAATAGAAATTAATTGAAAATAGAAATAAGATGAACAGAAATTAAGAACATAATCTCACAACTTTAAATAAATCTCTATTTGATTAATCTTCAATTAAATAAAAGAGTTTGGCCTCTAAGCGTTGTAATAAAGTTGTATGAAAATAAACAAAAAAGAGGAGAAGAATTCGGTCAAAAAGGAACCAAAAAAGAGAGAGGGGATGATGAGAAGAGATGATTAATTCTATTTCTAGGGCAACCTTTATATAGACTTTTTTCAAACAAAAAGATAATTATTCACAATTTTAAAGAAAAAGTAAAATAAATTTACTACTCTTATGATGACTTTTATCCTAATTCTGATATGATTGTATTTACATCTATCCGAAACAGTTTTAAACTCTATACCGCTGGCAAAACTGAAATTCAGAAATCTATCCGTCAGCTTGTGCTTAGCCTTGGACAAGACTGTACCTTCTAGTTAGAAAAAGCTCTAAAACAACCTATTTTGGTTTATTTTTTCATTTTCAGCTCAAAGTCTATCAAAAATTAAAATTCAAATAAAAATCAATTATTTATATCAAAATCATAGCAAAATCATGGAATTTAATATGAAAAAAATGGTGAGTTTTGCAACTCATCAATATCCTTAATTCAAATCATTTCTTGTAAATTTAAATCAATTTTTATTCAAATTTATTTTTAGTACAGAATCAATTCTTACAAAAATTTAAGAGAATTAAAATTTTAAATTATAAATCTTGTTAAACTCAAAAATTAAGGTAAAAGAATTCAATTCATTTGAATTCCCATGAAATCCACCATTCCAAACAAGATGGTATTGTTCGAGATTATGGAAGAATGTATTGTGAGTTCAAGTTTCATCTAAGTTGAAAATTTTTTATTGGCATTCTCATCATAATGCTTTACTAGTTATGATAAATTTAACCTATCGAGAAATTTCAAATGATGTTTTATGTTGTATTTGTCAATGTAGCCTGAAACTTTGGAGCATATGTTCTTTTGGTGCTCGAATACTAGATTGATATAGTTTCTTAGTCCTTGTGAACATTGTCTACGGCTGGAGGATTTTCCTAGATTTTTTATTATGAGGGAAGATATTATTGCATACCCTGCCAGAGCGCAGATGGTTCTTTACTTTTGACGCTTGCTCTCTCACGTTGTGGCATGTCTAAAAGCAATGGTGAAGTCAATATTTTAATTTAAGGCAAGGCAAATTTTGAGAATTACTTTCTTTATAAATATAATTTTACTTTAATTTTTCGCTTGTTATAAGCTATTTTCTTTTTTTGAAAATAATTATTTTTCAGTTATTAATATAACCATATTTAATATGTATTAAAAATAAAATTTATTAATTTTAAAGATAATTTAATAATTTGGGTTGTTTAATTTCAACAAATTAATATAGGCTAATAATATATTATAAAAAGACTCACCAATATTTTTAATTTTTCGCTGGCATTACTACTAATAATTTAAGTCTTAGAATAGGAAGTTTGACTAAGAAGATGTAGTGTTCCCCACCCACAATTAGAGAAACTTGTGCTTTGTTTAAGGGGATTAAATTTGGGTTGAGTGTTGATTTCCAAATCATTCAGTGTGAAATAAATTCTAAGACATTAATTATATAATTCTAAGTCTTCTTCATTATAGAATATTAGTACAATAATAGTAGCTATTTGAAATATTAGTTCAAAGCTTTGGCAAGCCTTCTAGTACAATAATTCAAGGCTTTTGGGAAGCCTTCTCCTCGTCAACCCAATCATATAGTTGATATTATTACAAAATTTTATTTGAAAAATTTATTACCTCCAAAATGAATAAGTTATAAGTTGTTTGATATTAAAGTATTATTGTAAAGACGAGTCGGCACTGGTTGCAGCTTTGTAATGCAAATTATTTACAGATTAAAAAAAAAACAGTATTTTTATGTAAGTATTAAATATAATTTAATAATTAATTCCCTGTTAAACTTATCCCGAAAATCATTGGTCATTTGTCATTTCAATTAGAAGGCCATTGGCTATCCTATTTCTTCATCTTATTGACCTTTGAAAAAAAAAAAAAAATCATGTTATAATATTTTCGTGTTAAAGAAAAGTCTATGAGCGTATGTGTTGCCTGTGTGTAAAATCCTATAAGGGACAACTTGATACTGACGAGTCTCTTTCAAGTAAATTTAAAATTTCAATTCTTATAAATAAAATAAATATTTACTGAATATATTTTATCTCTTAATAATCCACTGGTATGAACACAATAAAATTTATGCATTATACCAAAAAAAAAAGGACAACTCCGAAGCTTGGAGGTGAAACTAGGGATTCTTATGGATTAGATCAATCCATAAAATCCAATCAATGCAACCCAATCCAAAATAACAAACTTGGTTAGATAGTAATGTTGGATTGGTTTGGATATTTTATTTAATTTTTATACTATTTTGTATTGGTTTGAATATAATATTAATTAGATTTTTTTATATTTCTATTATTATTAAAAATGTAATATCTCAACTTGACTATATTTATTTTATTTTTTAATTTTTAAAAAATTAAAATTAGCTATATTTTTACATATGTAAAATATTTTGTAGATACATTATTTTCTTTCTGCAATTATTTTAAGTGATTAACTTTTTTAATTTCTGTAATATTAGAATTAACCACATTTATGAAAAAAATGCTTAAAATGATGTATAGATATTACTATTTTTTTTAATTTCTGCAAAATTAAAATTAGTTATATTTATAAAAAATTAATATGATATTAATTAAATTGTTTTATTTCTATTATTATTAAGAATATAATATTTCAATTTAATTATTTTTACTTTTATTTTTTAATTTTGCAAAATTAAAATTAAGTATATCTTTACACCTACAATATATTATGCAGACATTCTATTTTATTTTTCTACAATTATTTTGAGTGCATTAACTTTCTTAATTTTTATAAAATTAAAATTAACCACATTTTTGAAAAAACAAATACTTAAAATGATGTATACAGATTATTATATTTTTTTAATTTCTGTAAAATTATAATTAGTTATATTTTTTAAAAAAGTTAAAGTAATATGTATAAATTATTTAAAAAATTTTAATTCGTGTAAAATTAAAATTAGCCAAACTATAGAAAAATAAGTTAAAATAATACTCAGAAATTATTTTATTTTTTATTTTAGTTTTTAGTTTTATTAATCTTAAAAGGTTTAAAATAACATGCAGAAATTATTTTAATTTTTGTAAAATTAAAGTTAATTATATTTTTGAAAAAAAATATAAAACAATGTGCATAAACTTTATTTTATTTTATTTTTTAATTTCTGTAAAATTAAAATTAGTTATATTTTTGAAAAAGTTAAAATAATATATAGAAATTATTTCAGCTTTTTTATTTTAATTTTTTAAATTTTTGTAAAATTAAAATTAAAGTTATAATTGTTATTTTGAAGGTAACTTCTTTTTTTTTTCTTCTGTATTTCTATTATTAAAATATAGTTTGAAAGATTTAGAAGTGTATAGTTTACAAATTTAATTTATTTTTTTATTTTTTATCATTTAAAATATAATATCTAAATATAATTATTTTATTTTTATTTAATAATTTTATTTATTTTTTATGATATTTTTTATTTATATTTTTAGTTATATTTTTATTATTTTAACAAAATGTAGATAGATAAGTGATTTGCGATTAACACTTGAATGGAAAACTTTTGTTGATAAATTTTTATAGTTAGTATAATGTTAATTAGGCAAAATTTATTTTGATAATTGATGAGATATGAAATTATTAAATAATTTGAATGGTTAATTTATAATCATAAATCCAAATATCAATTTCATGATGGATAAGGATATATAGTTATAAATTCAAATATCAGAGTAAAGAAATAAAAATTGCAATGTCATAAAGGGAAAGAGAAAGAGAAGAATAAGAGAGAGGAAGGTAAGAAGAAGTACTGTTTCAGTTCTATCATTTTAGTTTTTTCTATGGTTGTCGTGTTCTGGTTTTGTCTTTTCTATTTGATGAGTTGTAAAATTTACTACTTTTCTTCATATTAATTATCATGATTTTGTTATAGTTTTAATTGTAAAAAATTAAATTTTTATTTAAATTTTAATTTTGAATAAATTTGGAGTTGAAAGTATGAAAAGGAACTAGTATAGACAGTTTTAGAGTTTTTTTTTTTACTGAAAAGTTCTGCTTTACCCAAGGCTGTGATTCAAACTTAATTGCAGACAACAGAGTTTTGATTTTGATAGCTGTACAAAATTCAAATTATTTCAGATAACTGCAAATATGATCAGATCAAGGATTAAAATAACAACCATAGAAGAATTTGTTGATTTATTTTGTTTCTTTTAAAATTTGAAAATTTTTTTAAATCTTTTTATTGTAAAAAACCTATATAAAGGTTGTTTTAAAAGTAAAAAATCATCTCCTTATCTCTAAATTCACCTCTTATTTTCATATAATCTCTTCCTATCTTTCGGTTCTTCCTGCCGAATTACGTAATTATTTTAATTGGATTAATACAAGTAGTAATTACCATATCTATTTATATTAAGAAATTAAGTGATTTGATTTAAATAATTCGCTTGCAATTGTTAATTAAATTTAGATTCTTTTTTCATAAAACAATTAATTAATTAAATATACATGTTTTTTTTTTTTTAATGGGAATTGAGGGTTGAAAAAATAGAATTTGAGACCTTTCAGATTTACTCAGATGCACTTACCGTAATGCTAAGCTTGTGAGTGCAAATGTATATGCTTATTGGGTTATTAATTAATTAGGAATTAATTCAGCTCTCTGCAAATTAATTTAATCTTAAAAAATAATTGATAAAATTCAATTTTTTGAACACTATAACCAAACAATAGAAAAATTAAATATTTTTGAATCAATGATCAACTGATAAATCTCTCAACTTGGATTACTTTCGGCTAAGCTTTTAAATTAATTGTTTATTTTATCATTCCATCACACTTATTTTATTTCTTCTTAAGTTTTTCTGAAATTAAATTTTCAATAGAAATTTTTTTCTTCTCTCTTTCATTTTAAATAATTCCTCTTTTTCTTCGGTTGTTATTTGAATTAAATAAATCTAAGATTTTTGTGGAATCGACATTCATTTACCCTATCTACAAGAATTATCAAATTAGAAAAGGAGAATTAGTTTTAATTGACGGATTCGATACCCGTCAAATTTTGGCCCAGTTGTGGGGACTCTTACTAATTTATTTTTATTTTTATTTTTATGATCAGGTCTGAAAATAGTAAAATTCAGTTTAATCCATAAATAGAGAATACTGCAAAATGATTGAGGAAAGCAACCAAGTTTTAAAAACAAATAAATTTGGGAACCTCCTAGCTGACTTCCCTAACGTCTATAAGTAACACCGAGAATTCTGCATCTATAAGGCTGTCCGAATGCCTAGAAAATTCCAGCAAAAGAGAAATAATGGCCGCTGAAGAACAATC
Organism: Manihot esculenta; assembly: GCF_001659605.2. Lineage (NCBI taxonomy): Eukaryota > Viridiplantae > Streptophyta > Magnoliopsida > Malpighiales > Euphorbiaceae > Manihot > Manihot esculenta. Next base: position 16,456,288 of record NC_035177.2, read on the forward strand.
ACTTTGCTCGCGTGCCCAGTACTAAACGCACCCCTAGAATTGCTAACAGGTATGATTCACATGCTATCCAAATTTCATGGGCTGGAGAATAAAGACCCACATCGCCATCTGAAAGAATTTTAGGTTTTTTGTTCAAGTATGAGACCACAGGGGACAACTGATGAGCATATTAGGTTAGTAGCATTTCCTTTTACTTTGGTTGAATCTGTTAAAAATTAGCTTTGTTATTTGCCTTCAGGATCAATTATCACTTTGGTGCAAATTGGTGCAAATTAGAGATTTATTTCTGGAATTTTTTTTAGAAACTAAACCTTCATCTATAAGAAAAGAAATTAATGGAATCAAGCAAAGAATGAAACACTCCATAAATATTGGGAACATTACAAGAAATTGATTGCAATTTGTCCTAAACATGGAATCACGCCAAGACAACTCAATCTTCAAATCTATAAAGGGTTGTTGCCTTTAGAAGGAAGAAAAATTGATGCTGCTAGTGGAGGAGCCATTTCAGAAATGGAGCCTAAAGAGCGTAAAGATCTGATCTAAAAAATGGTCGTCAACCCTAGATAGTATGGCTGAGAAGAAGACATCCCTAGGAGTGTGAATGAGGTGAGTGTAACATCATTAAACTGTAAAATCTCACAACTTATCGCTGCAATTCAACAATTGGTTGCAAGAAATAATGCAAGGACTTGCGACATTTGCAAAAAAACCGACCATCCCACAAATATGTGCCCTAACCTTTAGGAAGATGAGCAACAAGTAAATGCAATTGGAGGATTCAATGGAAAATAAAGGAAGTGTGATCTATTTTCGAATACATATAATCTCGGGTGGAGAGATCATCCCAATCTTAGCTATGGAAATAGACAGCAAAACTTTCAGTTAAGAGTGAATTATCAAGCTTCAAAGTCATGTATGTCTTTTGAAGACATTGTGCAATCACTTGCTAATAGTACCCTCACTTTTCAACAGGAAACAAAGTCAAGCATGTAAAATTTGGAGAACCAGATGAGCCAACTTGCCATTTCAATGAGCAAGCTGGAATCTCAAGGGAAATTGTCCTCCCAAACCATGCCAAACCCAAAACAGAATGTAAGTGCAATTATATTGCAAAGTGAAAAAAGGAACTGAAAACTGACAGCTCAAAAAAGCTTACCTAAGGCAGTGCGTTAGGTCTAATGCTAGAAACATAGCTAGAAATTCAAACAGAGAAACAGCCCCAAAAGTCAGAAATAAAACAACCCCTAATTTAGGTAACATGTCCCCCTTTTCCTGAAAGACTTGTTCAGTCTAAAAGGGAAAGAGAAAAAAAAAGAAATCATGGGTATTTTTTGCAAATTTTAGATAAATATACCTCTTCTTGAAACTATAAAGCAAATATCCAGGTATACGAAATTTTTAAAAGATTTGTGTACTAATAAAAGAAAATTATTTAGGCATGAAAAGATAAAAGTGGATGAAAATGTTTAGCTATACTTCAAAGAGAAATTCCATAAAAATGTAAAGATAAGGGCATGTTTGCAATATCATGTAAAATTGAAAATGTTAGAATTAGGAAGACAATGTATGATCTAAGAGCTTCAATAAATGTTATGCCTCTATCTATTTATTTTTCTTTGAATGTAAGTCCATTGAAACAAACTGGAGTTACACTCCAACTTACCAATAGATTGATAGTCTACCCTAAGGGCGTGTTAGAGGATGTCTTGGTACAAATGAGGAAGTTAAACTTTCCAACAGACTTTTTCGTCTTGAAAATGGAAGATGACAGTTCATCCAACTCCACCAATTTGTTGCTAGGGAGACCATTCCTCAGCACATCTAGAATGAAGATTGACGTGTATGAAGGCTCACTCATAATAGAGTTCGATGGAGAGGAGGTAAAATTTAATATCTACAATGCGATGAAATATCCTAATAATATTTTTTCCCTTTGCAGCATAGACATTTGTGATCCTTTCACCTAGGAAGCATTTGAATTAAGCAAGGAGGATAAGTTGGAAGTAGTTCTAACCAAAAGTTTGACAATGGACTGTCTTGACAGTGGTACATCACAATTCGATGAAGAAATCATAGAAACAGTCCGCTCACTAGACACTTTGGACTACAAGGTAAATATCTTTACCTCGATTCCAATACCTAATACTTACAACAAACTTCTTCCTTCTACTCTACAGGCACTAGAACTTGAGTTGAAGATACTTTCAACTCATTTAAAATATGTATTTTTGGGAAGTAATAACATGCTCCCCATCATAGTTTCTAATAGCTAAGTAAAGGAGAAAAGGATAAGCTTGTTTAGGTGTTGAAAGAGTATAAAGAGGCTGTTGGGTGGACAATTGCAGACATAAAAGGGTTGAGTCTACATGCATGCATAAGATCCTCGTTGAAGAGGAGAGTAAGCCAAAACGAGAGACATAAAGAAGGTTGAACCCACCTATGATGGAGGTTGTGAATAAAGATGTGTTAAAATTGCTTGATGCAGAGATAATATATCCAATCTCAGATAGCAATTGGGTAAGTCCAGTCTAAGTCGTACATAAGAAAATAGGAATAATAGTGGTAACCAATGCAGAAAGAGAGTCGGTATCCACTCGTGTTCAAAATGGGTGGAGGGTTTGTATAGACTACCACAAGCTAAATTTAGTAACTAGGAATGGTCGTTTTCCTTTACCCATTATTGATCAAATGTTAGAAAGATTGGCAGGAAAGACTCACTTCTATTGTCTTGATGGTTTTTTAGGTTTTTACCAAATACCAGTAGCCCTTGAAGATCAAGAGAAAATAACCTTTACATGTCCATTCAGTACTTTTCCTTATAGAAGCATGCCTTTTGGGCTTTGCAGCACACTAGCAACTTTTCAAAGGTGTATGTTCAGTATATTTTTAAAATTTATTGAGAAAATAATAGAGGTATTCAAGGATGACTTCGCAATTTATGGTAATTCATTTGATGAATGCTTAGTCAACCTCACCCATATTTTGAAAAGATGTTTGGAGTCTAATTTGGTCTAATTTGGTCTTGAATTATGAAAAATATCATTTCATGGTAGATCAAGGGCTAATATTAGGTCATGTAGTGTCTAAAAGAGGAATTGAGGTTGACAAAGCCAAGGTTGACATGATTAAATCTTTGCCATACCCCATATGTGTGCAGGACATTAGATCTTTTCTTGGTCATGTAGGGTTTTATAGGAGATTTATCAAGGACTTCTCGAAGATCGCTCAACTATGATGCAAACTTTTGCAAAATGATGTGCTATTTAATTTTAATAATGAGTGTCGAAAAGCTTTTGATGCTTTAAAACAAAAGCTAATTGCTGTTCCCATTATGCTAGCACTAAATTGGGACTATCTATTTGAAATAATGTATGATGCAAGCAATTATGTCTTAGGAGCTGTTCTTAGTCAACAGATTGATAAGAAACCTCATATTACATGTTATGCATCCAGAACTTTAGATAAGGCTCAAAGCAATTACATTATCATTAAAAAGGAACTTTTAGCCATTGTCTTTGACTTAGAAAGATTTAGATTATATTTATTAGGGACTAAAGTAATTGTGTTTTTTGACTATACAGCCTTGAAGTACCTATTGAGAAAGAAAGAGGCAAAGCCGTGACTAATTAGATGGATTTTGTTGTTATAGAAATTTGACAAAGGATAAAAAGGATCAAAGAATTTGGTGGTTGATCACCTAAATCGTTTACTTCAACCCCAAGATTTGGTTCCTTTAAAAGACGAATTTTCTGACAAATATTTACTTTCTATGCAGGTTGTGTGCCCTTAGTATGATGATTTGGTGAATTACATAGTAATAAAAAACTTTCTAGAAGAAATGTCGAGAAGCAGTAAAGGAAAGTTAAAACATGATGCACAACACTTTGATGGGTGTCGGAGCCACAAAAATAACCTATTCAAATCCAACAAAAGTAAATTGTGTATAGGATTAATAAAATTGAATCCACAAGAAATTGACACTAAGAATTTCCAATCAATAACTAGGAAAAATAAAAAACGAAAATAAAAAGGGACGATTTGATAAAGAGAGAAAACAAAATAAAAATCAAGACAATTAAAGAAAGCAATAATCAAGAGCAAATTAAATCAATGCAAATAAATTCCAATTGAAAATTAGGATCCATTTCATTTTTGGGAATTGATAATAAAAAAATACCTTTATTCATTTCAGTAAATTAGTTCTAGTTATAGAAAACACTTCTCATTACCAATCTCTCATTAGGTGTAAATTAATTAAAACGTTTGCTAATTAACCATAATCAATAAACAATCCAAAGAATGTCTATTGGATTTAATTTATCAACTGCCATAACAATTAGAGAGGTCCAATTCTAACCAACAAACTAAACTGCGTAGTGAGTTTAAGTTAGATTATACAATTCCTTAATTGCTACTTGTTTTTGAATACCTAAAACAATTACAGACTTCAAGGATCCATATTAAAGATATAACACTTTGAAAATATGAACAATGGAACCTATTGATTAAATAACAAAGTAATAATAATATTAATAACTGAAATTACATAAATATTGAAAGAATAAAAAATGAAGAATGATGTTTAGATCTTATAATTCATGGATAAACTGAAATTTCAACCTAATTCTAATTAGAAGTAAAGTGTAATACCCGGCTAGACTCCGGCATTGGAATTCCTACCGTCTGGCGGAATCTCGGATGTCGGAACTCTCTAGAAGGGTAGGAATATGTTTTTCTAAAATGTTTTTAAATGTTTTCAAGGTTTTAAGTATGAAAGAAATTGAGTTTTGAAAGAAAAACACCATGGAGGAAAATCCAAGTTCGACCGCCGAACTTGGCGGAGTTTTGGAGTCACCTTTGGCTTCCGAAGGTGGTTTGGCCAGCCACCTATAAAAGGCCCCATGTCCGAAAATGGGCAAGTTTTCTCCTCCATTTTCGGGCAAAGGTGAATTCATGCCCTTCCATGGTTGGTTTTAAGGTTTTCCTTTAATCCTTTCAAGTTTTTAACAAGTTTTATCTTGGTTTTGAAGATTTTAAGTTCAAGATCGAAGTTGAAAAGCTTGGAGACCCCAGAGCTCAAATCCTCTCAATCTCCAAGTTTGGGTCATGCCTTCTCTCGATCTTCAAGAGGTAAGCGTCGATCCTCATCATCTTTGATATTTTAAACAAGTTTTATGAAGGTTTATGGGGTAGAAATGCATGTTTAAGCTAGTTGTAAAAAATGTTATGGTTTATGTAGATTTGAGGATAAAATGTATGTAATGTGATGTTATGTTGTTGTTTGTTGGGGTTTAGGCTAGTTTTATGCCCTTATATGCTTGAGAATGAGTTTATGCATGTTGTAGAATAGCTAAATGTATGTTTGGAAGGTTTAGGGAGGCATATGTGCATGTGAGGGCTGAGTTCTGCCATTTCTAGAAGAACTCAGGCTCGGCAGCTGAACCTGCCTGTGGTGGCATGTTTGGCCGCCTAAGCTTGCCCCCGAAAGTTTGGACTTTCGGCTTTGGAGGGCAGTTTCGGCCGCCGAAGGTGCCGCCGAACATGCATGAGTTTCGGATCTGGAAGGAACCTTTAGCCGCCGAAGGTGCCACCGAAGGTGCATGGCTTTCGGCTCTGGAGGGACTTTCGGCCGCCGAACCTGTCGCCGAAAGTGCCCTGTTCAACCTTCCTTTGCATGTTTTCTATGAATGTTTTGTGATGTTTTAGGGGGTTTTTGGGGAGTTGTTTAGAGTTATATTAGTGTATGTTTGGTCTCTCATTTGAGTCCACCTGTGTAGGTTCGGACCCGAGGAACCGAGGACCCCAGCACTGAGATAGCTGCTTTTCAGTCAGTTCAGAGTCAGACAGAGGTGAGTAGAACTAACTAATCTTTTATTTTAAGAGATCAAATGTTTTAAGCATGTTCATGCATCATGATGTATAATAGGTTGATTGCATTAGAACACACGAATATGCCGCATTGCATTATTCATTGTGGGTGTGGATGGACAACAGGATGACTCATTAGCCCTCCAGATTTTTATTGTATGTAACAGAAGTCCTAAGGAGCCCCATCAAGGGCCGGGCACAGAGCTTATTGTATGTAACAGAAGTCCTAAAGAGCTCCTTTGAGGGCCGGGCACAGAGTGGAGGGAATTTTGGGTCAGTCCATCCGTGATGTGAATTAATTGTGTTGTGACGCATTTCATGAAGCATGCTTTATATAATGTTTTATTGTTCTGCTCACTGGGCTTTTTAGCTCACCCCCTCCCTTAACCCCCAGGCTTGCAGGTCAGAGTCGGATTAGGAAGTGAGCAAGGGTAAAGAGGTAGTTAATATAATAGTTTAGTGTGGACATGATTTGTAAATGTTATAAAGTGTAATGTAATGTAAAGATATGAGTATAGTATTGTGCTTGGCCCTATGGTCTGTTGTAATCCCTCTTATACATGATCCATTTTATTTAAGGTTTTAATGATATTGATGTTGAACCAAGCTCGTCTTAAGAGATGTTGACCCAACTATAGCATTTGATGAGGGCTCTAGTATGGGGTTTATATGTTACAAGTATATTGTATGCGAGACAGGCTTGGTATATGGAAAAGTTTAAATTTTTATGTAAATGTTTGATCATGTATGGGATTTTATCAGGTATACAGGTTGCATGTTAGGCTTGCTATGGGTCCCGGCGACCTTAAGTCGATCTGGAAGCGGTCCGGTTTCCGGGTCGTTACAGAGTGGTATCAGAGCCCTAGGTTCATATGGTCGAACCTAGAGAGTGTCGGGCTCATAGAGGTTATAGAAGGACAAGCACAGTAGGAAAAATCATGTCCACTAGGATAGGATGTAGAGTCCTGTCTAAATGATGATGTGAAATGCCATGATTTTATACATGCGCATTAATGACATGCTATGTATGTGTGGGTTCATGTGTTTCCACATGAACCATATGATGCTAATGTTTATGTGCATATGTTGTGTTTCAGAAAACAGAATGAGAGGCACTCGTCGATCTGCACGATTGACTGGAGTACCACCAGAGAATGAGGGCATGGATGCCCGTCCCCCTGCATTGCCTAGGGCAATGTCCTGTAGAACAGGAAGAGAAAGAACGTCAAGGGACCCTAGAAGGTCTTTTGATGCAAGCAGCAGGAGAGAAACAGATCAGGGTAGGAGGTCTTCAGATGTGAGGAAAGCTATGGAAGAGGATAAGAGAAGGGATGGGGATCTGGATGTGAGCATGTCTGAGGAGGGTACAGGAGAGTCACAGGGAGGCGCTCAGGCCTCGGGGTTTGGTTATCCATCCCAATACCCACCCTTTCCATAGGGCCCAGGGTATCCGATGGGGGGTACATCGGATTACTTCGGTTTTAACCCATACCCTTTCTACATGCCTTATCCACCCTTTTACCCACCATACCCACAGTACCCAATGTATCCACCCTCACCTTTCTATCCAAATACAGCAAACCCTACCTCAGGGAATGCTGCACCTCCTCCTCCACCCACAAAACCAGTAGCCCCAGAAATCCAAACACCTAAACCTAGCTCATCTGGGGGGAGCAAAGTGAAAATGATAGACTACCTAAAGTTGGATGCTCCCAAGTATGAATCAGGTGATGATCCGTTTGAGTACCTCAGAACGGTGAAAATGATAACAGATGAGTTGGGGGCGAATGATAGTAGGGCCATTAAGATGGCAGGGTTCACACTGAAGTGTAAGAAGGCAAAAGAATGGTTCAAGAACTATGTGGACCCGAGGTTAGATAGTCTATCCTGGGAGGAATTTGCAAATGAATTTGCAGGATGGGCTTTCCCTGATAGCTTCAGGGAATTGAAGATGATTGAATTTGAGCAATTGAGGCAGACAGAGGAGATGAGTGTGGATGAATACACAGACAAGTTCTTGGAGCTGTTGCCACTTGTGGGGCAAGCCTATGATACAGATTAGAAGAAAGCAAAGAGGTATACCATGAGGCTCCACTCTAGGTATTCCTCTTTGATTCTTGCAGCAGAAAGGGAGAGCTTCCACTCTATTATTGATGCAGCACAAAAAATGGAGGCTAGTGCCATTATTGATGGGTCATTTAAGCAGACAGGGGCATAGTCTTCGGGTTCCAAAACCCCAGGCAGAGGAAAGCTAGATCCCTCTTCAGTGAGTGCAGCAGCTTCAGGCAGCAAAAAGTGGGACAGAGCTCTAAGAAGCCGAAGAAGAACAAGTTCTGGAACCGGTTGAAGACCGGTCTGGGTCTAGGTGGTGGCTCGAGCTCAGGTGCAGATAGTACAGAGTGCATGAGGTGTGGGAAGCCGCACAAGGGAGTTTGTCGGTTTGGGACATCAGCATGCTACAGATGTGGTCAGGAGGGACACATAGCACGGGAGTGTCCTAGAGCAGCAGGTATGGCGCAGTCCCAGCAGACAGCTTCTGGCAGTGTGGCCCAGCCAGTAGCTCCAGCCATGACTCAGGGCAGTGGCAGAGGCAGAGGGAGAGGGGCAGCCTCTTCTTCAGCAGGTTCCCGGGGTGAAGGTCCATCAGCTCCAGCTCGGATCTTCACTATGACACAACAGGAGGCAAACACGTCAAACACCTTGGTGTCAGGTAATCTCATCATTGGCTGTTCAGATGTGTATGCATTAATGGACCTTGGTGCATCTCACTCTTTTGTTGCTTCGAGAGCTGTAGAGAGGTTGGGTTTGTTAGTCTCTGGGTTAGAGTGTCCCCTCTGGGTCAGCGGACCCAAGTGTGATCCATCAGTGGCAGAGTCAGTCTGCCGGTATAGTCCTGTGTTTGTTGAGGATATATGCCTTTCAGTCGACCTTGTGGTTCTAGACTTGACAGATTTTGACGTCATTCTAGGGATGGATTGGCTATCTACCAATGGTGCTACCTTAGATTGCAGAGACAAGGTAGTCAGGTTCAGAGGTCAGGATGGGTCAGAGGTCGTCTTCAGAGGAGACAGGAGGGGTACGCCTAGAGGTCTGATCTCAGCCCTACAAGCTCGTAGGTTGCTCAGGAGGGGTTGTCAGGGGTTTCTAGCTCATGTGAGAGAGTTAGATAGTCAGGTCAGGGAGCCCACCTCAGTGTCCGTGGTTAGAGAGTTTCAGGATGTCTTCCCAGACGAGCTTCCAGGACTACCACCTGCTAAGGAGATAGAGTTTGAAATAGAATTGATGCCTGGAACCAGACCAATCTCTATCCCTCCCTACAGGATGGCGCCAGCAGAGTTGAAGGAGCTAAAGGAATAGTTGCAAGAGTTGGTAGACAAGGGTTTCATCCGACCGAGTACCTCACCCTGGGGTGCTCCAGTGCTGTTTGTAAGAAAGAAGGATGGATCCCTCAGACTTTGTATCGACTACAGGCAATTGAACAAAGTCACTACCAAGAACAAGTACCCTCTACTTAGGATCGATGATCTATTCGACTAGCTAGCAGGAGCGGGTTGTTTCTCCAAGATAGATCTGAGGTCCGGGTATCATCAGTTAAGAATAAGAGAAGAAGATGTGCCGAAGACGGCGTTCAGGACCAGATATGGGCACTATGAGTTCCTAGTAATGCCGTTCGGGCTAACCAATGCCCCTGCAGCATTCATGGACCTCATGAACAGAGTTTTCAGTCAATATCTGGATCACTTTGTTATTGTCTTCATCGATGATATCTTAGTGTATTCCAGAAACGCAGAGGAGTATGCCCATCATCTGAGGACAGTTTTGCAGACCTTGAAGGAACATGGCTTGTATGCCAAGTTCTCCAAATGTGAATTCTGGTTGAGGAGCATTTCATTCTTGGGGCATGTAGTATCAGAACAAAGGATAAAAGTGGACCCCAAGAAGGTAGAGGCTGTTGCTAACTGGCCTAGACCCACCACAGTGATAGAGATTAAAAGCTTCTTAGGTTTGGCGAGTTACTACAGGAGGTTCGTTCATGACTTCTCAAAAATTGCCGCTCCTATGACCAGATTAACTAAGAAGAATCAGAGGTTTGTGTGGTCTGATCAGTGTGAAGAGAGCTTCGAAGAGCTGAAAAAAAGGTTGAAGTCAGCACCGGTGTTAGCTCTGCCTACCAGTAATGAAGACTTCACAGTGTTCTGTGATGCGTCGCATATGGGACTGGGTTGTGTGTTAATGCAGAATGAGAGGGTGATTGCTTATGCTTCTAGACAGCTGAAGAAGCATGAGTTGAATTATCCTACACATGACCTAGAAATGGCAGCGGTGATCTTTGCACTCAAGATGTGGAGGCATTACCTCTATGGGGTAAAATGTGAGATCTTTACTGATCATAAAAGTTTGCAGTACATTTTAAGTTAGAGAGAGTTGAACCTGAGGCAGATGGGTAGAACTACTTAGTGACTATGATTGTAAGATCCAGTACCATCCGGGTAAGGCAAATGTTGTGGCAGATGCCCTTAGCCAAAAATCACTTGGCAGTCTATCCCATATTACAGTAGAGAGAAGACCGGTGGTGAGAGAGTTTTACAAGCTCATCAATGAAGGGTTGTAGTTGGAGTTGTCTGGTACAGGTGCTTTGATAGCTCAGATGAGAGTGACACCCGTGTTTCTGGAGCAGGTGGCTCAGAAATAGCATGAGGATCCCGAGTAAGTAAAGATAGCCAGAGCAGTTCAAGCAAACAAGAATGAAGAGTTCAGATTCGACGACAAAGGGATCATCTGCTATGGGAACAGGTTATGTGTACCAGATGACGTGAGTCTGAAGGGAGACATTATGAGGGAAGCTCATAATGCTAGTTATAGCATTCACCCTGGAGCCACCAAAATGTACTAGGCTCTGAAAAGAGTCTATTGGTGGCCAGCTATGAAAAGAGAGGTGGCACAGTTCGTGTCCGCCTACGAGGTATGTCAAAGGGTAAAGCTGGAACATCAGAAGCCGGCTGGAATGCTTAACCCACTGCCGATTCCAGAGTGGAAATGGGAGAATATAGCTATGGATTTCGTAGTGGGGTTACCGGCAACGTCCAACAGACTAGACTCCATATGGTTGGTTGTGGACAGACTGACCAAATTTGCTCACTTTATCCCTGTCAGGAGCAACTATTCTGTGGACAAATTGGCACAAGTATATGTGGAAGAGGTAGTAAGGTTGCATGGGGCTTCAGTATCAATAGTGTCAGATAGGGGATCCTAGTTCACCTCTAGGTTTTGGTGGAGTCTGCAGAATGCTATGGGTACCAGGCTAGACTTCAGCACTGCTTTTCATCCTCAGACGGACGGACAGTCAGAGAGGACCATCCAGACAGTAGAGGATATGCTTAGAATGTGTGTGCTAGATTTTGGCGGTTCTTGGAGGCAGCATCTACCTTTGGTGGAGTTTGCCTACAATAACAGCTATCATGCAAGCATTGGGATGGCTCCATATGAAGCTTTATATGGAAGGAAGTGTAGGTCACCTATTTACTGGGAAGAAGTGGGAGAGCGGGCTTTAGCAGGCCCAGAGTTAGTTGAGATCACCAACAGGGTGGTACCCATTATCAGAAAAAGAATCAGAACTACTGTTAGTCGGCAGAAGAGCTATGCAGATGTTCGCAGAAGACAGGTAGAGTTTCTGGAGGGAGATATGGTGTTGCTCAAGGTGTCTCCTATGAAAGGGGTGGTTCGTTTTGGGAAGAAAGGTAAGCTAGCTCCACGGTACATCAGACCCTTTGAGATCTTGCAAAAGATCGGGAATGTATCGTACAAGTTAGACTTGCCTGCTTCCATGGAGAGAATCCATCCGGTTTTCCATATTTCTATATTACGGAGGTTCGTGTCAAATCCGGGCAAGATTCTTAGTGAACCAGATGTAGAGATCCTAGGAGATCTCACCTATGTGGAGCAGCCAGTGCGGATCCTAGACACGCAAATCAGAAAGCTAAGGAACAAGAAAATCCCGATGGTGAAAGTCCTTTGGAATCACCATAATATAGAAGAATGTACCTGGGAGACACGGGAGTCTATGCTCCAACAATACCCCTATCTCTTCTAAGGTATGTGTTTTAGGTTGTTGTGTTTCTTGTTGATATGTGTATGTTTGCTTGTGAACATTCGGGGACGAATGTTCTTAAGGAGGGAAGAATGTAATACCCAGCTAGACTCCGGCATCAGAATTCCTACCGTCCGACGGAATCTCGGATGTCGGAACTCTCTAGAAGGGTAGGAATATGTTTTTCTAAAATGTTTTTACATGTTTTCAAGGTTTTAAGTATGAAAGAAATTGAGTTTTGAAAGAAAAACACCATGGAGGAAAATCCAGGTTCGGCCGCCGAACCTCATGTTCGGCCGCCGAACCTCATGTTCGGCCGCTGAACTTGATGGAGTTTTGGAGTCACCTTTGGCTTCCAAAGGTGGTCTGGCCAGCCACCTATAAAAGGCCCCATATCCGAAAATGGGTGAGTTTTCTCCTCCATTTTTGGGCAAAGGTGAATTCATGCCCTTCCATGGTTGGTTTTGAGGTTTTCCTTTAATCCTTTCAAGTTTTTAACAAGTTTTATCTTGGTTTTGAAGATTTTAAGTTCAAGATCGAAGGTGAAAAGCTTGGAGACCCCAGAGCTCAAATCCTCTCAATCTCCAAGTTTGGATCATGCCTTCTCTCGATCTTCAAGAGGTAAGCGTCGATCCTCATCATCTTTGATGTTTTAAACAAGTTTTATGAAGGTTTATGGGGTAGAAATGCATGTTTAAGCTAGTTGTAAAAAATGTTAGGGTTTATGTAGATTTGAGGATAAAATGTATGTATTGTGATGTTATGTTGTTCTTTGTTGGTGTTTAGGCTAGTTTTATGCCCCTATATGCTTGAGAATGAGTTTGTGCATGTTGTAGAATAGCTAAATGTATGTTTGGAAGGTTTAGGGAGGCATATGTGCATGTGAGGGCTGAGTTCTGCCATTTCTGGAAGAACTCAGGTTCGGCAGCCGAACCTGCCTGTGGTGGCATGTTTGGCCGCCTAAGCTTGCCCCCGAAAGTTTGGACTTTCGGCTCTGGAGGGCAGTTTCGGCCGCCGAAGGTGCCGCCGAACATGCATGAGTTTCGGATCTGGAAGGAACCTTTGGCCGCCGAAGGTGCCGCCGAAGGTGCATGGCTTTCGGCTCTGGAGGGACTTTCGGCCGCCGAACCTGCCGCCGAAAGTGCCCTGTTCAGCCTTCCTTTGCATGTTTTCTATGAATGTTTTGTGATGTTTTAGGGGGTTTTTGGGGAGTTGTTTAGAGTTATATTAGTGTATGTTTGGTCCCTCATTTGAGTCCACCTGTGTAGGTTCAGACCCGAGGAACCGAGGACCCCAGCAGTGAGATAGCTGCTTTTCAGTCAGTTCAGAGTTAGACAGAGGTGAGTAGAACTAACTAATCTTTTATTTTAAAAGATCAAATGTTTTAAGCATGTTCATGCATCATGATGTATAATAGGTTGATTACATTAGAACTCACGAATATGCTGCATTGCATTATTCATTGTGGGTGTGGATGGACAACAGGACGACTCACTAGCCCTCCAGATTTTTATTGTATGTAACAGAAGTCCTGAGGAACCCCATTGAGGGCCGGGCACAGAGCTTATTGTATGTAACAGAAGTCCTAAGGAGCTCCTTCGAGGGCCGGGCACAGAGTGGAGGGAATTTTGGGTCAGTCCATCCGTGATGTGAATTAATTGTGTTGTGACGCATTTCATGAAGCATGTTTTATATAATGTTTTATTGTTATGCTCACTGGGCTTTTTAGCTCACCCCCTCCCTTAACCCCAGGCTTGCAGGTCAGAGTCGGATCAGGAAGTGAGCAAGGGTAAAGAGGTAGTTAATGTAATAGTTTAGTGTGGACATGATTTGTAAATGTTATAAAGTGTAATGTAATGTAAAGATATGAGTATAGTATTGTGCTTGGCCCTATGATCTGTTGTAATCCCTCTTATACATGATCCATTTTATTTAAGGTTTTAATGATATTGATGTTGAACCAAGCTCGTCTTAAGAGATGTTGACCCAACTAGAGCATTTGATGAGGGCTCTAGTATGGGGTTTATATGTTACAAGTATATTGTATGCGAGACATGCTTGGTATATGGAAGAGTTTAAATTTTTATGTAAATGTTTGATCATGTATGGGATTTTATCAGGTACACAGGTTGCATGTTAGGCTTGCTACGGGTCCCGGCGACCTTAAGTCGATCTGGACCCTAGCGCCAGTAGCGATCCGATTTTTGGGTCATTACATAAAGAGTTTAGCCACTTATGGCTTGAAAGAAAATACAACATAGAAGAGAAGAAATTCAGCTGGAAGAGATGGTGCAGAAGACACTCCTCAGTTGTCTAGAAAAATAGGATTAAATAGGTGCCGAACCCTAATAAAATTATTTTGAAAATAGGAAATTTTCATTGCTTCAATTTAGAAGTACTTCTTTAATATCTTTCATTCAGGAGAGGACTCCTTGATTTAAGGAGAATATAATGCCATGCTGAACGGGGATTATTGCGCAAGATCCTGTGGCTTTGAACGAAGAGATCTAGTCTTTTATTTCAAATGTAAATTATTTTTTTGCTCACTGTTAGGTTCCTGTGCAAATTGTTGATTTGCCCAGTGGTTTAGGCAAACCGTTGTTCCAATCTTTCAACTGGAATATGGTCAACTCAGCTCGAGATTCTGGGCAATTCTTATCTCTGTGAAGCATGATCATCTGGTAGGCTTGTCCAAATCGTTGGTAGAGTCAATTTCAACTCTTTTTTTTTTTTTTTATCTCTTTTCATCAAATTCTTCTCTGTTTTGCTTTTCTATGAAATATCATCAAGAAATACAAAATTAAATAGAAAAATACTCGATTCAATGCTGAGAATAATATGAAATATGTGTAGAAATTATGTTCAATCAAATACTCCCACACCTAACTTTTTGCTTGTCCTCAAACATAAGATAAATGAGACAGTCAAATCTTTTTCTACTTGATCCTATTTGTAAGGAAACCCAGAGATCACTGCAACCCAAAATTATGCAGCGAAAAAATAAAAGATCTTTGTTTTCTCTTTCAGGATCCGATTGCTTCGTTTGATTCGAAAGGAGTGATAAAAAGACTAACCTTTTAGACTGCCGAAAAGAAACTGTTCTGGACTAATGGTGTTGCTTCTAAAAGGAACACCCTCAATGGTATCCACATGAACGTTTTCGTCTGGAGTGCTAGCTCTCTCAACGAATGGATTAGCTATGTGCTCCCAATCTGCAACCCATAAAAACGATCATAAAAAAACCTCCTCTCATGCAACTCAAAGAAGGTGTTTTATGATCACTCATTTTTCTCAGTCTTTTCGTTTTTTCACACTTCTTTTCGTAAAAAAGTTGTGTTCATAATAACTATCATAATCTCACAGATACTAAATATTTATGTGATAAGTCCATTTCAAAACAAAATGAAAAATCCTTTATTTGTAACAGTTACAGATAGACCACAGATCTTTTAAATATTATTATCTTATAATAACAAATAATTAATATTAATAATAATAACATCTTTATTATTAATAATTATACTAACGGGCTCTTAGCCCATTAATATGACATAGCACATCAATGATGTTCTTTTGTGTGTGACCCAATAGGCTCACATTAATTGGCAATAGACCCAGTCTGACAAGGCCCATAAATCATAAGTGGCCTCTAGCAAGACGTTATAACTACCCAATTAATATGAGGATCGATAGTCTTATAAAGCCTAATAAACAGAACATGTATTAATCCCTTTGTCACACGATATCTAGTTTGAATATAAGTCATGGTCAATATCAAACTTATAACGTTCAAACTTATAATTTCTCGATCTCTAAGTAAACTGATAAAACCAAATAATGTTGATCACATTATCAATTCATTTGGGTACGGCCATGCATTTCTCAGTCTCACTTATCGATGGGCCCAGAAGATAGTTCTCTTAAAGAGAGTGACAAATTCTATATTGATTGTTCAATATCCTCTACATAATTTCTATTATGCTCAATCATAACCTTTATGATTATCCAATTAAAGATAATGTTTGGTTATGTCAAAACATAACAGTCCTTATGTTGGAAATTATGACAATCTCAAGTCAAAGGATTAAAATATAACTATCTTGAGATTCACTTATGACAATAACCCATGTAGTGATCTCAATGTGGGTCGATCCAATACTTTGTTCTTTAACAAGTATCTATGGTTATTGATTTATATCAACATACACACAATCATCTCATGATTATCAATCAATAATCATACTAGTCATATTTTATTATTATCATCATAATAATAAGTAACAGTGGATGTTAATCATTATTATATAACATGCAAACAAATAATAATGATAATAAAACTTTTTTTATTAATAAACAAAATGACATACAAAAAGGTCCAAGATAATGGCCAAGGGCAAATACACTAATACTATTTTCTACTTAGTTTACTACCCTAGACTCCTAAACTGAAGCATCACAGTATAGCTAGTATGCACCGAGTTGATCCCTCCCTTCTTTATTTCTTTTTACCAACTAATGTTTTCATTCAAGCACAAATATCAATAGGTTTGACTTATGCAACATTTGACACAACCTGCCCTTACAACTTTAGTATACTTTTAATTTGAAGCACTTGTTCTTGTTTAAAATGTCACCAACATTTTTACACAAAGATGCATATTTGTAATACCCACCCCCGGTTACTCAGTTGGTCAAATTATTCAAGTGGCTACTAGCTCTACTCATAGTCTTTGACAAGTGGAGTAAATTTTAATTTATGCAACACACTTTTCATTTTCTGCTTCTTTTCTTCTTTTCTCTTCTTCTTTTTTTCGATTTTACTATTATGGTTTGGGCAAGTCCGTGCAGCAATCACTGCATATATAATTCCTAACACACACAATTATTAGATTTTCTCATCTCATTACTGATTAATGACAACTATGTAAATCACAGTGAGCAAAAAGTCAAATAAAATGAGACTCTAAAAAATGAATGCAAACCACTATAAATGATTTAATAAAGGTTTAAAGGGATTGCAAACAAATGGGTCATGAGAGAGGCTTGCTTTGATGTCTTTATTATCATGCTTGGTTTATGTGTGGAAAAAAAGTGCAGAATGTGTGAAAAGAGAAGAAGAAAAATTATATGTGAAGGACTGTACAGTGTTTGCCAGAACTAGTACCAATACCTCCACACCTATATCAAATATTGTTCTCAATGGTAAAAAAAATGTAAAGTGAGAGAGTAACTTCCCAGTAGGTGTGGATTGGGGCAAATTGATGGGCGAATCTTAGTGGTCCTGGTCAGCGCCAAGCAAGAAGTGGGCAACTAAAAGCTGCAGCATGTTCTCCATATGTTGGATGCGGGTGTCAATTCTATCCAAGTGGGTATCAATAGAGGGATTAGGGGGAGCATTGGCTTTTACTTCTACTGGAGGTGCTGGTGATGGTGCTGCTATTGGAGGTGCCCCTGTTGGAGTTAGAGATGCTGAGCAATTTCATCAAAACACAAGCTCATTATGTGGCACAACCGGTCCTATAGGTGTCAAGGAGTAAACACCACCAACCTTGCAATCCCATGATAAAAAAGATGCAAATTAATAAATAGCAAGGTGATCACGGGGCCAAGAATAAGGGGGCGGCGATAGGTGATTAAGCATAAATTAGCCACATTTTGATTATCATTATTACTATTTAAATATGCATTTTTCTAGTTTAATTTATATTTTTATGATATTTTTGCAGAAAAGGAAGAAAATGGAAACTTGAAGAAATTTTGCAGAAAAAGCTGAAAAATTGATTTGGCCGAAGTAATTGGGCCAAATCACTTGCAAAAAGCTGAAGCAGAAAACTGGAATTGACTTGCAGAAACGATTTGGGCAAGTGAATGTAATACCCGGCTAGACTCCGGTATCGGAATTCCTACCGTCCGGTGGAATCTCGGGTATCGGAGACCTCTAGAAGGGTAAAATCATGTTTTTTTTTTATAAAATGTTTTAATGTATTTTATGTTTTTAAGCTAGAAGGAAAATGAGTTTTTGCATGAAAATAATCTTGGAGGAAAAACTCAGGTTAGGCCGCCGAACTTCAAGTTCGGCCGCCGAACCTCAAGTTCGGCCGCCAAACATGCATGCCTTCGGGAGCGCCTTAGGCCCCCGAAAGCATAAGTGAGGAAAGTCCAGGTTCGGCCGCCGAACCTTATGTTCGGCCGCCGAACATGGCGTGCATGCGGAGGCACGTTCGGCCCCCGAATGTGGCCTGGCCAGCCACCTATAAAAGGGTCCCTTAACCAAAACGGGTGAGCTTTTCTCCCCATTTTCGGCCAAGGTCAGCTCTCCGCCATCCCTCGCCGATTTTGAGTTTCTTCCTTCCATCCTTCATGATTTTTATGAGTTTACAACTTTGTTTTGAAGATTTTTGAGCATAAAGCAAGTTTTGAAGCTTGGAAGACTCAGGAGCTCTCTCCCTCCGTTCTCCAAGTTTAGGTCGCCTCCCCTCTCGATCTTCAAGAGGTAAGGGTCGATCTTGAACTCTTTTTATGTTTCAAGTAAGTTTTAAGTTGATTCATGGGGTAGAAATGCATGTTTAGGTTAGATGAGCATGGTTAGGTTTTATGTGAACTTGTGGACAATGTGAGTTGATGTGTTGTTGCTATGTGTTGTAGTTGGGGTTTAGGATAGTTTGAAGCCCCTAGGAGCTGATGTATGTATCTATGCATGTTTTGGATGAGTTGTATGCTTGATTTGAATGGAATGGGAGGTTTTTGTGCATGAAGAGCCGAGTTTCTGCCCTTTTGGCAGAAACCAGGATCGGCAGCCGAAGGACTTTCGGCCGCCGAACATGCTTGGGAGGCAAGCCTTTCGGCTGCCGAAGCATGCCCCCGAAAATGGACTTTCGTCTCTGAAGGGCATTTTCGGCCGCCGAAGGTGCCGCCGAACCTGCATGACTTTCAGCTCTGGAGGGACTTTCGACCGCCGAACCTGCCGCCGAAAGTGCCCTGTTCAGCCTTCCTTTGCATGTTTTGCATGATTGTTTTGAGGTGTTTTAGGGGGTTTTTGGGGGATGTTTTAGAGTCATGTTCTAGTATGTTTGGTCCCTCATTTGAGTCCACCTGTGTAGGTTCGGACCCGAGGAACCGAGGACCCCAGCAGTGAGTCAGCTGCTTCAGTCATTGTCAGAGCTAGCTGAGGTGAGTAGAATAAACCTTTATGTTTAAAGCGAACAAATTATAAAGTTTTAAGCATATTCATGCATCATGAATGTCATGTAATATCCTAGGTTGTTTGCACTAGAATTCACGAATATGTTGCATTGCATTCTTTGATATTGATGTGGATTGGTTATTGGATGATCCTTTAGTCCTCATATGATATGATGTGATATGGTACGGTATGTCATGGTATGGAAGTCCGGTTGACCCATTCTACGTCCCGGCACTATGTAAGAGAAAGACCGGTTGACTCATTCTACGTCCCGGCACCTTGGAAATGTTATGTTATGATATGTTAAGAGAAAGACCGGTTGACCCATTCTACGTCCCGGCACTTTGGAATGTAGAGGACTATTGGTGACAATACCATCCGTGATGTGATTTGTCTGTGATGTGTTGCATTCCATTACCGCATATGATTCAAATGTTTTTATTATTCTGCTCACTGGGCTCTAGTAGCTCACCCCTTTCCCTAATCCCCCAGGGTTGCAGGTACGGGCTAGACAGAGAAGTCAAGATGGATGAAGTCATGTGTTGTAATAGTTAGAATGTGGACATGATAAATTGTAAAATGATGTAATGTTGCGAATAGTTATGTTATGTAAAAATGATATTGAGGATTAGAAGTTGTGCTTGACCCTATGTGTATGGTGATCCCTTTTGTATACATGATCTATGTTTTATGATGTTTATGTTCCACCAAGCTTGTGTATGATGAGATGCCCCATTGGAGCATTTGATGAGAGCTCCAGTGTGGGGTTTATGTTTATGTTTATGTATATGCTTAAGTGCATGCACAGGTTGAGCTTGGTAAAAGAAAAGAAAAGTTCAAATTTTTATGTATGTTGTTGATCATGTATGGGATTAAACAGGTTTACAGGCTGTATGTCAGGCTTGCTACGGGTCCCGGCAGCCTTAAGCCGACCTGGATCCTAGTGCCGGTAGCGGTCCAATTTTCGGGTCGTTAGAGAATGGTATCAGAGCCCTAGGTTCATATGGTCGGACCTAGAGTGTCGGGCTCATAGATGTTATAGATGGTCAAGCACAATAGAAAAATCATGTCCACTAGGATAGGATAAAGAGTCCTGTCTTGGATGATGATGTGAAATGCCATGATTATGTGCATGTGCATTAATGATATGTTTTCTATGTGATGTATGTGATGCGGGTTCATGTGTTCCCACATGAACCATATGATGCTAATGTTTGTACAATGTGTACTGTTTTTCAGAAAACAGGATGAGAGGAACTCGTCGATCAGCACGATTGACTGGAGTACCACCTGAGGATGAGGGCATGAGCGCCCGTCCTCCTGCATTGCCTAGGGCAATGTCTAGTAGGTCCAGCAGAGAAAGAGCAGTAAGAGACCCTAGAAGCTCTTTGGATTTGGGTAGGAGCAGATCAATGAGGGGAACAGTTCAGGGAGGAATGTAAGAGGAAATGGGGGATGATATGGATGTGGAGCAGAGGAGGGATGGCAGTCTGGGAGTTAGTATGTCAGAAGAAGGTATGGGAGAGTCCCAAGGAGGCACTCAGGCCTCAGGATTTGTTCAGCCACCTCACTACCCACCCTTCTCACAAAACCCCGGGTATTCGATGGGAGGCACATCAGATTACCATAGCTTTAACCCTTATCCCACACAGATGCCATACCCACCTTACTATCCACCATACTCACAGTACCCAATGTATCCACCCCTGCCCTACTATCCAAATCCAGCAAACCCTACCCCAGGGGATGCTGCACCTCCTCCTCCACCAACAGAACCCACAGTTCCAGAAACCCCAGTACCTAAACCTAGCTCATTTGGAGGGAGCAAGGTCAAGATGACCGACTACATGAAGTTGGGTGCTCCTCAGTACGAAAAAGGGGATGACCCGTTTGTGTATCTTGAAAGGGTCAAGGTGATCACAGATGAGATTGGGGCTGATGACAGTAGAGCCATTCAGATGGCTGGGTTCACGCTTAAGTGCAAGAAGGCCCGAGAGTGGTTTAAGAATTACGTGAACCCGAGAGTGGACAACATGTCTTGGGAAGAGTTTGCAAACGAGTTTGCAGGATGGGCTTTCCCTGATAGTTCAAGGGAGCTGAAGATGATAGAGTTTGAACAGTTGAGGCAGACTGATGATATGAGTGTGGATGAGTTCACAGACAGATTCTTGGAGCTGTTGCCATTTGCAGGGCAAAATCTTGACTCAGACCAGAAGAAGTCAAGGAGGTATATCATGAAGCTTCATTCCAGGTATTCCTTCTTGATCCAGTCAGTAGATAGGGAGAACTTCCATGCCATAGTGGATATGGCCCGGAAGATGGAGGCCAGTGCCATCATTCAGGGGACAGTTAAACAGTCAGTGGCACAGCGCTCTGGTTCTAAGACCCCAGGCTCTTCTTCTCTGAGTGCAGTAGCTTCAGGTAGCAAAAGGTGGGGTAACACCACTAGGAAGCCGAAGAAAAACAAGTTCTGGAACAAGATCAAGTCCAGTCTGGGACTATGGAGTGGCTCAAGCTCTGGTGTGGATAATGCAGTTTGTGCAAAGTGTGGTAGGCCACACAAGGGAGTTTGTCGGGCAGGGACATCAGCCTGCTTCAGATGCGGGCAGGAGGGACACATGGCTCGGGAGTGTCCTAGGACAGTACCTATGGCTCAGTCCCAGCAGACAGCTTCAGGTAGTGTAGCGTAGCCAGCAGCTCCAGCCACGACTCAGGCCAGTGGCAGAGGCAGAGGGAGAGGGTCAGCCTCTTCTTCAGCGGGTTTCAGAGGTGAAGGTCCTTCAGCTCCAGCGCGGATCTTCACGATGACTCAGCAGGAGGCAGATGCATCTAACACCGTGGTGGCAGGTAATCTCATCATTGGTTGTTCAGATGTATATGCCTTGATGGACCTTGGTGCATCTCATTCTTTTATTGCTCCGAGAGCCGTAGAGAGGTTGGGTCTGATGATATCTGGGTTAGAGTGTCCTCTCTGGGTCAGTGGACCCAAGTGTGATCCATCAGTGGCAGTGTTAGTCTGCCAGTGCAGTCCAGTCTTTGTTGAGGGAAAGATGCCTTTCCGCCGACCTTGTGGTTCTAGACTTGACAGATTTTGACGTCATTCTAGGGATGGACTGGTTATCTACCCATGGTGCTACCTTGGACTGCAGGGATAAAGTAGTCAGGTTCAGAGGTCAGGATGGGTCAGAGGTTGTTTTCAGGGGAGACAGGAGGGGTACACCTAGAGGTCTGATATTAGCTCTTCAGGCTCGTAGGTTGCTTAGGAAGGGATGTCAGGGGTATTTGGCTCATGTGAGAGAGCTTAGCAGTCAGGTTAGAGAGCCCGCCTCGGTGCCAGTGGTCAGAGAGTTCTTAGATGTATTCCCAGACGAGCTGCCAGGTTTACCACCTGCTAGGGAGATAGAGTTCGAGATAGAACTGATGCCTGGAACCCGACCGATCTCTATCCCTCCCTACAGGATGGCTCCAGCTGAGTTAAAGGAATTGAGAGAGCAGTTGCAAGAGCTGGTAGACAAGGGCTTCATCCGACCGAGTACCTCACCTTGGGGTGCTCCAGTGCTGTTTGTGAGAAAGAAGGATGGATCCTTTAGACTTTGTATCGACTACAGGCAGTTGAACAAAGTCACTACCAAGAACAGGTACCCTTTGCCAAGGATCGATGATCTATTCGACCAGCTAGCAGGAGCGGGTTGTTTCTCCAAAATAGATATGAGATCTGGGTACCATCAGCTGAGGATCAGGGAAGAAGATGTGCCAAAGATGGCTTTCAGGACCAGATATGGGCATTTTGAGTTCCTTGTAATGCCGTTCGGGTTAACCAACGCCCCTGCAGCATTCATGGATCTCATGAACAGAGTGTTTAGCCAGTACCTGGATCACTTTGTGATTGTCTTCATAGATGATATCTTAGTGTATTCCAGGAATGCAGAGGAGCATGCCCATCATCTGAGGTTGGTTATGCAGACCTTGAGGGAACACAGCTTGTATGCCAAGTTCTCCAAGTGTGAGTTCTGGTTGAGGAGCATCTCATTCTTAGGGCATGTTGTGTCAGAAAATGGGATAGAAGTGGACCCCAAGAAGATAGAAGCTGTGGCTAACTGGCCTAGACCCACTTCAGTGACAGAGATTAGAAGTTTCTTGGGTTTGGCAGGTTACTATAGGAGGTTCGTTCAGGACTTCTAAAAAATTGCAGCTCCTCTGACCAGACTAACCAGGAAGAATCAGAAATTTGTGTGGACTGACCAGTGCGAAGAGAGTTTTGAAGAGCTTAAGAAGAGGTTAACGTCAGCACCAGTGTTAGCTTTGCCAGCTAGCAATGAGGATTTCACAGTTTTCTATGATGCATCCCGAGTGGGATTGGATTGTGTGTTAATGCAGAATGAAAGGGTGATTGCTTATGCTTCTAGACAGCTGAAGAAGCATGAGTTGAATTACCCCACACATGACCTGGAGATGGCAGCAGTAATCTTTGCACTCAAGATGTGGAGGCACTACCTCTATGGGGTTAAATGTGAGATCTTCACAGATCATAAGAGCCTGCAGTACATCCTCAGTCAAAGAGATCTGAACTTGAGACAGAGAAGATGGGTAGAGCTGCTGAGTGACTATGATTGCAAGATTCAGTACCATCCGGGTAAGGCGAATGTTGTGGCAGACGCCTTAAGCCGGAAGTCGCTAGGCAGTCTATCCCACGTCACGGCGGAGAGGAGACCGGTGGTGAAGAAGTTTTACAAGCTCATTGATGAAGGTCTACAGTTGGAGTTGTCTGGTACAGGTGCTTTAGTTGCCCAGATGAGAGTGGCACCCGTGTTTCTGGAGCAGGTGGCTCAGAAACAGCATGAGGACCCAGAGTTAGTGAAGATTGCCAGGACTGTTCAGTCAGGCAAGGATAGTGAGTTCAGATTCGACAACAAGGGGATCCTCCGCTATGGGAGCCGATTGTGTGTACCAGACGACATAGGGCTAAAAGGAGACATTATGAGAGAGGCTCATAATGCAAGATACAACGTTCACCCCGGAGCCACCAAGATGTATCAAGATCTGAAGAAAGTTTATTGGTGGCCAGCTATGAAGAGAGAAGTGGCACAGTTTGTGTCAGCCTGCGAAGTGTGTCAGAGGGTGAAGCTAGAACATCAGAAGCCGGCTGGAATGCTTAACCCGCTACCTATTCCAGAGTGGAAATGGGAGAATATAGCTATGGACTTCGCAGTGGGGTTACCGGCGACGTCCAAAAGATTGGACTCCATATGGGTGATTGTGGACAGACTCACCAAATCTGCTCACTTCATCCTTGTCAGGAGTGGCTATTCTGTGGACAAGTTGGCGCAGGTGTATGTTGATGAGATCGTCAGGCTGCATGGGGTTCCTGTTTCAATAGTGTCCGATAGAGGACCCCAGTTCACCTCCAGGTTTTGGCGGAGTCTGCAGAATGCCATGGGTACCAGGTTGGATTTTAGCACTGCTTTCCATCCACAGACGGACGGACAATCAGAAAGGACCATCCAGACAATAGAGGATATGCTCAGAATGTGTGTGCTGGACTTTGGCGGTTCTTGGAGGCAGCATCTACCTTTGGTGGAGTTTGCCTACAATAACAGCCATCATGCTAGCATCGGGATGGCTCCATATGAAGCTTTGTATGGGAGGAAGTGCAGATCACCTGTTTGCTGGGAAGAGGTTGGAGATAAGGCCTTGGCAGGGCCTAAGCTAGTAGAGATCACCAGCAGGATGGTACCCATAATCAGAGAAAGGATCAAGACTGCTGCAAGCAGACATAAGAGTTATGCAGGCATCCGCAGAAGGCAAGTAGAGTTTCAGGAGGGGGATCTGGTTTTGCTCAAGGTGTCTCCAATGAAAGGGGTGATTCGGTTCGGGAAGAAGGGTAAGCTGGCTCCATGGTACATCGGACCCTTTGAAGTCTTACAAAGGATTGGGAATGTATCATACAAGCTGGACTTGCCTGCTTCAATGGAGAGAATCCATCCGGTTTTCCATGTTTCTATGTTGAGGAAATTTGTGTCAGATCCGGGCAAGGTTCTTAGTGAGCCTGATGTGGAGATCCAAGAAGATCTCACCTATGTTGAGCAGCCAGTACGGATCCTAGACACCCAGATCAGAAAGCTAAGGAACAAGGAAATCCCGATGGTGAAAGTCCTTTGGAATCACCACAATATTGAGGAGTGTACCTGGGAGACACGGGAGTCCATGGTCCAGCAATATCCCCATCTTTTCTAAAGTAAGTTTTATGTGCTTTGTATGTATGTTATGTGTATGCCATGTTATGTGTTGTTTGGTGAACATTTGGGGACGAATGTTCTTAAGGGGGGGAGAATGTAATACCCGGCTAGACTCCGGTATTGGAATTCCTACCGTCCGGTGGAATCTCGGGTGTCGGAGACCTCTAAAACGGTAAAATCATGTTTTTTTTTATAAAATGTTTTAATGTATTTTATGTTTTTAAGCTAGAAGGAAAATGAGTTTTTGCATGAAAATAATCTTGGAGGAAAAACTCAGGTTCGGCCGTCGAACCTCAGGTTCGGCCGCCGAACCTCAAGTTCGGCCGCCGAACATGCATGCCTTCGGGAGCGCCTTAGGCCCCCGAAAGCATAAGTTAGGGAAGTCCAGGTTCGGCCGCCGAACCTTATGTTCGGCCGCCGAACATGGCGTGCATGCGGAGGCACGTTCGGCCCCCGAATGTGGCCTGGCCAGCCACCTATAAAAGGGTCCCTTAGCCGAAACGGGTGAGCTTTTCTCCCCATTTTCGGCCAAGGTGAGCTCTCCGCCGTCCCTCGCCGATTTTGAGTTTCTTCCTTCCATCCTTCATGATTTTTATGAGTTTACAACTTTGTTTTGAAGATTTTTGAGCATAAAGCAAGTTTTGAAGCTTGAAAGACTCATGAGCTCTCTCCCTCCGTTATCCAAGTTTAGGTCGCCTCCCCTCTCGATCTTCAAGAGGTAAGGGTCGATCTTCAACTCTTTTTATGTTTCAAGTAAGTTTTAAGTTGATTCATGGGGTAGATATGCATGTTTAGGTTAGATGAGCATGGTTAGGTTTTATGTGAACTTGTGGACAATGTGAGTTGATGTGTTGTTGCTATGTGTTGTAGTTGGGGTTTAGGATAGTTTGAAGCCCCTAGGAGCTGATGTATGTATCTATGCATGTTTTGGATGAGTTGTATGCTTGATTTGAATGGAATGGGAGGTTTTTGTGCATGAAGAGCCGAGTTTCTGCCCTTTTGGCAGAAACCAGGATCGGCAGCCGAAGGACTTTCAGCCGCCGAACATGCCTGGGAGGCAAGCTTTTTGGCTGCCGAAGCATGCCCCCGAAAATGGACTTTCGTCTCTGGAGGGCACTTTCGGCCGCCGAAGGTGCCGCCGAACCTGCCTGACTTTTGGCTCTGGAGGGACTTTCGGCCGCCGAACCTGCCGCCGAAAGTGCCCTGTTCAGCCTTCCTTTGCATGTTTTGCATGATTGTTTTGAGGTGTTTTAGGGGGTTTTTGGGGGATGTTTTAGAGTCATGTTCTAGTATGTTTGGTCCCTCATTTGAGTCCACCTGTGTAGGTTCAGACCCGAGGAACCGAGGACCCCAGCAGTGAGTCAGCTGCTTCAGTCATTGTCAGAGCTAGCTGAGGTGAGTAGAATAAACCTTTATGTTTAAAGCGAACAAATTATAAAGTTTTAAGCATATTCATGCATCATGAATGTCATGTAATATCCTAGGTTGTTTGCACTAGAATTCACGAATATGTTGCATTGCATTCTTTGATATTGATGTGGATTGGTTATTGGATGATCCTTTAGTCCTCATATGATATGATGTGATATGGTACGGTATGTCATAGTATGGAAGTCCGGTTGACCCATTCTACGTCCCGGCACTATGTAAGAGAAAGACCGGTTGACCCATTCTACGTCCCGGCACTTTGGAATGTAGAGGACTATTGGTGACAATACCATCCGTGATGTGATTTGTCTGTGATGTGTTGCATTCCATTACGGCATATGATTCAAATGTTTTTATTATTCTGCTCACTGGGCTCTAGTAGCTCACCCCTTTCCCTAATCCCCCAGGGTTGCAGGTACGGGCTAGACAGAGAAGTCAAGATGGATGAAGTCATGTGTTGTAATAGTTAGAATGTGGACATGATAAATTGTAAAATGATGTAATGTTGCGAATAGTTATGTTATGTAAAAATGATATTGAGGATTAGAAGTTGTGCTTGACCCTATGTGTATGGTGATCCCTTTTGTATACATGATCTATGTTTTATGATGTTTATGTTCCACCAAGCTTGTGTATGATGAGATGCCCCATTGGAGCATTTGATGAGAGCTCCAGTGTGGGGTTTATGTTTATGTTTATGTATATGCTTAAGTGCATGCACAGGTTGAGCTTGGTAAAAGAAAAGAAAAGTTCAAATTTTTATGTATGTTGTTGATCATGTATGGGATTAAACAGGTTTACAGGCTGTATGTCAGGCTTGCTACGGGTCCCGGCGGCCTTAAGCCGACCTGGATCCTAGCGCCGGTAGCGGTCCGATTTTCGGGTCGTTACAGATTTGCCTAAATCAACTAAACCAATTGACTGTCTCCAATAAATTACAGCGGCGCGGGAAAAGAAGGAAATTCAGAATTCTAAAAGTGTTGGAGTCCTATCATACTTTAAACACCACAAGACCAATCCTATGACAACTCCAAGAGCCACATCAAAGAAAGTCCTTCACCAAAGGAGTTTTATTCATGATAAAATACAAAGGCAAAGGAGGAATTAAAAGACCATCAAGAGACTAAGTCAAAATAGGATTCCAATTCCAAGAAGGATTAGGACTCCTCACCTATAAAAAGGGACAGCAACCAACCAGCAACATATCTGGAGAACCACTTCAGATTTTCGGCAGCAACTCTTCCTCCCCTTTTCTTCTTTCTTTTTGTATTCTTTGTCCACCATGAGTGGCTAAACACTTTTATATCTAGTTAAAGTTGGAGAAAGTTCAGTTTATGATGAATTGGGAGATTTAAAACTCCATTGTTAAATTTCTATTTTTCAATATGTATGCAACTTGTTCTTCCTGCTATTATTGCCTTGCTATTAGAATTAATTAAGGCCTATTGCTTTTAATTGCATAAGTAATATATTATTAGTTTGAATAATTTGGGTTCGTAATTGCTTAGATTATTTGAACACAAGTACAATTGGTTGCATGATCTAAACTTGACCACGCGGTTGGCAATGTTAGAATTAGGTTTCTCTAAGTCTTAATGCAGTTAACAGTTGAAAAGTAAAAAATCCTAAGGACGTTCCTTGGCAACTTGTTAACTAGTGTTTGATTAGCGAACGTTTCCTAATCGAACTAAAACTAAGGAGGAATTTGGTTATGAGAAGCGTCTTTCACATCCTAAACTAATTTATTGAAATAAATAGGAGTATCAAAGAATCAATGATCAATTCTAAAACTGAAATGAATCCATGCTTCAACTAGACTCCTTCTCTCATTGATTTACTCATCTTTTAATTATTGCTTTCTTTTACTCAGT